>NC_090267.1:445552223-446183890 GCF_040414725.1 Anabrus simplex | reverse complement strand
TGTCGCTCTCTTCGAGAGTAGATCAAACATCTGGACAGTCCTCCCTACACTCTGACCTGGCACCCAGTGATTTCCCTCCCTTCGGATTATTGATGAAGCACCCAGGCGGTAAGTGATTCACCAACAATATAGCCCTTCAGAACACCGCCATTACGTGAATTCAGGGACTGGACCCAGACTTCTTCCATGTCGCCATCGATGTCTTGGTTGGAGCAAATACCTAGACAAAAATGGTGATTATGTTAAATAGTAATGCATAATCGTGCCCTACCACTGACTATTCTTATATCTCCAGTTCCTAGCAATTCATGTTCCTTCAGCATCCGACAGGCTGTCACCTTTCACTTAGATCGAGAGGTCCTTTTTCAATTATTGCGGTCGGGCCGTCAGCTTCTTAGCGCAGCTGTTGCGCAGGAACTCCTGGTTTATAAGATCACTGAATGAAATTAGTGGGCTGTTGGATGTATCCCACTTGTCATCTAGTGAAATTCGTAGACATCTTATGGACGCCTCATAGACAGAGAGTTCCTTTTATTCTGTTCTGCGTATTTGGTAACTGTAAGTTATATTTCTTTCTTTTATATATCGATCATTTCCAATAAACGAATATTTTCCTGTTATCATGTTCTCTTATTTCGTATGTGTTTTGTAAATGTGTATATGGTATATTGGTTGGTTATTATTAGCTGTTGTTAGTGCTGTTATTATCTTAATTTATTACCTGTAACTGGAGCAGTAATGACTCTAAATAACTAACCCCACGGCACTACAGCTCTAAAAGGCCTTGGCCTACAAAGCGACCGCTGCTCAACCCGAGGGCCTGCAGATTACGAGGCGTCGTGTGGTCAGTACGACGAATTCTGTCGGCCATTATTCTTGGCTTTCTGGACAGGGGCCGCTATCTCACCTTCAGATAGCTCCTCAATTCTAATCCCGTAGGCTAAGTGGACCTCGAAACAGCCCTCACATCCAGGTAAAAATCCCTGACCTGGTCGGGAATCGAACCCGGAACCTAAGGGTAAGGGGCAGGCACTCTACCCCTACATCACGGGATCGGGAGTAATGACTCCGTCGATGATAAATAAACGAATAAAATGAAATCAAATTAAGTTCCTTCGCGAGAGCTCTTGCTACCGTATTTTTTAACCACCTTTGTATTTCTGTACTCTTCCTGCGTATATTATACACTAACAATTAATATAGAATTTGGTAATGAAAAGTGGTGTTTCCTCGTTAATAAATGAATAAGTGAGCTTTTTCAAAAACAAGAACAAAGAATGTGATTGGTAATTATCACTATTGCTCCGATGTTGTGAACCCGACAGGGGCATGATCCAAGGACCTTTGGTTGATATCGATATCCGTAATTACGCACGCAATGCTATTAAAGGGAAAGAACGCTGAAAATGATTAATATTCATATCATTAATAGAGGTCATACCGAAACTAATTAATATTCATACCATTGAGATAGATAAATTGTGTATTTTAAAATTATTCTACGAGATTTCTTTGTCTGCGACTTATTGCGCAGTATTATCCTTTGTGTAGCGGGGGCCCCGCAGATGAAGCCAAGCCAACTTAGACCCGGGAGGGGTTATGAATGGGGATTCCCTGTGACATCACTCGAGAGAAGACATCCCTCCTCAAGACTCACAGAATGAGGGGAAACTAACTTTTTCGAAACGAAATATAGGAGCCATCTTGGAATCGGACTGGCCAACTTAATTACCTACGATATAGAAAATTAATAAAACTCAAATTAGGGGGTCGTCTCCCGATTTAAAAGGGATAAATGTCATTGGGACATTTATTTAGAGTGTTTAATGTCCTCTTCCGTGATAACTTTCAGAAGAAGAAAGAATACTGCGTGGTTTCTGCGTGGAAAAGTACTGGGCCATATGTTTATTCTCACGACACCTCCTCGAGAACGGGAGTTCACCACGCATGGTGGGGGAAGCAGAACAGATTTTAATTAATTTAAAGAGATTCACCGAAGGATAATTGAGTGGTTATGTCTCAATCGCATCAATTAAATACTGGTCACCGATTACCCGTACCATTTTACCTCGAGTACGCCGGGAATAGGCGCTACGCAAATTAGTGGAAGGGGTATCGCTCCCTTGTAAAAACTACTGCAGTGAGGGACAAGCGTCAGTCGGGGTTCGCGGCTTATCGACGGCGAAGCTATGCTCGGTTAAGCCCTCGTTAGGTCTTTGTTCAAGTGAAGTTAATTCCTATTTTAAGTGAAATAATACAATTTGCATAAACAGTGCATAGTTTTGATCTCTGTGACGCCAGTGTTAACTTTTTGGAAAACCGTGACGTGAAAAGTCATATTATTATGATTACTATAATATAATAATCTTACGTAGTCGCATATGAGATCGTGACCGGACGTTCACATTGAACGCTGTTAACCGGAGTGTGGATTAAACAGTGACGTTGTGTCTGTACAGGATTAAGTGCTAGCGGCTCCACCAGCATCAAACAATGGCTCATCAACTTCAAGATGGACTGGAAATGGAAGTAATCACCGTGGTGCCCATGGAGGAGGAGTAAACTCAGGATGGACTTCCGAGTTGACGAAGGCGTCATCATGTGATAGAGTTCTAATATCTGGCATGCATAGAAGGGATGGGAATATTTATTGTAAACTGACGCTATAAGAGATTAAAGATGTAGTCCTGTTGAAATAGAGCGCCGGAATGGGCGCGTAGTAATTAATTCTTAGCTTAGGAAACCGACTACAGGTCTGAGTAATCGAGTGTAAATAATTAAGGGAATATAATACTTTAGCTTTGCATGGGATAGAGATACATTCCATTATTTCTTTCTTGGGAGATTCTGTTTGTTTATTTGCGTCAGAAGACCAGTAATAATTAGTTTATGGGAGTGCAGTGAGAGTAGTTATTAGAGTATTCATTAATTTGATAAGTGTATGGTATGTAAAACGGTAAGTACTACTGTACGCAAGGCACGTCACTACGAGACTCAGCGGCCAAATTGACAGCCTCAAAAATTCCACCCTTTGAAATACTTAGATAGGGAGTGATAAGATAAAATTGATTATGTGATTAAATTTACCAGGAAATGATCCTAAAGCGTGTGTCAAACATCCATTCGCGTGGATATTAATTAATTAATGAATGTATTGCCGTGTGACGATAAAGTAGCCATGTGCCGACCATCGATTAATTAGCAGTCAGTAATCAGATGTTAATTGCTGCGCGAGTGCTTAAGTGTGTTGTAATTGCTGAATAGATTCCGCACGATGACCATGTATATGGAATGTAGCGGGTAAGCTATGTAGGACGGCAGGAATAATAATAATAATAATAATAATAATAATAGTAATAATAATAATAATAATAACGATCGGGCAAAGATTACCATTATAATACGGGAGTCGCGATGTGAGATGATGTGATACTGTTGGGTAAATGTGTTGAATTCAAGGTGATTTGCGCGAGTCATTTTAAGACCGCAGTTATTGTAGATGTACTTCCGAGTGGAATGTTACTGTTTCCTTTTGAAAGGAAATGTTACGCCTGTATGTGGGTGGTTACCCTAGGGGGTGAACAGCCGTCCGGCCTTGGCCCAGTTGTGTTCTTTTTTGTTGTGGGGGCGTTCCGTAAGCCGAGGAAGGAGCGATATTGCTGTTAAAGAGAAGTGGGCTTCTCTGAACGGCGAAATAATATGATTTACCTAACACGGCAGAGCTGTGTAATAATTAACAAACGACCCGGCCGATGATGGTAATGTTTGCCAATGAATCGTTGTTAATTGTGCGAGTATAATTAGACAGGGATTACAGGACCCTGCCTTCATCACAAGAGGTTGTCAGTTCGATGCTCAACGTAGGCATTGGAGGCCTACAGTGTCAGAAAGAAGATCAAGTGCCTTTTACGTATTTTTCTTTCATATCATGTACCATGTATGTGTTTTTATGTCATGTGTGGTTGTACATAAGGTCAGTGGTGGTTCTGTCCATCAGCTTGACGATGTCTAGAATAGCGAGGGTCGGTTCGATCCCAGGTGTTGTATCATATGTGTGTATTTTCATTTTTTTCGTCATTTCATTGGGAAATCTAGGTCTTTATTAGAATAGGGATTGCTCAGACGTGTTGTCGGACGCATGTTAGTTTTATGTGTTAGCGATAATATAGCCTCAGTGTTATGATAAAATTACCATTCGCTATATGTCACGATACATCGCTTAGCGATAACGTACTCGTTTCTATCACGTATAACGGACAGATGTCCACAAAACAAACTACAACAAGCATTTGTAAATTTTAATGTAATTCATTAGTGTTATTTAGTGCGTCATTTCCCATCATCATTAAGGTTCAATAAACCGGTTTGTGAGTTAAATATTTTAATTCGAATGTGTTCTCATTTTAGTTATGTATGTCCCGCTTCTTCTTCTTCCCCTTGTACGCCTTTAAGTTTACTTTAGTTCAGCGCCTATTTATTTCATACTTCTCGACCCGTGTGCGACCCTGTAGATTCCATGCCGGTGCCAATTAAGGAGGGGCGGGTGCATATGTAAAAATGGCGCCCAACGTGGTGCCCGAAATTCCGTAAAGGGGTACCATAGCGCCATATAAAATGGCATATCTAACGTGTGGCTATATAAATAACTTTTCCACGTGATGGCCATATAAATAGGGGTGCATATCTACTTTACCCGCTATATAAAATGACGCTCTAGGTGGGACGTGTTTTACGGTTTAATGGGCGTATTTTAATGTTTAATAGGCGCATAATTATCCCACCTATCGCATACTATTAATGCGAAGATAGGGGCGTGTTGTGTTGATTAATAGGCAAGGCATACTTGTGCGGCTTCCAGGAGTGGGCACGATTATTTTGGTAACCCGTGTCTGCTTCTGAATTTTCCACGTGAAGCCCAGTTTATTATAGTTGAATAAGTGACACCTTGATGTCAATCTTAAATCGTTTTATGAATGAGAACACAGTCATGGTCCAATGATATGGGCAGAGCCATGACATTCGCGTCAGCAGGGGCGTATTCAAAATTCAAGGGGATTAGTTCGAATCCCGGGAAACAATAAAATGAATTTCCCATAAGTGAGGTTCGAAGTGAATAATGGCTCTTCCTTAGTGCATATCTATGCACGGATATTAGCCAGTGGTGCGTGTTTCGTCCCCAAACAACCTGCTATTAGGAAATATATTTACGTTAGTATAACCGTGGATGATAAGAGGTAACCTAACGCCTACTTTTCTCTTTTTCGAGTGGCGGTAGGTTGATTTCGTGGGTTCAGTTTGAGATTCTGATGACTGTGTGTTTGAAGGACCTTAATGCTGAGGGCATAGGTTGATTTACTGGCACTATACCACATGTGTTGGTATTGAAAATCGAGCCCAATTTTAGAATCACAGTTCAACCGGCAACTTTATTAACTGAATTTGAGGGCTACTATTATAATCATTCTTCGGAAATTTCCCGTTGCTTTTCATATAAATTTCATGAACCTTAATGATGTTAGGCAGTTAGGCAGCTTCAATGATAGCCGTTTTGAGGCTTAATTTGCAATGATGATTAAAGTAAAATTTTCTCTTTGAAGCTGGAAGAACGTAAAGTTTGGATAGACGTATCTTTTCTTTCAAAATGAATAATAATTAGATATTGTTGTGGATTGTTGACGCCGACGTTAGCGAGGGGTGTCCTGTCATCTCAAAGGATAGCGACATGGATAGTGAAGCCATGCGGGCTTTGATGGATGCCTTTAAGGCACTTGAAAATAAGATGGAAGAGAGCAGGAAGGCGATGGAAGATAAGATGGAGGATAACAGTGCGCAGATTAGGGAGATGAAGGACGGTGTGAAGGACGATATTAAGACGCTGGAAAATGAATGCAAGCAGGGGCGCGCAGAGGTCAGAGAACAACTAGAGAACTTTGAATGTAAATTAACACATTTTGAGGTTAAATTGGAAGAAAACCGAACCGAGACTAGTAAGATGATCGAGGAGAAATGCAGTAGTTTAATGAACAAAATTCAGGAGGTTCAACAACAATGCGAAAAGGGGGCTAAGGAACTAAGCGATAAAATAGACGCGGTTTCTCAGCTCAATGCCGTTGTTGAAATAAAGGTGGAGGGAATAGTTGAACGGCTTGATCAGGTTGAGACCAGTATTGAGAGACACATAACTCGCGTGAATGGTGAAATCGTGGATGTCAAAGGGAAAATCGATCAGCTGGACGGTGAAATGGAACAGGTCAGGTCCAAAGCGAATGACCGCGACACGAAGATCGAAGAGATAAGGGAGCAGGTCGAGGACAATCAGACAAATATCAGGATCGTTGAAGAAAGGACGGAGAAAGCATTGGCGGTAATCGAGGCCCTGGACGAAAAGATTACGTCGGTATCGCAAGCAGCGCAGTCCGATACGAAACTAACTTTTGCCAGGATACGGAAGGAAGTGTCAGGACAAATAGTAGGAGAGACGGCTAAACAGATCCATGAATGGAGCGGAGAGAAAGGCTCGAAAATGCTGGTGAAATTGGAGATCCTCGAAGAATAAATTAATGCACTTCGCGAAGAAATAGAGGGAATGAAGAAATTAGATATTCAGGATGAACCACATTTCAAAATGGAAGCAGCTGGAATAAATAAAATGGAGAAGATGGCAGACGAGATGAAAGCCGAGGACGGGGCAGAAAGGAAGAGATCGTCTAGTCGATACAAGAGACGACAACGCAACAAGCAGCGTCGAGTTAAGTATGGATGGCTTCCCAGTCAAAGAGGGACATGTTTAAGAAGAAGACGTCGGGATACCAGAGGTTCGAAGCTACAGCATGTGAACTGGAGAGACGAGATGAGAGATGGACGAGTTCTGAAACCCAAACGCTACGTAGAGCAATTGAAACGTAAGCGAGAAAGCAAGAAGGACCAGCACTTTGCAATATAAAATTGACAAGAAGAAGTGGAAGTCTTGAGTTCGTAGCACATGGGGATTCAAGCCGGAAGAACCTGAAGGTAATTGACGAGATCACAGAGGATCCAGGAGGATGTTCTGTGGCTTAACGAAGGCAGACCTAACTTATCGACGGTCATCTCATGTATGTAAATATTTGTAAATATTATCACCCAGGCACAACAGATGAATTACATTAATTACCCGAACGTGACAGCAAATCTAAACTTGTACCATACGTCCGGAGGCAATGGAGAAGATGTGGATAACGCTGAAGAACTTGGGGCAACGGATGAAGAAGAGGATGAGGATGACGGAGAAGAAGATCGACGTGACGTGTCGGATGAAGAGTCGGGACCAAATGAGGAAGCTGAAGAAGTCAATTATTTGGAGAATTTGTTTTCACAGAGAGATCTTGGGGATGAAGAATGTCCAGAATGTCAGTACCTGGAGAACTACAGAGAAGCATTGCGTCAGATAGCATATTATTTGGAAAGAGAGAACCAGGAACTTCGCCGGAAAGCAAAGGTTTGGAAACAGTCGTGAATCGATATTGCCAATTGAATATTTTGCGACGAAATGTGTCCAGTGCCTGTACCCGTTTCTTCTCGGGGAGAGGGGAATATGAACCCGACAGGGGCATGATCCAAGGACCTTTGGTTGATATCGATATCCGTAATTACGCACGCAATGCTATTAAAGGGAAAGAACGCTGAAAATGATTAATATTCATATCATTAATAGAGGTCATACCGAAACTAATTAATATTCATACCATTGAGATAGATAAATTGTGTATTTTAAAATTATTCTACGAGATTTCTTTGTCTGCGACTTATTGCGCAGTAATATCCTTTGTGTAGCGGGGGCCCCGCAGATGAAGCCAAGCCAACTTAGACCCGGGAGGGGTTATGAGTGGGGATTCCCTGTGACATCACTCGAGAGAAGACATCCCTCCTCAAGACTCACAGAATGAGGGGAAACTAACTTTTTCGAAACGAAATATAGGAGCCATCTTGGAATCGGACGGCCAACTTAATTACCTACGATATAGAAAATTAATAAAACTCAAATTAGGGGGTCGTCTCCCGATTTAAAAGGGATAAATGTCATTGGGACATTTATTTAGAGTGTTTAATGTCCTCTTCCGTGATAACTTTCAGAAGAAGAAAGAATACTGTGTGGTTTCTGCGTGGAAAAGTACTGGGCCATATGTTTATTCTCACGACACCTCCTCGAGAACGGGAGTTCACCACGCATGGTGGGGGAAGCAGAACAGATTTTAATTAATTTAAAGAGATTCACCGAAGGATAATTGAGTGGTTATGTCTCAATCGCATCAACTAAATACTGGTCACCGATTACCCGTACCATTTTACCTCGAGTACGCCGGGAATAGGCGCTACGCAAATTAGTGGAAGGGGTATCGCTCCCTTGTAAAAACTACTGCAGTGAGGGACAAGCGTCAGTCGGGGTTCGCGGCTTATCGACGGCGAAGCTATGCTCGGTTAAGCCCTCGTTAGGTCTTTGTTCAAGTGAAGTTAATTCTTATTTTAAGTGAAATAATACAATTTGCATAAACAGTGCATAGTTTTGATCTCTGTGACGCCAGTGTTAACTTTTTGGAAAACCGTGACGTGAAAAGTCATATTATTGTGATTACTATAATATAATAATCTTACGTAGTCGCATATGAGATCGTGACCGGACGCTCACATTGAACGCTGTTAACCGGAGTGTGGATTAAACAGTGACGTTGTGTCTGTACAGGATTAAGTGCTAGCGGCTCCACCAGCATCAAACAATGGCTCATCAACTTCAAGATGGACTGGAAATGGAAGTAATCACCGTGGTGCCCATGGAGGAGGAGTAAACTCAGGATGGACTTCCGAGTTGACGAAGGCGTCATCATGTGATAGAGTTCTAATATCTGGCATGCATAGAAGGGATGGGAATATTTATTGTAAACTGACGCTATAAGAGATTAAAGATGTAGTCCTGTTGAAATAGAGCGCCGGAATGGGCGCGTAGTAATTAATTCTTAGCTTAGGAAACCGACTACAGGTCTGAGTAATCGAGTGTAAATAATTAAGGGAATATAATACTTTAGCTTTGCATGGGATAGAGATACATTCCATTATTTCTTTCTTGGGAGATTCTGTTTGTTTATTTGCGTCAGAAGACCAGTAATAATTAGTTTATGGGAGTGCAGTGAGAGTAGTTATTAGAGTATTCATTAATTTGATAAGTGTATGGTATGTAAAACGGTAAGTACTACTGTACGCAAGGCACGTCACTACGAGACTCAGCGGCCAAATTGACAGCCTCAAAAATTCCACCCTTTGAAATACTTAGATAGGGAGTGATAAGATAAAATTGATTATGTGATTAAATTTACCAGGAAATGATCCTAAAGCGTGTGTCAAACATCCATTCGCGTGGATATTAATTAATTAATGAATGTATTGCCGTGTGACGATAAAGTAGCCATGTGCCGACCATCGATTAATTAGCAGTCAGTAATCAGATGTTAATTGCTGCGCGAGTGCTTAAGTGTGTTGTAATTGCTGAATAGATTCCGCACGATGACCATGTATATGGAATGTAGCGGGTAAGCTATGTAGGACGGCAGGAATAATAATAATAATAATAATAATAATAATAATAATAATAATAATAATAGTAATAATAATAATAATAATAACGATCGGGCAAAGATTACCATTATAATACGGGAGTCGCGATGTGAGATGATGTGATACTGTTGGGTAAATGTGTTGAATTCAAGGTGATTTGCGCGAGTCATTTTAAGACCGCAGTTATTGTAGATGTACTTCCGAGTGGAATGTTACTGTTTCCTTTTGAAAGGAAATGTTACGCCTGTATGTGGGTGGTTACCCTAGGGGGTGAACAGCCGTCCGGCCTTGGCCCAGGTGTGTTCTTTTTTTGTTGTGGGGGCGTTCCGTAAGCCGAGGAAGGAGCGATATTGCTGTTAAAGAGAAGTGGGCTTCTCTGAACGGTGAAATAATATGATTTACCTAACACGGCAGAGCTGTGTAATAATTAACAAACGACCCGGCCGATGATGGTAATGTTTGCCAATGAATCGTTGTTAATTGTGCGAGTATAATTAGATAGGGATTACAGGACCCTGCCTTCATCACAAGAGGTTGTCAGTTCAATGCTCAACGTAGGCATTGGAGGCCTACAGTGTCAGAAAGAAGATCAAGTGCCTTTTACGTATTTTTCTTGCATATCATGTACCATGTATGTGTTTTTATGTCATGTGTGGTTGTACATAAGGTCAGTGGTGGTGCTGTCCATCAGCTTGACGATGTCTAGAATAGCGAGGGTCGGTTCGATCCCAGGTGTTGTATCATATGTGTGTATTTTCATTTTTTTCGTCATTCCATTGGGAAATCTAGGTCTTTATTAGAATAGGGATTGCTCAGACGTGTTGTCGGACGCATGTTAGTTTTATGTGTTAGCGATAATATAGCCTCAGTGTTATGATAAAATTACCATTCGCTATATGTCACGATACATCGCTTAGCGATAACGTACTCGTTTCTATCACGTATAACGGACAGATGTCCACAAAACAAACTACAACAAGCATTTGTAAATTTTAATGTAATTCATTAGTGTTATTTAGTGCGTCATTTCCCATCATCATTAAGGTTCAATAAACCGGTTTGTGAGTTAAATATTTTAATTCGAATGTGTTCTCATTTTAGTTATGTATGCCCCGCTTCTTCTTCTTCCCCTTGTACGCCTTTAAGTTTACTTTAGTTCAGCGCCTATTTATTTCATACTTCTCGACCCATGTGCGACCCTGTAGATTCCATGCCGGTGCCAATTAAGGAGGGGCGGGTGCAGTTGTGAACATTCCAGTACTCTAATGATGATTGTTAATTATGAAGTTTGCTATGCAATCTGGATATTGCATCCACATTTTAAGCTCAGATAACGCCTCCGTTTTTGCTTCGGATGGAAATACGTGATTAAAAGGATAAGTTTCGTAAACATTTAGCACGTTACGAGAGGTTTAATTATACAGCTAAAAACGGGTAGCATTTTTGTAATAAAAATATTAATCCTACCCTGCGTTCTATCTGGAAAATTCCTATGGTTTGCGTTAACAATTCTCAGCGCGTGGCAAGGTTTCATGTTTTAGATACCTTATTAAGTGCAACACTGTATCGATTCATTGATTCTCCACTTCTCTGGCAAAATGTGTCATGGACGTGTGAGCTACATCACTATGGATATTACGACATTGAATTACATTAAATTATAAAGAAATGAACCGTTAAGTAATCAAGCTTCATAGCAATCTCGTACTGTGAAGAGAAATGATTGCTTTGGACGAAATAATTTCATTATTTTTTTAAAGATTTTCTTACCATTATTTCCTTTGACAGAAGAGACAAGTGGGGCGAAGGCTGGAAACTCTAGGTTCGATATCAGATTAGCAAGTGAGGAATTTCAGCATAGTTTTCCCACAGTTTAAATGCAGTATTTCCAGGGAAATGCTCATATTGAGCCTTGTATGCAGGTCTTGAACTTTTATTCTGGCCGTACCCGATGATACTAGGACTTCTTTTACAGGTATATAAAAGCAGGCTCGTCTCGAAGAGATGTTGTTGCGTTGGGTGTTGAGTTGTAGTCTTGAGTAGACAACAGTGTGTGGAGGGCTCACACGAGTTGATTGTGCGAGTTATCTTTCTAGTCTGGAGTCGAACCAAGTGCACGGTACTGATATTCAACGGAGGTGTTTTCGACCCTTACTGCATTGAATGTGGTA
Source organism: Anabrus simplex (assembly GCF_040414725.1). Classification (NCBI taxonomy): domain Eukaryota; kingdom Metazoa; phylum Arthropoda; class Insecta; order Orthoptera; family Tettigoniidae; genus Anabrus; species Anabrus simplex. The sequence continues at coordinate 446,172,134 of NC_090267.1, read as the reverse complement.
GGAAAGATCGCAATATGAAGATAAAGTTGGAATTCAAGAGGGCAAACTGGGGCAAATATTCATTTATAGGAAGGGGAGTTAGGGATTGGAATAACTTACCAAGGGAGATGTTCAATAAATTTCCAATTTCTTTGAAATCATTTCGGAAAAGGCTAGGAAAGCAACAGATAGGGAATCTGCCACCTGGGCGACTGCCCTAAATGCAGATCAGTATTGACTGATTGATTGGAGCGTAGTGAAGTAAAAGGTAAAAGATGTCATCCGAGATTACGGAGGATCACCCACTCCAGGTAAAGAGTGCCAACCGAAGACCCACTGCGAGGGAAAGAAACCTTCATCAGTAGCTATAATTTTTGAAGTGTTATCATTCGTTGTCGAATATAATAGTATGGGTGTGTATTGATTGATTCACCCTCAATTAAATTAGTTCCATCTAACGCTATGAAGAAAAGGTGGCTCTCCTGCTGATTGAATCGGGTAATACTATTACAGCGCTCCTCCGGTAATCTCCGTTACTACCGACGGAGACAAAGCAGTTACGGAATTTCGGAGGTTAACCGGAGAGCCGCCTCCTGTTCGCAGCACCAGTTCGGACTGTACGGACACATTGGGCTATAATTTCAAACTTACGCTCATGATTGTAGGCACGCTATAAAAAGCGTTGTCTATATACGCAGACATTGATCTATATCACTAATATTCCTTTATAAAGAACGTATAGTCATTCAGAAAAATGAATGAATCCTCGAATTTAATACGAAGGTTGGAACTTAAATAGTGGCAACTATTTATTTACAACAGATACAAAAGAGTTACATGTTAGCAACCTTTGTTGCCCTTCAGTGTATTCACCAGCGTTGTGTATAACCCGTTGCTAGCGATGTGGACGCCGTAGTATACCTGTAGCAGAGCCTGTTCTGTTGATGGTGCCTGTCAAAAGTTCTGAAGTGAATGCTTACGAATCGTCTGGTTTCGATCACTGTGCAGTAACGCGGCATGAGCATGCACTTTTTCTTCACTCGTAGGACGACCTGCCCGATGAATGTCCGTCACAGTTTGCCGACCATCGTTGAGGCTTTTACCCAACGTGCTACTATTCTGTAAGGCAATTCAGATTCCCCGCAAGCCTCTTGAAGTCCTTGATGACACTGTCGTGCTGTACGACCTCTGGTACATTCAATATTGATCCAACTCCGTTGTTCTTGTTCGGAAAACATAGTGACAACGTTACGTTAGACCACTAGTTCACACGTGACTGTTTCTCTCGCTTGTGCGCACGCAGGTGATGCGGGAAGGGCGAGTCCATTTGGTCTGAGGTAGGTAGGTATGTACCCAACGTGTGCTATCAGCGACAATATTAGATTCGGTTGCATAGTATCTCCACAGCAGTGTTGACACTATTTAAGTTGCAACCCTCGTATCATTCATAAAAAAATAATTATCATCGACGTATAATTCATACCTCATTTAGATAAAAATCCTATGGATACCCACAACAGACTTGATATCTACATAGGTTCAATTGTGTCTCAGAAAAGTGTAGGCTCTACCTGTGAAGAATTGATACAATGCCCTGCGTTCATTATTATTATTATTATTATTATTATTATTATTATTATTATTATTATTATTATTATTATTATTATTATTATTATTATTATTATTATTATGGAATCATTCTCATTATATTGGTGCTACATAATATTAGGTTCAATTTACATTTAAATTCGCTTTTAATTTTTGGACATATATCAAAAACGCAAAGGATGTGACAAGAAATATAGGATGATTAGTTACGAGCTGACGGAAGAGTTCAAATGTTTAAGTGCTACACTATAAAACATGGCACAATTGAATCGCAAATTCCAGGAGGAAGTGCACCTTCGCTCCGTTAAGAGCACTAGAAACTTCAGCTGTTCGCAAGAGCATGGGTTGAACATAAGATTCAACCAAAGATGATAACTACCTCCTACTACTACTGTTTCTACCAACACCACCCAAGTTTTTATACCGTCCCTCATGGGGACGGCCGGCCTCCTAGACGGTAACGCTGTTCCCCAGGCCAGGGAGATTTTATCCGGTGAAGGTGAGGGGGTTGGTGGCCGTTGCTCCGTTGCTCATACTAGGAACTGCTCCGGCATTCGTCTTAGAGCGGGAGAATAGAAAACCACGGAAAACCATTCTCAAAACAGTCGACGGTATGGACCAGCGCAAGAGAATATAATTCTGTCCAATAGCCAAACAGTTTATGGAATCGGTTCCATCAGACGTACAGGTCCTACGAAAAGTTTAAGAACACCTGCATATTTCATGTACATGGTTCCTGTCTTTAACCTTTTGGTCTCAGGCATTTGATTTTTTACAGAAAACTAATACATATTTTGAGCAACATTTGCTGAAATTTTAATTCAAATATCACTCTTTGCTTTGAAGTTATTACAGTTTTAGTTTATAATAATTGGAACGAAAATAATTATATATATATTTAAGGAGATCTAGGAAATTCAGTCTGGGGATTACATTAATAATCTTTGTTATGGAGAAACACGGTTTCCAGTAGAATATTTGTAATTGTCAAAGTGCAACAGAATATGTTTCCATTTAAAAATATTCCCCGTTTTATTGTTCGCAATAGCTCCACACAAAATGGTAAAAAGCAAACATTCCTTGACCTTGGCTCAACAGGAGACCCCTCAAGCTACCGAGACCATTGTGTGTTACGTTGCAGTGTAAATATTCCGCTATATCGTAACATAAAAATGATCTCTGTAGCTTGAGGGGTTTCCCTCCAGCTAAGATCAAGTAATGTTTGCTTTTGTCTGGTTTTATTGCGAGCGGTAAAGCGCGGAATATTTTTAAATTAAAACATATTCTGTTGATCTATTACAGTTATAGGTATTCTACAGGCATCTGTGTTTCTCCATAACAAATATTATCAATGCAAATCCCCAGATTGTACTCTCCAGATCTCATCAAATATTGAAAACTAGCTATTTTTCTTACTATTATAAATAAGTATAACTTCAAAACAAATAGTGATATTTTAATTGAAATTTCAGAAAATATTGCTCTAAATATGCATTAGTTTTCTGTAAAAAATAGTATGCCCAAGACCAAAATTTTAAGGACAGGAAACATGTTCATGAGATATGCAGGTGTCCTTAAACTTTTGGGAGGCCCTGTACACTGACCCAGCAAAACCGCGCGGTTTGGGTTACGTAGCTATCCGCTTGGTATCTGTAATACGTTCAAACAAGTCAAGTAATAACTTAACGGGGGGGGGGGGTGTAGTTCCACGCATAATACCTATACTTTATAAATTTCCTGTAAAAATACGCGTCCTTTTTTCCCGTACCAAGTTCAAACTACGCGCATGTCATTCAATCGGAGGTTCTTCGGTGTCAGCGATTGAAAGTGCCCAGAGTCCCCGCTTCCATTAACAGCGCTAGTTCCATAAAACAATCAGTGTTTTGTTTGTTACAGTACGTTCAAAAGCTACTCTTCAATGGCATACGTTGAACTTAATATTTAAATACTCCTTGAGTTTTTGACATAATTCCTCTTCTTCCTTACTTATTCGCTAGTTATATCCATTAGAATGTACGCGTTATCCTTGGATACTGAATTTTCTACTTTCTTGCAAAGTTTCATGATATGAATTTAATTCCGGTAAAATATACTGATGTAATTTAAGTTATTCAATGCTATTCTCAACAAACATTAGACCTACATGTAAAACTCCATATTGATCTGACCGGTTGAGGAATGAAATGAATGTAGCTTTATCTGGTGGCGTGGATAGGAATTGTTCTGGCTGCCGAAGCCTGCCGGATTCCTCTGGGGAAACCCATTGCATATAATATCACAGATAAATATCCTTGTTCTTATTCTGAGAGGACGTATCATCAATGAAAGACTGAAAACATTCGAATATGTGTTTGTCAGCAGTAAGATGTTCGATTTAATGTGTTTTTGCTTGTAAATGCACGAAATTACGAAACTACAGGCCAGTCAGCTTGACATACATTGCATGTAAGCTTTGGGAAAACATTCTTTCTGATTCTATTAGACATGTCTGCGAAATTAATAACTGGTTCGATGTAAGACAGTTCGTTTTTAGGAAAGGTTATTCCACTGAAGCTCAACTTGTAGGATTCCAGCAAGATATAGCGGATATATTGGATTCAGGAGGTCAAATGGACTATTGCGATTGACCTGTCTAAGGCATTTGATAGGGTGGATCATGGGAGACTACTGGCAAACATAAGTGCAACTGGACTAGACAAAATAGTGAGTGAATGGGTGGCTATATTTCTAGAAAATAAATCTCAGAGAATTAGAGTAGGCGAAGCTTTATCTGACACTGTAATAATTAAGAGGGGAATTCCTCAAGGCAGTATTATTGGATCTTTATGTTTCATTAAATATAAATGATATGACTAAAGAAGTGGAATCAGAGATAAGGCTTTTTGTGGGTATGTTATTCTGTGGAGAGTAATAAATAAGTTACAAGGTTGTGACAAACCGCAAAATGAACTCTATAATGTGAAATGGACAGTAGGCAGTTGGTCTGATGATAAACCTGATTAAAAGTCAGGTTGTGAGTTTCATAAACACGAAACTTCCTCTCTGTTTTAATTACTGCGTTGATGGGGTGAAAGTTCCTTTTGGGGATCATTGTAAGTACCTAGGTGTTAATATAAGGAAAGATCTTCATTGGGGTAATCACATAAATGGGATTGTAAATAAAGGGTACAGATCTCTGCGCATGGTTATGAGGGTATTTAGGGGTTGTAGTAAGGATGTAAAGAAGAGGGCATGTAACACCCCAACTAGAGTATGGTTCTAGTGTATGGGACCTTCACTAGGATTATTTGATTCAAGAAGTGGAAAAAATCCAAAGAAAAGCAGCTTGATTTGTTCTGGGTGATTTCCAACAAAAGAAAAGCGTTGCAAAAATGTTGCAACATTTTGGCTGGGAAGAATTGGGAGAAAGGAGACAAGCTGCTCCACTAAGTGGTATGTTCCGAGCTGTCAGTGGAGAGATGGCGTGGAATGACATTAGTAAATGTATAAGTGTGAGTGGTGTCCTTAGAAGTAGGAAAGATCATAATATGAAGGTAAAGTTATAACTGAAGGGGACAAATTGGAGCAAATACTCATTCATAGGAAGGGGAATCAGGGATTGGAATAATTTACCAAAGGTGATGTTCAATAAATTTATATTTTCTTTGCAATCATTTAAGAATAGACTAGGTAAACAACGGATAGGGAAACTGCCACTTGGGCGACTGCCCGAAATGCAGACCGGTAGTGATTGTTTGATTAATGTATATCGCCGTAGAACCTTGAAAAACAGCTATGCCAAATATTTCTGCTTAGAACTGTGGGCGGAAAGGTTCTGTCATCTAAGGTTTGAGGTTGTGCGCATTTTATCAAATAGTTTGCATTTCTAAGAGCATTTGTGGTAAGGGTCAGTATTTATCCGAGAACGCAGCCAATTTTACAGGCGCAATGACGATATAAAAATTAATGACCAAAGAGCTCCTTCCTGAGTTTGATATTTATTTCATTTACATGTGCAAGGATCATCACTTTCTTTCGTCATTCCCATCCCTTGATCAACACTCATTCTACCGAACGAGTTGGCCATGCGGTTAGGGGTGCGCACTTGTGAGCTTGCATTCGGGAGATAGTGGCTTCGAACCGTACTGCCGGTAACCCTGAAGATGGTACTCCGCGTTTTCTCACATTCACACTAAGCAAACGCTCCGGCCGTATTTTAATACGGCCACGGCCGTTTCCTATTCCATTATCTCCATAAGAACTATCGAGATCTACGTACAAAAAAAGTGGTCGGTAATATAGCACACAATTTTTTTGGCATAAATATATTCGCAAGATACGTATTATGAGAAATAAGACCTGCTGCTGGTACTTCCTTCTGCAGTGTTCAGACGTTTAATTAATGTTTTCCAGTTTAAATTATTCGCCATCGCTTTGTCAACATCCTCTCGTTATATGTCTAATACGTCAAACATCAACGTCTTCCAAAAACATGCCTTTCCGTCCACCAAAATGGCGTTGTTCTTCCGTACGATGTACACTGGTTGCCTGGTAACGGTGTCAGTTTTGTGCCGATGCGAAATTGCTTACGCTAATTCAAGATGAACCCCCAGCCCATACTCCTGTTAATGATAATAATAATAATAATAATAATAATAATAATAATAATAATAATAATAATAATAATAATAATGCGATACCAGTTCATAGCTACTCCTTCGGAATTATCAAGTGGAGCAAGATTGACATCGAAAATCTTGGAAACAAACAGAGCGGCCTGATGACCAAGGAACGAAAACACCACCCAAAAGTCAGCAGTTGAGTGACTGACTCTTCCACTCAAAGCCATACGACATTTCATTTCATTACCAACATCTACAAGACCATCAGAAGGCGGTGGTCATTGCCACGACTCGATTTATTCAGACATTTATGGGTTCAAATTCTGCGTAAAATGTAGTGTCAATTAAGGTTTATTGTGCTTTGATAGGCTGAAATCTGTACAATTGCGTGAATATCATTGTCACAAAAGTGTGCAAAATGAAAAATAGGTAATTAAATAAATAATAATAAATGTTTCTTCGCATACGCCCCTGTTCAGCATAGCAGGTGAGGATACCTGGGCGAAGTACTGCTCGTCCTCCCCATTTTCATCTCCCCGACCCAAAGTCTCGCACTCCAGGACACTGCCCTTGAGGTTGTAGAGAATGGATCCCTCGCTGAGTCCGAGAGAAAAACCAACCCTGAAGTGTAAACAGATTAAGAAAGAATGAATGAAAGAAATAATAATAATAATAATAATAATAATAATAATAATAATAATAATAATAATAATAATAAATGTAATGTATCAGTTGGAATGGTCTTGAGAAGAAAGCAATGGAATCTCGACGAACCAAAATAGAAAAAGCCTTCCAGCTTACGAAAGACACCTATTAAAAAAAGTCCCACTCCTGGAATTCCAAGATCAGACATTATAATACAGTAGTCAAGCCGAAGCCCTTCATGCTGCAGAAACACTGTCTATAACTACATATGGTCCAATAGAATAGTTGGAGATAAAGGAAAGGAAAATACTACGAAAAATTCTAGGCCCCAATTTCCATAAGAACGTACTTTCACACATCAGCAATGAAACCCTGTATAGCAAACAAAAAGGATTTCCGACACAATAAGGAAAAGGAGAATTGACTTATATGGCCACATCCTAAGAATGGATCCGAAAAGGGGAAAACTAAAAGAATCTTCCACTATTTCCGCAATAAGAAAACCAAGCCAAATTGGTTTAAGAAATCTGAGAAGGGCCTACGAGAGTTCCAAATTACAGAAGAGATGCTTGTAGATGGATTCGCCAAGAAAATAACCAAAGATAAAATGAAGAGGTTACAGGACAGGGTGAATCCCAAACAGAATTTCTGAAGAAGAGAGGAAGGAAGTACTGGGAGGACAGGAAAATACGACTCACTAACCATTGATAAATCTATCGTACCCAAAAGAGGGTGAAACGGACAATAATAATAATAATAATAATAATAATAATAATAATAATAATAATAATAATAATAATAATAATAATAATAATAATAATAATCTAAACCGAACCACCCTTCAACTAGTTAAGATCATAAAAACATTGAGGTGCCATATTTTTCCCTATAAAGGGACTTCTTGACGTATTGGCACTTATACGGATTAAAGTCCCTCGAATCAAGCACTTTTAAATGCCAGTGACTACGACATACCTTAGAGGCAGCGGGTAATGACTCCGTGCGACTCAGTCAATTTTTAAGTCCAAAAGTTCCTGTTTTACGTATTTTATTTACCTTCTTCGTTCTTTTAGTGTATGTGTTAACATTAACAAGTAATCCAATATTAAAAGTATTGAATCTCGTAGAAAATCCTTCGTGAGAAAATCTCAGTCGAGAGCCTCGTATGGGCACGAACTGCTTATGATGTATTTTTAAACAATGAACGCACACCATCGGGTCTGCCAGTGAAGCCATTATTAAGGGTTCATCGACGTGCTAGATGATAGAGTTTCCCAAACACACTTTTGCGTTCCATTCAAGACAGCCTACCAAACGAGTGTTCGGCCTCAGCCAGGCTCGTCTGTTGATATCAATTTTCGAGCTGATGGCTGGTGGTATGTACTGTCCTGTTCAGCTCATTTCGAGAGATCGATTAAGTGGGCTCTCGCTTCACTGAAGGGCTTATTTCCAGGCCGAGTGTTTTGTGCACCAAGTGGCAGGCGAGGAGAATTGGAAAAGTTGAAAGAGGATAGACTTATGTTTTGATCGAGCGCTGAGGGAGCAATATTGCTGAATGGTACAGCATGGGGATGAAGTGCCCCTTTATATTATGTTATGGAGGCGTGGCTTCAAATGCTCTACCATTTCACTTCACCAGCGATCATCGGCAGTCGTTTCTTTCATTCGCTCTAAATCTTATGGAGGTGATTGTTGTTTCTAAAAGGAAAAAAAGAACATTATCATTATGAGCCTTGCAAGAGGAAGCACTGTAACCTCTTAAAGAAGGAGATTATTGACTAGAAAGAGGAAGGTTGAGAAACATGTTTCCACGTAGTCGAATACACTTCATAATTCAAACACTGAATAAAGATATAACAACTGGAACGTTCCTTTCTATATTCTTGTCAGAAGTACATCATCATCATCATCATCATCATCATCATCTGTTTACCCTCCAGGTTCGGTTTTTCCCTCGTACTGAGCGAGGGATCCCACCTCTACCGCCTCAAGGGCAGTGTCCTGGAGCTTCAGACTCTTGGTCGGGGGATACAACTGGGGAGTAGGACCAGTACCTCGCCCAGGCGCCCACACCTGCTATGCTGAACAGGGGCCTTGTGGAGGGATGGGAAGATTGGAACGGATAGGCAAGGAAGAGGGAAGGAAGCGGCCGTGGCCTTAAGTTAGGTACCGCCTGGAGGAGAAGTGGGAAACCACGGAAAACCACTTCCAGGATGGCTGAGGTGGGAATCGAACCCACCTCTACTCAGTTGACCTCCCGAGGCTGAGTGGACCCCGTTCCAGCCCTCATACCACTTTTCAAATTTCGTGGCAGAGCCGGGAATCGAACCCGGGCCTCCGGGGGTGGCAGCTAATCACGCTAACCACTACACCACAGAGGCGGACTAGAAGTACATACTGTACATTATACTAATATAAACAGCTCCCTCTGTGAACTAGTGCTACAGTGTCGGTCTCCGAATCAGAAGATAGCGGGTCCAAACCCGGCAGAGTCAGATTTTCGGTAAAAAATGAAATGTCGTATGGCTTTTAGTGCCGGGATATCCCAGGACGGGTTTGGCTCGCCAGGTGCAGGTCTTTCTATTTGACTCCCGTAGGCGACTTGCGCGTCGTAATGAGGATGAAATGATGATGAAGACAACACATACACCCAGCCCCCGTGTCATTGGAATTAACCAATTAAGTTTAAAATCCCCGGCCCGGCCGAGAATCGAACCCCGGAGCCTCTGAACCGAAGGCCAGTACGCTGACCGTTCAGCAACGAGTCGGACAGATTTTCGGTGAGTGTAAAGAAGTCCTTTCGACACTCCACTCCATGGAAATGTTATCTGGTAACACATTTAGTGTTTCTTCTTCTTCTTCTTCTTCTTCTTCTTCTCCTTCTCCTAATCGGTTTGCCCTCCAGGGTTGGTTTTTCCCTCCAACTCAGCGAGGGATCCTACCTCCACCGCCTCAAGGACAGTGACCTTGAGCGTTGACACTTTGGGTCGAAAGATACGACTGGGGCGGATGACCAGTACCTCACCCAGGCGGCCTCACCTGCTATGCTGAACAGGGGCCTTGTGGAGGAGGGGTGGGGTGATTGAATGGGATAGACAAGGAAGTGGGAAGGTTGGCCTTGGCCTCAAGTTAAGTACCATCTCTGCATTTGCTTGGAGGAGAAGTGGGAAACCACTTCGAGGATGGCTGAGGTGGGAATCGAATCCCTCTCTGTTCGGTTAGCCACCCGAGGTTGAGTGGACCTCGTTCCAGCCATTGTACCACTTTTCAAATTTCAAATTTCGTACCAGAGCTGGGGTTTACAGCTGATCACACTAGCCACTACACCATGGAGGCGGACGCCGTGTATATAATCAATCAAATTGGAGGTTCCTATGTTGTGATCTAGTCATCAATAGTCATGTAGAACTACGATGTTGTATGCCCGATATTCGTTAGAGTGTGATTATAATGGTTCCTTGTCTTTGTTTTAATTACCTTTTATTTTGTACTAGCTGATGTACCCGTGCTTCGCTACGGAATTCTGCATTGTATACAGAGTTGTAGGTTAGGTAGTGTACACGTTGTGAGCAAGACTGCATTAAATTGCATAGCTCTTAACGTTACTCTGGAAACGCGACGGAGAAAACACCAAACGTCTTTTCTCATATGAAGACAGGGGGAATGACGTGCTAAATAAGAAAGTTTTCTAACTCCCCAGCTATTTCCCGCCAATATTCAGTCAGGCTGTTATACTCGGTACGCAGCAGTAATCCCATCTATCGGAGTTGAGCGGCAGCATAAGAGACAAAGAACATCACCACAAACAATGGTCAATGTGATGTTATTGTTGATCAGTGTTATGGGCTTTCAATATTGTAAGCTTTCACATTTTGTTTTCTTCCGACTCTGAAATACCACTCTTATCATAGTCGGTACGGTAAAATTGAATAAAATATAAATGGTCGGAAATTGTATTCTCTATAACTCTTGTTATGTAGTACTTTTCGATAGGACCAATAACATAGGTATCTAAAAATTAAATTCTAGGTGCCTTCCCCTAAACTACAATTTCATACAGGACGAATAAAATTGTTTACAACTTAGACTGTAGTTTCTTAATCCCCAACTCTATATACCGACTTTTATTAAATTCTTGTTAACCCATTTTCTCGTGGCTCGGCGTTGATATGGACTTGGCAACAAAAATACAAATTCATGAATATCTGTGTTATCAAAGCCGGTACGGTAACGATGTATAACACAAATGATCGGATATTTAATTCTATATAACTTTAGTTATGTAGGATTTATCAATAGGACCAATAATAACATAGATATTTGAGAATTAAATTTTAGGCCTTCCCCTAAACTACCATTTCAATTAGGGTGAGCAAAATTATTTATAGCCTAGATTGTAGTGGATCATCCCCCGACTTCACATACCGATTAACATTAAATTCTCTTTAGTCGTGTTCTCGTGATGCGTGTACATACATACAGAGAGACATACAGACAGACAGACAGACAGAAATTACGGAAAAGTAAAAAATGCATTTCCTTGTTACTGTGGACATGATCGGTACAGAAATACCATCCTTTTCAAATTCTGAGCAATGTACAGACAAAACTCTTATTTTATATATATAGATTTATTTTTACTTACGTATTATAAGTATTATTGTGTTTAGCCTACTGCCTGTGTACTTTCAAGAGACAAGTAAAAAATAAATAGATAAGTATATAAATTCGTGAAATAATATATGAAGGAATAAATATGCAAATAAAATTTGTGTTCTTATAGGGAGGATACAAGGTACGCTTCCTGTTCCATCGCTTTCTCACCCATTACCCAGTGGAATTCAAATCCTCGGTCAGCAGATAGTAATCTGTCAACTTTAACATTGAACAATCACGTCCTTAGAAACGTAGCGCAGGTAATAATAGATAAATACAGTTTAGCTTATTTAGAGCGGAGGGCTTAATCTCCACGTGCACTTCGTAGTGCATTACACTTGGCGCCGTAATTTAATCATGGCGAGCACCATTCGTTGAGCCCATATTTCCCGAGGGCTGTCTTCTTTGCTGAACTCAGAGAATTATCCTGGCACTCATTTCCATTATTATCCCGCACGTTCTCTTCCACATACGGTGCGATGCACTTAATCAAGATATAATCAGGATGGTGCAGCCCACTGAGCGTCTGGGTGCTCATCCAGAGTCACAGCAGGAGGCGGGACTACATATTACTGTATTTACTTTATGAATGGTCTCCACAAACTTGCAGATATTTTGTTCATAACTAAAATGTTAGCGATGGTTTATAATTTAATTCACGGATGAAAATATTTAGAAAGCATGTTTCAGAGCTACGCATAGGAACTACATACCGTAAATTTCCTCTGCCTTGTGTCAGCATTTTAAGAAGAGAAGAAATAAATATATATCTTACCATTTACTCTTAAATTCTTTACTTTGGAAACATTATGATTATTGAAACGACGCTCCGGAGATAAAAATCAATATTCTGGTCATTATGGTATAACTTTTAATGACTGAAATTGAAAGGGTGAGTTTCTTTTTTCTTGTCACGAATTTATCCCACTGAATTCAAACAATTTATCACTATAATAATGCTGTGTTTGCCAATTATAGTTTTACATTTAAATCCCATTTTAACCCGTAATATTTTGCCAAACGTAACAAAATCTGTATGGTATTTATATCACAGCTATATTAAGAAACCTGCATGTGGAATTTTTTATTGCGGACTTTTTTCAAGTACTAGGGATTTTTAAGTCCAAAATTTTAGAATTGTTTTACACAAAATTTAGTGCGATATATCTCCTTACATACATTATGTGCAGAAAAATCGATACCTAGTGCTTTTAGAAGAAGTATTATCTACCTAATTACAAATTTACAATAACATGTTAATTCAATTTCATGAAAAAATGGAATTAAAATTGCAAACAAAAATTTATTTTGGAAATACCATTAATTATATATGAAATAAATGTTCGTGATATCTCTACTTTTATGTAGGTGACATTCCCATAAAGTTTCGTGAAAATCAATGCATTAGGTAAAATGTATTCTTATCTTAGCAGTGTCGCCTTAATCTGGGTACCTACATGATTTCCGTATTCAGTACTCCGTTATGTTATTATTCTTCATAATTAGTTCAGCACTTCGTTATCGTAAGTTTCTAGCCTATGAGACAATCGATGCATTATGACTGTACAATACATACCACAAGCAATGGAGCATATCGTCGCGCTCTTACAGCAAAACCTAATATCTCCCATTTCTCCTATACATTATTATTCTCCTTAAGACTGATAACGCCTCCTAGCCACATACTGATATGCAATCCATCAGTACAGTTTTCATTGGTTTCATCTTTCTGCGGTAATGTGGAAAGAAAAATTAACCCCAAATATATTATACTGTATTGCCCCATGAGGCCCCATATCAATCGCAATGAGGAGCTTCAGATACATTTTTTATCTTGCAGAAACGGCACGGGGTGTGTGTGTGTGTGTGTGGCGGGTAGTAGCTCTCTTTCGCACGTTAAGAAAATTGACATGACCTACGTGTCAATGGAGTATGGATACAAAAAATATGTTGGTTTAATAAGTATACTTTTTAGAAGGAATCAACAGCGAAACGAACATATCAAATGTCGTGTAATTGTGTGTGAGACAATTTGGTCGTTAGTAATACAGACAGATCGCTAAACAGTTACTGAGGGAAAATTAGCAAAGGACGGGCTGATCTGTTCAACCTATACCACGTCAGCAAAATTTAGTGCCAGTCTTATGAGGTCATTTAATCAGTCAGTTTGTTACGAGAAAATCTCACATGTTCATAAACAATGTCACTACTAATTTAGCAAGTACTGGGTTGCCATAAAACCTACCTTCAATACATTTCCACAATGTAGGAAAATATACGTAAAATTACTGGCGGTAAGAACAAAATGCACAAGGGAGGGGGTAAAGACTATTAAAATGTGTGCGCCATCTTGAAATCATCCCGCATTGTGTCAATTGAGCTCAAGGAGGAAGCTCGTAGTGTTGTATAATCTTATCGGCGATTATTAGACTAAGTCCAGCAGAGAACAGGAGCGTGCATTTAATAAACAAGCAAACAGACGGACACTCGTATGCCCCAAATCTTATAAGTGAAGTTTTTATAAAAACTATCATGTTGTAAAGTATTGTGAGTGCGATCGGTATTACAACAGTCGTGTTCGATCCGCGAAAATATCGAGTGAAGTGTATTTCTCTCTGTCTTAATGTGCCATTATTTACAGGTGAAGTAAAATAGAAATAAAATAGCCTGTAAAGCCAAATGTGCAGAAATGGCTTAATAAATATTGGAGAGTTGCTGATGAATTAACATGATGGCAGCTGACGTACGTCCCAAAGTAGGTGAATGATCACCATTACAACATGTTTTATTTGTTTCATGACTTCACTATTTTATTGATATGTGCATTTGTGACGCAGTTTGGTCACCCATTTATTTTCGTGTCAGAAATACAGTATAACGAAAGGTCATTTTTAAATGCTTGCATAAAGTTAGGAAAATTTCGAAACACCGTGTGAAGTGTTGTAAAAATAGTCATTTGATGTTAATGAAACGATATAACGTCTAAAGTAGATTGCCATTTCCGTGCGTTATTTTTCTGAATTTTGTGGTGTCAGGTTAAGATATTTAATCTGTTGTAAAAAGTTTATGTTCGAAAATATGAAGAAAGTTGTGTAAGAAATCCGCGGTTACCCATTTTTAGTCGAGTGAAGGCACGCTGTTGTGTTGAGGAATCGATAAATATCTGTTGCGAAGGGATTGCTATTTTTATGTCCGTTTTAAACTGTGTATAACTGACGATAAATAAGAGTAAATTTTGTCAGGCATTTTTGTGAAGTCTAGTTCAGAAATACGAGGTCAAATTATGCGAAGATGATTCATTGTCAGAGTATTTGTGTGTGTACAACGTTGTGGATCCTGAGAGTTATCTTCCATTTTAATGTCGTCGAGATTTTCGTTGTTTATAAGCAAGTGGTCAAGTATTGCTAAATGTGAGCTCAGGTAGGGTTTGTGAATCAGGTTGTTGGAAGCCTGTGGTGATGATGCTGGGATATTGATGCCCGAGGATTTGTTTCTGTAATGTTTTGAGATTGGAATACGGTCGGATTCCACGTAAATTGGTAGGTTCGTGATATATATGAAAATTGAGTGACATCTTAAAGTAAATCTCTGTAAATCCGTTTGGGCGAGGAATGTCGTATTTTGTAACTTATAAGCGAGATCGCTAATATCATTTCCTTAAAGACCAGGTAAAACGCTAGTAGAACATATGGTTCCTATCAAGCGAAGTCAGGAGGGGGACTCGTTCCGCTAGACAGCTGATCAGGGTAGATCACCACTGGGAAGATAACGGTAACTTTCATTCTTTCATTGAGTCAATGTGATAAAAATCAGAGTTTTTTTAGAATGGAGCTCGTAACTTTGAAAGAAACTAATTGGAATTTTCTCATTGAGTAATATGTTTGGAATTAGGTGGCATTCTTGAATGTTAACTTGTTTAACGAAAAGTGACGGAAATGACACAATAATGAGCGGATTTAACCATTTCCAGGTACAGTATATCCAAAGTAGAGTACTGGTGGTAGTTATTGCTTTTTATTTTTGAGGGATCCACAAACACTTATTTAAAATGTCATGTTGTGATGTGACATGGTGTGGACTTATATTTTGGCGTTGAGTTTATTTGTGCAGATTTGAATACAAATAATTAGGGTTATCCAAGCCAGTGTTAATAATTGCTAGTGTTAAATTAAATCTTATGGTGTGACGTCATGAAATAAATCAATAATACTGGAAAATAAATGTCCTACCTTTTCCAGCCTCCACGAACCGAGTGACGATACATTCTATAACCAAATTACGTCAGTACATTTAAGTAGGGACTTGTTAAAGAAACCATTCTTCCGGGAAGATAAAATTAGTTGTTAATTAGGATATATAAACATAAATTCAATGTATTAAAATTATTAAATTCAGTGGAAACCGTATTTGAGAAATAATTTAGAAGCAAGTGTTTAACTTGGAATTGTATTCTGGAAATCTTAGTTCATTTTGCTGGAAAAATTCAACTGTTAACGTAACGATTAAGGGGACATGCCCGAATGTAAAGGATTTTATTGCCACGAAAGGTTGTGAGCGTTGTTGTTGTTGTTGTTGTTGTATTATTTTAATTTTATTGATTGAGCATTAAATGTGCTGGGATTATTAAAGTGGAAACCTTGGTCATCAACTACTGTAACTAAACGGTGATTAGCCATCAACTTAGAAATTTCAATGATCATGGGATCATCAACCTCAGTGACATATTAAGGCCATCTGCCATTATAGCATAATTTTCCTTGCGGTCATCATCCACAACGACTTTAACGTAAAATGCAAAGTTAGATGTCGGCCCATGACATAGTCACAGGTCACATCGATTAAATTAAGGGTCCATGCCGTACAACCACTGTGTGGAACATACCGATTGGACTGCCTTAACTATACTGAGAGACCAGAGTTCGTTTTCGAGGGCTGGATCATCACGAATCATTATGGTGGTACATGTAGCCTCACATGGAAGCTGATTTAAGGATTTCAAGATTTTCTTTACTTCACTCTTAACTTACTGTAAGACAGTGGTTTCTAGTAAGGATGCCACCGAGCTCGATAGCTGCAGTCGCATAAGTGCGGCCAGTATCCAGTATTCGGGAGATAGTGGGTTCGAAGCCTACTGAAGCTGCTCTGAAGATGGTTTTCCGTGGCTTCCCATTTTCACACCAGACAAATGCTGGGGCTGTACCTTAATTAAGTCCACGGTCTCTTCCTTCCCATTCCTAGGCCTTTCCTCTCCCATCGTCGCTATAAGACCTATCTGTTTCGGTGCGACGTAAAGCAACTAGCAAAAAAAAAAGGAAGGATGCCCATCACGCAGTTGAGTTAAAGCCTCTCAAATCAGCACATCTCTCCTCTGCGTTGTAATTATCATTGCTGATCGTGTTTATCGAACAAGTTGGAGTTCGAGTTATAATGTTTTGTTTTAAAATTTCACATTAAAATTATTTATTGAATAAACCTCGATTTTCATAGATTTGATTTTCATTTAGTAGATAAATTAAAATTACTGAAATACGCCTATTACCTAGGCAAGTGACGAAGAACCCGTAAACGACTCGATTGCTAATAGGAAAGGAAGGAAGGTATCCTTTATGGACCTTAAAGTGTTCAATACGTCAAGTAAACATACATTCCTTCAGCGCGGTACAGTAAGGTTCAAATTTCTTTTATGGACAGCTATAGAAAAATGAACACAACGATCGTTTTTCTGATGGACTGAGGCATTCGCGAGATAGTGGGATCGAACCCCACTGTCTGCAGTTCCGAAGATGGTTTTCTGTGGTTTCCCATTTTCAAACCAGAAAAGTGCTGGGGCTGTACCTTAATGAAGGCCTTGGTCGCTTCCTTCCCACTTTCCTATCCCGTCGTCGCATAAGAATTATCCGTGTCAGAGCGACGTTATGCAACTTTTAAATATATATATGTATATCAAGCCCTTACTAGGTCGAATTTTTATGATTTTAATTCTTTTTTAACGTCTTGATGTAAATGTGTGTTATGGATGGGGGTCATCCTAAAATTTGTGCAAAGCCACAAAATTTATGACGGAAGTGACGTCACTTTAGTCGTTACCGTTGGCCTTGGTCGCAAAGATGCTGCGTCTGTGGATTTTATTTTTATTTTTAAACAGTGTTCTTAAAAGTATATGTGATAATTTGTGAACTCCTTTTCACATAAAAGGGTTACGAATAATATACTGGCTGTTTTATCGATCTTATTTAATTCTGGGATGACATAATTAGGACACACGTTTATACACACAATTGTATTCCATCACGAGTCACAACACTCCACTAATTGCTGTCTAATTACAATATCTCTCACAGCAGGACTCCAGCAGCTGCGCAGTCTATACTTGAAACAGATTATATACCTTAATGACAGGCTTCACCTTTCCTTTTCTCCCGCATGTTCAGTTACATCACAAACAGCTGCACGCAGACAGGTTTGAACACGAGGCCGCTGACCACCACAATATATAGCGACTGTTCCTTGACTTGACTCCAGATAAATCTGTTAACTCAGATAATCAACGAGTCAATTCACGTGATCGCTTCGCGCAGTGAATCACTTAACACTGACAACCAAACAGCGGTCACATAACAGCAACAACTCAAAAGTGTTAACGAGCACTACGGTACTCCTCACAACAACAACAACAATTAACACTGCTCAAACTACCAATTCACACCTACCGTTCCACACGCGGGCTCCACGTCGGCCTACAGTTCACGGTAGTACAAAAATACACGATGATATTCTGACTATGAATTGTGGAACACCCACCACACACTCGACGACATTCCAGTACTACATCAAATCCTCGTTCGCGTGGCCTTGTATTTGTATCTCTGTGTATGAAGTAATGGAATCTTCGCAATGCGGTTCTCGTTTCACGTTCCAGAAAGCCCACGGGGAAACCAGATGAAAGCACAATACAAGGAAAGATCGGCCATGCCCTCCAGACCGTTGGGAGGTCACCGGTCTGACTCACTAATACGTTCAGGAATTACAGAAGGGGGCTACGACAGGAATGACGGTTGTTTGAGCACATAACAGTGATGCTGATACCCAAAATACTTCAAAACATCTAGTATTTATAGAATATTATATTCTTTCCTAATAAGATATGAGTGGTGTAGCAAGCGAGTTGGCCGTAAGGTGAGGGTTGCATTTGAACCCTACTGTCTGCAGGCTTGAAGATGGTTTTCCGTGGTTTCCTATTCTTACACTAAGCTAGTTCTGGTGCTGTACCTTAATTAAGGCTACAGCCTCTTCTTTCCCTCTCATAGCTCTTTTCTTTCCCATCGTCACCATAAGACCTATCTGCGTCCAGCCGACATAAAGCAACATGTAAAAAAAAAGAAAAATGTATGAAAGTCACCTGTTGTCGAATATTAAGTTCATATAACGCTCTAAACTGCTCCTTGGGAATAACGTGAACATAAATTTAACACATTTCTGCAACTACGTTAAATCCTATTCAATTAAATGACGTAAACATTCTGTGCAATTCGAATTCATAATGAATATATGGAGATTTTAAGACTCCTCTTCTTTTATGAGGATAAGTAGCAGAAGCACTGTTCCGTCATTCGCCTTAGCGCAGGAGAATGGAAAACTACGAAAACAATTCCTAGAACAGGCTCTAGTTGCCTGTTTTGGACGACAACTTAGTAATACGTGAAACATATAGCTACATCGCCTCTATGGTGTAGTGGTTAGCGTGGTTAGCTGCCATTCCCGGAGGGCCGGGATCGATTCCCGGTTCTGCCACGAAATTTGAAAAATGGTACGAGGGCTGGAACGAGGTTCAATAAGATTAGGGAGGTCAACTGAGTGGAGGTGGGTTAGATTTCCACCTCAGCTACCCTTGAAGTAGCTTTACGTGGCTTCCACTTCTCCTCCAGGCAAATGCCGGGATGGTTCCTAACTTAAGGCTACGGCCGCTTCCTTTATCCATTTTTCTTTTAAACATTCCAAACTTCCCATCCCCCTCACAAGGCCCCTGTTCAGTGTAGGAGGTGAGGCCGCCTGGGCGAGGTACTGGTCCTCCTCCTCAGTTTTATCCGCGACTCAAAGACTCACGCTCCAGGACACTGACCTTGAGGAGGTAGGGGTGGGATCCCTCGTTGACTCCGAGGAAGAAAAAACAACCTTGGAGGGTAAAAGGATTAAGAAAGAAAAAGAAAGAAAGTAAGAAGGGTATAACTACATAGGCTTTGGCATAATAATAATAATAATAATAATAATAATAATAATAATAATAATAATAATAATGTTATTTAATTTACGTCCCACTAACTACTTTTGCAGTTTTCTGAGAAGCCGAGCTGCCGAAATTTAGTACCGCAGGTGTTCTTTTACGCGCAAATCTACCGACACGATACTAGCGTGTTTGAGCACCTTCAAATACCACACGACTGATTTTTATCGAAATCTATTCTATTTTGCTTAATTTCATGGGAAAAACATGACGTTTCGCTACAGAAGCGATATACAGTAGTAGCGGCACAACATTTGGCATTATTGCGCTTCATAATTTTCATGGGAGAGTTGAGCATGTTAAGCACCTAAAATGATAAATGCCTTTTATTTTTTTTCTTCATTGCTTATGGCAACCTTTAAAGTGGTTATTTATTTTGCTGTTACATGGTGATTACAAAGCACGAAATTTAAGTCAGGACTCCTTGGACCAAAGGCCAACATGCTAAACATTTAGCCATGGAGCTGTGAAGGCCACATACACTATACTTGAATTGTTCTATAGATTTTTAGATTTGATGTATATTCTATTTCGCTTAATTATTTCCTCTTATTTACGCAGAGAATATTCTTAGCAGTGTGTTGAGTGTATTTTTTCAGTTCCATTTCAATTAACCGAACTCACAAAATTGTAGCTCGTAATGCTTAAGAGTGAAATGTATGGTTTTCGAACATATAAAATGAAAAACGCTCTGCAATTTTTAGTCGTAATACAAACATCCTACGACGAACAGATGTTTTTATATTTTTCTGCTTTTAAATATTTCTGTTATGTGACAACGTACAGGAATGCCAATATCCGCATTGGGAGTTTGAAACTTTTAAAATGTATTTCGCATGAATGAAAACAGCAGCAGTATTCTGCAGAGTTCACGCTGTTCAACCTCTAGAGAATTCCACCAATGGGAACAAAAAGTGCAAGACCACTCCATCGGTGTGAACAATCACAATAAAAAAGTGGATGCTCGCAGGATTGCCTGTGTTTATTGCTCCGGGAATATGAACAATCAATGGATTCAGGCAGGCAGTATGTGGGCCATTAACTCAGAATTCAGAAAGTCTCATAAAATGCGAAATAGTTATGCCTTGTATTCTGGATATTGTGCGTTAGTTATTATATTTCTATGCATGATAGAGCATTGTGGAAGTTTTTATTTTTAAGCAACAGTTATAACCTATACCTCGGATTTTTAGGTGGTAATAGGTTAGAATGCAAAATACACTGACTGACAGAGCAAATGCAACACCAAGAAGGAGTGGTCAGAACTTTATGCCAATTGCAGGGTAGACTGACGTCACTGAGGTATGCTCATGATGTGAAATGCGCCGCTGTGCTGCGCACGTAGCGAACGATAAATGGGACACGGCGTTGGCGAATGGCCCACTTCGTACCGTGATTTCTCAGCCGACAGTCATTGTAGAACGTGTTGTCGTGTGCCACAGGACACGTGTATAGCTAAGAATGCCAGGCCGCCGTCAACGGAGGCATTTCCAGCAGACAGACGACTTTACGAGGGGTATGGTGATCGGGCTGAGAAGGGCAGGTTGGTCGCTTCGTCAAATCGCAGCCGATACCCATAGGGATGTGTCCACGGTGCAGCGCCTGTGGCGAAGATGGTTGGCGCAGGGACATGTGGTACGTGCGAGGGGTCCAGGCGCAGCCCGAGTGACGTCAGCACGTGAGGATCGGCGCATCCACCGCCAAGCGGCGGCAGCCCCGCACGCCACGTCAACCACCATTCTTCAGCATGTGCAAGACACCCTGGCTGTTCCAATATCGACCAGAACAATTTCCCGTCGATTGGTTGAAGGAGGCCTGCACTCCCGGCGTCCGCTCAGAAGACTACCATTGACTCCACAGCATAGACGTGCACGCCTGGCATGGTGCCGGGCTAGAGCGACTTGGATGAGGGAATGGCGGAACGTCGTGTTCTCCGATGAGTCACGCTTCTGTTCTGTCAGTGATAGTCACCGCAGATGAGTGTGGCGTCGGCGTGGAGAAAGGTCAAATCCGGCAGTAACTGTGGAGCGCCCTACCGCTAGACAACGCGGCATCATGGTTTGGGGCGCTATTGCGTATGATTCCACGTCACCTCTAGTGCGTATTCAAGGCACGTTAAATGCCCACCGCTACGTGCAGCATGTGCTGCGGCCGGTGGCACTCCCGTACCTCCAGGGGCTGCCCAATGCTCTGTTTCAGCAGGATAATGCCCGCCCACACACTGCTCGCATCTCCCAACAGGCTCTACGAGGTGTACAGATGCTTCCGTGGCCAGCGTACTCTCCGGATCTCTCACCAATCGAACACGTGTGGGATCTCATTGGACGCCGTTTGCAAACTCTGCCCCAGCCTCGTACGGACGACCAACTGTGGCAAATGGTTGACAGAGAATGGAGAACCATCCCTCAGGACACCATCCGCACTCTTATTGACTCTGTACCTCGACGTGTTTCTGCGTGCATCGCCGCTCGCGGTGGTCCTACATCCTACTGAGTCGATGCCGTGCGCATTGTGTAACCTGCATATCGGTTTGAAATAAACATCAATTATTCGTCCGTGCCGACTCTGTTTTTTCCCCAACTGTCATCCCTTTCGAACCACTCCTCCTTGGTGTTGCATTTGCTCTGTCGGTCAGTGTAATTTGGTTTGTAGGAAGTGTCATGCAACCCGTTGTACCGTAGTGTAGGAAGGGTAGAATAAATTCAAGGAGTTCTATAGGCTGTACCCCTAATATCAATGCACATCTCGTAGCATAATCATTTTACAGTGTAGGGTATACTTGTTACTAACTTAAGTAAGTTCGCATTCCAACCTATCAGTACCTAATAATCCGGACTCTAGACTTATATCCCATGATTCACCCTTTCTGGGTATATCGGACGATATATCGAGAGTGCGCACGAAAGCTGTAGTTATTTACAGCCGTTGAGTTTGTCTGGTATTTTTCATTGACTTAAGTTGTGGTATGTTTTTATTCGTATACTTAGCAGTCATACTGTCATAAATAACATTGCATTGCTGAACACTTTGCTGCCGGAATTTCGTGGGCTGCTTTATGACTAGCTGTTTTTGTCGGTTGAGAAGACGAACTGTTGTCCATGTTTCTTATTCATATAGACACATGGGTGATGTGGTCGTGCCGATTCTGCGAAGGTACTGAAGGAACCTCCCATGCTTGGATAGGAATTATTTCAGGGGGAATGTGCAGATTATGTTGGTGTGCTGTCAACTATATACTACACCAGGAAATAAACAGTCGAGTAGTTTTTATGTGAAAAAACACGGATAGGCAAACATAAATTTTGAGATTTGTTTACAAGTTGCTTTAAGTCGCACCAACACAGATAGGTCTTACGGTGACAATGGGAGAGGAAAGGGCTGGGAATGGGAAGGAAGCAGCCGTGGACTTAATTAAGTTATAGCCCCAGAATTTTACTGGTGTGAAAATGGGAAACCACAGAAAACCATCTTCAGGGCTACCGACAGTAGGGTTAGAACCCACTATATCCCTAATACTGGATACTGACCAAACTTAAGCGAATGCAGCTATCGAGCTAGGTATTTTGAGATTTATTATTGCTGCCAATCTTTCTTTAAATCACGGTTATCGTGGGAACCATTTTATGTTCCTGGAAGGTGCATAGCCTACGCCATCCGGAACGTTATTATATTTATATTTCTTTCTTTTTTTCTTTCTTACGAACCGGCCAAACTTAGGACCACGGCAATACCACTTCCCTTCTTTCTTATCATCCTTCTTCCTTCCTCTTTCTCCACAGTGCCCTCATTCTTTCAGAATGTTGCACTCTTCTCTCTTCAGCCTATCTTCCCCCTCTGCGCTCTTATATTATATTATTATATATATTACCATATGCTGAAAGACATTTCAAAATCGGATGATAGTTTCTGAGATTAACTGTTACATACAAACAAACTCACTCCTGAAGTGCCCAACACCCTGCGTAAATTCTCTGATTTTTTTTTTTTTTTGCTAGTTGTTTTACGTCGCACCAACTCAGATTGGTCTACGGCGACGATGGGACAGGAAAGGGCTAGGGGTGGGAAGGAAGCGGCCGTGGGCTTAATTAAGGTACAGCCCCAGCATTTGCCTGGTGTGAAAATGGGAAACCACGGAAAACCATTTTCAGGGCTGCCGACAGTGGGGTTCGAACCTACTATCTCCCGAATACTGGATACTGACCGCACTTAAGCGACTGCAGCTATCGAGCTCGGTCTGAATTTACTAAAGTTAAGAATATCCTTACCTACATCTCAGACATTTAAGTCAGAGTAACCTCCTGTAAGATTCATTAGGCCTAGTGCTAAAATATGAAATGTTGTAATAATTTCGCATTAATTTCCATACACGTATAGAACGGGATGAGTCGAATCAAACTACACCTCATACAGACGTTCTACTACGCTAAGACACACGCCAGGATGATTTTAGTACCTTAAGATGACAACACTATTGAATTACCCGATGACATAGGGAGGGGAAGTACTTGTGCTAGATATACTGACCTTTCCTCTTTGAGCTGAGAAATTGAACACTGTAATCGAAAGTGTTGTCTAGAAATTATATTCATTTTAACATTTTATTGTAACGCTCACCCCCCCAAGGACTGTTCCAAGGCTATAGACATTATCGACATCAAAAGTACTATATGTTTGTATAATTAGAAAATAGAAACCGAGCGAGTTGGCAGTGCGGTTAGACGCGCGCAGCTGTGAGCTTGCATTCGGGAGATAGTGGTTTCTAATCCCACTGCCGGCAGCTATGAAGGAGGTTTTCCGTTGTTTCTCATTTTCCAACCAGGCAAATGCTGGGGCTGTACCATAACTAAGGCCACCACCCCTTCCTTCCCTCTCCTAGGCCTTCCCTCACCCATCGTCGTCATAAGACCTATCTGTGTCGTTGGGACTTAAAGCCAATTGTAAAAGAGAATAAATAGCGTGCTTCAGGTATACCTTGTGAATACTGTACATGTTATAAGTATTTATTGGACGAAGAGGTGACGTGCATTCTCGAGGATCTTAAGTAAAATAAAAACGACAGTTCCACAGTCAACAGCAGAGTTGTGCGAATTGATACAGTCAGCGATTTTGCTGAGGACACATAAAGTTTTAGTGAGGAACGTTTACGACGTCGAAGTAACTTATCATTAAGTTTTCGAGTCTCACAAACGTTAAATCAAACCCATCGAGATTTACAGCACACAAAGCCAAAGAAGGCGTTTTCGTCCGAATAGTGACATATAATGATATTGCAAGTAAAATAGACCTTTCTCCTCTATTGTAAAGTTCTCTGCACTACACTCAACGGCAGACGCTTTTTCTTACGAGGATCAACTGTAATGAAATTCGTGGAGGTCTATATAACTTTCGTGTGCTAGTGACATATTCAGTATCAGCCGGTCACTTTTTCCTTTCTTTCTTTCTTTCTTTCTTTCTTTCTTAATCTGCTTAGCCTCCAGGGTTGGTTTTTCTCGGACTCAGCGAGGGAACCCACCTGTACCACCTCAAAGGCAGTGTCCTGGAGTGTGAGACACCGGGTCAGGGGATAAAACTGGGGAGGAGGACCAGTACCTCACCCAGGTGGCCTCACCTGTTATGCTGAACATGGGCCTTGTGGGGGATAGGAAGATTGGCGGGGATAGACAAGGAAGAGGGAAGAAAGCGGCCGTGGCCTTAAGTTAGGTGCCATCCCGGTATTTGCCTGGAAGAGAAGTGGGAAGCCACGGAAAACCAGTTCGAGGATGGCTGAGGAGGGAATCACAACCCCCTGTACTCAGTTGACCTCGGGATGCTGAGTGGACCTCGTTCCAGTCCTCGTACCACTTTTCAAATTTCGTGGCAGGGCCGGGAATCGAACCCGGGCCTCTGGGGGTGGCAGCTAATCGTACTAACCACTACACCACAGAGTAGTAATAATAATAATAATAATAATAATAATAATAACCATCTTCCTATCGAGCAAGTGGCCGCAAGATTTGGGTCACGTAGCTATCAGCTTGCATTCGGGAGATAGTGGGTTCGACCCCCACCGTCGGCAGCCCTGGAGATGGTTTGCCGTGGTTATCCATTTTCACATAAAGCAAATGCTGGGAATGTCCCTTAATGAAGGCCACGGCCGCTTCCTTCCCACTCCTTGTCCTTTCTTATTCCATTGCGTCGCCAAAAGACCTAGGCCTAACCGTGTCGGTGCGACGTAAATCATATGGTAAAAAAATTCAATATTAATAATAATCACCATCATCGTCATAGGGGCTGCATGGCCGAGGTGGTAAAGGCGTGCTCGGTTCACCGGGGAGGACGTGGGTTCGATTCCCCGTCAGGAAGTCGTAAAATTTAAGAAACGAGATTTCCACATCCGGAGGTTCATATGGCCTTGAGGTTCACTCAGCCTACACCAAAAATGAGTAGAAGGTTAATTCCTGGGGGCAAAGGCGGCTGGGCGTAGAGCTAACCACACTACCTCCTAAAGTGCCGAGGTTACGGATAGTGGAAGCCTTTACCTTCCACCCGTCCCAGGGCCTTCACGGCCTGTACGGAAATGACTTTTATCATCGTTATAGTTTTACATCCTACTAAACAACTTAACGATGTTCGGAAACGTGAAATTGCCGAAATTTTTCCCCGCAGACTTTCTTTTACATGCTGGTAAATATTGTTGTAGTTATGTTTTCACTTTATTATAACTTGTAATATTAAACTAGTAGTAAGTTCAACCTATAGTATTGTTACCTAAGCAGTAGTGTTACGCTCTGGAAATACTTAAGTAGTGTATATATTGGCGCACTGCCATTAGGCTACCTGGAAGGACTGGAGTGCAGCTCAATACTTCACAAAGTGTACAGTGAGACATTCAAATTTAAGGGAATACGTTCGAGCACAATTCTGAAAACTTACACAGATATCCCGATCGGGCTTCAAAACTGGAGTCTGTGACGTATAGGCCCATAATTCTGCCCAACACCACTATCGGGAACTACACTAGACCTGCAGATAAGTAAAGTCTGCATCCAATCTCGGTTGTTCTGAGAGGTAGGTAAGGGTTATTCTGCCCGAAGGCAGGTCCGAACCTCCGCAGAGGTGTTCCTGAGCCGGAGTTTACGTGCGGTAGGGTGGCCAGTACCTTTCCGCTCCTCCATTCCCTTACCCCCAACCAACAGCAAGTGGCAACCCATCCAACTCCTGACCACGCCCAATGTTGCTTAACTTCGGAGATCTCACGGGATCCGGTGTTTCAACACGGCTACGACCGTTGGCTGTTGTTCTGAGAGGATACGAATTATATAGATTTAATGTATTTCTGTTTCTCACACCTCAACTTATTAGAAATAGTTTTATAGATGTTGTTGATAGGCAGCAGGCCGAAGTTACAAATTAGTACACACTTCACAGTCAGAAAGTGCAGGATATACGCAATAGTCTTATTGTATGATTATTTATTGTTGAGAAACTATAGGAATTGGAGCTATTTACCGCTTATGAAAGGGTCGTAAAAGTAAAATAATAACTGCGTCTAGCGTTATAGTACTTAATCCGACAACCTGTACTACTTTCGTATTACTCTCTACGAAGCGTTGTCGACTATGCGTTATTACTCACTGGAAGACTGCCGTTTTCGCGGTTAACAATACCAGACTTCCTGACTTCAAACACTCAGACACAGAACAGGCAAAGACAAACGAACTAATTGTTGGAAAAACTGTACAACAGCAGATATCCAGTTCCTTCACTAACTCAGTTTTACATCGCTTTGGGAGTTGTGCGCTGAACCGTGTAGTGAATGTTAATGAAGGCAAGAAAGATAATATCAACATTTGATCGTGTCCTTTTAATCATTTTACAACACGGTGATTGTAAGGTTTATCAACAAGGCAAGTTCAACGATAGGGCGTGTGAATTAAAGTGATGTACTTCGTTCATGGGTTCGTTTCAGAACTGTTAATGTTGATGATAAAATCTTCGCAGACTGTACATGTTCTACAACTGCAGCTGATGGCAACTACCGCCGAATGTTGACTCGGAGGTTTCCCGAACAGGATGCTGTTCCATCAAAGGTCAACTTCCCTTTCCTAGGAATATGTGAAAAATATTCACATTGTACTCGAAATCAATGAACATAACATGAAAAATGTTTGACTCATACATTGCAGTTCTATCTGTGAACATTCTGTACTTCCTTTCGAATTCTATATGATCTTATTAATGATCATGTATTGTCGTCTTTAGTCAAATTTCCTTGACATTATGGTAATATATAGCTTGCAAGCTCTGTGTAATTTAATCTCCTGTTGAGTTGTAATGACGTGGTAAGAGTCAATTTTGACCATAATACTTTGCGTGTCTGCTACTGTTTCGAGATTTGACTCGGCGCGGGAATGTGCCTACTTCTGAAACTGACAAGAATATGTGTTAGCGACTAAGCAGATTTCGTATTTTACGCGTGAGTATTGCGTTGTGAGTATATTTCCTTTTCACCTTTTCCTTGTTATTTTTCGATCCTATAAAGGAAACGGCACATTTTCTTCTTACAGAATGACGAAGTGTTTTGCAACCGTTGAATACACTTATAGTCGATTTGAAATTACTACGCGATTGGGCTAAGTGCGATGAATCGGGTTGTATACTTTCTGAGGTTCAAGGAAGTGACGAAACAGCACCATATCAGAAGCATAGTGAAGTCAGCGCTTCCCGGGAGGAAGCGTCCGCCGGATTATCGGCAGAGGCGATGGATCGCCACGAGAGGGTCACCCCCGTCTGTGCACAGTACTTTATTAGAAAGATGTACGAAGCCAACAAATAATTGGTAGAGTGCAGAACAGCTCCGCGGCCGGACTGAAGGGTGTACCGAGCCACGGAGCTGTCTGTGTACAAGATAATATCAGACGCAGGATCATGGATCAAGAGGGAAATCAGTAAGAAAGTGATGTACGGCGACGACAGCGGCGGCTGTCTGCAACGTTTTCCTCGTTCATTGGTCGAAGGCCTGCGCCCAGGCTTGGTGGTCCTGCGGGACCACCGCAGCGATAGACCAGGGGGTGGCGTTTGCGAAGAACTCAACGTTGCGGCGTCCGGTGTGTATACATCTTGGAGTAGCCGGGAAGTCCGGGGTGAGCAGGCGTCGGACCCAGAAAAATTCGCCTGCAAGGATATGTTTAGAGAGGAAACTAAGCCAGGCCATGACCCCCAACCCAGCCATGAGAAGTACCCTACCGCCTGCTGGAGCTTATACAGTACGGGGAAAGGTCGGGCAGCGCGGACACAAGGGAACGGGCCCGCTGCTATGTGGTGTAATGCATAGTAATCTCCTGGGACTGAATACCAATGGTGACCCCGAAATAAGTCAAAATGGGTGTCGGGTGCAGGACCTACTTAGCGTAATTGATCTGGTACCCAGAATGATGGTAAGAAACAGCTCGATCTGTTGCATCAAGTCAGAGTCGAGGTGTGCGGAATGAATGAGCCAGTCGTCCAGATAGGGAATCATCTGGACGCCGAACTCCTGGGACAGAAGTTCCTGCACAGCGGTGGCCCAGCGTTGCAGGATGGATGGGGCCAGGCTATGCCCATCGGAAGGCGAGTCCAGCGATACCAGCGCCCCCGGTAGAATATACCGTAAGGGTGCCGGGTATGCTGACTAATGGGAATCTGATAAAACCCGGACCGAAGGTCGAGTTTACAAGCAAGATGGTGGGCTGGAATGGAAGCGAAAGCCTGCGCTGGGCAACGGAGTGAGAAGTGTAGGTGCTGAATGTAGGAGGTCCAGGCGCTGAGATCATAAATGTCCCGCGCCGTCCGTGATTCCTTGGGAAACAGGAACAGGGGGAAGGCCGACGGACGCTCACCGCGCTCGATGATATTGCTGGCGAGAAGATCTGCGATGACTTGGTCCATCAGCTGGGAAGGTCAACGCCAGTACTTCTACACCCACTCTTCTGTACTCTACATCGCCATGACACGTGGGTAGAACTGTGCGATCCAGCTTGCAAACGCTAAGGGCGATGATCTCATCAACCTACCGCACGGGTTCCAATTTCAGCAGCCCACCCGGGCACCTACGGTCAGCCGCGGTACGTCTCGGCGCGGCAGGGTCTCGGCGCTCGAGGTGTCCGAGGTGGGGCCTCAGAAGGGGCAACCTAGTACGAACTCTTCGGAGTTGCCTGCCTACCGGCAGAATCCTGCAACGACGGCAGTGCCATGTGGTTTGATATTCTGTATATTGTGCTTCATTGTGGCCTATTCCGTCCTGGTTTTATTCTTGGCTAAGGCACTGTCTCATTTGTCATGATCTTGTATGTTTCTTCCCCCACTGTATTGTAATATTATTATTAAAGCATTTGAGCGGCCCAGCTTGCCGGGGGGTCTGCTCACTTCTCTCTCCGACCGTCAATGAAAACGAGCACTCAACACTGTGTGCTTCTTACATGAGACATGACACAATTGAGCAAAATGCACATGGAAGTTGTCTGCATAAAATGTGGAAAATGGGCAAGGAACATAGCTCGTTAGATTGCTGAAAAGTAGCATCGTGAATTTAAGAATGAAAACTTGCATTCCCTCCTCAATCGGAAGAAAGTGAAAGATTGCAGTTTTATTGTTCTCTATGCTATGTGCCAAAGTCCATAGCCGTGTTGAAACACCGGATCCTTTGAGATCTCCGAAGTTAAGCAGCATTGGGCGTGGTTAAGATTCGAATGGGTTGCCACGCACAGTTGTTTGGGGTAAGGGCATGGAGGAGCGGAAAGTATCTGGCCACCCTACCGCACGTAAACTCCGGCTCAGGTACACCTCTGAGGAGGTTCGGACCTGCCTTCGGGCAGAATACACCCTTACTCTTACCCCTATGCTATGTATATACAGGCTGTCCATGAAAAAGTTCCAATATTTACAGAGGAGGCAGCACACAACAAACGAAGGACTAACGGTCCTATAAACATTGGTCTCAAACACAATACTTCGGAGTTATGATCCACTACCATTACTATCAGTGATCACGATATTCCGAAAATTTACAGAGGGTTGTATGCAACAAAAGACGGAAAAACGTTCCTACCCAAACATTGGTCGTATACGACTCCAAATGTGTTACGTGAATGATGCGGCACCGGCCCATTTTCATCTTTAGGTAACAGCTAGAATGGGTCTTCCATGAGCGATGTATTGCTCGGGCAGGGCCAGTACCTAGGCCTGCCCGTTCGCCTAACCTTAACCTTTCAGATTGTTGGGCTTGGGTACATATGAAGTCCATGGTGTACGCGGTCCCCGCAAATGATTAGAACGTGTGCCCATTGCCTGTGATGCAATCCGCTAACAGCCAGGGGTGTTCCAACGAATGCGTGATTCCCCTCGACGTGGGGTGGAGACATGGTGATCACTGATGGTAGTAGTAACGGACCATAACTCCAAAGATATTTGGTTTGCGACCAGTGCTTATAGGACCTTTTTACTTCTTTTTGTTGCACGCTACCTCCTCTGTAAATATTAGAATATGCTGGGGCTGTACCTTAATAAAGACCACGGCCGCATCCTTCCCATCCCTAGGCCTTTCCTATCCCATCGTCGCCATAAGACATATCTGTGTCGGTGCGACGTAAAGCAAATAGCAAAAAAAATAGAATCTTTCTCAAGGACACCCTGTATATTTAAATCAAAATTCATCCAAAGGAACAGTTTTCTTCAAGGTTGTTTCATTCGCTTCAGTAACGAGAACATATTACCCCAGTATTTCTTTCATGTTACACCATGAATACTCATCATCATGGACTTAGTATTGTCCCGCAGCAGCAGGATCCACTTTGAGGATCTCCGATCACCACTTCGCTCGATATCGGGCGTCAGTTAGACAAATGCCCCAAATTCTAAGGTCCTTGTTGGCAGTGGCCTTGCATCGTTGCTTGGGTCTGCTACGTGGTCGCGGTCCGTTGACGGCGAGATGAAAGGACGTACTCGAAATAAACTTTCAACGTAGTAGATTGTCTTCACTACATATTGAAGGAATCTTAAGTTCAGAACAAAAATGACCGAGCTTGACAGCTTCAGTCGCTTAAATGCGGTCAGTATCCAGTATTTGGGAGATAATGGTTTCGAACCCCACTATCGGCAGGCCTGAATATGGTTTTCCGTGGTTTCCCATTTTCACACCAGGCAAATGCCGGGATTGTACCTAACTTAAGACCACTGTCGCTTCCTTCCCTCTTCCTTGTCTATCCCTTCCAATCATCCCATACCCCCACAACGCCTTTGTTCAGCATAGCAGGTGAGGCCGCCTGGGGGAGGTACTGGTCCACCCCCAGTTATACCCCCGAACCCAAAGAGTTACGCTACAGGACAGTGCTCTTGAAGCGATGTAGTTGGGATCCCTCGCTGAGTCCGAGGGAAAAACCAGCCATGGAGGGTAAGCAGATTAAGAAAGAAACAACTGATGTTACGTCCCACTAATTACTTTTTCCGATTCCGGACACAGCATCGTTCCACAATAGATCTTTTACACGTTCATAAGTCGAACGACATGAAACTGGCGTATTTCAAACTTCAAAATAACTCCGCACTGAACTGTACTCAGTAAGCCAACGTGGTATCGTCTGAGGTACTCAGCTCAGCACACAGAATAGAAATATGAAACAAGTAGCTCAATGCCTCACCCAGATCACAAGTTAAAAAGTAAATATCCATATCTCACAAAATTAAGCAAGCAAGCTTGTAGTGTTATGACAGATTTGAAATCGTGAGCGTAGCCAGAGGACTTGCAAATTTACAACCAGAGGTGTGTGACTTTTCACTTTTAAAATTTCACGTTCATTGGCCAGTTTTAAAACCGCTAAAATACTTGTGATTTTGCCACTCAGCTTTCGTGCCCCAGTCTTGGGAATGAATAATTTTTATTTATTCCAAATAAGTTTTCTATCACTACGTTGATACGTAGAGTACTAAACTAATCACAAAGTGAAAAGTGATATTTATAACCCGAAACTAATGCTGCCTTCATCTGGCCAAATATCAGGTCCATTTTATTTGAAAATCTTGTTGTATGTGTTTGGAGAACATTCAAGCTACTCCACTTAGACATTACCAATTACAAGCTCACGCTCTACATTTGTATGGCAATTTTGGAATGCACTGCAGTAAAAGGGGCGAAACCAACCCAGGCGGCAGGCACTGTTTCGAGAGAAATATGGTCCCTTGCTCGCATCGCACAAATCTAGTCGCTTCGCGTGACAAAAGCAAATGTTCTTCCCGCCTTCCTCTGCATATGGATATCTCACCGTGAGCAGCGTAACTGGATACATTCTCACGAGGAAATTAAGATCTTTAAACAATACAATGAGGCCAGTGAATGTTTAGTGATGTTAGTAGATGACTGCTGATTTGCGCTCAAATTTCCAAAGTGTTTAATAGTATTTATAGGAAAATTCATGCCCACCTACTGGCCATGACCATTAGTACACCAAGTCTATGGTCTGACATCGTGGTTAGCCGGTTCGAGTCTCGTTGGTCGAACAAAAATTCACCATCACAATGTAGGGAATGCGGTGCTATACCGTTTCTAATCAGTAGATTCGGTGCCAAAAGCCAGCATTCAAATCCAAACTTTCCGCAGTGTCCATATGTACTGAGGGAATATGGCGTTGCTGTTGGTGATTCGTCCGTCGGATGGCGACGTTAAGCCGTGGTGTTATTCGACAGGAGTAGGCTATTTGCCGGCATCGAAGTTTTTGACATGAAAATCTCAAGCCAGGATCAACCGGGATTCGAACCTCAACTTTGGGTGGTGGTGGTGGTGATTATTGTTTCAAGAGGAAGCATAAATGCGCAACCATCCACTATTAGCACTAATAGGAGGAGACAATCGTAGGGGTATCGACCAAAGTAGGCAAGGGCCATTAAGATCGAGAAAATAAAAGACTCCCTACTCAAATGCTCTAATACCGCCGGGGTCGGAAGAGAGTAAGAATTGATCAAGGGAGGTCGGATAGGATAGATCAAAGTGAGGAGCCTGGCACTAGTGAATGGAAGCAATGTCAGGACTCAAGCAAGGGCCCGTGGTAGCCAACCCACCCTCCCATGTTAAGAGCCTTTGGGGGCCTTCCAGATAGGAAGCCGGCAGCTAAGCAAGCCACTGAGCTAATCACGCGCCCATAATAATAATAGTTTTACCAAGTGTCATCCAAAGTGTCTGTCTATCCGAGGTGGTAAAGGCGTGGTCGGCTCAATCGTGGGATCGACTCCCCATCAGGAAGTCGAAAAATTGAAGGAAACGGATTTCTACTTCTGGAGCGGCACATAGCCCTGAGGTTCAATCAGCTTGCTTCAAAAATGAGTACCTGGTTAATGAATTCCTGCGAACAAAGATAACTGGGCATATTGCTAAACACTCTACCCCACCAAGTGTCGACGTTATGAGAAGTGCAAGTATTTGCCTTCCACTCCTCCAAACCTGGACGTTGGCGACCTGACCAATTCCCCTAGCCAGAATGTTCTTCCAGCAGGGTGTATAGCTTTCAGTTTCGCTCTTACTGTAGCCAACAACATGTAGGTTACCTAGCCAAAAGGTGGCCACATCTAGTGTTGCTAAACTTCGTTAATCTTACCAGATACACTTGAGAAGGCCTTTGGCAAAAACAAAAAAAAAAACTACTTCTTCCGCTTTTCCCAATTGGAGGGGTCACGAGTGCGAATTGTGTCACACATGCGGATCGGGCTCGATTTTATGTCTTTCCTGACATCAATCCGACGTGGAGGGAGGTATCCACTTGTTCCTGTGGTGTTTGGTGTGTTGTGTGAATATGAAGAAGAATGCGTAGGGACAGTTACGAATAGACAGTCTCCGACCTGTAGGATTTAACAATCCACAGTTGAAATTTCCGACCTGGCCAAAAATCGAACGTGGCTTCCTCTGAAACGAAGGCCAGTGCAGTAACTGTGCGGCTAAGGAACCAGACAAATAATAATAATAATAATAATAATAATAATAATAATAATAATAATAATAATAATCTCCGAGCCGGCCTGGAGGGCATGGCTGGTATTTCCGTGTATTGTTCTCGTCGGCTGGTTTACCTATGAGCTTCTTGGAGATTAAACGGGAATATTCCGCCTCTAGCAACCTCGTGATGTTCTGGTTCACATCACCCGAGCTATAAAAATGGAGACTAGCCGCGGACAGTCATTCAGAGTCGGGCTCCGTGGTGGAGTAAGTGTGGGACTCATTGTGTTGGTGTTCGTTGGCTGGGCTGAGAGTGACAGAGGTGTTGGCTGTCACTAAGTGTCCTACCGAGGTCTAAACGAGGAGCTGTGGTGTTGTGGTGTCGAAGAATCCAGTGAGTACTTGGGCTGCACACGACGTACGGAACGATAGACTGTACTACCTGAGATTACTGTATGTTTAGATATCTCTGTGGACTGAGGATCGCCGTCTGTCAGCAAGAGAAGCTGCCATCGTTAATATTAGCTGTTGAGAGTATCATCCTGCTGTTGAATACTGTTGAGCTCTTGCTGTTTAGTTGTTCACAGCATGTGACTGTGTGAATTTCTGGGCTGTCCCTAGAGTGGAACCAAGGAATAGCCATCGTGTCTTGTGTAGTCCGTAGCCCTGCGTTCAAATCCCGCGGTATACACCCAGTTGCTGTATGAGGTGACTTGATTTGGGGAAGTGAAAGTAAGGATTAGTCATCCCTAGGCATAGCAACGGGCTGACCGCCTGCTGTGCCATAAGGAAGAGAAACTTGTAAATAGACAGCAGTTAGCAAGTGTGGCCAATCATGGTTGATTAGAACTGTGTGTGTGTGTGTGTGTGTGTGTGTGTGTGTGTGTGTGTGTGTGTGTAGTTATAGGGTCGTCCTGAAATAAATTAGAGCGATAAAAGTGTCGGAGTTTTATTCGCAACTATAATAACACTTGAAAACCTTCGATGTGTTAGTGCGACGATAAACAAGTAGCCTACTATACCATAATATTGAAAATTGCATTCGGACGTTAATAATGATAATACAGTAATAAAAATAACCTGATAATTTTGTAGAGATTAAATGTAATAAGCTTTTTTTTTCTTTTTTTTTTTTTTTTTTTTGCTATTGGCTTTACGGCACACCGACACAGATAGGTATTATGGTGACGACGGAAGAGGAAAGGGCTAGGACTTGGAAGGAAGCGGCCATGGCCTTAATTAAGGTACAGTCCCAGTATTTGCCTGATGTAAGAATGGGAAACCACGGAAAACAATCTTGAGGGCTGCCAACAGTGGGGTTCGAACCCACTATCTCCCGAATTCTGGATATTGGCCGCACTTAAGCGACTGCAGCTATCGAGCTCGGTATGCAATTGGCTTGACAGCAACGCTGGTAAGGGAAAGTGGTAGGACTAGGAAGGTAGGTACAACCCCTCCCCACAAGTGTTGGCCTGATGTGAAATTGGGATACGGCAAACTATCTCCAGGAATGCCTACAGTAGAGCTCGAACCCAACACCTCTCGAACGCAAGCTTACAGCTACATGACTCGAAATACGTGACCAAGTAGCTTGTTAACACGAGGAAAGAAAGAATTGAAAATAATATTGGTTAATATGATTTTAGGGCCCGAATAATTATGACCAAAAATGTTAGAAACATGCAAGCATTTATGCCCTAAAAATGTATTAAAATATGACAATAAATATGATTTAAAAATTTTTGATCACATTTTCGAAATCTTCAAAATCTTTCCGCTGTTTAAATTAACATTGTATTGAAAATATACGTTTACAATGTAGAACATTCAATAACAATGAGTAAGTAATAACATTGTCCGCCTCTGTGGTGTAGTGGTTAGCGTGATTAGCTGCCACCCCCGGAGGTCCACTCAGCCTCGGGAGGTTAACTGAGCAGAGGTGGGTTCGATTCCCACCTCAGCCATCCTGGAAGTGGTTTACCGTGGTTTCCCACTTATCCTCCAGGCGAATGCCGGGATGGTACTTAACATAAGGCCACGGCTGCTTCCTTCCCTATTCCTTGCCTATCCCTTCCAATCTTTCCATCCTTCCACAAGGCCCCTGTTCAGCATAGCAGGTGAGGCCGCCTGGGCAAGGTACTGGTCATTCTCCCCAGTTGTATCCCCGACCAAGAGTCTGAAGCTCCAGGACACTGCCCTTGAGGCGGTAGAGGTGGGATCCCTCGCTGAGTCCGAGGGAAAAACCCGACCTGGAGGGTAAACAGATGATGATGATGATGATGATGATGATGATGATGATGATGATGATATTTTGAATTAATTTAATTCCAGAAGTAACTCTCGACTTTTCAGAGAATGAAATAAATGTCACATTTTGATGGGCGATCAGAAAGAATTGCAAATTCGCGCACTCGGGCGTCGTAGCGCGACTCCTCACATGCCAGCAATAAAAAAATGTCTCTCACAAAAGATCGTCCTGCGAGTATATCCGGCAGAAAAAGAACGTTGAAGAATGGCAATCTAGCAACACTGTAAGCGCATGCAGGGTATCTCCCTCTGTCAGCACACGCTAGTCGTACTGTACAGTTGGTGCAGTGAATAGAGTTTTGGGTTAGCATACAGGAACTCGAGGGTTCGATCCTGGGTTGAGGCACCTTTTTTATTTGCTAATTTCCGTCGGACATTACATACTGTAAAACTGTAAGACACCGTTTCTTAGGTCACATGTATCCTACATTTACAAAATTTAGTAACGCTGAACACGTAACGCATCTAATAGAAGAAGTGGTGCGAATAAATTCACGCCCTCGACGTGGAAAGTGCGCCTTTCAAAGCTGACCATGAAAAAGAATGTTCGTCCATTTCTAGGATCGTAGTACGTAAGTGCAAATAGTTTCTAAGGGACCCGCTGCAGTCGCTGTTGACGATTAAGATGCCAGATACCATACCACCTGGACTACATCTCATCATCATCATCATCTGTTTACCCTCCAGGTTCGGTTTTTCCCTCGGACTGAGCGAGGGATCCCACCTCTACCGCCTCAAGGGCAGTGTCCTGGAGCTTCAGACTCTTGGTCGGGGGATACAACTGGGGAGTATGACCAGTACCTCGCCCAGGCGGCCTCACCTGCTATGCTGAACAGGGGCCTTGTGGAGGGATGGGAAGATTGGAAGGGATAGGCAAGGAAGAGGGAAGGAAGCGGCCGTGGCCTTAAGTTAGGTACCATCCCGGCATTCGCCTGGAGGAGAAGTGGGAAACCACGGAAAACCACTTCCAGGATAGCTGAGGTGGGAATCGAACCCACCTCTACTCAGTTGACCTCCCGAGGCTGAGTGGACCCCGTTCCAGCCCTCGTACCACTTTCCAAATTTCGTGGCAGAGCCGGGAATCGAACCCGGACCTCCGGGGGTGGCAGCTAATCACGCTAACCACTACACCACAGAGGCGGCTGGACTACATCTACGAAAGAAAAAACATACTCCTCAAAACAGGATCGACCCCTCGACCTCCTGCACGCTAACCCAAAACTCTATCCACTGCACCAACTGTACAGCACGACTAATGCGTGCTGACAGAGGTAGTTACCCTACATGTGGTTACAGTGTTGCCAGATTGCCACTCTTCAACGACCTCTTTCTCCCGGATATACTCCCAGGACGAACATTTTTGAGAGACATTTTTTTTATTGCTGACATGTGAGGAGTTGCGCTGCGACGCCCGACTGCGCGAATTTCGCTTCATCCTGTATATTAAAGGTTTCAAATAGGAACGATCTTCCATTTTCACGTAACATTGACGAGTAACGGCGAAAAGACCACTCAACTTCGCAGGATGTTATCAAGCCATGTTTGAAATACCGTACGTCAAATCATTGGAGTTCAATAATTGGCGCTCACTATTCTGTCGCTTTATGCGCAAAGGTCTCTTATCGTGCAGCCTACCCTCCTAATTCACATAAATATTTATTTCTAAGGAAGATAATTTTAAGAAATTACAGACAACAATTAGAGCCTCCAGGTCTCGGACGGCAGCGCGTCGGCCTCTCACCGCTGGATACCGTGGTTCAAATCCCGGTCACTCCATGTGAGTGTGAGATTTGTGCTGGACAAAGCGGAGGCGGGACAGGTTTTTCTCCGAGTACTCCGGTTTTCCCTGTCATCTTTCATTCCAGCAACATAGCATCTATCATTAAATCACTTTGGGAGTGGCGACCCCATCGTACTAATAGCCTATATCTGCTTCATTCATTACATCCCTGACCCAGTCAATGACTGGAAAACAGGTCGTATGTTTTCATACAGACAACAATTAGGAGATGTGAAAAATCCGTCTTTGAGACGACTGCAAGCAGGTATGCCAAAATGGTATAAAAATATAAAAATATCACAAAACACGAAACATTACGGGAAGATATGATCAAAATATGAAAAATTACTGGAAAATAACAAAAAACGTTAAAGGAGCCAAAATATGACTTTATGTCACCCGTCAAAATGCATAATTTCAGTCACCGTATTTAAAGAATGCTTATCTTGAACTTTCCATGGAAATAACATAAAGAAATAAAATATGACATGTCCAGGCCCTAATGATTTTTAATTACTTGATACAAATCAAACCGTTGAAGAGAGAATAGTTTTTCAGACTTTCGATAAAATAAGAACTAGAGTGTTAACTCACACCGCCAAGGGCATCCTGAACGTGTTCATATAGCAACGGGGAATGTTGTGTCAGATAGAAGCATTAAGAATTGTTCAAAGAGTAAATGTGACAAGCAGATTAGTGCTGATATGTAACATAGAGATGAAAGGATTATGACGGGTTAGGGTTATGAGAATAGCTGCATCAAAATAGTTAATGCACTGGTGGTGAAAAATCACAACACATCACAACACCATGCGCTAATGAGAAACTGTTCCAGTCTATTTAACTTCTCTGGATCACTGTTTTGTAATATGGCACATATTATCTCCTCTCTTCTGGTTCTGCTTCATGCTCATTATATGAAATATTCAGAGCATGTAAATTACGATAGCAGAGGAAAGTGGTGTCATCAAAGTGCGTTATGTGTGAAGTGTATTCCTGTTCTAGCATAACAAGTACAGTACATGCCGGAACAGGATCCGTGAACTAAACAATCTATTGAAGACCCTGGCTTGCCACAAGGACTACTGACCAGCTAAATTTGTAATAATAATAATAATAATAATAATAATAATAATAATAATAATAATAATAATAAAGCAAAGGTTATCAAACCTGCTCGTCATTCCTCACCATCGAACTGCCACATCTAATAACTCATTTTCTGTGCTTGCTGCTCGAGAATGGAATCGTTTACCGGATGACGTCAGAGCGTTAAGAGGTACAGCAGGATACGAATGAACTGTCCATTTCTAGTCTTTTACTGATCGCGCTAGTACAATATTACCACTAGCTATTATTCTTATTCTTATTCTTATTCTTGTTCTTATTCTTATTCTTATTCTTATTCTTCTTCTTCTTATTATTATTATTATTATTATTATTATTATTATTTTACAAGCGAATGGACCACTAAAGATCACGCTGCAACGTCATTTCTTCCTCTTCGTGCTGAGTTTTCTCTGTGTCCAATACTCCTTCATGCGTTCGCTGGCCTGCTTCCGTTGTTCATCTGTCCAGGCTCTTCTGGTCTTCCCAGTTCTTCCTGCAGCTTGAACACCTTCCAGATTCTTCAGTGTGTTCCTAAACGTATTCCTTTCTAACAGCTGGTCTTCCAAGATGCTTAATCTTTCCATATCCTTCTTCGTTTCCTTAATCCATGCTGTACTGGTCTTTTTTCTCCAGTAATCAAATATCTGTTTGGTAAGTCTGTTTGCGTTCATACTGTATACATGTCCAAGAAACGCCAGCCTCCTTTTCTTCATGGTCTCTGAGATTCTTTCCACCTTCTGGTAAACTTCTTTGTTACTCCGAAGTTTCCATCCGCTTTCAGTTTGAACAGCTCCCATAATTTTTCTGAGGATTCTTCTTTCCAGGACCTCTAGCTTCTCCAGCTTGTAGTTCATGGACAGGCATTCACTAGCATACAGGTCTTTTGTTTTGACACGTTGTTGTAATGTTTTAATTTGGAATTCCAAGATAAGCACTTCTTATTGTAGATGTTTTTTGCCCACAGCTGGAAGACTGCGGGAAGGTTTTGGACCTCGAATCATCAAAGAGGAGGTGGAAAGCTTAAAAGAAGCTGTGGAAGATGAGGGAGTTTCAATTATTTGTGATGAAACGACTGATAAGAAAAGGGCAATGTGTGTTTATGGTTTATTAGTATTATTATTATTATTATTATTATTATTATTATTATTATTATTATTATTATTAAAAGTATGTATAAAGCACTTGGGTGGAGTTTTATTTCTGTTATGAAGTATTTAGATTGTCTTTAACTGTGTTATGTCCGTCTGTTAGGTCATCAGCCCAGAGGCTGGTTGGATCCTCAAATAGCACCACCAAAGGTTATGCGGTTATAAGGAAACCGCAAAAACCAATGGCAGCACCAAAATGAGGCGTACTAGGCAAGACAAGGAGTGAGATAGTTTGCCATTGCTTTCCTCACTGGGTCAGAAAGTTCTATTGCAGCACGACTGACCCTATGAGCAACACTTTTCATAACACTCAGATGCACTTGTCGTGCTCTGAATGTCATTACTCAGCACCACCTATACCCCAGCAGCTTCCATATTGTCACAGCCATGGATGAGACTGGGACTTCGCTGGACGCTACACTTTACTCTGGCCTGTGCCAAGAGATGGATACAAAAGTACTGTATCCATCAAGAAATGGCAGCAGGCAAAACTGTGTTAAACTTAGTATTAATTACGGTAGTGTTAACTTTGATTATATGTACAATAATTGGTTTAGTGTAAGAGAAGGCCTAATGGCCTTAACTACACCATTAAAGACATCTATCTATCTATCTATCTATCTATCTATCTATCTATCTATCTATCTATCTATCTATCTATCTGTCTATCTATCTATATATATTCTCTTCAATATGGGAAAATGAAACACAAAATTAAATACTTATCACCAGAGGCACCTCTTTGTGTTGAAATTTTTTGCCTAATTTCGTCATGAACAGTTATTTCGGTCTATTTTAGCTTATTTGATTTCATTTCGTCAATAATTTCGCTAAATTTTATTTCCACTTTTCAGCAATAACAGGTAAACCAAGAACTTAGTTGATAACACATTTGCAGTATAACAATATTGTATTTTTGCATAAGTATATATACATGAGTTATGCTTCTGCTTAGAACACATACAGTATTACACATTATATCAAAGCATGGACATTTGAAAAAAATTGTATCAGCTGTCACTTCAACAAGTAGGGCCTTAGCCTAAGTATATCATTTACATATCAGTCTGAAACAGACAGAGATACTATGAGTTCCATATTAATTGGAGTCAGAGCTGTTCTCCTGTCAGACATTACATTACAATACGTTGAGAATGCCCTCTCAATATCAACATTTACTGACTGATCACGAAGATATTCTCCAAGATACTCAACACTTTTTAAACCATGAGTTCCACCTGGTGATCACAGGAATAGGGAAGAGTTGAGCTTTAGTGGGTTCGTCTTCGTATTTCGGTTTCAAGAGTGGAATGTGTACATGCTGTCTCCTCCATGTAAAGGAAGATGTGTTTTGCCTGTACAACACATTGGATCAAAGCACCAAGTTCCACAGCCCACACACTGCTCACTAAATTCAGTTTATGAGCCCAGCACTGCGTGTGTACTAACCCTTCTGCGTTTATGCACTTGCCTATGTAACGTGCTGAATCTGAAGTTATAGAAACTACTTTCTATTACTGAATTTCAAGTTTGTGAATCACATTCATAATTGCCTGTGAACATGCTGTAGCATTAGCATTTGCAGTAACTTTCACTCATCCTACAAATAACTTCTAAACTATTCTATCGCCACAACTAAGCACTTTTACCAGAACCATAAACACACATTGCCGTTTTTTTAATCAGTCGTTTCATCACAAAGAATTAAAACTCCCTCATCTTCCACAGCTTCTTTTAAACTTTCCTTCTCCTCTTTAATGATTCGAGGTACAGAACCTTCCCGCAGTCTTCCAGCTGTGGCCAAGTCTCCAGTACCTAAAAAAATCAATAGGCCTAATATTAGAGGGCTCTTTAACATCATTTGAAAGAATTAAATCATTTATAATTTTAAGTAAATGAGGGATCTAGCATGCATTATCTATGCCTAAAGGGCGTTAAACGAGAAAACTAGCTTAGCCGCACACAGTTATTAGAAAAACACAACCTCAAATTTCTTCCTCAGAAAAATGTTATAGTATTGCACAAACCTGGCATATATTTCTCCATCTACTCTCTCATCTTCGGATGATCAACTTATTCCAGAGGAATATTTGCCTCCGTAAAAACTTGATTTGTAGATAAAATGAATTAGTCTTTATCGTATTTCACTCATTATGTTGCTGAACTAGTGTCTGTGAGACTAGCTTGTCTTCTGATGCCTGTCCTCGTTAACGCCTTTTCTTTGTTTTTCTTATGTGAAACTCTGTCACTCAGTTCGCACATTACAGTATTTTCACATTAGTATCTTTCTACTTTTGTCAAACACGTAAAATCCTTCCGATGCAAATTCTTTTTCTCGATTAAAAACTGTCACAACCATTTTAATAAACTGAGCAAAAAATAGGAAATTAAACGCACAAATCAGCAGCGATTTTCAACAGGCAATAGGACACCGTCACTCCGTCACGTAATTAAGAATACGATAAATTTCTCGCTTCATAGGAAGCTAATTTATCGATAATCGATATACTATATCTTAGCTTTCGATATATATCGAACGGGTATAAAGTCGATTGTGGCGTCGACTATCGGATTTTATTGCCACAAATTGCCTCGAATCTCCGTCTTTAACTTCAAATGATGCAGTTCCGAATAATTTCGTAAATTATTTCGCGATTTTGCTTAAACGTAAATAGTTCCGCATTTTTGAGCCAAATTCGTAAAATTTCGCAAAAATTTCGCGATTTCGCGCTTTACGAAAAACAGGTGCTTTTACTCATCACGTATGTTTTATGTGTGTAATTATATTCAGTTATCTGTATAAATAAGATCATAACGTCTGTGTGTTTGTACATCGACTATTATGGCGAATTTTCGTTCGTTTATCCGTACTGTCTTAGAATAACGCCTTACGACTTCGTAAAAAAATAAGAACAGAATAGCAGAATAGATTTATTTGTAGAACGAGGCTGACAAGGCTAATAAACTGGCAATATATTTATCGACGCTAGTAACCCACATTCATATGCCAAAATAATAATAATATTTGTACCGGGGATACACCTTTTCCGCCCAGTTAAACTGCGCACCTTCTATAAGGCCATCTATATTATGGAACTGGAACTAAAGTAATACAAGATACTTGGACTTGCAACTGTTAGATGTTTCTACCATCAGCCTAAGTGCCACCTCTGGCGGGATTAAGGACAATTAGTTCTTAAGGGAATTTCTATTTTGCAAGGTTTGTTAACCTTAATTTTTGAAGATTGTT
Organism: Anabrus simplex; assembly: GCF_040414725.1. Lineage (NCBI taxonomy): Eukaryota > Metazoa > Arthropoda > Insecta > Orthoptera > Tettigoniidae > Anabrus > Anabrus simplex. The sequence continues at coordinate 446,127,834 of NC_090267.1, read as the reverse complement.
TTGTTCATGTATCGAAATTGTCAACACTCCTACTGCTTCCTTCTACCTAAGTTCCTAACCAATCAGAACATTTTGGAATATTTTCTCTAACCAATTAAAATAGGGGGTGTGTACAGGCATCCAGCCTATCTGTAAAGATATTTGGAAACTTCCCATCGGAATGGCTACAAAAACTGTGCGCATTAAGGCAGTATATCCATCTTCATCCCTACTGTTGATCGTGTATTAAGGAGGCAGGGGCCGTAGATCGTCGTTAGGAAGGCCCAGAAAACAAGCTAATGACAGAAATTCATAATATGCGATAGCTCCAGGCAGATAGCTTGCGGGGAATGTTTCAAACCTCTTTTATCTTATGTAAAGTCCTCATTTACGGTTTAAATGTAGATTTTCGCCATGTCTGAAGGCTCTGTTCAAATTACTGCTTGGGAAGCATGTAAACTAAGGAAACAAATAGTGATCACCCTCTTTTGATTCCCATTCAACTTGGTGTGGGGTGACTAAAATTTTCTAAACCTCTTAATACTCTTTTGACATTTAATATTTCTCGTTTAGTCAGCCGTCTGCAGAATAGGCATAGCCTCTGCAACTTCGGTCCGTAAGTCCACTTAGGGTTATAAGAGTTTTCCAAAGAGGACTGCAAGTGTTTCTTCTCCTAGCCTTTTGTTCATGGCCAATCATATTAAACAGTTTCTTTTTACATTAAGGTATTTGGAATGGGCACTCATGGCCCATGTTTATTTGTAGTGGTTTATAGACCAGTGTGTAACAAACCGGTGAGCAGAAGTGACTGCAAGTACATTATTTGAAGTTTGTCAAGTCTGTAAGTAACTTGTAACTCTGAGAGGCTGGACTACAGAAACTTTTGGAGCTCAGTTTCCTAGGATGTAAATTAGTGGAGCAAACATGCTCTTATAAAAGTGTACCTGTTTACAGCTATGTAGAACATGTCTTGTAGATTATCGCGTTGATAATTTTTTCTAGTTCCTGTACCTGATTTTTGGGCTTATGTCCGCTGTTGTTATCAGAGATTACGAGCACATTGTTGTTGTGTATTCAGATTTTCTATAACATTTTAAAATAAAGAAAAAACAAGAGGAGAGGAATACAATTTTAAAATTTAGTGCTTCAACTAATGCTTTGGTCATTTCTTTGTCCATCCATTCATCCCCGCACCTTCTTACACCTCTACGTTCCACAAAAATCCCGTATCAATAATAATAATAATAATAAGAGGAAGAAATGGGAACTTGGTCTGGATGAGAAGACCCTACGATTAGTTCAAGCCACTCTGAGGAACCCGACGTCCAAGGTCAGGTTCAGAGGTGAACTATCTGAAAGCTTTCCAATCAGAACAGGAGTTAGACAGGGTGATGGTCTCTCCTGCGTTCTCTTCAACTGTGTCCTGGAAAAGATCATTAGGGAATGGAGAACGATGCTACCACCGGGAGCTGGACTGAAGCTTGGGTACAAGAGAGACAACCTCATTGTCCCGTGCCTGGCCTTTGGCGATGACCTCATTCTACTGGCAAACACTATAGAGGTGGCTACCTACAACTTACAGAGTCTTTATAGTGTAGCGGTTAAGACTGGTCTGAAGATCAGCATCCAGAAGACTGAATTTATGACCAATATCAAGGAGAACCCTTCTACAATTCCTCTCACAAACGCTACCATACGAAAAGTACCTGCAGTTAAGTACTTGGGAGAATGGATCTCTGCGAATCAGAGCGAGAACCTAGCCATAGATGCCAGATGTACCAAGTTTGAAAGGGCTTATCACTCGTGTCGTAGTATCTATTCATCTAAGTGCCTCTCCAAGAACCTCAAACTCAGAAACTACAACTCGGTCGTCAAACCATCTGTTCTGTAGGCTTCCGAGTGCCTTGTAATGGCTAGGAAGGGCCCACTCAGAAATCTGGAGTTAAAAGAGAGGAAGATCCTGAGGAGGATATTAGGACCAATCAGAGAGGAAGGAGGCACTTACAGAATCCGCCATAATGATGAACTGTATGAACACCAGGAGGACATCGTCACGTCTATAAGGAAAAGGCGCCTGAACTTTTATGTACACTTGGCCCGTCTGGATTCCAAAAGACCCACCAACAGGATATTCACAGTAACAGGAAGAGGCAAGGCTTCTAAGAACAAATGGATCACGTCAGTTAAGTCGGACATGGAACAACTAGGTATCCCACTGGGACAAAGTCATGACCGACTACTGTTCCGTCGAGCCATCCGACAGAGAATTTTACCAACGTCCCTTACAAGTAAAAAGACTACAGGAACTAAGTGAACAGAGGAGAGAAAGCTGGCTCATAGTCAGCAAATGAAGGAGTATTGGAAGAAGAAAAAAGCAACAACTTTACCGAAGAGTAGATACGAGCCCCGTGGTCCTCAGTAGGCCTAAACGACAAAGAAGAAGGAAACATCCCTGGTGGGATTCCAACCCACCCACTCCACAAAAAAGGAGATAAATCTGATGTAAATAACTACAGAGGAATTTCCATCTTACCTACCGCTTATAAAATCCTCTCCGCCTGTCTTTACTGTACAACGTACGTTTCTTTTTTTTTTCGCTAGGGGCTTTACGTCGCACCGACACAGATAGGTCTTATGGCGACGATGGGATGGGCAAGGCCTAGGAGTTGGAAGGAAGCGGCCGTGGCCTTAATTAAGGTACAGCTCCAGCATTTGCCTGGTGTGAAAATGGGAAACCACGGAAAACCAACTTCAGGGCTGCCGATAGTGGGATTCGAACCTACTATCTTCCGGAAGCAAGTCCACAGCCGCGCGCCTCTACGCGTACGGCCAACTCGCCCGGTGTACAACGTACACAAGAACAAGTCGAGCCCACATCGGTGAATATTAAAGCTGGCTTCAGACCAAACATATCAGCCGTCGAACAAATTTTCAATCTGAAATCCACCTTGAAACTTCGAGCCACGCGAGACGCGAAACGAAGTAATAATAATAATAATAATAATAATAATAATAATAATAATAATAATAATAATAATAATAATAATAATAATAATAATAGTTAGTGTGATTAACTGCCACCCATAAGGAGCAATAGAACTCTCTAGGTCGACGCCCCGAACAAATAGAAGTTAAAAACGAACTGCCACCCCTGGAGGATGGTTCGATTCCCGGCTCTGCCACGAAATTTGAAAAGTGGAACGAAAGCTGGAACGGGGTCCACTCACCCTCGAGAGGTCGACTGAGTAGAGGAGATTCCCTCCTCAGCTATCCTCGAACTGAATTTCCGTGGTTTCCCACTTCTCCTCCCGGCAAATGCCGGGATGGTGCCTAACATAAGGCTACGACTGGTTCCTTCCCTCTTCCTTGTACATGGCTTCCAATCTTCCCGTTTCTCAACAAGGTCCCTGTTCAGCATAGCAGATGAAGACAACTTCTCCGTCCAGTTAAACTGCGCGCCTTTTATAAGGCCATCTATGTTATGGAACTGGAACTAATGTAATGCAAGATACTTGGGCTTGCATCTGTTAGATATCTCTACCATCGGCCTAAGTTCCCCCTCTGGCGGGATTAAGGACAATTAATTCTTAAGGGAATTTCTATTTTGCAAGGTTTGTTAAACTTAATTTTGAAGATAGTTTTGTTCATGTATCAAAGTTGTCATCACTCCTACTTCTTCCTTAATTGTGTAACGGTTCAAATCCCGTTACAAGATTATACCGGTCCCCCTGTCCCCCCGACCAAAGTCTCTCGCTCCAGGACACTGCCTTTGAGGTGTTAGAGGTGAGATACCTTGCTGAGTTCGAGAGAAAAGCCAACCCTGAAGGGTAAAGGGAATAAGAAAGAAAGAAAGAAAGAAAGAAAGAAAGAAAGAAAGAAAGAAAGAAAGAATAATAATAATAATGATAATAATAATAATAAATAATAATCCTATGGTCTCAGCTACTGTACGCAGACATTTCAACATGATGCCATCTGGTTGTCTGCTTGCCAATTTAGACGTTCTGTTTTATTCTAGCGCTACTAGATGGCAGAGTACACCGAATCTCCCTTGGGCGACTATGCCTGAGTTTAAATGAATTTTGTCGGGTGAACAGCAAACGTGTCACCAGAGATCTTTTGAGTGCCGACGTCGTACGACATGGAATGTAGCATGGACGTTTTTCCATCCTTCAAAATCCCGACTACCTGTGACGGACTTGAACCCGCTCTCTTGGGATATCGAGGGCAACACTTTGACACTGATCCACACAGGTAGCAAAATTTGGAGCTCCACGTGCGAGTATTCTCAACCGTATTGCTCACTTCTTCATGAGATCTACTACCTTCCGTATTGAACCCTATCGGTCATTGTTATAGAGGCATGATTTTAGCCTATGGTATCATGTACCTTCAAGACCACCCTGAATAACCTTAGAGATCCTTGTATTTCAATTTATTGGCTGGGAGAAGTTGAGTGGTGCAGTGCTCGTGGGAATGGAACAGCTAAATAATTAGGAAATCTCTGGAATCTCATAAGACAAATTTATGACCCCAAGCCAAGCGCGTTAATTTAGACGCAGGACGCTAAACCTTTTACAAAGGGTGGCGTGTCAACAAAGATTTGGAGCGAAAAGGAAATTAATTTATATCTTAAAGCACAGAAGAAATGCATTTAATCTGAGAAGAAAATTGCAACCCCCATAATATGAGCAAAATTTTGATATGCGACTTGGGCATAACTAAAAGTGCATATGCGAGATAAGTACTTAGCGCGCTTCTTGCAAGGAGACCGCCGGAGGGAGTATATCGCGGGACGTCACTCTTAACTGTTAACATCCAGTACAATCTACTTGGGAATAGAAGTAAGTAAATAATCTGCATAATCAAGTTGAATCTTTCAGACTGCATGTGTTTGTTTGCCTGTCATGGAAATGTACTGCCAATAACTCCACTATCTCACTTGTAATTCGAATAGCTTTTAGGGCCAAGTATTAGAAACGAGGTTCGTAATATTATTATAGCTCAGATGATTTCTGGCCGTTTGGAAAAACATTTCTGTTATTGAAAGACTGAATCCAGGCACAAGTTGTGAATATGTGAATGAGGGGTGTACTTGACGTCGTTCTAAAAGGGAGCTTTAAAACGTGTGAAAGGGGCGTGAGTGGAGACTGACTGTGTAGCAGAACTCTTGGTAACTTATGTCTCTTTTACAGTTTCTCTTCACGTATACAACGTGAGAAACATCGCAGAGAACGAGAGAGAAGAGCAGAAAGCTGTAGCAACGGAGCAGCTGTCTAGACAACCGAGCATCGACGCGGGGACTCCAGAAAGGCGGAGCTCACTACAATACCGGAAGAGACTGGACCACCTTCACGGAAGCTGTCGAAGAATCATTCACCAGCCAGCATGGATCCAGCGATCTACATAACTTCGCAGATGGCAATGTCATCTGTCACCATGTGCTAAGTTCGATGGTTCCATAGAGAGCCGCCTCACAATGTCATCGGTACTCCCAGGTCAGACAAATCCAATTTACCTTTAGCATGGGCTAGATTGATAGTAAAATTCAAGGTGGCGTCAGCCACGACAGTTCTGTAAATAATGGTTTGTATAGGATAGGTATGCACAGACCTCGAACTCTGGACGGTAGATATTGTTGTATATTTTATATTTTCCCCTTGTATTATGTTTGTTTCTGTTCGTGGCATCTTTTATGCATTGGTCACGTTAGCTAGGTCTTTTAGCCAGACACGGGAATCACAGTAGCAGAGGATTTTTATTTCATTGGTTTTTTGTACATAAGTTTTTAAACTGGGGACTGATTCCTTGACTTGCACAGGTTAGCATGGCTGGAGGTGTTAGACATGGTGCTGGTACATCCGGTATACTGCAGAGATAGCTAATCGCACGCATAGACGTTATATGACTGAGTGCTGTTGATATGATGAATAATTTTTGTAGTGCTAGGGAATTGTACCCAGGTGTCATGATGAAAAGCCATATGGAGGCACGTATGAGAGAATAACGTTATATGACTGAGTGCTGTTGATATGATGAATAATTTTTGTAGTGCCAGGGAACTGAACCCAGGTGTCATGATGAAAAGCCCTATGGAGGCAAGTATGAGAGAATAATGTTTATGTCCAAGCCCTATGAAGGCAGATATGTTATGATGAGATTATTTCCGCACTAAAAGGTTTGATGTGTGTTTATGTAAAGGGGTGAGAAGTCCCTGTAGTTGAACAGCTGTGCGAAGTGTAGGATGGCGGGGCGAACACTCTGCCATATGACTTGTGCGAGCCAGGACAGTTGAGTAAGGTTTTGTCTCTGTCTGCGTGTTTGTTTTGTTTTCAAGTGCTTAGGGGAAGTCGCCCTCGGCTTGTGACCTTGAAGATAGCTGCCTGTTAGGACCGCAGTTCGTTTGTTTGATTTATATTTTTTTGTCTACTTAATCTCGCCACATGTTTATTTCGCTACGTATTGAGGGAGCGGGGATATCTATGGTTTTTATTGATATGTGTACCTTAGTTCGGTTGGACTGTGAGCTGTCATCCAGTCCAGATCTGGTACTGTATAGCTTTGATTACGGAAAAGCATGGGTTAGAGGTCATGTGATGCTACGTTTTTACGCATGTTGCTTTTGATTGTTCTCCTTTTGCCCAGATAGTTCTCTTATCTTCCTATTTCGACTTATTCTGTTGTTCAACCCTTGTTCCAGCCCGGCAGACCGATGGTTTTGTGAAATGGAGACCCTCGGATATATCCTATTGGAATATATCAGATATTCAAACTCTTTGTATATATTTATTTGGATTTAAATTTTTGTAATAAATTCATGATGTTATTTTATGAATGCAGCTTGGTTTCTCGTAGTTTGTTCATTTTTATTTTAGATTATTCTAACCTGATATGTCACATATCCTGTTGTTGATCGTAATTTCCCCCTTTGTTTCCATTGTATCCCTGAGACGTGCTTGACTGAGTTGCTGTGCGGGGATATGTGTTCAGGTAAGACTATGTGCACAAGCTCACGTTTGTGGGAGTATTTTCACTACTGTGCTCTTGGTTCGAGACCGGCATTCGCCTGGCCGGAACCACAGGGTCCTGTAGGGCACAGTATCAAACAACTCCAGAGTGTTGATCCCAAGAGTTCGAGTGAACTCTGGAAAGAGGCAGGAACATTATACTTACAACAAGTGGCTAGCTACAAAATGTACGTATATACACAAATATTACGTAGATCATTCAATATTTCCTTCGCCGGGCTGAGTGGCTCAGACGGTTAATGCGCTGGCCTTCTGACCCCAACTTGGCAGGTTCGATCCTGGCTCAGTCCGGTGGTATTTGAAGGTGCTCAAATACGTCAGCCTCATGTCGGTATATTTACTGGCACGTAAAAGAACTCCTGCGGGACTAAATTCCGGCACCTCGGCGTCTCTGAAAACCGTAAAAGAGTAGTTAGTGGGATGTAAAGCAAATGACATTAAAAACATTAAATATTTCCCTTCATCGTAAATGTTTTTCTTCTTGTCGCAATTGTCATTTCATACTCCTTGCGCGGAGTTGGCCACCAGTCTAACGAAGAGTCTCTTTGGGCTAGAATGTTTTAGGTTTAGTCCAAGAAAAATTCTTTCTTTCTTAAAACCCTGGAATAGTAACATGGGGCACTTAGTGACCCAGAGAAATTTATTTTATCTCTAATTGTGGATTGGCAGCCCTGATCCACCTCTCAATAGTCTCCAACTGCGCAGTGACTTTGATGCACCTTGGCCGAATCGCTGTTTTATCGATATTCTGGTTCATGCTATTCCCGCACTTAGTGACCCAGAGAAATTTATTTTATCTCTAATTGTGGATTGGCAGCCCTGATCCACCTCTCAATAGTCTCCAACTGCGCAGTGACTTTGATGCACCTTGGCCGAATCGCTGTTTTATCGATGTTCTGGTTCATGCTATTCCCCACGTTAGTGTTCGTGCAACTTTTCAGCGGTATAGTGTATTTTGGTTTGTTTATCTTGTTACGCTATTGCTTCGTTTTTTCCGATATATTTTGGTGTGTTATTGTTTGGAACACTATATTTAATATACTGGGACCGTTTTAGTGTAAAAATGACTGATCCAGCCGTAGGTGCTAGTGAATTAAATGAGGACGATATTTTAGCTGAACTGATGTGATCAGAAGACGATGACAATGAAGTTCAGTCTGATGGTGAAATGGAGCAAGATTGTTTATTCGAAGATGATGTTGAAGATGATGTGTTTTCTGCAGATGAAGATGATTTCGTTCCTGAGCTTAGCGACGAGTTCGGTTCTTCGGCAGAGGAATGTGAGCAGCAACCGGCAAAGAAAGTAAAGCTTACAACTAGTTCTCGTAAAGACCTATCCTCAAGCCCACCAACCAATACTCAGGGAATAATTCTGATGAAGAGTAAGTCACTGAAAGGGAAAAAAGGTTACCTTTGGTCCAGCAAACCACTAACTAAAGCTGGCAGGACACCAAGAAGAAATATTGTATTTCGAAAACCCCGTCCAGGGGGAGTTGCTAGGCTAGTCCAAAATGAAAGAGAGGCATTTGAACTATTTACAGACGAAGACATGTTAAACGGCATAGTGAAGTTTACTAACGAGGAAATAGCATTACGAACAGCATGCTACAAATCCGAGCAAAGATTTGTCAGTGACACTACGAATGATGAAATAAGAGCATTAATTGGTTTGATTTGGTGCTCACAAAGACAATCATACCAACATCGATATCCTGTGGCACAATTCTAGGGGATTACGTATTACTAAAAGTGTTATGTCAAAAATAAGATTTTCATTTCTTATAAACACATTGCGTTTCTATGACAAAAGTACTCGTTTAGAGAGAAGAAAAGCCGAAGCTCTCGCCCCTATTCATAATTTGTGGGAAATGTTTTTGCAAAAATGCAAAGTACTGTACACGCTCGCACATTAATGGTGTCCCGACATAAACAATCAACACTGCCCCACTCCAGTACTAAAAAGGAGGGGAAGGGAGTGAACAGGGAGTGCTGAATACACAGTGTGTGTATTCCTGCGTTATACTGTAACATTGTAATAAGATGGCTCTTATCCTATCGCAGGTGAATCGAGGCCGTATTATTGGCATGTGGGAGGCTCTGATGGTCCCCCAAGCAATAGCAGAAGCAATACCATGCAGTCTTAAGACAGTTTGGAAATGGATAGAAATATGGCAAGAATGAGGTGAGGAAGGATTGGTAAACCCGATATAACGCAGCTACAAAATATTCCTAACCACTGTAGTATAAAATACTTTTCGGTTAAAAACCTCCTTTACCTCTTAATACTGTAATTATCAGAGTAGGTTACTTTTTTAATTGTTTATGTTAAAATGCTATTTGTTCGTGGCGTCGACCTATAGAGTTCTTTTGCCCCTACTTGCACAATATATGAACCTGCATGTAATTGGAATTCGGAAGTGTTGAGTGTTGAATGTGAGGAACGTTGAAGACGACACAAACATGCAGCCCCCAGGCCAGTGATATTAATCATTTACAATTAAAACCACCTGACCCGGCCGGGAATCGAACTCGGGGCGGTCGGACGCGTTGCCCCGTACACCGCGGGGCCGGACGAGTAGGTAACCTAATGCTGTACTTCAATACATTCGTCACTGTACCCATTTCGATCACAACAAAGTCTTGTAGCGGGCTGTCTGCATGCAGTCCATGCAGCAATGCGTTAAGCGAGAAGGTGAGTCATTGTGCCTTCGACACTACCCCTTCACTGTCTTCCCCCATGTTTTGTACTGGATTGGCCTTCAACACTACCCCTTCACTCTCTCCCTTCTTTTCAGTACTGGAGTGGGGCAGTGTTGATTGTTTATGTCGGGACACCATTAATGTGCACGTCTGTACACTCCAGGTGTATACTGCACAATTGATGAACAGTTGTTATCATTTCGAGGACGATGCCCATTTAAAATGTATATACCGAACAAGCCTGCAAAGTACGGGCTAAAAATAGTCATGATGTGTGACAACAGGACAGGCCACATACCAAATGCAATCCCTTATACTGGTAAAAGTCTGGTCACGAACGGCAAGCCATTGGCTGAGTTTTTTTTTTTGTTGAAAAACTCTCAGAACCCATTCACGGAACCAACCGTAATATTACTGTAGACAATTGGTTCCACTGCTCCATTCCACTGTTCAAAACAATGCTTCTGGAACATAAACTGACAATGATCGGTACTCTCCGCAAAAATAAGTCTGAAATACCGGAAATCATGTTGAAACCAAAAGGGAGAAAACCAGAGACATAACTATTTGGATTTGACGGCGAGCTTTCAATTTTGTCTTACGTTCCAAAGAAAAATAAAATTGTAGTTATTCTGTCAGCCATGCACCAGGATGCATCAATAATCACTACACTGCCAGAAATGACTAACTTTTACAACTGTACTAAAGGTGGAGTAGATAAATGCGACCAGATGTATGCAACTTACTCGTGTAGCAGAAAGACTCGTAGATGGCTATTTTGCCTCTTTTATGGCATGCTGAATTCTTCTGCTCTAAATGCCCATATTATACGTCAGGAAAATAGAGGGATATCTAACCGTTCCAAGGAAGTACGCCGTGAGTTTCTACTGAATTTAGGTGAACAGCTTATGAAGCCATGGGTGAGAAAGAGATTGATTGTCCCCACTGTACCACGGGGCGTAAAGACAGCTATCATTGAACAACTCGGTGTGGAAACCCAGATTCCACCGCCTCCAACCGCAGCAGCAGCAGAGGCGAAATCTTACGGTCGTTGCCATATGTGTGAACGTTCCAAGGACATGAAAACTACACTCATTTGCTCTGAGTGTATGAATTTTGTGTGTTCAGGACACAAACTAGTAATTTGCAGGCAGTGTGCGGTATGACAAGGACATGAGAGAAATACCAAACAGATCTAATCTGAAACGTTTGATGATTTTTTGTGTATGTATATAATATGATTTTTATAATAGTGTAAAATATCAGTGCTTTGTATGTATTATTTTATATATATGCATTTCTGATGTATTAAAATTAGTCGAAAACAAAAATATTGCGATTTAATTTATGGAGCATACAGTAAACCACGTTAGCATTATTGTACCCAAACTTGAACGTTACCACTCCAGGGTTAATCCGTTTACCCTCCAGGGTTGGTTGTTCCCTCGAACTCAACGAGGGATCTCACCGCTCTCACCTGAAGAGCAGTGTCCTGGAGCGTGGGATTTTGGGTCAGGGGATACAACTGGGAAGGAGGATCAGTACCCAGCCCAGGCGGCCTCACCTGCTATGCTGAACAGGGGCCTCGTGAGGGATGGGAAGATTGGAAGAGAGAGACAAGGAAGAGGGAAGGAACCGGCCGTGGCTTTAAGTTAGGGAGCACCCCGGCAATTGCTTGGTGGAGAAGTAGGAAACCACGGAAAAACACTTCCAGGATTACTGAGGAGAAAATCAAATTACCCTCTCTACTCAGTTGATCTCCCGAGGCTGAGTGGACCCCGTTCCAGCCATCTTACAATTTTTCAAATTTCGTGGCGGAGCCGCGAATCGAACCCGAGCCTCCGGGGGGTGGGGGGCAGCAGTTCATCACACTAACCACTACACCACAGAGGTTGACCCTAACATTTTTTGATGATAATAATCATAATAATGTTATTGGCTTTACGTCCCACTAACTAGATTTACGGTACTCGGAGACGCCGAGGTGCCGGAATTTAGCCCCGCAGGTGTCCTGTAACGTGCCTGTAAATCTACCGACACGCGGCTGACGTATTTGAATAGCTTCAAATACCACCGGACTGAGCCAGGATCGAATCTGCCAAGTTAGGGTCAAAAGACCTGTGCATCAACCGTCTGAGCCACTCAGCCACGCCAAAAAAAAATATATGTGCGCTATGTGTTCTAGATTTATTCGCGTTATTCTGGCGTGTAAGTTTGTCACAAGAAGATGTCACCCAGTGCGGGGCTCGGATCGCATTCACCCAGATTTCACCGTATTATTCCTCGTTTAATTAATCAAATTTATATTTACTACTTATAGACTATTTACAAAATATATCTTTACACTGAAGAAAAAGACATCACAAAACGGGAATATTTCTTGGTGATAATTTGCGAATTCCACCTCAGGGATGTAGTGGTTAGTGTGATTATCTGCCACTCCTGGAGGCCCGTGTTCGATTCCCGGCTCTACCACGAAATTTGAAAAGTGGTACGAGGGCTGGGACGGGGTCCACTCAGCCTCGGAAGGTCAACTGATTAGAGGGGGGTTCGATTCCCATTTCGGCCATCCTGTAAGTGGTTTACCGTGGTTTCTCACTTCTTTTTCTTTGCTAGGTGCTTTACGTCGCTCCGACACAGATAGGTCTTATGGCGACGATGGGATAGAAAAGGCCTAGGAATTGGAAGGAAGCGGCCGTGGCCTTAATTAAGGTACAGTCCCAGCATTTGCCTGGTGTGAAAATGGGAAACCACGGAAAAACATCTTCAGGTCCGCCGACAGTGGGATTCGAACCCACTATCTCCCAGATGCAAGCTCACAGCCGCGCGCATGACCAACTCGCCCGGTGGTTTCTCACTTCTCTTCCAGGCAAATGCCGGGATGCTACCAAACATAAGGCCGCGGATGCTTCCTCCCCTTCCCTTCAAATCTTCCCGTCCCCATACAAGGTCCATGTTCAGCCTAGCAGGTGAGGCCGCGTGGGCGATGTACTGGTCCTCCTACACACTTGTATGTCTCAACCCAAAGTCTCACGCTCTAGAAAACCGACCTTGAGGCGGTAGACGTGGGATTTATCGCCGAGTCCGAGGGAGAAACCAACCCTGGACCGCGAACAGATTAAGAAAGTTTAGAAAATTTCTTCTTCGGACAAAGTTCGTTATTTTCCGATTACCACAACACTTCCTTGCTTGGAGTTACTTTTCTTGAGGTAGACGTACCTTTCTATTAACATGTCCAAAACTGCGCCATTGCAATTTTTGCATTTGGATATGATTTGTGAAATTACACCGTCGTTTACATTTTAATTTTAAATCATCCTGTCAAGGAGAGGAATTCTTGTTTCTGTGTAGTATAACATGAGAAATGCTATCTGAATTGTGTTGTTGTGATTATACAATGGAAAGTAAATGTATAGCTCAAATTATTAGTGTTATTATCGCCTTAAATCCCCACATCGAGTGTCGCCAAGGCTGTAGTTTACGGAATAGAACATTTGCCACAACCTGCGCCATCTGCAGTGTCCTCTTGTTACTTGAAATGTTTGTTGGTATCTAGGGTCAGAGCGTTGCCTACGTTTTAATACAGCGTAGGCGTAGGCAACGGGCCAGAGGCTGGAGTGGGGAATATGTGGTTACAAGTTGGTAAAAATTGGGACTCCGGTTATGAGGCAGACATGATACCCCTATACCACGTGGCCAACAATAGAGTAGTAAAGTCGTTCTAAAGGAGAAAGAGCGCATGGTATGACCGCAGTACCTCGCGGGTACACTTTTCTCAGAATTAAGTGAACGGTCCTGCTCTTTGGCTGGGTTCGATTCCCGGCTCTGCCACAAAATTTTAAACGTGGTAGCCTACGAGGACTAGAATGGGGTCCACTCAGCCTCGACAGGATAATTGAGAAGGAGGGGGGGGTGGGAGATTCCCACCTCAGTCATCTCCAAGTGTTTCTCCGTGATATCCCGCTTTTCCTCCAGATACATGCCGGAATGGTACCTAACTTAAGGCCACGAACGTTTATTTCCCTCTTCTTTGTCTATACCTTCCGATCTTCCCATCCTCCACTAGGTCCAAGTTCAGCAGTGCAGGTGAGGCCGCCTGGGCGAGGTACTGGCCATCCTCCCATTTGTATGGTAACCAATTATCTGACACTCCAGGACACTGCCCTTGAGGCGGAAGAGGTAGGTGAACGGATGAAATAATAATAATAATAATAATAATAATAATAATAATAATAATAATAATAATAATAATAATAATAATAATAATACAAATAATAATAATAATAATAATAATAATAATAATAATAATAATAATAATAATAATAATAATAATAATAATAATGATAGCACTCGTACGGCCACAGCTACTGTGGACGAGGCCTTCTCAAGTGGTGCCATCGAGACATTATCAGAACGATTTCTCAATATACTGTATAGTACGGTATAGTTTTTTGCCCTATGTTATGCGGAATTATCTCTGTTTCTCCTGTCCGCGTACGAAATGAAAGCTTTTAACGATAACTACCCTTCTTCTACATTGTACAATAGTTTCTGTGGCCGCTGGGGTAGCGCTGCGACTAAAGATAAACACAACATTATTTTTCCTGTAAACCCACGCTGAAGTAACCCTGAAGTGGTTCCACCGACTGCTTTTGGGGAGGATGGGAGCTGAGCAAATGGTAGTGTGTGTTGGGTCACGTAGCTATCAGCTTGTATTTAGGAGATAGTGGCTTCGAACCCCACTCCCGTCAGCCCTCAATATATTTTTTTTGCAAGTTGCTTTACGTCGCACCGAAACAGATAGGTTTTATTGCGACGATGGGACAGGATGGGGCTAGGAATGTGAAGGAAGCGGCCGTGGCCTTAATTAAGGTACAGCCCCAGCATTTGCCTGGTGTGAAAATGGGAAACCATCGAAAACCACCTTCAAGGGTGCCGACAGTGGGGCTCGAACACACTATATCCCGAATACTGGATACTTGCTGCACTTAAGCGACTGCAGCTATCGAGCTCGGTGCTCTGAAGATAGCTTTGCGTGGTTTTCCATTTTCACATCCGACAAAAACTGGGGCTGTACCCTTGTATTTAGGCCACGGTCGCTTTCTTCCCACTCCTAGCCCTTTCCTATCCCATCGTCGCCATAAGACCTATCTGCGTCGGTAAAATATAAAGCAAACTGTTAACATTAAAAGAAGGCTTTTTCAACTTGACTAAAAGTCCAGAGTACGTATACATATCCGCGATTAATTTTTGTACGCTACCTGAACTCATTTCTTGGTGGATACAGTACTGCTGCATTCGTTTCTTCGCGCAGGTCAGAACAAAGTGTAGCTTCCACTGAAGTCTCAGTCTCTACCACATTTCTTTTTTACAATTGGCTTTACGTCGCACTGACACAGGCATTGCCTAGGAGTGAGGACGAAGCGGCCGTGGCCTTAATTAAGGTACAGCCCGAGCATTTGCCTGGTGTGAAAATGGGAAACCACGCTAAATCACCTTTAGGGCTGCTGACAGTGGGGTTCGAGTCCACTATCTCTCGGATGCCAGCTCACAGCTGCGCACCCCCAACCGCACGACCAACTTGCTCGGTACTTGAGATTGTATTTTGAAGTATGTTCACCCATTTTTTTAGTTTTAGGAACACAAACCGACAGACAAGCAGATATGCACCAAAGGTCAAAATCCTTCACATTAGGCTATCACTCTTACGTTTTTCTTTAGAAACAAGGTACAAGCCTCATGATTTTATTTATAAAGGTATCATTTCTTTCTTTCTTTCTTTCTTTCTTTCTTTCTTTCTTTCTTTCTTTCTGGGTTTATTTCTTTATCCGTCTACCTTCCAGGTTTGGTTTTCCCTCGGTCTCACTGAGGGATTGCACCTCTACCGCCTTAAGGGTAGTGTCCTAGAGCGTGATACTTTCGGGTGGGGTATACAAGTGGATAGGAAGACGAGTAACTCCCCTAGATGGTCTCGTGTGCTATACTGAACAGGGGCCTTGTCGGGGGGATGGGAAGATCGGAAGGAATGAACAAGAAAGAGGGAAGGAAGCGGCCGTGGCCTTCAGTTAGGTACCATCCCGGCATTTGCCTGCATGAGAAGTGGGAAACCACGGAAAAGTACTTAGAGGATGGCTGAGGCGGGAATCGAAACCCACCCCTCGTAACACTTTTCAAATTTCCTGGCAGAGTTGGGAACCGAACCCGGGCCTCCGGGGGTGGCAGATAATCACAGTAACCACTACAACACAGAGGCGGACTAGACGTGATATTAACGAATATACAGTAATTACTTAAGAATAAGCTCTTTGGTCTTCGTATAACCCCTACTGCAAGCGGTGATCTTGGCGTCATATGTGTCTTTTATAAGTATAACACAATTATGAATGGGTACGTAACAAACACGGAGTTTGAAGTATGTTCAGCCATTTTTCAGTTTTAGGAACACAAACCGACAGAGAGGCAGACATTATCACTAATACGTAAGAAACAAATAATTATTCGTCTTTTAGAAATAACGTGCAAACCCACGACTCTTTTGATTGTATTTAAAAAGGTATCAGTATTAATCATTTATACTAAAAACATGCAAGAGGAGTAAAGAAATAGTAATTTCTGGCCTCTTAGTGATTCATGGAATTATGTGTTAGTGATTATTTTGTCTTTCACATTTGAATCTGTTGAAGAGAAAACGTGACACGCTGTAAATAATTATAAATCAGCATTCACACTTCTAATGCAGTGCCTTATCTTCGTAGTCTACTGTCTTTGCCTCGTCTCTGATGACGTCTACTGCAAAGCTGATGCATCTGGCTTTCAGGGAGGAAACATTTGGTTGGACAGTTTGACCGGGGAATTGTAAGTGTGTAGGTGCGTGGTGTGATTGTGGGCTGCCATTTGGCTGTTAGGATGTCGTCCAGCCGTGATCCTTGTGGGACAGCATGAAACGGTGCCATGCATGGTGAGCAACAGATCGCCTTTCTACTTAGCCTACCACCTGGCATTAGTTTAAAAAATTGAATTGATTATAAATGTTACTCACTTCGTTGGTTAATCCATAACACTATACAAATAGTGTCAGGAACTCCGTAATTATGTTGTAGACGTTTTAGTATGTTGATATTAATGATTAATTACATAATTAATCTGTAAAATTGAACTTGGTGATTCGTGAAATCTATAGTTCTGCGTTTTGTTATTTACTAATAACAGGTCGTATCAATAAGGTTTATAATGACAACATAAGAGAGGAGGCCGGTCTAAATGGGCCTGGGATTGCACACGGCAGGTGTTTGCTATTCTAAAGGTGGCAAGAGCTCGTGTTTATTGTTTTAAGAGGAAGTACAACTAGGCAACCATCCTTTTAACACTAATCAGAGGGACGAAGAGGAAATGGAAAACTCGCTAGGCCTGGAATGCTCTAATTCAGTCGGGGTCGGAAAAGAATTGACCACGGGAGGTCGGATAAGATAGATGAAAGTGAGGAGCCTGGCACAAGTAAGTGGAAGTAAAGCCAAGAGCCCCGTGGTCGAACAAACCACATTCCTAAGTTAAGACTCATAATGACGTTAGTTTACTCATATATAACTTGAGGAAACTCTAGTCTTTTCACGTAGACTTGAGCCTCCCTGATCGGATGACGAGCAGCCACTACTGTAACACAATCATTTCGTCACGTAACGTATTTACTGCTAAATCTTCAACTTCTAAGTTGGTGAAGGCCTGCAGATTACGAGGTGATAAGTGGTTGGCACGACGAATCCTCTCCGTCATTATTCTTGGCTTTTTAGACTTATCCCGCTATCTCACCGTCAGATAACTCCTCAATTGTGACATCGAGCCCTCAGATCCAAGTAAATATCCCTGACCTGCCCGAGAATCAAACACGGGGCCTCCGGGTGATAGGCAGTCACACTACCTCTACAGCGGGACCCAGTGATTTCGGGATGTTCCTCTTTGAAAATATGTACATCGACCAGCTTAATTGACTATGTTAAATCTTAATGGTCATGCTGCACAGACTCTGAAAGCTTGTGATCATCGTTCTCATCATCCACCGTCCTTGAAACATTTTCCCGTGTTCAGTTCCAGGGAAATACCGGGATGAACTTTTCATACAGATTATAGATGCGGGTTATGTCTCAAAACTCACGAGTTTCAAAACTCACGGGCTAAAATTAATTACAAATAGTATCAAAACTCACGACTACAAACTGGTTGCTAAAGTAAACATTCTAATGAGTCTCAAAATTCACGACTCCAGACAGCAGGTGCTTGCGGTGACCGCAGGAGGGATGAGGTACGCCGTGACTCACGCTTCCCCTACGACAGGCAGGGAATACTGTGGATGTTAGTCTGCCACCCCAACCCACAGGGGAAGAATAATGGCTGGTGAATTAAAGAGACCGATGCGTATTATTATTATTATTATTATTATTATTATTATTATTATTATTAAAATATTTTCCTGTTGTCTTAAAGCTGATATTTTTTTTACCTTTCACCGGAAGGTCTGCTGCAGGTCTTTAGAGTTGACGCCGTACAGGCGACCTGCACGTCTGTGAGGATGAGGTCCTACCTAAAATAAAGTCTAATGCTGAAGGCGGCACGAACACCCAGTCCCCGAAGCATGGGAATTGACTAATGAAAGTTAAAATTTCTGACCCGACCAGAAACCGAACCCGGGAACCCCTTGACCCAATGGACCAAAGCCAGCATGCTAACCATTTATGCATGCAGCCGGACGACACACAATTAAAGTAGGTATACAGTATTGCCCGCTGCAAGTTAAAAAAAAAAACGGCCAGTTGTTAGTACTGCGACTTAGTTCCGTTATGCGGCCAGAAGGCGGCAATTACTTGAATAAGGAATTTCATTTAGAGATATTTAAGATCAAGACAGTTAATTCACTCATTTAGTTTCAATACTTGGAGATTCACTTGAAAAAAAAGCGTATTTCTATTTTTCGTAAGAGTTCATCTATTCGCTTATTTCAATGGATCATCTACCAGACACACTTAAACCGAAAAATATTATTCATGACGCATCCGATTATTCTGCGCGGAATAACTGAATGATATTTGAAACTCATTCGATTATTTAAATTGATTATTCATTCGACTATTTAAATAATCGGATTGAAGTTATTCGATTATTAAAGGGGGGGGAATGACCTTCGATGTTAGGCCCCTTTAAACAACAAGCATCATCATCAAGCGATTATTAAAAGTATTCCATTATCCCATCACTAACAGGGTGGACATTTATCATTTCAAAGAAGAACTCGCCTTGCTCTTGAGTTTTGAGACTGGCCCAGGAAGAGAAACCTGTTCTTACTAATCCTCTTCCTGGAATTCGTGAGTTTTGGGACTCCTGAGTTTTGAGACGACACGAAGATGCGTCCTTATTGTTATTATTATTATTATTATTATTATTATTATTATTATTATTATTATTATTATTATTATTATTATTATTATTATTATTTCGTGTGGCTATTACAAGTGCCCCTGTAAGGCACACCCATCAATGAGTGGCCAGGGGATAGGAAGGTCTGGCATCCGAGAAATTAACCTACTAGAAACCGGTAATCAATAAAAATTTTAAAAAAAGGTGCATCAAACTTCAAATTAACATATTTCCCTTCACGGAAGGTTTGTTTTTTTTTCTCTGTATAGGAACTTTTAAATAAACAACTGACTTTATCCTACAGCCGAAGTTCTCTGGACCTGTAGGTGCCACTAGGGAAAGTTTTGGAGGTCAAGCTTCGTTCGCTACCACCTGTCTACGGAGATATCTCAAGTCAGAAGTGTCACATACTCCAGTTCAGTGTTCGAGTACATGTTATAAGAATTATTGAGTTAGTACGAGGTTAATTCGTATTAGAAACTGACCAGATATAATCAAATATGCACTGCAATAAAACATTATTTTAATTGAATTCTCCTGTAGTCAATATTATCTATACCCAACTGGTATGCTTTCGAATCCCAATCACGTCACGTAATCACTTGGTGATGAGAGGAGAACTGGCAAATTATAACCGGTGTGGGCTAGTTTGTAATTAATTATTATAGGCAGTAGAGGTATTATTCCTCGCTCAGTCCTAGAGTGAAGCCACATTAGGGAATAATCAAGAGTAAATCGTGCGTCATTCTCTCTAGAGGGCCTCTGATCACCTTCATTCCTGTATGGATTTTGTTTTATAGTTACCTGCTTTAGTATTGCACAACATTAAAGTGCAGGTGCAGAATTTTCTAACTGTAAAATTAGGAAACCACACAACTGAATCTTCAGGGCTATTTATGGTGAGGTTTGAAGCCATGATCTTCCGAATGCAGGAATACAGTTCCAGGGCCTGTAACGTATACACAATTGGCTCAGTACTGTTATTTATTTATTATTATTAATGTCATTTCAATTACCGAGTGACAAGGAGAACAAAATACAAGTCCTATTAAATGTCTTTCTATTGTTCCAAAATCTAGCAACCTTACGCAATCTAATATCTCAATAATTTCTCTCTCAATAAGTATCAAATAATTTAAGCATATTCAATTTCTCATCATTCGTAGTTAGTCTAGTAGAAAATACAGCAACTGAAAATCTAGATTTTAACGTAGAAAAACTTGCAAATAAAGAATGATATGCACAACTAGATTTTATATGCACTGTAGATTACTATAGGAATTAAATTTAAAATTAAATTGCTTTATTTTTATAATAATAATAATAATAATAATAATAATAATAATAATAATAATAATAATATTAATTATATAATATATATTATATTATAATATATTATTATTATTATTATTATTATTATTATTATTATTATTATTATTATTATTATTATTATTATTATTATTATTATTATTTGTTGCAACGAATATCACGTGAAATCCTGCTACATTTGGCAGTGAACTTTGTTTTCTTTTGAGCCCAGAAGTCCCTCATTCTTTCAGCGTTCGCGTTCCTTTGTGGAAGTGACACCGTGTCTTCTTTTCGGTTGTTCTCCTCGGTTTAGTCCGTTCGTCACTGTCTTTCTTTCCCGGAAATATTTTTGTCAAAGGCGTCTGCTAGTTTGATCTGCAGCACTTGACGATCCTCTTCGGTGTCTGTGAACCAAGGCATCGTTGTTTTAGGTTTTGAATAAATCAATCATTTATTTATTTATTTATTTATTTATTTATTTATTTATTTATTTATTTATTTATTTATTTATTTATTTATTAGCGAGATGTGCCATGAAGTGAAGCACTGCAACATTAAACCATGCATCTGCGTTCCCTTTTGAAAGAAAGGAAATTTACTGTCGAAATATACTTTCATGTGCGATGGGGCGTGGCTACAAGAATAACGTGTTCCACGGAATTGTTATAAGAGAGTTTGAAAACATTTTGTTCTGCCAGATCATCATGTGTAGTGCCTCGGGAAAACACTTTTCTCGATTCTGATGATTGACATGGTATAGCAGAATAAAATTTCAGCCCACTGGATTAGCCTCAATCCCTTGTTGAAAGGAGAATGTTATACTGCATTCATTAGGGTGCGACATCGGTACTCCTTTCTTCGAAAATTCGGAAGTTGGTGTTGAAATCTTACTGTCCGTTCATCCGTCTGGAGTAATCTGAGCGTAAGGATTGAAAAGCCTGTTCTTCCCCAGTATAAGAGAATGGATGTGTTATTTTCTTTCCTCGCTTAGGTGTAGCTTCCCATTACTTGCTCGCTGTGCTCATGCTAAGCTCCTCGACCGCTACCCACACTAAGACATCCAGGCGGCCTATATTCATTGAAATTTAGTCTGCTGACTTCGGATCTGCCGGTCACAATTGGTCCATGTATCTCCTCCTGTTTATACAGTACTCAAAAAATCTTACGCATATTTTGGTTCAGTGCACTATATTTTGCTACAAGGTGTTGTAACCGTCGATGAGAGGACAATGATATTGCATGCGACAAGTTATTTAACTCCCCAGCTACATTACGCCAATATTCAGGTATGCTGTTGTTACTCAATACGCAGCAATAATCCCATCTGCCGGACATGCGTGGCAGGAGGAGAGATACATCACGTCACAATTGTCAGTGTAATGTTATTGTTAATCAGTTTTATGAGCTTCCGATATATTTTTTATTTAACAAGTTTATAGTTATTTCAAATCGATGGTCATATCGCGACTTACATTACAAGTAAAAATATAAAAAAAATTACAATTTTACATAAACGGAATACTTTCCTTAAACATACAACCTGTGAAAAAATAATCTTTCCATTTGGTAATATAAACAAGAATTAAAAAATTGTTAAGTTGGACGCGTATTGAAGGAGAGTTCACTGCCTTTTGGGACTCATTACGACGACTGTGGTACTTTCGCCGTTGATTGTACAGTTGTCAGTAATTGTATGCTTGTTTGTCAATGGCGGGTTACATACATTGCAGATGGGACGTTGCTCTTTTCTTGGGAGATGACTGTGGGTTAGCTTTCAGTGTTTTATCCTCAGTCGTGATCTGATCTTGCATGCAAAGTTTCTTAACTGGGTACTGTGTTACGGAACTGCATGTTATTTCACGGAGTTTACTTTTTTGAAGTGGCCAGCCAGTACATCTTACATAGCTGGCGTAACATTCTTTTTAACCTGTGTGATCATGCGGTATAGACTGTATTGATGGGTCACTCAGTGGATGTCTCGTAGGTTCTTTCGCTGCCTGATGAGCAGATTCATTACCTTGGATTCCACTGTGTGAAGGTATCTACATTATGACAACATGTTTTCCTACGTTCTTGATTTCTGAAACTGGAACTCAGTTTTCTTTGTGAGAATGTGGGTCGATAAAGAGTTTCGAATTGCATTTAATGCACTTTCGAAGTCAGAACAAATTGTAAATGAATTGGAATAGTTTATCTGTAGAATCTGTAAGATTGCCTATTTAAGTGCAAAGAGTTTTTAGTAAACATAGTGTACAAGTCAGGCAGTCTAAAGAGCATGCTGTGATTGGGGTATGTTATGACACAACCACTTCTTTCGTTGCACTTCGATCCATCGATATAAATTAGACTGCGATATTGTAGGCCTTAATCCTTAGTTTTCTTCCGACTCTGGGGTATTAGGGCATCTATTGTAAAGGTAGTCCTTCCTCCTTTCATGACTCCCTGTTCTCTTATTTATTTATTTATTTATTTATTTATTTATTTATTTCTAAATGGTATATCTATACAGAGGTGACCTCCAACTTAGACCCTGTGTTGTTAGTAGTGAAAAAAACAAATATATAGTTATAATAAACCGACATGCTGTGATAGGTAAAGTAGACCCTCCACGAAGTAATCACTGCGTTTTGAACTCTGGAGGTTTCCAGATAATCGACGTTTGCCATAAATTGCGAGGCTACTCACGATGCTGAAAGTATTTTGGAATAATAGCTCCCACCAGTAGTGATAACCGCTGGCGCGAATAAATTCACGATAATAATTGTCGGAAATCGCGAGGATTCTCACGATGCTGAAAAGATTTTGGAATAATAGCTCCCACCAGTAGTGATAACCACTGGCGCGAAGAAATTCACGATAATAATTGTCGGAAATTGCGATGATACGATGCTGAAAGGATTTTGGAATAATAGCTCCCACTAATAGTGATAACCGCTGGTGCGAAGAAATTCACGATAATAATTGTCGGAAATCGCGAGGAAACTCACGATGCTGAAAGGATTTTGAAATAGTACGAATAATTGCTCTCACCAGCAGTGATAACCCCTGGATGGAGCCTGGTGATTAACAAAGACAAAGAATAGTGAAAAGGAAAGATTATGGAACCATGTGTAAGCCTAATTCTACGCTTTCATCTGACCCTGTCAGCGTGTTTGGTAGCAACTTACCACTCCACGCTGACTTTATCAAAACATTGTAATTCGCTGAGTGCCAATCAATTACTAACCTACTTATCCTGGCCACTTCTCAGTTTACATTCCAGACCACCTATGCGTTTGCTTAATTACATCATATAATACCTACTTTTCTTAAACATAGTTTTTTTACTGCACTCTGTTGTCTTATTCTTCAAGCAATCTTTCCTTTAAAATTCTTCTATTTTTTATAATCACCTTTACAATTTTCCGTTTCGACATGGACCGATGACCACGCGGTTTTGCATCTTAAAATAATCAAGACAAAAACCATCGTCAGTTAACACGATTCAGCAATATTCCCTTCTTATCAATGCTCTGAGTTGATAAGTACTAAGCAACAAAAGTCTAGTCCGACTCGTTGGCTGAACGGTCAGCGTACTGGCCTTCGGTTCAGAGGGTCCCGGGTTCGATTCCCGGCCGGGTCGGGTTAATTCCAATGGCACGGGGGCTGGGTGTATATGTTGTCTTCATCATCATTTCATCCTCATCACGATCTGCAGGTCGCCTACGGGAGTCACATAGAAAGACCTGCACCTGGCGAGCCGAACCCGTCCTGGGATATCCCGGCACTAAAAGCCATTTCAACAAAAGTCTAAATTCATTATTCTATTGTCATAGTTGGTACGGTAAAACTGTATAAGACAGACATGATCGCAAATCGTGTTCTCTCTAACTTTTTTCGTGTAGTACTTTTCGATAGGACCAATAACATAGGTATTTAAAATTTAAATTTTAGGCACCTTCCCCTAAACTACCATTTCATCCAGCGTGAAAAACATTCTTTATAGCCTAGACTGTAGCACCATGTTCGGTTACTTTTCATACCGAATTTCATTCGATTCTGTTCATCCATTTGCTCGTAATTCTGCGTTGATGTCGACTTAGAAACAAAAACGGAAATTCATGAATATCTCTGTTATCGTAACCGGGACGGTAAAAATGTGTAAGACAAAAATGATTGGAAATGTAATTATATATAACTTTAGTTATGTAGTACTTATCGATAATACAACAAATACCACCGATATTTGAGAATAAAATTGTAGGCCTTCCCCTAAACTACAATTTCATCCGGCGTAAATAAAATTATTTATAGACCAGAATATAATGACTTATTCCCCGACTTTAGAGACCAATTTTCATTAAATTATCTTCAGGCATCTCTTCGTGATGTGCGTACAGACAGACAGACAGACAGACAGACAGACAGACATGATGGAAAATGTATAAGTTCATTTTTTTTGTAACTTTCGACACAACCGATACAGAAATACCGATCTTTTTAAAATCTGAGCAATACACAAACACTTATTTTATATCACTCATTCCAGGGAATAACAAGATAAGTCAAAAAATTAAAGTTCTCAGGGGAAGCATTTTTGGGATTTTAAACAATACGAAGTGACCGATTCATCAAATGTTGTCAAACCATTCTGCGTTATATGAAATAGCCTTTCAAGTAGTGGTTTTGGTTTGTTGTTTAATTCAAAATGAATGGAAGAATTTGGTTTGGGTTGTGAATGAACCTGACTTGTCCTATATTAATGGTAAAGGTGTATTCTGCCCGAAGGCAGGTCCAAACCTCCGCAGAGGTGTGTCTGAGCCGGAGTTCACGTACGGTAGGGTGGCCAGTTCCTTTCCGCTCCTCCGTACCCTTAACCCCCACCAACAGCGCTTGGCAACCCATCCAAATCTTGACCACGTCCAATGTTGGTTAACTTCGGAGATCTCACGGGATCCGGTGTTTCAACACGGCTACGGCCGTTGGCTGTCCTATATTGACCCGGTATTATTTTCTTATGTGGACCAGTAAAATCTAAAGTGCGTATTTTATATTTGTGTATTGCCACCTAGTAAGATTTAATAGTTCTCTTTAACAGAACCAGCTGTGGGAATTCACTGCCAGACATTCATTTACAAGATAATAATCTCCACGTCCACAGTAAAGACAGAAAATATATCATACATAAGAGAAACTGACTTATCTGGTTAAAGCCACTTTTGACAATATTCACTTTCATCCGAGAGATAGCGGGTTCGAACCCTACTGTTGGCAGCCCTGAAGATGTTTTCCCGTGATTTTTCTTTTCACATCAGGCTGATTCCTTCACACTCCTAGGCCTTTCCCATCCCACCGTCACCATAAGACCTATCTGTGTCGGTGTGACACAAAGCAAATTGCAAGAAAGGGAATAATATTCAGAATTTTAACAAGACAACTCACCTAGTTTTTACTGGGGTCTGGAATAATCTGAAAGTACGATTCGGCTATTTCTTTTATATTATGAGAAAATGACCTATCATCGTCGTCATAAGACCTATCTGTGTCGGTGCGACGTAAAGCAATTAGCAAAAAAAAAAAAAAAAAAATGACCTATCCTATTAGTGTCAAAGGATAGAGAGCATTGACCTTAATACGTTACTGTAAAAATAAAAATACTAACTTATCTACTTTGGCCCCAGAATGAATGGTATACTGTTACAGATACTGGTATATGTGTCCGTAAAGTATACAATACGTGTCCTATATACAGAGAAAAACAACATGCAACCAGCTATGAAAAAGTAACAGAAACACAATCAAAAGTAAGAAATTGGTAATGTGTGGATTTTTAACACAAAATTATTGTTAATTGTATGGCAGATCAGTGCCATGTATAGCAACCTCGGGCTCTGAGGCGTGCTTGAAGACAAGGCATATTCAGCACCGAAATGTCCAACTTGTTTCGGAACAGATTGCCCTAGTCAAGTGTTAAATGTTAGTAAGACTATTAGGATGGTGGGCAATATTGCTCTCAACAGTTCACGCCGTGTATTTTCGACATAGTTTATGTTCTTAGAACACGCCATTCATGCCATTTGCTGCATGTCATGTGTCACAAAGAATTGATTGATTATTCTTGCTCGACGCGTTCGAGCACCATCTACTATTAAAAAAATCCTCACCCATAGTGGCAGAAAATCCTGGAACCACAGGTTGAAGGTAGTGGTGGTGATTGTTTTAAGAGGAACTACAAGCGGCTGACAACCATCCTCTGTTAACCCTACTCGGAGGGAAAATGGAAGGCGTTTAACACTTCGAAGAATGAGGGTATCGGTAAAAGAAAGGCAAGGGCCGTGAAAGGCGTGAAAATGAAAGTCTCTATAGGAATGGAAGCCTTAATACAGTAGGGATTGGAAGATAACAAGAGTTGACCAATGGAGATCGGAGTGGGAAATGCAAATTGAACCGGCCACAATGCTAGACTCATCTACAGGAACGGCCGTTACAGAGTAGGCGTCGGCCTACAAGTGGCTACGGCTGGTCCGTGATCCGACAGATCTGTATTCCACCCAACCAACCGAGCCGAGAATGGGTGGCCACGGCTGTACCATGGCTCTACGCCTCTATATTCGGGAAACGGAAAGAGGCTGTCCTGAGAATGGTTTTCCATTCTCCTGCACTAAGGTGGATTCCGGGACAGTTCCTAGTACAGGCCGCCAATCCTCTCATCTTCACTGCAAATCTCTTTTTCCAATACAGATCTCGTGGCCCGAGAGACGGCGTCAACCTCTGAGGCCCTCCTCCCCCTTAATGTAGGAATGAAAACATTGAGTAGTAGTAGTAGTAGTAGTAGTAGTAGTAGTAGTACTAGTAGTATAAGATAGATAAGGGATGCCGTTGATGTATTCTACTGCCCCCACCCACAGGGTGTTACAAATTGGAGGATGTTGTCTCTGTATCCCAAGCTCGTTGCGTTACACTGAATAGAAAAGAGAGATGGAGCAAAAGTGATTCCGCTCCAAGACATGGCGGAACCCCGTTGCTCCTGATTGAACTCCAGGATGTGGCATGATGCCATGCTCCATCTCCCTTCGGAGCAGATTGTCTCAGTCCTGAATAACAGCTTGAGTCAGGTGGTAAAAGTTAGCAAGAGGATTGGGACGGTTGACAATATTTTTCTGTTCAGTTCACGCCGTGCATTTTGAACACTTAAATACAATTCGGGTAACGCAATCGTAAATTCCTCTCCCTGTATCCGACTGAAATTCTCACACTGTATGATGATCTCATCAGAAAATGATGTACTTTTCCTCAGTTCCTCATGCCAAAGGTTTACGAGTCGCTGCTCACCTCACACGAGCTGCCGTGTGGTGTGGTGTAAGAGGAGTTTTGGTACAAGTCTCCTTGTAATCACACTTTCGTCATGTAGCCTATTTCGCACTTTCTGATGGGATACATTCACTCCTGATGGCCTGTGAATGTCCCGGCGGTAAGAAGTGGCATTCACAGTGGACCTACTGAACGATGTGATGTAAACGAACATTTATTATTGCTATTTTGCTAGTGGTTTAATGTCGCATTAACACATTGAACGTTTTCGGTGACGTAAGGGCTGGAAAGAGGTATGATTGGGAAGGAATCTGCCGTGGCGTTAAGTAACAAATACTGCGAGACTTATTTAGCTATCCGCTGTTGTCCAAGGTCGTTTTTCCAAACTCTAGAGACATCACACTGACTTACTCAAACACGAGCAGTGAAATCCAATTGTCGACATCTTTCGTGCACCAGTGTCACAACTTCATTGTTGTCAGTAGCAGAAATGGATATTCTTGCCGTGCTTACCTCACTTGTGTGATCTGTAAACCATCGACCTTACAAGCGATGCTGTTAAACTAAAGGACAGGACAAATGCCTCCCATTGGAAAAACATCAAATGACAATTGGATTCAGCGTCGCTGTGTTTCTAAAACATCGGCCTACAGTAAATTGTGTAAATATGTTTGTGGTACACTGGCATATGCTGTTAGAAAATAAAAATATGCCACATATTTGGATGTTGCATGCATCTTGTAAATGCATCCCTTTATATGGAAGTGTGGAACCTATATTAACGGCTCGTCAACGGGGACCTGCATGTTTCAAGGCCCATTTTGTAGGTTCATATCTAAAAAATGCTATTTGTCCCACGTCTACTGAACTTTGCTTACCCTTTAACATCAAGCGAGGGGGTGATATGGTGTAAAATTTCCCTTTGGAAAAATCAAATGATCTTAAATTTAATAAATAAAATTTTGGTAACGATTAATGTACGTGTATCTGATGAGTCGCTTTCAAGAGATGTATGTATAGAATTTGCAGTTGAAAAGTGTAGTCAAGGCCATCCATCATTACTTCACATTACAGCCTGCACGGTTGCTAGGCAACATCGCGTATCACATTTTGTATCGCTAATTTTGTGATGATCATTTTCAGATGACTCCCATCCATATGAAATATTTACGTCAATACACGTTTGATATGAACTGCATGTCTCGCTTAGTTCGTCGGTAGGGATGCACAATTGTCAAAACTTTGGATAGGCCTACAATTTACAAGAAACACTTGAAACTCTGTTGAGTCAAACTCTTCTGTGCAAGTTTATACTAACTATTTGTTCTCGTCGTACTGACTCAACCATGTCTTATGGCGACGATGCGATAGGAAAGGATTGGGAAGGAAGAGACGTGGGCTAATTTAAAGTGTGCTTGGAGACAAAATGGGATACGAATAAACTACATTCATAGTTGCCGACACCGGATTCCGAACCCACTATCTTCTGTGACGTCAACCGCCTTGTCAACTGGCTCGATTTTCAGTGAGTAAAACTAGTACCTACAATAATGACTGACAACTGTATCCAAGAAGTATTTTACTCTGTTACACTATAATGGGCTCTCAAAATTCTGTTCTCTAAGACACTGTAACTAGTGCCATCCTACTCATATTTTAACCGAGCGAGTTGACCATGCGGTTAGGGCCACGAAGCTGTAATCTTGCATTCGGAAGTTAGTGGGTTCAAACCCCACTGTCGGCAGCCCTTAGGATGGTTTTTCTTGGTTTACCATTTTTACTCCAGGCAAATGCTGGGGCTGTACCTCAAGGCCACTGCGGCTTTGTTCCCACTCTTAGCCCTATCCTAGCGCATCGTCGCCATAAGACCTATCTGTATCGGTGGAACATACAGCAAATTGTAAAAAGAAATAAAAAACAACATATTTTAGGAAGAAATATACATTTTGCATATCTAACATTTAGACTTTACGCAATTTACAAGTGTATACAATATAATAATAATAATAATAATAATAATAATAATAATAATAATAATAATAATTGTTACCGTGTTTTGGTGGTAGGTAGAGGTGTAAGAAGGTGTGGGCGTGAATGGGTCTCAAACTACGGAATCAAAGTTAATGTAAAATTTAACAAGGTTATATTTTCTTTTCAAGATTAAGTAATAACAAAGAACAGGTACTTAGTAGCCGAAACACAATTTGAAATGTACAATTACAGGGATTACAGAATTTGGGCTTCGAGCCCTGAGTTCACAATTCTTGAGCAACTAGCCCAACTTTCCGATATACAAATTTTAACAAAGGGGCAGAAGACCCCAATCAAACCCTGGAGCACTTGCTCCTAATTACACAGTAAAGCCTCCTCGAGGCATACAACACTCCGTTTCCAAAAGAGCCACTCGCTCTTTAATTTAAGCCTCTCCCAGGCCACACCAGACTCCACCTTCAAGCTGTCCTCAACGGACATAAACACAGGGGTAAAATACCCAATCTACTGAGGTCTATTAAATGAAAAGCAGGTTAATTAAATGACCTCTAAAACAATTTGAGAGGAGGCGAACTTGCACTCCTAATACACTTTGATTAAGACCTACTTGGCCCTAGGCCATTAATACAAGGGCTAATCCCATACTAAAGAGGTGACTTAAGAAGAGAACAATTTGTTTTACGTTAACGAAGAATAGATTGAGAAAACTAAGTTCACCTCACAACAATATGAGTGGGAGCTCGAGAGGGTTAGCACTCTCTATCCCAGTATGAAGCTTTAAAAGAGAATATATGAAAAGAGTAGTTACATTTCAGGAAAAGGTTACATGGTTGAACGCTTAGAACCCGCCCCGAAAGTTAAACTGCTGAGCTAGCAAAGAAAGAAGTTATTAATCGGCCATTACCTTGTTGTTGACCGCTGCCGAAGAAAGAGGCGCTTCCCGCCTCCTGCTATGTACTTAACACACTGAAAGATGGAACAGGCGTGGCCGAGAGACCCAAAAATCAGCAGTTTAAATACTCTCGCGGAAGTTTCTAGGCGTTAGGGGAATGAAAACACCCTCCCACAAACACTTTATTGGGTAGGACACAGCAACATATTCAAGTTGGGGGAAGATACATCTGATTGGATAGAAATTAATAGAAGAAATTCGGGATTGGATACATTCATAACAAGGGAAGAAAGGGGTAAATATTGCCAACTTAAACAATGACAGAAAGAAATTTAACAAAGAACAAACTCTTGAAATTAAATTTTCTCCAAAAAAATAGTTCTTTGACTCCGCACTAGGTTGCACTATCGTAGATCTTCAGTAGTGTCCTCTAGAAGAGAAAGTTCACACTTCTTACTTCAAGCGAAACAAAAACACATCAAAAGTGACACAGTTCTAAAACTCAAAATTTTCCACGTGGTGACATCTTCTGAGAAAGTAGAGAATTAA
The DNA here is from genome assembly GCF_040414725.1 of Anabrus simplex. NCBI lineage: Eukaryota > Metazoa > Arthropoda > Insecta > Orthoptera > Tettigoniidae > Anabrus > Anabrus simplex. Next base: position 446,096,691 of record NC_090267.1, on the reverse strand, counting down.
TAGCGTAGATAAAGTTCAGACTTCCTCCAGCAGAGGAGTTTCAACTGGCGCACATTTTAAATTAGCGGAGTGGAGGTGTACCGCCCGGTACAGACCTCCCCCCCCCAAAAGTTCCTCCAGGGATTTCACATGAAGTCAGTTTGAAACAAGTTCCAAGTTATGATGTGAATATGAAGATAGATTGCAGAAGCATTCATGAGATTTTCTTAATTTGGTTTTTTTTTTTTTTTCAAAATTTTGTTGTTGCAAGTGAAGTAAAGTCTTTAAGTTTGTAGAATTTGAGTTCTGAAGATTAACTTTTAATACTTAAAAGTGATGAAAAATTTGCAATGTCCACCAAATATTGCTGTTGAATTCCCAAGTGTAGTCGATGCTTATAGTAACTGTTCATGTAGTTGATGGTGATGAAGTGGGACGGCCAGACCGGCCGTCGCGGCTTGCGTCCAAAGGAGGCCGCTCGGACCCCTCAAGTACCCTGAGATACCGCTCGCCCGCACTATGAGGGGAGCAGAGGTGTTGAAGCACGCCGCGCCCGCGGTGAACATATACAGGCTGCGGGCAAGTAGCAGGTCGTGCGCCGCACATCAGCCTTGGCCGGGAGGAGAGCTCCGGCTGGCCGTGCACACGTCGTCCTCGCTGGGGCCGAGGGGGCCCGTCCTCAGCTCCAGTTTTTGCACGGCGCCGCGCGGCTGCGGGGGCACTGAAACATTAAAGCTTGGCGGCAGAATAGTGTTGGACTATCATCTTCTTTGAGGGTACAGGCTTGTGGAGAGGTTGAGGGGCCAGCGGCCTGCAAATATCCATGGCATAAGTTAAGCCACTGTGTAAGGTGGAGCAGGAGACGGGAGCGTGGTAATGGCCGTGGCAAGGACAGGATGGCAGTTTAACGGATCGGGGCAGGTTTTACAAAAGGATTACATCTAAAACCAAAATATTACAGAAGGGGCAGAATGCCTTAAAAGTTGAACTCAAAAAAAAAAAAAAATATATATAACCTTCATATTCCTTTCAAATTATATGAAGCAAGTTAACACAAAATTTACACTGGTTTCACCTGTGACAGGTGAACCCTAAATATCCTCTCGGTGGCTGGATTGCTTAATAACAACGTAACCGGGGTGAGGAAATCGAGAATAACACATGGCCCATGGAATCTGGGGGCAAGCTTGCCCGCGGGAACAAAATTCTTGACCATTACCTGGTCACCTACATTTAAAGGGGTGGGTCTCCGTCCACGATCATACCTTTCCCTAACCTTTTCATGAGATACTTTAAGATTAGCTTTAGCCTTCTTCCAAAGATCTTTAATGTTGTCCGGATCTATTGTCTCGGGCAGAATGTCACTCAGAGACCAGAGGTTCGAGAGCGGCGTGTTGGGAACAAACTTGAACATCAAAGAAGCTGGAGTAAACTTGTGAGATTCATGAACCGCCGAATTCAAAGCAAAAGCTATCCAATGCAGGGACGTGTCCCACCTGGAATGATCTTCATGATGATAGGCAATAAGTGCGGACCTGAGATTACGGTTAACCCGTTCAGCCAGGGATAGTTGAGGGTAATAAGCAGAAGTAGTTACATGAGAGATGGACAAGTCAAAACAGAATTTACGAAAAAGATTAGATGTAAAAGCCTTAGCATTATCAGATACAATATATTGGCACGGACCAAAAGAAGCAAAAATAGAATTTAAGCAAGTAATTGTAGACTGAGCGGTAGCCAGCTTAGTCGGAAATAACCACGAAAATCTTGTAAAACCATCTACGCATACAAAGATGAACTTGTTGGCATTTCCCTTCGACTGGGGGAAGGGTCCTACATAATCAATATACAGGCGTTCCATGGGGCGCGATGCTTGATGCGAAGACAAGAGGCCTACCTTGGTGGACATGGTTGGTTTACTAAGCAAACAGGATTTACAAGCCTTTACTAGTTCACGGATTTCACCGTCCATACCTTTCCAGATGAACATTTCACGAATCTTTTCACGGGTTTTAAAGATTCCAAGATGCCCTCCTAATGGGGTCTCATGATAATACTTGAAGATCATAGGTACAAGAACCGCTGGAACAACAACTTTCATCAACTTATCATGCCTCGAAGGGCAACATAGAACACCATTCCTCAGAACATAAGGGACAACATGTTCCCCCGAAGAAAGGGTTTCCATTATCGGAGCCAGCGTCGGATCTTCATGTTGGTATTTCTCGATATCCCTAAAGAGCATGGGGGCATCAGTTAAAATGGCATTTACATCAAATAGTGTGGACTCGGGAGGTGATGAACGATCGACCGGTTCATGGTTCTCAACGTCGTTTGAAAACATACGGCTGAGTCCATCAGCAACAACATTTTCAGTACCTCTGATATGCCTGACATCGAATTGGAAGGCAGAAATACGGATGGCCCAACGGGCTATACGACCAGTACGACGCGGCCTACCTAAGACCCAGCTTAAGGCTTGATTATCTGTCTCCAGGTCGAATTTAACATGTTCCAGATAGAGACGGAACTTCTCTAAGGCGAATAAGACTGCCAAACCTTCGAGCTCATAGATGGAATACTTGGCTTCTTGAGCCGACAAAGTCCTAGATGCATAGGCGATGGGTCGCCTCCCTAGTTCAGTCTCTTGAAGAAGGACTGCAGCTACTGCTGACGACGATGCGTCGGTTTGGACAATGAATTTCTTCGAGAAATCAGGCATAGCAAGTACAGGGGCATTACAAAGAGCTAATTTAAGGTCTTCAAAAGCGGCTTGTTGAGAAGGTCCCCACTCGAATTTGATGCCTTTCCTACGAAGAAGGTTTAAGGGCGCCGCTCTATTAGCGAAGTTAGGAATAAACTTCCTGAAGAAATTCACCATACCAATGAACCTGGCGATACCTTTAATGTCCTTGGGAGGTTTGAAATCACGGATGGCCTGTGTTCTAGAATGATCGACTGCTACACCATCAGGTGACACAATATGCCCTAGGAAAGACATAGAGGGCTTAGCAAAGGCAACCTTGGACAACTTAACAGTTAACCCAGCCTTACGAAGGCGATCGAGAACCTCTCGCAGGTGAGCTAGATGTTCTTCAAAAGTCTCTGAAAATACGACGACATCATCCAAGTAATGATATAAGTACTCAAATTTGATGTCGGAGAAGACCCTATCTAGTAGCCTAGTGAGTACAGCTGCTCCGGTGGGGAGCCCGAAAGGCACGCGGTTGTATTCGTATAAATTCCAGTCCGTAGCAAACGCTGTAAGATGTTTAGACTCTTCGGCAAGGGGAATTTGATTATAGGCCTGATTCAAGTCCAAGATGGTGAAGAACTTGGCCTTACGAAACCATGAAAAACAAGAATGAAGGTCAGGAAGGGGCACAGATTGCAACACCACCTTCCGATTGAGAGCCCTGTAATCAATGACAGGCCTGAAGCCTCCTTGGGGTTTCGGGACTAGAAAAATAGGCGATGAATACGCTGACTTAGAGGGCCTAATAATACCGTCCTTCAACATCTGATCGATAATTTCTTTCAGAGCCTTCATTTTAGGTGGAGATAGCCTATAAGGTGGAAAACGGACAGGAATCGAATCCGTGACCTCAATTTTGTATTCAATAAGGTCAGTAACACCAAGAGTATCAGAGAACACCTCGGGAAACGACTGACACAGTTTGCGAATACTATCAGCCTGCTCCTCAGGTAGATGTCTAAGGTCTAACAACATCTCATCCTGGGTAGGCGAAATAGAAGAACATGACACAGAATTACACTTTAATAGTGGGATTTTACAATTAGAAGCAAATTTGAATGTGCACGACCTAGACTGGAGATCGAGCACAAGACCAGTGTGAGAAATAAAGTCAGCTCCCAATATAATGGGGCAAGACAATAGCTTGGCCACAAACAATTTAATTTTCCATGTAAACTTAAAAATACGAATTTTGACCAGTAAGGAACCTAGAATTTCGAATGGAGATGAATTAGCCGATACGTATTGAACAGGAGAAGAGACATAGTCAGGAAGTTTACAAACCGTTTTCAATTTAGAATACCATTCAGCCGAAATAATCGAACAAACACTTCCTGAATCTAAGAGAGCTGTTATAGGCTCGTTATTTAACTCAATCTTAAGAAAAGGAACCGGTGCGGGGGTATCCGCCGCAATCCTAAGACATTCTTTAGGGGCATTCAAAAGATGAATTTGAAGGCTGATCGTTCTCTGCATTTACAACCTGTTTACTAGGGGCTGAGTCTCGGGAAGATGGATTAGTCGACTCAGCCGAAGCCACTAGTCACTTTTTATTATTGGCATAGTTGGAATTTGCACCGGAAGTTGAGCAGGAGGGGGTGCTATTTGAGTTTGGGCAATTCTTGGCGATATGTGAGAAAGCCCCACATTTAAAACAGCCTTGCGCTGAACCAGCTCCAGTATTTGCCCTACTAGTTTTGACCAATGGACATTTATTGCGAAGATGGTCAGGCGACCCGCAAGCATAACATTTACGGGGTGTGACTGGTCGGCGAGGTGGAGGCCGAGTGTTACTAAAGAAAGGCGGGGGTTCTTTCGCGACACGCAAGGAATCGGCGTATCTAACTCCTTCCGCTGAGACGGCCAATGCTTCAAGTTCAGAGAAGGTTTGCGGACACGCCGCGAAACACAAATATGACCTATAGGGAGGTGAAATTCCCTCTACGATAGCCTGTACAATCTGATCTTCAGGAAAATGAAGGGCAAACACCCTAGTGTAAAACTTAATGTCCTGTATGAAATCAGCCAAGTTTTCATCCAAGCGCTGTACACGATAATAGTACTTCTGAATAAGGGAGGACCTGGCCCTAGCCGGGATGAAGTTAGCTAACAAATGGGCATGGAAATCCTCAATAGATGATTGCTCGGCAATGGCTCTTACGATTTTATCAGAGAGAATACCAATAGCATAAGGATAGATGATTTGCAAAATTTGACATGGAGAAAGAGGAAACACAAGGGCATGATCCTGAAATTCAACTAGAAATCTCAAAAATGAAATTACATCACTGGTGGTATTAACAGAAAACTTAGAAATACCTCTGAGCAACATTGCCAATGGATGAGGCAAGCTGCTAAACCCGGGTGACATAGTAGGTAAAGGTTTCAATGGCAAGGAAGTTAATTCAGAACGGATGTTACTCAACGATGCACGGCGTTCAGGCTCGTTGTCCAATGGGGCAGAGATAGTTTGGGCAGCAATGGTTTTCCTATTAACTTCTCCCTTGGGAGGCGCTTCCTCACTACCTGCATTCACTATGGTGGGTTGATCAGATTTGGGAGGAACTTCCCCAGTCAACAATAGAGTGACCTTACTAGATAATTCGGAAATATTTTCCAGGAGCGTACTAGCTTCCTTCCTCTGAACGTCATTCAGTTTTAGAGACAACAGATCGTTAACCCTATTCGAAAAATGATATAGCCTGCCTTGCACACGCTTAATTTGATTAGGAGACGGATCATTTTCATCAAAAAAACTAACTACAGAAGCTAGACCAGTAACATTCTCCGTGATCGTGGAAAGAGAGTCGTCAATTTCTTTCTCTCCCAAATTGGGGATGGAAATGGGCAAATCTAGGGACTCTCTAAGCTTGTTTGTGTCTACTGCAACCGTGCCTCCAGATTGTACATTTCTAATAGTTAATTCATATATCAACTCCTCTTTGCGCAAATAGTTAAGATGGAGAACATCGCGAGGGCCGGGCATGGTGACAGAACAATTTTGAAACAAAATCAAGAAAAATTCCAGCAACTGAGAAAATTGTTAGAGTTCGAAAAAAACAATATTTAGCCGTCAAAAGGGGCTAAATTGAGACCCATTCAACCACGCTCTGCTACCACTTGTTACCGTGTTTTGGTGGTAGGTAGAGTTGTAAGAAGGTGTGGGCGTGAATGGGTCTCAAACTACGGAATCAAAGTTAATGTAAAATTTAACAAGGTTATATTTTCTTTTCAAGATTAAGTAATAACAAAGAACAGGTACTTAGTAGCCGAAACACAATTTGAAATGTACAGTTACAGGGATTACAGAATTTGGGCTTCGAGCCCTGAGTTCACAATTCTTGAGCAACTAGCCCAACTTTCCGATATACAAATTTTAACAAAGGGGCAGAAGACCCCAATCAAACCCTGGAGCACTTGCTCCAAATTACACAGTAAAGCCTCCTCGAGGCATACAACACTCCGTTTCCAAAAGAGCCACTCGCTCTTTAATTTAAGCCTCTCCCAGGCCACACCAGACTCCACCTTCAAGCTGTCCTCAACGGACATAAACACAGGGGTAAAATACCCAATCTACTGAGGTCTATTAAATGAAAAGCAGGTTAATTAAATGACCTCTAAAACAATTTGAGAGGAGGCGAACTTGCACTCCTAATACACTTTGATTAAGACCTACTTGGCCCTAGGCCGTTAATACAAGGGCTAATCCCATACTAAAGAGGTGACTTAAGAAGAGAACAATTTGTTTTACGTTAACGAAGAATAGATTGAGAAAACTAAGTTCACCTCACAACAATATGAGTGGGAGCTCGAGAGGGTTAGCACTCTCTATCCCAGTATGAAGCTTTAAAAGAGAATATATGAAAAGAGTAGTTACATTTCAGGAAAAGGTTACATGGTTGAACGCTTAGAACCCGCCCCGAAAGTTAAACTGCTGAGCTAGCAAAGAAAGAAGTTATTAATCGGCCATTACCTTGTTGTTGACCGCTGCCGAAGAAAGAGGCGCTTCCCGCCTCCTGCTATGTACTTAACACACTGAAAGATGGAACAGGCGTGGCCGAGAGACCCAAAAATCAGCAGTTTAAATACTCTCGCGGAAGTTTCTAGGCGTTAGGGGAATGAAAACACCCTCCCACAAACACTTTATTGGGTAGGACACAGCAACATATTCAAGTTGGGGGAAGATACATCTGATTGGATAGAAATTAATAGAAGAAATTCGGGATTGGATACATTCATAACAAGGGGAAGAAAGGGGTAAATATTGCCAACGTAAACAATGACAGAAAGAAATTTAACAAAGAACAAACTCTTGAAATTAAATTTTCTCCAAAAAAATAGTTCTTTGACTCCGCACTAGGTTGCACTATTGTAGATCTTCAGTAGTGTCCTCTAGAAGAGAAAGTTCACACTTCTTACTTCAAGCGAAACAAAAACACATCAAAAGTGACACAGTTCTAAAACTCAAAATTTTCCACGTGGTGACATCTTCTGAGAAAGTAGAGAATTAATAGCGTAGATAAAGTTCAGACTTCCTCCAGCAGAGGAGTTTCAACTGGCGCACATTTTAAATTAGCGGAGTGGAGGTGTACCGCCCGGTACAATAATAATAATAATAATAATAATATTTGCTTTACGTCCCACTAACTACCTTTTCGGTCTTCGGAGACGCTGAGGTGCCGGAATTTTGTCCCGCAGGAGTTCTTTTACGTGCCAGTAAATCTACCGACACGAGGCTGACATATTTGAGCACCTTCAAATACCACCGGACTGAGCCAGGATCGAACCTGCCACGTTGGGGTCAGAAGGCCAGCGCCTTAACCGTCTGAGACACTCAGCCCGGCTATACAATATTACTCCTTTATCTCTCACGGTTCTTGATTTAAAGTAGTATTTATTTTTGTTTTCACTATCTGTCTTAAGGAATAGATAGATAGATATTTATTATTTTCTCAGATCTACAGTAAGAGTACCTATTTGATCCGTTAAAGAGAAAATAACAATGTCCAGCCTAAGCCAAAATTCACACTCTATGAACTGTAAAAACAAAAATACATATCACACTCTATGTGCTGTATAGAAAAGAAAAGAAAATAATGTACGGAATAAACAAAAATGAATAGAACAATATTTCTATTGTTTCCCAGAATATGCAATTTCAGTTGTATTATGAATGTCACAGACCTTCGTGCCCCTGCTGAGTAAACACGCGAACCTTGCACATTCCATTCCTCCTACATTTCCTCTACTTGACTCCCTCTGAGTTGCTGATTCCTTACTTCTGTTGCACACACATTCTGCTACAACGTACTCTGCACACGTTGCAAATTTATCACTACACTACTTATCTGTTCCTGCTTGTCTTATACAACCATTCTTAATCTAATTCAAATAATCATATATAACCAACTATGTTTACCGATCTACCATTAGTTAATGAATCACTTATCAATACCATTTAAACTGAGCTGTCTCTCTTATCATCCATCCATCATCACCTTTCATACTTAACACTTCAATTAGAGTCCTCCATCTAAACTTCACTACCTTTCTTACCATCCATCTATCGAACTCCACAAACCATACATATACAGACACCATCACTTGGCTAATTACCATCTAAACTTCGTTCTATCCATCATCTAAACTTCACTACCTCTCTTATCATTCATCTATCGAACTCTACAATTCATCCATCTTATGCCTAAAACACTTGAATAAATACCATACCATTCCAATACACTTGAAAACAGCTTATCACCTCGTAACTTCTCTTATCCTTCGTCCATATATACAGTCAGCATCACTTGGATAAATACCATTTAAACTTCACTACCTCTCTTATCATCTATACCATTTAAACTTCGCTACCTCTCTTATCATCCCTCTTGACACTTCCAATCCAGTCTTCATATCATCACTTGAATAAATACCGTACAATTAATCCATCTATCTTTACCTGAAATCACCATCACTTCAATAACAATTATATTACACATCATCCATCCATCGAACTCCACAACCATCCATCATTTTCCAGGCCACATTAACTTCAACAATTATATACACATACTGACACCATCACTTGAATAATACCATCTAAACTTCTTTACCTCTCCTCATTTCCCTCCCTCGTCTAAACTTCGCTACCTCTCTTATCATCCATCTATCGAACTCCACAATTCATCCATTTTGTACCACAAACACTTGAATAGATACCATACAATTACAATACACTTAAAAGCACCTTATCACCTCGTTACCTCTCTTATCTTTCCTCCATATATGCAGGCACCATCATTTGAATAAATGCCATCTAAACTACGCTACCTCTCTTATCATCAATACCATTTAAGCTTCGCTACCTCTCTTATCATCCATCCCTCATCATTACCTTCCATTCTTAACACTATAAATCCAGTCGTCATATCATCACTTGAATGAATACCATACAACTAATCATCCATCTTTTACCTAGACATCATCACTTCAATTACAATTATACTACACATACAAGTACCATTGCTTGGATAAGTACATACATACAGAGCCACCATAAACTACACTTCCACTCTTGTCATCCATCCATGGGCAAACTATGTTACTTGCTACTGTTACTTGACTTTTTACTTCTCGTAATTATTCCTTCCGTTTTTCCCTTTTTGTCCCATAGGTCCTTCAAACTCAAGCTTCTCCCTTTGATCGCAGCACTTCTTACTTCTGCTTCCTCTCTCGAACCATTATTCTCACTCCGATTGTGGCCACTTGTCTTCCCCTGTGATTCTTTTTCTTCCCTCGCGCAGACTTCCGACACTAGTTCGTCCATTAATTTCCTGACTACTTCCATCCTCCTTGCATTTACTTTTTCTTCCGCTCTTTTCATGATCTCTTCCCAGGAACCCCATCTACTCAGTGTTCCTTCCTTTACAGTATGTACATCAGCCCTGGTAGAATCTTCTTGCCTCGAACTGTCAGCCCTGCTTTTTTCTTTTTGACTCACATCATTCCTGGTAGTTTCTTCATGCCTCAATCTCTCAGCCCTGCTTATTTCTTCTTGCCTCAAACTCTTTTGCCTCGAACTCTCATCCCTGCTAGTTTCTTCTTGCCTCAAACTCTCATCCATTAATTTCAGTTTCGATATTGTCCACTTTCGGGTCCAATTCCTGTCGCTCACCACAAGTATCTGACCACTAATACAGGGTGTTAGGTGTATACGTGCAGATATTTATTGTAGCAATAGAGAACGATGTGACGAACCACTATATATCAAACTTTTAGTAATCCTCGGAAGTTATTTTCGAGAGCAAAGGGGTACGATGTTTTTAGAATAGGTAGTATGCCTTGTTTTTGTGAATGAATAGCTTTCCTTTGATAACAGGCAAGTCACGCGCCATCCCTGCCAAACTGGTTTCTGTTCTGTTTATGTTAAGAGCAGCTACTGTGACAGCTGAGCGCTCCCTAATCAATGCCACGAGATGTTACGTAATATACTTGCCAAACTGGTTTTATGTTTACGAGCAACTGACCTACGGTAACAGCTGAAGGCTACCAGTCTACAACATGTTACGTTACATTATCGCCAGACTGGTTTGTTGTTGTTAGTATTTAGTTTCCGTCTTAGGGGTTTCAGACAACACTAGTTATCGGTTTCGGACCCTGGAGATATATTGAATTCTCAGCGTTAATACTGGTTCATTTGCTGTTACGTCCTTTAGGGGATAGGGATATCTGTGGTCGTCAGCCCTGTGGTCTAGTGAGTATGGAAATGACCTGAAAACCTGTGTCGGTGCGTGACCTGTACGAGCGTGTGATATAATTATTGGTTGGGATACGCACGCCGGGACGTGAAATGCGGTACGATCCCCGTTGTGCATTGCGTAAAGGTAGAAGAAGGAAGACAGTTCCTTGCGCCAACGAACAAATGCATGGCATAGGATATCCATATGAGTAGAATCAGAATTGAATTATCGAAGCACATCGAACGTTTGTTTCAAACGAAAAATGGACATATTATACAACTAAGTAAATTAAACGTACCTACATTTCGTGCTTCCTGCCTGGTTGAGTGGCTAAAACGGTTGAGGTGCCAGCCTTTTGACTCCAACTTCGCATGTTCGAACCTGGCCCCGTGCAGTGGTATTTGAAGGTGCTCAAATACGCCAGCCTCGTGTCGGTATATTTACTGGTACACCGAGCTCGATAGCTGCAGTCGCTTAAGTGCTACCAGTATCCAGTATTCGGGAGATAGTGGGTTCGTACCCCACTGCCGGTAGCCCTGAAGATGGTTTTCCGTGGTTTCCCATTTTCACACGAGGCAAATGCTGGGGCTGTACCTTAATTAAGGCCATGGTTGCTTCCTTCCCACTCCTAACCCTTACCTGCCCCGTCATCGCTATAATACCTATCTGTGTCGGTGCGACGTAAAGCAACTTGTCATTCGAGCCAAGACACCACTGTGGTTCAGAATATCCTCTAGTGCTTAAACATACGTTCACGGAGGTCATCCGAAGTGGTTACCTCAGTTCGGTATACTTTGTTTCTCATGTCCCCCTAGGCATAACAATCCACTGGAATAAGGGCTGGCCAATTGATAGTTCCACATCGTCCTGTCTACCGTTGAGGAAATGTCTGCACCATCGTGTAAAATCCACGTGGTTCGGCGTAGTCGAAGCGACACGTCCTCTGAAAGCTCCAGTAACGTACTGTATCTACTGTACAGGAGCAAGATAACATTACTAAAAAGATGTAACCGACCTCCAACTACACCCATCCTGATATTAATTAGAACCGGTGCTGGAAACTATTGAATGGGGATATTCCACAGCTCATGAGTGGGATATAGTGGGTTCCAACCCCTCTGTCAGCAGCCCTAAAGGTGGTTTACCGTGGTTTTCCATGTTCACACCAGGCAAATGCTGGGGCTGTAACGTCATGAATGCCACGATCGCTTCCTTTCCGATACTAGCCCTTTCCCGTCCCATCGTCACCATAAGGAAAGCTACACCGATCAAATTTATGCAAGTAAGGTGATTGGTACCGGTCTGAGTGTCTGAGACCGTTGAGGTCCTTATCTTCCGACCTCCAACTTGGCAGGTTCAATCTTGGTTCAGTCTGATGATATTTGATGGGGCACACATACGTCAGTCTCGTGTCGTAGAAATACTGGCACGTAAATGAACTCCTGCGATATGACATTTCGTCACCTCAGCGTCTCAGAAAACGGTATAAATAGTATGTGGGACGTAAAGCAAAATAACGCTAATAAAAAGACGATTGGTCAAAGAGACAGACTTCCCACTGCATCCATCCAGATATTAATTGAGAGCCGGTGCTAGAGGTTGCCTTGGTATACTAAATATTAAACACTCCTTCTATAAAAATTGCCTCATGTGTCACTAATACACTTGACAGAAATTCTGGATTGAGTGCTTGATCAATTAACCAGCGGCAGAAATCCACTCTTAAATCATCACCGAGCTTGATAGTAGCAGTCGCTAAAGTTCGAACAGTATCCAATATTCGGGATGTACTGGCTTCGAATCCCTCTGTCGGCAGCTTTAAAGATGATTTTCCGTGGTTTTTCATGTTCACACCAGGCAAATGCTAGGGCTGTACCTTAATTAAGACCACGGTTGCTTCCTTCCCGATCCTAGTCCTTATATCTGTCGCCATAAAACCTATCTGTGTCGGTGCAACGCACCGATACAGATAGGTCTTATAGGACGATGGGATAGCAAAGGCCTAGGAGTTGGAAGGAGGCGGCCGTGGCCTTAATTAAGGTACAGCCCTAGCATTTGCCTGGTGTGAAAATGGGAAACCACGGAAAACCATCTTCTGGGCTGCCGACAGTGGGATTCGAACCCATTATCTCCGGGATGCAAGCTCTCAGCCATGCGTCTCTAACCGCACGGCCAACTCGCCCGGTAATAATAATAATAATAATAATAATAATAATAATAATAATAATAATAATAATAATAATAATATTTTTTGCTGCCGGGCAGAGTGGCTCAGACGGTTGAGGCGCTGGCCTTCTGACCCCAACTTGGCAGGCTCGATCTTGGCTCAGTCCGATGGTATTCGAAGATGCTCAAATAAGTCAGCCTCGTGTCGGTAGATTTACTGGCGCGTAAAAAGAACTCCTGCGAGACTAAATTACAGCACCTCAGCGCCTCCAAAAACAGTAAGAGTAGTTAGTGGGACGTAAAGCAAATAACATTACCGGTATTATTATTAACAAGTCATTAGGAGCTGAAAGGCAGGGAAGAAAATAGTAAAATATGCGTGGTGTAGGAGGAAACAAGATGAAATGTACTTCACCCGTGCCTACATCGCTCGCAGTAGTTTACTACAGGATAGTATGCGTAAGTCCAGAACCAGGTCTCTTTGCGATGAGTCAGGTGTACCTTCGTATTGTGGTTAGCACTAGAGGACAAAGTGTGACAAACAGGTTTTGTGTATAAACATCAAACATACACACGCAATGTACCCAAACCAGTACAGTGTAGAATGAAGGACTGCCATGCTGTGTTCAAGGTCAATATCTAGCGTTTTAACAAGCACGTCTTCCGTGTGTTGTGTTCAGCTTGCGCCACGTACAAGGCAATCGCGAACTGAAACTCTAGATTTATAATTTTTGTTACCGGTACTTCAATTTTTCTGCTCGGATTTATGAGAATATCGAACTATCGAGACTCAAAATACTACATCGATTGAGAACTGAACTCCCAACTCAATACGCTGCAGAAATGGTGTAACATCTGACATACCAATGTGAAACACGTAGCAATTGTTCAAGTGACCTCCCTGGACTACTCTGCAGGCTTCACTTCTCTGTACCCGGCGAGTTGGCCATGCGGTTAGGAGCGCACAGCTGTGAGCTCGCATCCGGGAGATTGGGGCTTCGAACCCCAATGTCGGCAGCCCTGAAGATGGTTTTCCGTGGTTTCCCAAGTTCACACCAGGCATTGCGGGGGTTGAACCTTAATTAAGGCCACGACCACTTTCTTACCATTCCTAGGCCTTCCTTGTCCGATTGTCGCCATAAGACCTCTCTGTGTTGGTGCGACGTAAAGCAACTAACAAAAGAAAATCACTTCTCCGAATCCAGTCTTCCGTAATATCCATTGGAGATCTGGCGGGCCAATTGATGGGTCCATGTCGTCCTATTCGCCATAGACCAAAGGACTGATCCAAATGATCACGCAGTAAGCGGCTTATATCAGGTGGTGGACCATCGTGTAAAAACCACATATTTCGGCGTAGTCGAAACGGAGCGTCCTCTGAAAGCTCTAATAACGTACCTATGAGGAACTCCAGGTAAGATACCCCTAGGAACTGTGCAGGTAAGATGATGATAATAATGTCATTGGCTTTACGTCCCACTAACTACTTTTCACGGTTTTCGGAGACGCGGATTTGCGGGAATTTAGTACCATAGGAGTTCTTCACGTACCAGTAAATCTACTGACACAAGGCTGACGTATTTGAGCACCTTGTCAAGACTGGACTCAGAAGGCCAGTGCCTCAACCGTCTGAGCCACTCAGCCCGGCAAGATGATTGGTGCAGCACTGCGTAAAGTGCTGGCCTTCTGAACCCAACTTGGGAGGCTTGGTCTTGGCTCAGTCCGGTGGTATTTGAAGGTGCTCAAATACGTCAGTCTCGTGTCTGTAGATTTATTTGCATTAAAAAATACTGCGATCAAAAAATTCTGGCATTTCAGCGTCTCCAAAAACCGTGAAACGTAACGTAAAGATATTATTATTATTATTATTATTATTAGTAGTAGTAGTAGTAGTAGTAGTAGTAGTAGTAGTAGTAGTAATATTATTTTTACCGAAGTTCTAATTAAACGGGTCCATTACAGTCATCATTTTACCTATCGGTACTTACTGTTCAGTAATAAGCCTTCCGTCCGCCTCTGTGGTGCAGTGGTTAGTGTGATTAGCTGCCACCCCCGAAGCTCGGGTTCGATTTCCAGCTCTGACAAGAAATTTGAAAAGTGGTACGAGGGCTGGAACGGGGTCCACTTAGCCTCGGGAGGTCAAATGAGTAGAGGTGGTCCGATTCTCACCTCAGCCATCCTGAAAGTTGTTTCCCGTAGTTCCCCCCTTCTCCAGGCAAATGCCGGGATGGTACCTAACTTAAGGCCACGGCCGCTTCCTTCCCTCTTCCTTGTCTATCCTTTCTAATCTTCCCATACCCCCGCAAGGCCCCTGTTCAGCATAGCAGGTGAGGCCGCCTGGTGAGGTACTGGTCATTCTCCCCAGTTGTATCCCCAATCCAATGTCTCACGCTCCAGGACACTACCCTTGAGGCGGTAGAGGTGGGATCCCTTGCTGAGTCCCATGAAAAACCAACCCTGGAAGGTGAACAGATTAGGAAAAAGAAGAATAAGCCTTCTATTAGAAATGCCCGGCGGCAATTCCACAGTAGGTCTTTTTCCTTCGAGCAATGTTCACGATGATGCAACTACGGTTTTTGAAATTTGTCTCATTAATAAAAATTTCACTGAATACTTATAGCCTTTTCTTTCAGTGTCCACCGTCCTTTCAATGACCTAAAACGTTTATGAATAAGCATAGACAACCCGCATTATCTATTGCCAGAAATTCATCGTAGACTGTCGCAATAACAGCACAGAAATGTGCTCCCATATTTCATTTACTTATTAACCATTTCCTTTCATTTTGTCAGCTTGGATCACTGAGTAATGCCATTGACGTCTTAAAAATCGCACACAAATACACAACACTTGATTCGCACGTATGTGCTTGTACGGATCTTCGACGTCACTGTAAGGATTCTGTGTACTTTTCACACAGAGTACCCTACACCGGTTTTCGAGTACAGCAAGTGACCTGGCACGTGAGTCATCCTCTTCTACTTGCCAAGCCTTCAGGGGAAGTGCACAACAACATGTGTTGGCCTGCGATAAGAAACAGGTTCAACAAGCCCTATACTCGGCTACTGTACTTCCGCTACGCGTGGACAGAATGACATCACCGGCGTATCCTGCTACGGCCGTTCAAAACACATTAGGTCCTGAAATATTTGGCTCAGTTATGGGCAAACTAATAGGACAAGGTAAAAAGTACATAGCATATATTGTGAGATGTATTTTTCTTAGCCGACTAGCTTAATATCTGCACGTATACACCTAACACCCTGTATACGCCTTCAATCCCTGAATTTTTGCTTTCACAAAATGTTTCTTAAGAATTTTAAAATTTTTACTCTCTTCTCTTCCGAAATCTCTCTTAATTCTAATGTTCTCACACTGTAGATTACCAGCGTTCCTTATCACTATATCTGCCATCAATGAAGATAGCAGTGACACTTTTATGGGCCTGTGCCCTCCCACCTTGCCAATTCTCTCCACATTGTCTATATCTACCTCACTGAAATTTATTTTCATTTTTTTTGTATAACATCTACCACTTTGTAAATAATGTCTACCTTAGATTCTGCCTTTTCTTCTTCCACCCCATAAATAAATATGGATTTCTTCTTACGCTCCTGTCTGCAGACTTCAATTTCTTTCTTCAGGTTTATCATCTCTTCTTCCATATTATTTATTTTCTCTCTTAGTGACACCAGTTCTTTCTCGCTGCCCTCTATCATCGCCTTCGTATTTTTCATATAATCCTGGATCCACTGTCTCGTCTTTTCTTGCTCCTGGACTTGTTCTTGAAGCATCTTCTTTAATTGTTCAAACGGACATACCTCCTGTATTACTTCTTTTACTACTTTCCTCATAGCCTCTACGTCTATCCAATTCATCGTATCTATCTCCTTGCCGACCGCTTGACCTTACCACTTCCTCACTCCTAATCCACTCCACTCAGCAGGCGCACACCACACAATACGTCCGTCCTCCTCACTGGCTTAAGCTAGACTCATTTAAAGTAGTACCTATTATAGAATGTCACTTGAGGAGATACTGTATGTTACCTGAGGGCTGAGGGAACTATCAGTGGCATCGCCATATTTATGTAGCCATCTAAAACTCAGTTTTGAGGTAGGATTCAGGACAGCTTTCTGTGTTGAAAGAACTGGAAAATCAAAATATGGGTTTTTGAGGACATTTTTACGACCAAGTGTCCTTAATGTAAATTTTATGGTTCTGACAAAATGCTTACAGAGTTTGAGGTGGATTGCTGTAAACTGGATACACCCTTCCTTACATTATGGTGTACAGCGATAGTGTTCGAACAACCCACAGAGGGAGAAAGGAAGAGAGATGCGTTCTTTACTCGTTCAATGAAAAGATGTCACTACAGATAATGAGGACAGGGGAAGGGGACACTTTTAGCTTTTGGAGAGGGATCAAGTGAGAATTTCAAGAAAGTGGAAGTAATATGGACTCATTTACAGTTCCAACTTCTCTAACAAGGAGAGTCTTAGTCGTTCAGGTCACTGATTCCTTTTTATAGTCTATAAGTATCATATATTAGGTATAACGAAATGTTTAAGTAATTAACCGTACCTCTCTACAAATTGTAAAGAAATCAGGATTAAACTTGGCAAAGTTAACGGTGTGAGGTAAATATATTCGTGTAAACTTCCACGCCCAGATCGCTATCGGTAGTATTCTTGCTGCGTCCCGGTCGTGTCAAACATTTTTACTTTCAATTGCTTAATTTTCTGGGTCAGAATTCTTCTTTCATGCATCCTTTTTTATTATTGTTATTATTCATAGTGGCGAAGTTAGGACTCATGGTCCTCTTACACGTAACCATACCTCATAGTCTACACCTGAAAAAAGTATATAACTCTTATCTTAGAAACTACGATTACAAACTGGAAGTAACATGACCCAAAAGAGCATAACATAATTACAACAAACGTACGCGCACACATACATTCACTCCTCATGATGCATTCAACCTGGCGTCAGGCATCTAGGGAAATGCTCATGGCAAGACGACTTAAAGGAATTTAAACTATTTATGGCTCTAACGTTGGTGGGAGAGAGTTTCGTATTCTAGCTCAATTCTCAGCATAGGAATGGCTATATGGTATCTAGTATTTTTTGAAGGTGCTCAAAATTCGTCAGCCTCGTATCGGTAGATTTACTGGCACGATAAAGAACTCCTGTGGGACTGAATTCCGGCACCTCGGTGTCTCCTAAAACATGGTAGTAGTTAGGGGGACGTAAAAGCCATTATTATTATTATTATTATTATTATTATTATTATTATTATTATTATTATTATTATTATTATTATTAGCTATATTACCCGGCGCTGCCCGGACATTTTATTGATAGTTTACTTTTAGGTATTTTATTACCTGTTAATTGTGTGTGAAGATCATATTTGTAGATTTCGTTACTGTGACGTTAACTGATTAAGAACTATTTTGTAGTTAGGAGTTATTGTTATGAGTTTAATTTCAAGTCTTGCAGATTATTTTGTTGCTCGTTAATTAAACTAATCTCGGTAAGTTTGGACATTCTCTTCATCACCACTTTTCGCCATGCCTTCGCAGCTGAACTGGTACTTAAACGGCAACCAGAGTGCCACATTAAAACTCAGCGACCGCGGAGACATTGGATTCGACGCTAATATTGGTCGTTATCGATTATTCTTGGACGTCATTCCCTCCCCCAGATCAGCTACAAGGTGTTTTACTCCCCCAGTATCTTTTTGAGATGGTAATTCGTATTTGTACGAATTTTGGTTGAGAACCATTTTGAAAGGTACTACACACACGTACATGTAAAATTTAGGTAATTTCTTCTTTCAAACCTTTTACTTTTAGGATTTGTGGTACCTGTTTCAAGTGGTTCTTTTAAGTATTATTAATTGTTACTGTTCCAGGGTATCTGTGAAACGCAGAGGTGAAAGAAGGTGCCGGGGTGAATGGGTCTAACTACAATGTCAAGGACTGAATTTAAAACTTAACTGAAGGTTATATTTTTGAAAAACAACTTCAAACTTAACAACTTTTCACTTAGTGAAATAACAATGACATTTCAGGTACAAAAACGCAATTCAGAAATAAGACTTAGAAGAATTCAAGATTCAAAACTATAACACTCTTAATGAGAGCCTCCGTGGCTCAGACGGCAGCGCGTCGGCCTCTCACCGCTGGATACCGTGGTTCAAATCCCAGTCACTCCATGTGAGATTTGTGCTGGACAAAGCGGAGGCGGGACAGGTTTTTCTCCGGGTACTCCGGTTTTCCCTGTCATCTTTCATTCAAGCAACACTCTCGATTCTCATTTCATAGCATTTATCAGTCATTAATATATCACTTTGGGAGTGGCGACCCCATCGTACTAATAGCCTATATCTGCTTCATTCATCACATCCCTGACCCAGTCAATGACTGGAAAACAGGTTGTAGGTTTTTATTTTCAACACTCTTAATGAATGGGAAACAAAACAAGTAGAAATTCACACAGTTCAGGAAACTTCACAATAACACAATTATATCAGATTTTAGTGGTGACGTCTTCAGAGTAAAGTTCTAAGCAAGTATAGTTTCAATTTCACAGTTTTGCCAATAGAGGAGTTCTTTAGGCGCTGAATTTGAATGCGCGGCGTTGATTGATTATGAGCTATTTAGCAAATTTGTAAATTTCGAAATATTGTTATATGGATAATTGTACGTCCTGGATTAAGATTATTTTGTTTCGCCTTAAATTATTTCCTTGTGACAGCCCAAATAGTCTGGAAAGTAGTTGAGCCTTTCAAACAAATATAAAAAATAAGTTATAACGAAATGTATTTACGCGTTGCAT
Organism: Anabrus simplex; assembly: GCF_040414725.1. Taxonomy (NCBI): domain Eukaryota; kingdom Metazoa; phylum Arthropoda; class Insecta; order Orthoptera; family Tettigoniidae; genus Anabrus; species Anabrus simplex. Next base: position 446,077,206 of record NC_090267.1, on the reverse strand, counting down.
TATAGATATGATGTGCACGATTCCAGCTGTCACTGTGTTTGTCTCCAATCAGCCGATCGACACCGAAAACTGTGTAAAAAAAATTGATCTCGATGGATTTTCTTTCTTTTTTTTTTTTTTTTTTTTTTGCTAGTTGCTTTACGTCGCACCGACACAGATAGGTCTTATGGCGACGATGGGATAGGAAGGCCTAGGAGTTGGAAGGAAGCGGCCGTGGCCTTAATTAAGGTACAGCCCCAGCATTTGCCTGGTGTGAAAATGGGAAACCACAGAAAACCATCTTCAGGGCTGCCGATAGTGGGATTCGAACCTACTATCTCCCGGATGCATGGATTTTCTTTATCACCCCTTCTGAATGGCCATGCCGATGGGCGCTGAACTTGATCGTGAACGACATCCGGTGTGCCGCTATACATCTCAGTGACCGCAGAAACTATGTTTTGGGCACTAATATCGGCTGTTTTCGATTATTTTACATGTCTTACCTCTAAGGCATCTATTCGAGATAGTAACTCATATCCGTACCGAGTTTGGTTGAGAGGTGTGATGGGGTTTGACCTTCAACTTAAAGGCATCCGGAGTGTCCGTATTTGTCTAAACGACCCCGAAAGGTACGGATTCGGCAGTAATATTCTTCGTTTTCGATTATTTTTTAGTATCTTCCCCTCGTCAGGGGTATTAAGGGTGTCTTACCCCAAGTCATTTCTTTCCAGATAGTATACTAAATCATGTGTGCACCAATTTTTGTCGAGAGCTATGCTGGAATATAACATCCATAGTCTCGGTCATTTTGGACATTCCTTTTTTCAACCCTTCTCAACTTCCATCCCGACTGGGCCTGAACTATGACTTAAACGGCATCCAAAGTGTCACGGTGTTTGAGGAGTCCTGTCCAAACAGTCATGTTTGTTTGTTTGCTTGCTTTTTTATTTGAACTCTATGCTGGAACATACGTTATACATTCACCCATAATCTGGTTATTTTGGATATTTTCTTTCTCACCCCTTCTCACTCCCGTGCCGATGCGGGTGAACTTTGACTTAAACGACATGCGAAGTTTCACTGTTCATCTCAGCGACCCCGAAACCTATGATTTCGAATTATTTTCGATTATTTTATACATGCCACCCCGTCCCGACCACAACCCGTACAGGTAGCTTACCCTCACAGCGCTTTTCGCGCGACAGTCCATTGTACAGCAGAATCTCTCCTTGGCCAAGCCTTCATTTAGGCACGTACCTACTTCGAACACCAGGCCTGTATTCTAATGCAGAATTTTTGAGCTGAGGTCGCCATGGTTTACTGCCGGTAATTTCTTCATCCTTTTCCTAGAGCGGGGAAGCGTGATGCCAATACCTCAGGAACGGTTGGTTTTAGGCCCTCAAGTCATGCTTTTCGGGGTCCATGGGGCCTTAGCGAGTTTTGTTCTACATGTCGTGAGGTTCAAAATGAGCTTTGTCTCGTCTTTGTAAGGCAAATTGAATATTTCGCGCATATTAGCCTATGTTAATGTGCCAAAGGACCTAAATCTAGGGAATCGAGAGGGATGTAAAAATTTATTGTAGATGAGGTTACGTGCTAGGTCCCCAAAGTTAAGTGTACAAAATTTGGTTGAAATTGGTGGAACGGCATGGATTTGTATAAGAGACAGACATTCCGCTTTATATTAGAACTAGCTGTTATCCGCGGCTTTGCTCGCGTGGATTTCGTACTTTGATTAAAGTAATCATTCCTCGCTACTGCACTAAGAGATCCTAAGGCACAAAAACTTACCGGAAAAGTGAGGTTCATTTACCCCAGTAACTTTTTGAAAACCGCGTGTGGCATTGGATCTTGTGACATGGAACTGTCCATGTGAGAAACAGCCCACTCTCAAGTCGAAAAATAATACATTATTTCAGGAAATTCCAAATAAAAGTTTCCTCATAAAATAATTCAACCCAGTCTTCATTTTCTAAACACCCCTCCCCCCATTCCTTAAGTGGACCTTCCGAAAAAAAGAATATGCTTGTGCCTTTATTTTCAAAGAAGATTCCAGTACCAATCTTCACGTCTATAACATCTTCATTTTTTGAGATATACGTATCCTCATAAAAAGAATTCAACTTCTTTTTCAGTTCTTTTCACGCGCCCCCTTAAGTGGATTTTCCTAAAAACAAAAGAATACATCTTTCGTTTTTTTAACGGAGATTCCAAGTACCAATTTTCACGCCTGTGGCCTTCAGTTTTGAGATAGGCTACAATTGCCCTCACTTTTTCACATCTAATACGCAGCTATATTCTTCAAACTGGGCAGACCTATCAAAGTTAGTCTTATGACATGAAAGTACAGTACATCTCCATCGCCGCACATTGGGTTGCTATTTCCAAATAACAGGCACGGTTATGATCCTCCTAGCAAGAAATGTACTTTATAAAGCTTGGTGGCGTGTTCCCCTCCTCCTATGTACAGCATTTCTCACCGGACTATCATGATATAGCGTAAACTGTCCGGCTCCATGGCTTAAGTGATTAGCCATTTGAACACAGGGGTCACGGGTTCGATACCCGGCGGGGTCGGGAATTTTAACCATCATTGGTTAATTTCGCTGGCACTGGAGCTGGGTGTAAGTGTGGTCGTCATCATCATTTCATCCTCATCACGATGCGCAGGTCACCTACGGGAGCCAAATCATAAGACCTGCACCTGGCGAGCCAACTGTATCTCCGGACACTCCCGGCACTAAAAACCATACGCCATTTCATTTCATTTAGCGTAAACTGCTGTCGCCTAGCGACAGTCTGTCCATCAAGTCGATCCGATCTTGGTGCGGGTTCGCATAAAATTAATTACATAAAATTACTCATTACAAAAATACTACCCAACGGATTTCGTTCAAATGAATTCATAAACCCTCCCAAGACTAATAAGAAAACATTGTGACATTTCGGTCTAGTAGGTTTTAAGTCCATTTGTGACATACAAACAAACAAACATTCATATGTATATACTAGAAAATATAACTCCGTTGAAGAGTAGAGCAGGTAGGTACGTAGATTATAGATATAGCATATAATAATAATAATTTTATCGTAATAGTTCTATTGGTGTGCACGATTTTTTGTTTTTCTTTCGAGAGTCAATATTAATATATTTAGCCTTCTTTATTTGATTGAATATTAAAAAATACTGCAGTTAAAAACAGTGATGAATTTTATTTAACGAATATCATAGGGATATACAAAATTATCCATACATAGACTTTATTACCATCCATTGATACCAACATTTTACAATTGAAACTCTTCACATCAACTGAACATGCGTCATTTTGTCGATTCACTGCACGTTTCTTCTTTCTTGTCAGATAGTGGGTAGAACTTCTCAACCATGCCTCCTTGACCTAACGCAGGAAGCTTTCTTAGAGGTGATGGCTCCTCCCCGCCATCACCCGTGGCGACCATCCAGTAAGTCGATGCGCTTTGTCGCCCCCGGAATCCTTTCGGACGCGCACCTCATCCCGCGTATTTGTTAATATCTCCGAAGTTTCAGTCGTTTACGACACTCGGGACTGAATCCCCAACCAGAGAAAACCCCTGTTCTGAGGAGCAGTACCTCGTGTCGAGTTCGACTGTCACCCCGACGATATTAACAAGTACAGTGGGGTAGTACCAACTGCGATCGCAGCAGGCTTCCCCGTAGTGATGGCCCCTCCCCGCCATCACCCGTGGCAACCATCCAGAGAGTCAGCACGCTTGATCGCCCCCGGAATCCTTACGGACGCGTGCTGGGTGAACGGGGAATAGAGACAACTTTTCTTATCCTTCTTATATGAACTGAATGCGGACTGCACAGTAAGCGATCTGTTCAACAATGGTATGTTTTTGTTGTGTCTTATTGTTGACTGTGCACCGAATGTGTTGCGATTATGGAGCAGAATGAAGGCTTCTCCCAATTCCATTATTTCCTACCAGAACTTAAAATTATAGGTATATTGCACTAAGGAATAAGGTCGTAAGAAAATAGAACTCAGTTTCTCTCGTATATTATATTGTTTCCTTCCGGAGGATTGTTGAATTGGGCTGTGAAACTTCCGCCCTCGCATTCTGTTCTGGACACTTTTTCCTTTAAGGATATCAAATACTGTAGTAATGTTTCTACCTCAGTCCTGGAGATCTTGCATCACGCTCAATGATTAGTGACTACTATGTGTCGCATGTATGAGAAGATGCCACTTTCTCTATTAATACGTTTTTGTGACAATAATGAGATTATACGTTTCCTTAGAAACAAATCCGACATGTCAAGCTTCCAAAAACTGAACCGTAACATCATTTCCAGTTATTCAGAGAACTTCCTTCGTGATATACAGGCCTTATCGAGGCTTTCATCCACCCGAGAGTCCACATTCATGTCCCATAAATTCTAAATACTACCTTACATTGCTATATAAAATCTTCCCCCACGAGCTACATCTCACATTAATATAACAGTTAATATAACACTCTCCATCACATACTTTCACAATTTCTGTGAAGCTTATATAAGAACATGAAAGCCCCAGGGCTCTTAACTCGGAAGCGTGGGTTGGCGACCAGGGGGCCCTTTGATATATTACACAACTCTAAATCACAAAATAAATCTAGTGCTTTTTCTAAATCTGGAGTATAGAGATTCAAATATAACAACTGCAGCTCCTCGTACATCAGTCAAACTGGACGCAACTTTAATATCAGATACTCCGAACATATCAACGCCATTAAATACAACAGATTCTCTGTTATAGGGCAACACATACGAGACTCCAAACATAATTTCACCAATATTGAAAAAGACATAAAAATACTTAAAATCATTAACAAACGCCCCCTTCTAAACACTACTGAAAATCGTTTTATTCACCTTGACCAATACTTCAACCCTAACAATTTAAACGACATATCTGAAAAACCCAATATTTTCGACTTCCGAATCCTTCTTCTCAAAAATGCTAAATTTCTAAACACGAATTCAATTTCCCACGCCTTACACAGTTCCTACCCACGTTTTCTACCTCCAATAATCCATCCTCCTAACCCACTCTAAACTACCCCTCCTTTATTTCCCTATCCTATCCTTTCCCATTTTCTTTTAACGTCCAGTTCTTTTAATCTCTTATCTACTAATCCTCCTCCTTTATTACCTTATCCTATCTTTTCTTTTCACCTCTCCTCTCGAAAAACATGTTTTCCGAATTGAACTCTATACTATACTAGCTGACTACCCGGCGTAGTCCGGTTGATTTAGGATGTTTACTTTTAAGATTAGTTTCACCAGTTAGTTTTGTTAAAGTGAATTTTTATAGAATTTCCTTCTGGGATATGGATTTTTACCATCTATTATATAGTTTTAGAGTTATTTAGATGTGTTTGATTTCAAGTTTTAAATGATTTAATTTTTAGGTAAAATTTTATCCTTGTGGAAGCTCAAATTGATTGGGAAGTATTTGATCCTTTCAAAAAGATAAGTGATAACTTCATGTATTTATCAGTCACGGTATAGATATGATCTACACGATTTCAGCTGTCATTGAGACTCTCACCAATCAGCCTTGAGACCCCAAACGCAGTGGATTCACCACTAATCTCGGTCATTTTATACTATACACTACAAAACCCCTTTCAGTGCTCCGTCCCAATGGAGGCCTGAACGTCGACTTAAACGATATTCAGGGAGTCACAACAATGAATTCGACATTAATATCGGTTATTTTCTATTATTTTAAATTTTTGACGGTTATTTTTACATTCATTTTCTCCCCTTCTCAACCTCCATACCAATTGCGGTGAAGTATGACCTATCCATCCAGAGTGTCACAGTTCAACTCAGTGAACTCGTAAACATTAATATCAGTCATTTTCGTTTATCTTTATATTTCACCACCTCCACGAGGAGTGCTACTGGTGTTTTACCCAATAGTATTTTTTTTTTCAGATAGTAAGTCATATGTGTACCAATTTTTTATGAGGACTATGTTAGAAGAAACATATACAGAAAGACGCCCGGAGTATCAATTTTCGTCTCACTACTCCATACTATTTTCGATTTTTTTTTTTTTTTGCTAGGGGCTTTACGTCGCACCGACACAGATAGGTCTTCTAGCGACGATGGGATAGGAAAGGCCTAGGAGTTGGAAGGAAGCGGCCGTGGCCTTAATTAAGGTACAGCCCCAGCATTTGCCTGGTGTGAAAATGGGAAACCACGGAAAACCATTTTCAGGGCTGCCGATAGTGGGATTCGAACCTACTATCTCCCGGATGCAAGCTCACAGCCGCGCGCCTCTACGCGCACGGCCAACTCGCCCGGTCGATTATTTTTACATCTCATCCCTTCCCACTCCACCCCTAGCGTGCCAGGTCTACTATACCTCCTCGCAGTTTGTCTCACGATAGTAAGTCATAAATGTACCAAGTTTGGCTGAAATCTCTCCCGTATTCCAGAAAACTATGGATTCAACACTAATATCGGTCGTTTCTCGTTATAATTAAATTTCGCCCCCTTCCCTAGGGCTTCAAGGGGTGTCTTGCCCCTGCAGTATTTTTTACAGATGTATGTTTAGTCCTCAGCCCGAAGGCTGGTTGGATCCTCAACAGCTCTGCCATCTGCTGTCATAGATGGCCTAGGCATCACTGAAGAGGCGTACTAGGGAAATGAGGAGTGAGGTAGTTTCCTGTTGCTTTCCTCACCGAGCCAGAAGTTGCTATTACATATCAGTCTGCCAAGCCCACTGGGGTATAGTGCGCATTGGTATCACCCAAATATCACTATAAAATTTGTCACAAATGGAACATAATAATTGCTTTTACACGTATCAAGTGAAAAATCTGCGGCAAATAAAGAAATATTTGATTTTTGGAGAATATTATGTATACGTACTTTACCACTTTACAAGTACATTTTGTGTTGCGCTCACAGTATGTCTTCTGTCTTAAACTTTCAACAATTTCGTGTGTGATATCTGTGTTCGCTGAAGTTCTTTGCTTTCGTTTCATTGCTTCACTTGTCAATGACATCATTTCATGAATTGTATCGCGATATGCAATATTTTATAGGCGACAAAATGGTATGGCCAATGTACATAGGAAAAATTCAGTGGACTAGTGATTTATTGGTCCAGGGATCGAGCTACTTTCGTTCGAACAGAAATAAAAATATTTATTGGTCCAGGGATCATGCTATTTTTCTGTTGAACTCTATTTTGCAGTTTGAACTGGCCGCTCTAGTCATATGGACAAAGATAATGAGAATCTACATACATAGCACTCCCATTCCACGGTGCTAGCCCTGGACCTGAAGAAAGTAACTAAAGGCGGCACCAGGTGCGGAGTACGATATAAACCAGTCCTGTCTACAAGCCTTAAGTATGTTTTCATATTTCTCAAATAACGACGGTATTTCTTAATTTGCCGCAGATTTTTCACTTGATATGTGTAAAAGCAATATTATTATGTTCCATTTGTGACAAATTTTATAGGGATATTTGGGTGATACCAATGCGCATCGTACCCATCCCACTGAAATGCATACACCAACCGACCCTATGAGCAATATTTTCACACCATTCATAGCAGGGACTGGCTGCAGAAGGAATGGCATTACTAGCATCACTCATACCTCAGTCACTTTCATTTTGTCAAAGCCAAGGATAAAGCTAAGACAGATCAATGAAAGTAACAAAATTACTCTAGCCCATACCAGAAGACATAGTGCACTGTAAACACTAGGTCCCGCCAGCAAAGGCAATTTTTTACAGATAGTGTGAATTTATTAAATAAATTTAGTATTTTACCAAGTTTAGTTAACACCTATGCTGGAACATGCATACAAACACCCAAAATCTTGGTCATTTGCACATTTTCTTTTCTTCACCCCTTCTCACAACCCTGCTTACTGGGGCTCAACTTGGACTTAAACGACATCCGGAGTGTCACTATACATCTCAGCGACGCCGAACACTATAGATTCGTCACTATTTCCGGTTTTTTATATCTCATTACCCCTCGCCCCCCACCCCAAAGGGTGATGAACTTTGAATTTGAAAAATTCCGGAGTGCCACTATTCATCGCAGCGACCCTGAAAACTGTGGATTCGACTTATATTTTATATTACTATAATTATTATATCTCACTCCCGCCTCGTCCCCCCTCCCCCACTTAGGGTGCTGAATATGAAGTTTGAAAAATCCGGAATGGCACTATTCATCTCAGCCACCCTGAAAAAGATGAATTCGGCTCTATTTTCTATTCTTCTTGTTGTTGTTGTTGTTATTATTATTATTATTATTATTATTATTATTATTATTATTATTATTATTATTATTATTATTTCTCACTCCCCCTCGCTCCTACCCCGATGGGGACTGAAATTGGACTTTAAAATCCGGAGTGTCACTATTTATCTCAGCGACCCCGAAAACTATGAATTCAACACTATTTTCGATTATTTTTTAACTCGTCCCCCAAGCCCCCTTCCCTTTTAAGGGTGTTTGTGGTGTCTTTCCCCCACGAGGATTTTTTCCTGATACTAAGTCATAAGTGTACTAAGTTTGGTTGAAATCGCTCGAGTGGTATAGGAGGAGATGCAATACATACATACATACATACCTATATACCCACCTATAGACCTATAGATTACATAGACTCGCCTTTGCTCGTTGGGAACCCCCAGTTGCTCTTCGTTAAGAGGGGGTGATAACTCTTGTCATTCCATTGTTGATATTCTATATTTTTAAAAGTTTCTTAAATATTTTACACGTAGCCTATAAAATGGGCAGACCTTTTAATGTTGGTACTAAGACATGAAAGCACATCTCGATCACGGCATGTTGGATTGCTATTTCAAAATAATAGGCATAAGAATGCACCTCCTATCAAGAAAGGTACTTTGTAAGTCAATGCGGCGTGTTTTCATCCTCCTACATACAGCAAATATTATTCTCATCACGACGTGCAGGTCGCCTACGGGAGTCAAATCACAAGACCTGCACGTGGAGAGCCGAACATGTCCTCGGGCACTCCCGGCACTAAAAACCATACGCCGTTTCATTTAGCGGACTATCATGGTATAGCGTAAGCAGCTGTCGCCTAGCGACAATCTGTCCATCAAGTCGATCCAATCTTGGTGCGGCTTTGCAATTTAATCAAATTACATGAAATTACTCATAATAATAATAAAACTACCTTACTAATTTCGTTCAAACCACTTCATAATCCCTTTCAGATGAAATAACAAATTGTGAAAATTTCAGCGAAATCGGTTCAGTAGTTTTTGAGTCTATTAACGTCAAATATACCAACATCCAATTGCATATATATAGAAGATTAGCGTGCCTGTTTATTATTACAAAGCCTTGGGCTCGTTTGCCGGCCAGTTCAAAGAGTTTAATTGTGGACTGAGCAGTAGGACGGTTCAGTTGATACGAGATTTTCTCTTAGTTGCAGGAAGAAAGCGCACAGTGAGACGGTGCCATTTCTTCTTTTTCTACCGCTTTTCCTACACCTATGGGGTCGCGGGTGCGAACTGCTTCGCGCATGTGGATTTGGCCCTGTTTTACGACCCGATGCCCTTCCTGACGCCAACTCTATATGAAGGGATGTAATCGCTATTGCGTGTTTCTGTGGTCGTTGGTAGTGTAGTGTGTTGTGTGAATATGAAGAGGAGAGTGTTGGAATGGACACAAACACCCCATCCCCGAGGCAAAAAATTAATCAGAAGTTATTAAAATCCACGAACCGGCCGGGAATCGAACCCGGGGCCCTCTGAATCTAAGGCCAGTACGCTGACCATTCAACCAAGAGTCGGACTACAATGACACGGTGATACTACTGACTTAATATACATTGGCGAATACTGGTTGCCATGGTTACGATGGTGTCAGGAGGCTGATGGCGCAGATTCCTGATAGGCTCCGAGCCCAAAATACATCCATGTTAAAGCCAAATTAGGGATCATGGCAGTTGATGTTTAAATTGAACGTTTGCTTCACGGATCACTCGGCCGTGCATGATACTTGCTATTTCACATCATTTCCATTTAACGTTTTCCATACTTGACAGCGTTTCTTGCAAATTCCGTTCATTCTTTTCCCCTTTTCTGTCACTAAAATCTCATCATGGATGGTCTGACGTAAGTCTAAAAGTATTTTAAATTTGTAAGTAGCAAACAGTAGAGTTCTCGAGCAGGGTTGTAAATGACAGCGTGTCTTAGATTTTGGTGTCGTTCAAAGAAAGCGCTGCGCTGTCAACCTCGCTCCATGTTAACACATTTTAATGAGGAAGGGAATACTTAAACAGCTCTTGTCTTATCTCGACAGCCCGTTACGTGCTTCATCTCTCCTCAGTCATAAAGAGCAAAGATCTCATAAAATGAAGAGGGTCGACAGACAGGTGTGTCTCCCTGTAACCAGACACCTTAAGAGCAAAGTTATGTTTTACATTTAGAGGCTGAGAAAGAAATAAGGATGCTATTTGTTGGAAATACAATTCTTCAAACTATGCAAGTGGTTGAGAACATGAATTTTGTTGGTGAAATTAAGGGTTTTTAACGTGGATATGTTCTTTGGGCTAGGGATTTATCTGAAATTAGTCATCAGTGTAGCATAGGATATTTCGCGTGGACAGAAAACCGTTACTAAGTCTTCATATTCTTCCTTGCGTTATTACCATGTGTAGGAACACTAGTGATGGGATATTCGATTCATTTTACTGAATCGATTCATTTGATTCCGTTCACATTACTGAATCGATACAGTGATCCGTTTCACGCACATTAGAGTCACCGCTCCTACTGCATCTGTGTAGTATCACTGCCTTCGTAATATACAGGCCATACTGTAGAAAGCGCGCCAAGCCAATCAGCTGATCAACTGAGGCGAGCTAAGCGAATGTTACAAATTGTACTTGTGAATGCAATCCATAAGGACTGGGAGCATTCTTAGGATAATTGTGACCGTTGAGAGACAAAAATTTATATTTAAGTATAATGCCTGTTTTTTCTTTAAATGTATCACATCAGGATTTACGTAAACAGCTGTTATTAACATAATATGATCTCATAGTTTAGGTTAGGCATGGTGTCTTCACGTGGTGAGTAATGTAAATTCAAGGGACGTAATAATTCTCATGTAATTTAATTTAATTGTTATCGTATAATCTAACACGTTTTTGTGGAAATATAATGCGCTACAAATTTAAATACAGTGTGTGAAAGTTCGCATTTGACACAACGCTAAGAACTTACGCGTACCACGGCGAAAATACAACTATACAAGTAAATAGACATAAATATTTTCATTTTCTTCGTATGGGGCCAGGCAATCTTTATGAAAAACGCAAATCCCAACCGAAAAAGTACCTGTTATTTCTTGTGTTCGTAATGACGAGGACGCGCTGCCTTTTCTTCCCAAAATTAATGCGAGTAAAAATCATTCCTCGGCTGTTTCCGTGAATGTGGGAAGTAACTAATAGATTTGGCTGATCAGCGCATTAATATTTGGGAAAACATGGGCTATTCCTAAACAAAAAACTATACAAATGTTTGTATAGAAGAAGAGGCTCAAGAAAGTCTTCGAAGGATAGTGCCAGTAGTGTCAAACAACGACAACAAACCAAGAAAGCTACTGTATTTATGGCCATCTAGCGGTATGGAAGTAAAGTTTATTAGTGCACGTTTGTTGTCTCCATATTTGTATTAATCATAATAATTTTTTTTTTTGGTACATTGACGAGTAAAACACTGAAGATTTGACCGCGTAGATAGCACTTCAAACCTACTTCTCCTAAAATTACATAGACCTGACTTAGGAATTATGATGCGATTACAGTTTTTAGTGCTCTCATCTGTAATATTAATACAACATTTGTAAATATTTCATAATTACAAAAGGTACAGACACATCATGTCCTTGCATTAGACGGGTCGACGAAGGAAACAGTTCGCCTCTTTGTGTGACGTCATAGGAGGTACAGTACGGCCTGTACATCACGGAGGCAGTGGTAGTATGTACTGGTAAGACAGCACCAACAGCATCCAGTGCTCGCTGCTGCCATCTGGTCTTCATACTATGAACTCCTTTCTTAGCAAAAAATGCTAGTTACTCTAATACATCGAAGGTTTCCGGTGACGCAGGATGGGAAAGGTCTGGGATTAGGAAGGTAGCAGCCATGGCCTTAGTTAAGGTACAGTCCCAGCATTTCCTGGTATGAAAATGTGAAAACTACGGGAAAACAATCTTGACGGCTTCCGACAGTAGGATTGGACACCCCCCCCCCCCCCCGAATACAAGCGCATAGCTACGCGATACTAACCGCACGTCCAATTCGCTCAGTAATTTTTGAAAATATGTATTTTTCTATCGGCAGAGGATTTTTTTTTTAATCGTCATATTTTGTATAGGCTACCCGAGATGTACAAGCAGCCCACAGGTTTTCTGATTCAACATACTCTTGGTTATGTTATTGCGTCAGTGGGCTCACTGACTGTACCACATATGATTGAAGTCGTGTGTAACGATGTGACATACAAACTGAGAGAATACTGAGCCGTTCTTCCCAATATAAAACAGATACTTGTGAGCGGTCATGAGCATGATTCATAGTCATAGGGCAGGCTAGAGTCGAGTTTAATTAAGTGTCAAATGTCAACTAAGTTATAATACTAAGATTCATTAAACTGATATAGTATAACTTAATGTCCTACCTACTTACTTGCTACTTTAGAATTATGTTTTGACTACCTTTTCAAGACTGTAAATAAATCAATCTATTATTTAAACCTCCCTTTAAGAAGAGGAGAGTGAACGAAAGTGGGTATTATTTTCAAATGAGCTGAGCTCGAGAGTCCATTATAGCATACGATTGTTTCAGTGTACCACGGCTTTGTATGTATTGCTTCAGAGGAAGTTCGACTCCCCGCCAATGTCCGTTGTACCGACAATGAACCCTGTGTGTGTTGTGTCTAACTGATCCATGACTGCGTACGATTCTTTCGGTGTGCCATGGCTCACTGTATGTCTCGTTGCAGTGGAAGCTCGGCTCCCCGCCAACGTCCAGTGTCCCGCTAGTGAGGCGTGAGTGCGCCACTCAGCACTGTCCGCTGGGAGTAAGCTGAATCGTGTGCCGTGACTCGCCATTCCTGTGAATCGATTCACTCGGACACTTGAATGAATCGGTACACTGCTTCGAATCATGCATTCAGTAGCCAACACTACAGAACACTGCCTTCTACATACAAAGCAAAGTTATCTCCTTACCCGCCATGAAGGCCCTGGTTGGGGTGGAAGGTAAAGGCTTCCACTAACCGTAACCTCGTCACTTGATGGGTTAGAGTGGTTAGCTCTACGCCGAGCCTCCTTTGCCCTCCAGGAATTAACCTGGTACTCATTTTTCGGTGTAGGCCGAGTGAACCAGATGCAGCTCAGGAAGTGGAAATCTCGCTTTTTAATGTTTCTACTTCCTGACGGGGAATCGAACCCAAGTCTTTCCGGGTCAACCGAGCACGCCTTTAACGCCTGGGCCAGACAGCCCCTGCCTTCTATATACGGCAGATACAAATGGCGTCGTGTTTTAAACGAGTATCCCCTTTCTTTGACTTTCGTTTCTGTAACGTCACCAAAGGCATCAGAATGTTTCTTACGACATTTTTCTTGTGAATATTCATGGCCAAAAAATTGTGTTCTAAATCAGCGACCATTTTGTTGGACGTAGATCTTGATAGGTGAGTCTGTCTTTTGACATGGCATGGAAATATTATATGCTGGATCAGTTGCCATGTTGTTGAACGTAGATCATGATGCTGCTTTATTCTTTCGATTTATCGGAATTCCTTATCTCCCCTGTGGGTTGAGCCAAGGGATGTTGTAAGGCGTGAAAAACAATCTGTACTCAATTTCTCTCGTCTTATATGCCCAAAAATATATTCGTGATTCATGCTTTTCCATGTAGCGGAGAAGCTTATATCTTTCTTTCGTGAGCTGCCTTGAAATTATGATGGCAAGATATCCAGCCTTCTCGATTTCATCCATAACAAATTTTTGGATTACTTGATCCGAGTAGTTAAGAAAAAAACAAATCTAATCATCAGTATGAAATACATGTTTTCACCTTGAGGTATTCTGGTTATCTGCCAATAAACAAATTATTAACAAGATATGACCACTCGAGACTGTTTGGTTTCTTTCCATTTACACAATAAGAAATTCTGAATACACACATATGGAAAATATAAACAGTAGTTCCGCAATCAAAAAATCCTCATTCTACTGTTCGTGTGTAGCAGGTGGCTCAAAAGAACATCCTGTCTGTGTAAGTTGCTGTTGCCAGAATCACATTTACGAGTTGAAAAACATATTTTTTCCTCGCCTGTACGTTCATGTGGACGCTAAATAAAGCGAAACAGTAGATGAAACAAGTGAAAACATTGGAGTAGCGGAGGAGGTGAGGTCAATGAGATTTACATACTACATCTATTGTTTTATGTGATAATACTTCAAAGCTCTCGGAGTTCTGTAAACTGTTCTACTTTCACATTCTCAGGCTTTTGTATGAATCAGGATTACGAATGTGACTTATTGTGTAATAAAAATAAACGATGTAGACTGGAGTGTTTATTTCTTATTAACAGTTGTGTTTGAGAGACAACTAAATATCCTATTCCTGCAAAACATACATAGGCTATCAAAATGATGATGAGAACCTTTTTTTTACTGCTTGATGAACGAACACGTGATAGTGATAATTGCTGAAATACAATTTTAGCTACCGAGCGAGTGGTTGCGCGGTGCGAGTCACGTAGCCGTCAGATTGCATTCAAGATATAGTGGGTTTGAATCCCACTGTCAGCTGCCCGTGGTTTCCCATTTTCATATCAGGCTCTTCCATATTTTTTCCTCGCCTGTACGTTCATGTGGACGCTAAATAAATCGAAACAGTAGATGAAACAAGTGAAAACATTGGAGTAGCGGAGGAGGTGAGGTCAATGAGATTTACATACTACATCTATTGTTTTAGGCCACGGTCGTTTCGTTCCAACTACTGACCCTTTCCTATCTCATCGTTGCCACAAAACCTATGTGTCGGGGCGTCGTAAAGCAAATTGTAAAAAAAAACTTTTTTCGCTCATGTGAAATTGCTTCGTACAAATATAAAGTCCAAGAATAAGCAGGTAGCAAAAGTCACAAAACTAACCGTTTTGGAAGTACTATAACTGTACATGGATTGTCAATCCTCTGCATCATGGAGGTAATCCCACTGCATTTATTAACACAATTCTAATTGCCCACTGTTCCAACTTCTAGATGCATAAGATTTGAAGCTCCACCACCCGGATGATTAAATTGACGTTAATATCCTTACAGGGAGGATAAACTGTACAAAAGCCGACTGTGATTCTATGCTCTCTAAACACCTGGCAATTTGTGTAAGCTTACACGCGAACATCAAATATTGCAGAAGGCAAACTGTCGATAGTATTGGCGTTGCTTAGCTTGACTAGCCCATACGAATCACATTACCGAATACACTCCATAGAGTCTTCCCGATTTCCTGTATCTATCAGCATTACGTATACGTTCATGACTATGATAAGTCACGTCTCATCAACAGTATATTTGTGTGTTTGTTTAGATCGGCTGATAGAACAACTGGAAACGAACCCTGGTGGTTAGTTTTTCTACAAGTTGTTTTAATGCACACCGGCACAGATAGGCCTTTTGGCGACGATGGGACAAGAAAGGGCTGGGAGTCGGATGGAAGCGGCCGTGGCCTTAATTTAGGTACAGCCCCAGCATTTTGCCTGGTGTGAAAATGGGAAATCACGGAAAACCAACTTCAGGTCTGCCGACAGTAGGGCTCGAACCCTCTATCTCCCGAATACTGGATACGATACGTGTTAGTAGATTTACTGGCAGGTTTAGGGAATAATTCTGGCAATCCAGCCACAATTACATTTAATGTTTTCTGCGCCACTTAGGATCACGGTTAACATTTATCATTCAATCAGGATTTCCAGTACTTTTTCATCTTGGTGGAAAATGCGGTTCTTCACCCCTCAGACCATTCTTCGTCTGTTCTTTTCATTGTCTGGAAGATACTTTATGCCCGTGCACCAAGGCCCTTTTTCTCACAAGCAGATACACCCGTCAGATCCTGCTTCACTGGAGTTGCCCACGATGTGCTACATTTAAGCTACAAATCATAGAAAACCAAGAATTCAGCGTGATATTCTAGGCAAGGGAAATCACCATAATAATAGGTCTTCAGATTTTGAGAAACGGGACAAGGTTGGATGAACATAAATACATTATTTTTATTATTTATTATGTAGTTTGTTGTTTATAAGTTAAATTTGAGTATTTAGTAACTTATTTGTTTTTCTAATTATCTGGGATAGGCATTAATGCGGATTAAGCCCATTTTTACGGCGGGATGCCCTTCCTGGCGTCAAACCTATATGGAGGTATGCATTCACTATTGTGTGATTCTGCGGTGGTTGGCAGATTGATATGTTGTATGTAAATGGAGATCACAAACGCCCAGCCCGCAGCTAGAGGAATTGCCCAAACGCGGTAAAAATTCCCTTCCCGGCCCGGAATCGATCCCATTACCCTCTGAACCGAAGGCCACTACGTTGATAATTCAGCCAAGGACTCAGACTGAATATTGCTTATCGTAGATATATATTTATA
This sequence comes from Anabrus simplex, assembly GCF_040414725.1. Taxonomy (NCBI): domain Eukaryota; kingdom Metazoa; phylum Arthropoda; class Insecta; order Orthoptera; family Tettigoniidae; genus Anabrus; species Anabrus simplex. Next base: position 446,060,505 of record NC_090267.1, on the reverse strand, counting down.
TAAATTCAAACGGTTAGCTTGTATGAAGTGCAGTTCGAACTACTCAGCGTGTCTCATAACTTAATTGACCCCTATGTCCTGAACTCTTTGTATCGCAGATAGACGTTGACAGATAATTACGCAGTGTGCATCTATCCAGGTATAATATGGAAATCCGCGATAGCATGTCCCTCAGCGGATAGTCCTTCCATTGCTAAGCACAGGATGCACTTCACGACTTATCTGACCACATGCCGATATCACAGTAGCCTCTAGTCAGATATCAAGGCAACTTTCGAGGCGATCTGCTTGGTTTTATTCTGAGGACAATCAAACCAGGTGAACATCTGCTTCTCCTTCATAACCATTTTATTTAAGTCTTTACAACCTACAGTGTGCCACTCGACCGGTAATTCTTTGGTCAGCAGCCCTGAAGATTGTTTTCGGTGGTTTCCCCATTTTCACACCAGTCAAATTATGGAGCTGTACCTTAACTATGGACACGGCCGCTTCCTTCCCACTCCTAGCCTTTTCCTATCCCGTTGTCGCCGTAAGACCTATCTGTTTCAGTGCGACGTAAAGCAACTTGTAAAAAAGAAAAGAAGTGGTATATCCTCAACTTCAAACACAACGAGATATTTTGGTTACAGAAGACAGCCGTCAACTACAGCTATTCCAGTCAAACGGCATGCTCGGCCTTCAAGAGCGTATCACAATCAGTTATGGAACACCTCCACTGGGGGACACCAGTGATATGCTAAAACCGGTCCGAAGCTTGGATAAAGAAAAAGGGAAGGTGTTTTATTTTTTCAACAAGTTCACCCACTTTTTCATATTGCATCATTAAACATGAAAGAGAAATATAGAATATATGCTATTATTACTGGATGTCTTGTGAGGTCGAAAAGGTAACCGTGTTGAGACCTATATTTTGGTCTTAAATTAGTAGTAGTAATGCTTCAAAATTTTCAGTGATTGTATATAATGAATTGGTAGATGGTTTTGTGAAGAACATTGTATGCTTTCCGCTGATAATGTATATTAATGGGACATACATTGCGATATTGCACTGTATTTTCCTGTGTTCAAAACTTTTTAAAAACTACATAAATGTTACTTTTGCATATTGGCCTCTAGGTATTTTCATAATAATTCACAGAGTTTAAGAAAAACATGTACAATTTAATTCTACGAAATACCAGTCTGATACCAACAGTAGTTATACTGTATTATGTACTTATTTCAGTTCGTACGATGAACATTTTTTCCACGACTGTAATGGTACCATGTTGTCAACTGAGGTGACTGTACTCCATAATATAGTACTTGAAGCTTATATTGATAATAATTTCAAAGTTTCGGTTTTCCGTATATGAAACTGTGCGTTTTGTGCATTTCAAAATTTATCGATGCATTTTCGGTTATATCTCCACTTAAAAGAATTCCACACATAGGCTACCGTTCGAGATTCACAATACAGCTCCCTTGCTGAGAAGACAGTGGAGATGCCAATTCGATATCACCTTTTCTTCCTCAACGAAAGGATAAATAGAAAATAATAATAATAGTTTTACGTTCCTCGGAGACGCCGAGGTACGTGCCAGTAAATCAACCGACACGAGGCTGGCGTACTTCAGCACCTTCAAATACCACCGTACTGAGCCAGGATCGAACCTGCCAGGGCCTCAGTCATCTAAGCCACTCAGATCAGAAGAAATATAAAGCTCATTGGTCTCTAAATGACGCAAAACACGTTAAAATACAGCCTCTGTGTTATGAAATAGTCGGGAAATAGATTACTCAGGTATTATAAAACATACAATTACCGAAACTCTGGGTATAATTTACATAACGCGGTTATAAATTTGATCATCCGTAAGCTGGAAATACAGGAGCTACTTTAACACTTTGTAATCCTATTATACGCACAAGTTCTTTATCACGATGGGATAAACAAAAGGACTGAGCGTGCAATGTATTAGTTAGGGAGAAAACTTCTTTAGAATTAAAATCAGTGGGCTTAATTTACATAACCGAATATTACCTGACTCATGATAAAACTATAATTAAAAGGCAAAACACTGGTATTATTTTTCGAATAAATGTTTCATATGAGATCTATATTTTGTTAGCGTAAATTTTACATCGAGTCAGTTAACCCTTCCTCTGAACTCGTTATAAGAACGTGGATTTGTTCCAACTATTCAATAAGTTGATTAATTTTATACAGAAATTTTGACGAAGAATGGAGATAAATAAGTGACAGTGACATAGAATATAGCAGTAACAGTACTGGCTTTCTTTAGGATATTCGGAATGATGGTTAGAAGAAAATTATATGGAGAATTCGATAGAAATATTCTTCCCCCGGACGAAGGTTATCAGGGTGATTTTGTGCACACTAGGCCCGTTATTTGAAGCAACAGTAGAAAATTAAGAATGTGGTCTCATTCCATAGGCTCCATTTTAACACTTCTGTCCAAAATTAAGATTGCCTGTCCTAAGTAAATACTCCTCTGGTCAGTTCTTATTAATCTATATCCAAATTTCTACGGGTCAGCACTTACATGGATTTGGTCCAGGTTGTTGTGTATTGAGCTGAATACAAACTCCCAGTCCCCAAGCCAAAGGAATTAACTATAAACCAAACCATACCAAGCCCCAAGGTGTAACAGCGCCGAAAGGCCATGGCTAGAGGCATGATTTTTTTCGCATGAACTTATGTTCGATTTCGCGAAAAGAAAACAATTTTTCCCGTTATTTGGCGAAATAGGGCTGACCGCATCGCTTTAATTTTGCGTTAATCATTTCATTAAACTATTCATAAAATGCTTATTTCGTGAGATTCGTGAATTATTTATGTGAAAGGTAGATAAATAAAGAGAAACAAAGTTGATAATCATTCATTACGCCTTATGTAATCTTGATTAAAACTATAATATAGGCCACTCAAGATTAATAACAAATTTCCCTTTCACTATATATGGCCGCAGCTGTCACTCTATATGGCCATACCATTAAGGGATTTTACAATTTTAATTAATACGAAAAGATACTTGTGTCGAATTGAGAAATCCTTATTCTGTCTTCTGTTTCTCTTCACTCATGTGATATTGGAATACAATTTCAAGATCATTATTTTCAACGAATTTCGCTGCATTTTCGCTTTCATCGCAAAATAATTGCATTTCGCTTTAAAGTGGTCTTGTCGCTTTAATTCGCTGTAATTCGCGAAAACATAATCACTGATTTCGTAACCAGAAGCATATGATTCTTTAAGATACGGTATCTCAAAATCGCTTCAAAATACTTTTTGTCGCGTTTATCGTTAAAGCGAAAAAATCATGCCTCTAGCCATGGCCTCCCAAGCGACCGCTGCTCAGGCCGGAAACATGCAAATTACGAGGTGTGTTGTCGGCATGACGAATCCTCTTGGCTGTTATTCTTGGCTTTCAAGACCGGGCCGCCATCTCACCACCAGATGGCTCCTCGGTTATTTTTGGTAGTGGTGGTGGTGATTATTGTTTTAAGAGGAAGTACAACTGGCCAACCTTCCTCTATAAATAATCAGAGAGAAACCTTCAAGGGGTTCGACACTTCGAAAAATTAAGGTACCGGCCAAAGCAAGGCAAGGGCTACGTAGGTTTCCTAGGGACTTCTTAGGTCTCACAACCTAATACCGTTGGTGTCGGAAAGAAACAAAAGGACAGATGAAAGTGAGCAGCCTGGCAGAGTAAGTGGAAGCAATCCGAAGACTCAGTTAAGGGCCCCGTGGTTACCAACCCAAACTCCCAAGTTAAGAGCCGCTGGGCCCCTTTCAGTCGCCTCTTACGACAGGCAAGGACTACCGTGGCTGTTATTCTAGCACCCTCATCCGCAGGGGAATCCTCAGTTATAATCACATAGGCTGAGTGTACCTCGAACTAGCCCTCAGATCCAGGTAAATGTTCTTGACATGGAAAGGAATCGTACCCGAGGCCTCCGGACAAGAGACATACACCCTACCCATACACCGTAGAGGAATTAACCATACACAGTTAAAATTTGCAGCTCAGCAGGAATCGAACAAGGGATCTTCTGAGCTGAAGGCCATTACGCTGATCGTTAAGCAAAGGATCCAGACAGTTTTAACACTTCTAATTGGTTCATTAATTCACGGTTACCTACAATGACGTCCTTTAATTCCTTTCTCACAGCAATAGAACAAATCAGTGAAAGGACTAGCAGCTGTGAGAAGTCTGCTTTCTCAAAGTGGTCGGCAGTTGAGTCCACTGAAATCGGATTACATGGAGCTTCTCTAAGAAATATTGCTTCAGGAGCACACTGTCAACGTACTCCAATCTAAAATATTGCTACGAATAAAACACAATCTGATTTACCGATTTAATTTAATTCAGGATGACTTAATTATATTCAACCATGAATGACACGTTTCACTTATTTCGGTCTATTTACACGTCTGTCATATCAGGACTCCATCTGGACATTTTTTACCTGGTTCAAGCTATAATCATTATCGAAAGCTCCACCTTTCACTTCCACAGTCACTCCGCACGCTGAAGTCGCCTCACTCAACAGCTACACACAGACAGGTTTCAACGCAGGGCTGCCGACTACCACAACACACGACGACTGTTCCTTGGCTCGACTCCAGAAAATGTCCGCCTCTCACACAATCAACACAGTCAATTTACGTGGCCGCTCCACATAGTGAGCTACTCAAGAGTGTAGAGCCCTGATTTCTATGCAAATGCATGTTTTTAAATAACCTGGTTACAATTCTCAAACTTTGCAAATATTCGTTTTATAGCTTAATGACTCCAAATAACTCTTCTTTTCCCTGCATGTTTGTTTGTTTTCGACTTTTCAGGAGAAAATTCATGCATAATGCATATTTTGAAGATTTTGGATTTAATAGCGAATGTTTGCACTTTTAATATTATATAATGACTTTTCTTCTAATTTTGGTGAATGTATGTTAACTTGCATGATGGGGTCTTTTATATGTTGGTGTACCGAATTTGGTAACATTTTTCCACGTTATACAGTATGTCTGTTACTGAGAGACAAAGAGAACGTATTCCTGGCATCCTATGTTACAATCAAAATTAGTACAAACAGTAGAGGTCCTATAATTTAATTAACCTCGTATTTTCTTATCTGTTGCTTCAGTGAATATTGACGTAAGCCGGAAGACCCAACGTCGATCTCTGCAATTCTTAGGATTAAGGAGTCCTAGTTATACATTGCTATAAATTGTCCAGCTCCATGGCTACATGGTTAGCGTGCTGGCCTTTGGCCACAGGTGTTCCGGGTTGGATTCCCGGCAGGGTCGGGAATTTTAACCATCATTGGTTAATTTCGCTGGCACGGGGCCTGGGTGTATGTGTTGTCTCCATCACCATTTCACCCTCATCACGACGCATAGGTCGCTTGCGGGCGTCAAATCGAAAGACCTGTACCTGGCGAGCCGAACTTGTCCTCGGACACTTCCGGCACTAAAAACCATATGCCATTTCATTTTTTTCATTGCTATAAATTGAACCTTAGATTGCGCGTTAATCATTGACGGCTCATTTGTTCGTCTATTTATAACGAACAAAAGAAAACTTGTATCACACTTCTGTGACGCCACGTTGCTGAGATAGCAGCTTACAAACCTTGCTTTTGTACTGAACTTTCTTCCGTTGTTATCCTGGAATTTCTTACCCGGAACTCTCACTCGTTACACGTCTTTGTTATCGCAGCACGCAATTCGTATCAGTTACTGAGGACATTGGAAAGTGTCTGCAATCTTCGCAAAGAGAAGTAGCTGCGACAGCTAAAGATAAATTGAAGGAAATGATCCTGATTTTGAGTTCGTCAAGGTTATAAAAGACGTATGTGGTGAAAATGCAAAAGACGTACAATTTGACCTCACTTTGTCCCAAATGACTTCATTTAAGTATGCACCTGTCACTCACTCCTTATGACGTAGAAATATCATTTTCTGAGCTTAAGAATGCGCTGACAGATAAACGGATGAACTTAAATCAAGACAATTTGGAGAAATGACTTCTTGTACAATGTTTCAAAAGGAAGTGAATTTTGTCAATGCATATTTTCCAGTTTATTGTGCATGTTTTGCTATATGATAGTGCATGAATGCATGCATATTTTGAGATTTGATAGTGTAATGAAATGCGGGCTCTACTGATAACTAAAGAGCGGTCACATAACAACAGCAACAACAACAACGACGACAATTAACATTGCTCCAACTGTTCACACCTACCGTTCCACATACTGACGCATCGGTACACATACAGTAGCCTACTCCACAGTCCATACAGTACTCCGATCAGTAGCGATCGGGCCAGGTAGGAAGACGACCGGTGAGGGGAAATGTGCGAGTGAGAACGCTGACTTCCCCTTCTTGCTTGCGGTGTGGCAAGTACAGTCGTCCCGAAATATTTGTTATAACAGGCATTTAACACCCCACAGATTGTCTTGAAACAAAATATTTTCAATTATTGGTATTTCCTTCCGGCTGTAAATTAGACATAAACTCCTGTACTGCCAAAGGTAGACTTAATGTACACCACTAACCACAGTTGCAACACAGCGAGAAATTACAAAGCAACGCTCACTTCTAGAAGCTGAGTATAAACGTATGCACTAGTGATGTGCGCGAGTGATGCCTGGAATCGCGGTACTCGATTCTTTCGAGTCCAGGCTCGGACTCGCTTCGCTTGCGAAGGCTCGATGATAGCATGACGTCACACGTTCGCTCACTCGCCGGCTCGTAGATGGATGAAGCATGCGTACAAGCGGTCGCTGAGGGTTTATGGGATTGCGACAGCGCGGTACGATATGAAAAAACTGAATGAATGCGGAAAAGGAATAACCTAAATTTGATAATTACTTGAGAACGAATATAATAAAACTTAATACGCATAATAAGATATGAAAATATCCGTTTACGGCGTCTCGCACACACTTCACTGAATATGCCATCTATTCTAATATTGATAATATAGCTTATCTGGCCTTCATAGCCCAACTTGGCCGGTTCGATACTGGTTTATTCCGGTAGTATTTGAAGGTGCTCAAATACGTCAACCTAGTGTCGGTAGAATTATTGGGACGTAAAAAATCTCCCGGGGGACTAAATGCGGTACCTCGGCATCCCCGAAAACCATACAAATGTACGTACTTGGACGTAAAAGTTATAACATTATTATTATTATTATTATTTCAAATCCCTGTCACGGTATGTATGTTGTAATTAGTGTATTTTAAACATGTGCTTTTTTTTTTTTGCTAGGGGTTTACGTCGCACCGACACAGATTGGTCTTATGGCGACGATGGGATAGGAAAGGCCTAGGAGTTGGAAGGAAGCGGCCGTGGCCTTAATTAAGGTACAGCCCCAGCATTTGCCTGGTGTGAAAATGGGAAACCACGGAAAACTATCTTCAGGGCTGCCGATAGTGGGATTCGAACCTACTATCTCCCGGATGCAAGCTCACAGCCGCGCGCCTCTACGCGCACGGCCAACTCGCCCGGTAACATGTGCTATTTGTAGACTATAGACGGTATTTCTGCACACATTGTATTGCTTCGCTACTGGTAAATTATATCTCATGTAGCCATTATGCATATACACGGGCGTAGATGTGCTAATATGATCGGTAGTATGACAGATTTATTGTAACCATAGCCTATTGCTAACCGTGCCAAAGCCTACAATCGTCCGGGGGAACAGGTGAATTACAGCAGTTTATATGTACATCTTACTTTCGGCAGATATAATGTCGGGTATTAAGATGAGGCGTCCAGAATGTGACGTACGTTGACGCAGCAAATCAGCCGACAGAACGTCATTCTGTTCTAGCTAAACAGCTGACAGTTTGTTAGTAAGTCACAACCTTTAGTGCCTATGATGATGATAATAATAATCATAACAATCGAATTATTGACGACCGATGACTGAACAACATCAATCATCAGCAGCAAACATTTTGCACTCCACACCACAAAAATATTATGTGGGTGACCCTGAATGCCGTGCACTCCAATACAGTAGATTTTAGTTCTAAGGCATGTCCACAGATAGCGACACCAGTATGCTTGGACTCGAGTCTGGAGTCGAGTAATACCGATTCTAAGAGCACATTACTCGATTCTACTCGATTCCGTCGCTAGCCCATCACTAGTATGCACTCATCTGTCCTTGTAGCAGAAGCTCTGGCAGTAGGAACTACGCTACGCTGCGCTGGAGCGTTGTAAGTGCGCATACGCGGCCAGACAACTACTTAGCCGGCCCGAACTCTACACGACGATACTCTGACTCCGGTGGAACAATGACGACAGACAGCATTAATGCCGTCCAGTCCAACTAGTCACGACATTCCGACACCACTCTTCATTCGCAGCAGCCTATTTATTTATTTATTTATTTATTTATTTATTTATTTATTTATTTATTTATTTATTTATTTATTTATTTATTTATTTATTTATTTATTTATTTATTTATTTATTTATTTATTTATTTATTTATTTATTTATTTATTTATTTATTTATTTATTTATTTATTTATTTATTTATTTATTTATTTATTTATTTATTTATTTATTTATTTATTTATTTATTTATTTATTTATTTATTTATTTATTTATTTATTTATTTATTTATTTATTTATTTATTTATTTATTTATTTATTTATTTATTTATTTATTTATTTATTTATTTATTTATTTATTTATTTATTTATTTATTTATTTATTTATTTATTTATTTATTTATTTATTTATTTATTTATTTATTTATTTATTTATTTATTTATTTATTTATTTATTTATTTATTTATTTATTTATTTATTTATTTATTTATTTATTTATTTATTTATTTATTTATTTATTTATTTATTTATTTATTTATTTATTTATTTATTTATTTATTTATTTATTTATTTATTTATTTATTTATTTATTTATTTATTTATTTATTTATTTATTTATTTATTTATTTATTTATTTATTTATTTATTTATTTATTTATTTATTTATTTATTTATTTATTTATTTATTTATTTATTTATTTATTTATTTATTTATTTATTTATTTATTTATTTATTTATTTATTTATTTATTTATTTATTTATTTATTTATTTATTTATTTATTTATTTATTTATTTATTTATTTATTTATTTATTTATTTATTTATTTATTTATTTATTTATTTATTTATTTATTTATTTATTTATTTATTTATTTATTTATTTATTTATTTATTTATTTATTTATTTATTTATTTATTTATTTATTTATTTATTTATTTATTTATTTATTTATTTATTTATTTATTTATTTATTTATTTATTTATTTATTTATTTATTTATTTATTTATTTATTTATTTATTTATTTATTTATTTATTTATTTATTTATTTATTTATTTATTTATTTATTTATTTATTTATTTATTTATTTATTTATTTATTTATTTATTTATTTATTTATTTATTTATTTATTTATTTATTTATTTATTTATTTATTTATTTATTTATTTATTTATTTATTTATTTATTTATTTATTTATTTATTTATTTATTTATTTATTTATTTATTTATTTATTTATTTATTTATTTATTTATTTATTTATTTATTTATTTATTTATTTATTTATTTATTTATTTATTTATTTATTTATTTATTTATTTATTTATTTATTTATTTATTTATTTATTTATTTATTTATTTATTTATTTATTTATTTATTTATTTATTTATTTATTTATTTATTTATTTATTTATTTATTTATTTATTTATTTATTTATTTATTTATTTATTTATTTATTTATTTATTTATTTATTTATTTATTTATTTATTTATTTATTTATTTATTTATTTATTTATTTATTTATTTATTTATTATAGAATGTCCCACTGAGCTAGTGGCTCAAGGAGGGACTGCCCTTTACAATCACAGCTTGGCAGCGTTCAGTTTCAGTTAACAGATAAGATATATTTATATATACCAAGGAATGTTTCACGAATATTGATTTACAACATATCATTATTTTACATGGAAAAAAGAAGACATTCAAAATAAACTAAACGTAGGTGGAAAAATAGGTACACAGTGTGTTGAGTTTGTAACATATTTCAAATTAAATTTAATATGATGGGGTTGGCAGTAGAGAGAGATGTCTGGGTTAGAGAGTGTGTGTGGGTGTTGAAAAAAATTTGTGAATGGCTGACGTATAGAAGTGCTTGTTTTTTCTTCTGAATAAACAGTAAAAATATATGATTTCAGCGGGGTGTTTTCTGATTTTTAATTGGTGAACCTAACATTTATTGGCGACCGTGACAGGACTTCATTAATAAAGGAAGACCCCCGTGAAAATAAAAAAGATGGAAAACCTCACGAAAGCAAGGACCGTAAAGCGGCGGTTATTTACACGAGTATACAACGAGGTTATGTCATCGTTACAAGACGGTGAACCAGACACAGAAGAAATTCAGGTACAACTAGAAATCCTTCAAGAAAGGTATGATACTATCGCTAATTTAGATGGATTGGTATTTCAACAGATGATAGATGATAATTGTGATGTTGATCAAATAGCAGATGAGGAAGAATAAACTGATGAATATAGACGTAAATTCTTGAGCTGTAGGGCTAAAGCAACAAGATTTTTGAATACCACTGTGCCGGCTTCCTCTACCCAAAGTGTAGTAAATGAAAATATAGCTGAAAGAAAGAAATACAAGCTTCCAAAAATAGAATTGAAGAAGTTTTCTGGGGAAATAATTGACTGGTTATATTTTTTGGAGTCAGTTCCGTAAAATACACGAAGATGAGGACATGAGGGAGGAAGATAAATTCCAGTATCTCATTCAAGCTATGATAGAAGGTTCTAGAGCGTACGAGTTAGTCACAAGTTTCCCCCCGACTGCCGACAATTATCATAAAGCGATAGACAGTCTTCAAGCTCGATTTGGTAGGGAGGACTTACAGGTAGAAGTTTACGTTCGTGAACTACTGAAGCTAGTTTTAACCAATGCAGTAAATTCTACAGAAAAACCAACACTTAGTAGCTTAGGGCCTATATGATAAATTAGAATCACATCTCAGGTCTCTGGAAAGTTTAGGAGTTACTACAGAAATGTGTACTGCAATGCTATACCCCTTACTTGAATCATCCTTGCCAGAAGACTTACTAAGGGCCTTGCAAAGGAATACTTCTTTCAGATGTGATTCTGTCTCCAAAGATCGTTTGAAACAGCTCATGGCTTTTATCCAAAGTGAAGTTGTTAGTGAGGAAAGAATTTCATTAGCAATGAAAGGGTTCAACATTAATACATCCCAAGGGCTCAAGATTAAGGGAGGCAAAAAACCAAGGGAAGCCTCTGAACCAAATGTCCCCACCGCTTCTGCCTTGTTGTCTATTGATATTTCCAAAAGACAGGAGTGTGTATTTTGTCTTAAACCTCATTCAAGTTCAGACTGCATTAAAGCTCAACAAATGACTGTGGAGGAAAGAAGGAAAATCTTGAGCAACAAGCACTGTTGTTTTAATTGTTTAAAGAGAGGTCATCAAAGTAAAGCTTGTGAATCCATTATTAGATGTATTGTTTGTGGTGGGAAGCATGTGGTACTAATGTGTTATAAACTTGGTAACGAAGACAAAGATAGTGTTTCCAAAAATAATTTTGAGGGAGAAAGAAAGTCGATTAGTGAGGATGCCACTCGTGTAGGTAAGACTATGGCTAACGTCTCTTGTTCTCCTGAGGTATATTATTGCAAACTCTGGCAGTTCTTGTTATGGGTAAGAGTAAACAAAAAACAGTGCGAGCGATCATTGATACCGGGTCTACTAAATCTTAAATTGTGCGTGGCCTAACTGAACAAATGGGGTACCAGTCAGTGGGAAAGGAAACTCTAATACATTACCGGTCAAATGTTTAGGACCACATAAAGAAATCACGAAATGTCCTCTAGAACCTAAAATTGTGCCACTAGACCTCTCTAATTTTCTTTCTGAGCTCTCACGTCTAATAGGATATATGTCGCCTGATTTCATTGCGTTACTCCAAATACCGTAGAAGTTATGAATTTTTAACTCTTGGAAAGTCACACCAAAAAATCAAAAATTGTGGTAATATAATGTACTGAATACTCTAATTGGTTGCAACTATCACCAACAAGATTTTTCTGTAGACTTAGGAATAGGTGGGAGCCGTTTTAGTATAAATATAAAAATTCCGAAAATATGCGGCACCGGTTTTTTTGCGTGTTCTATTTTTTTGAACCGGGGCCCAAATTGTTGATTTTTCTTTGCCTTTTTCATGTATGGCCCAAGGTCTCAGTGTGAGCTATCGGCGTCAAACTTATCTGCCCTGATAGTTTCATTTGCACTCTGTGGATGGCATCCAAGAATACGTTTCTGATGCCGATAGTTCATACTGAGACCTATGAAAAGAACAAGGAAAAATGGACTATTTTAGCACCGGTTTGAAAAAAAATAAAGACACAAAAATGGGTGCCGCATTTTTTCAGAATTTTCATATTTATACTAAAATGACCCCTAACTATTGCTAAGTCTCTACAAGAATCTTGGTGGTGATACTTGAAACCAATTAGAGGATACAGTACATAATATTTCCAAAAGATGGTGACTTTCTGATGTGACCTTATAACATTTAAAATTGTATAACTTATACAATACTTGGCGTAAATCACTGAAATCAGGCGATGCATATCATATTAGATGCAAGAGCTCAGGAAACAAAATACAGAGGTCTAGTATCAAAATTGTAGGTTCTAGATGGAACTTCATGATTTTTCAATGTGGTCCTAAACTTTTGACCGGTACTGTACACTCTTTGTTTGGTGGAGTACGTTCCCAAGAGGTAAAGCATGATTGTTAAAACATAAGTTTAAGAAGATTAGAGGGGAAACTATTCCAAGGAACTGCAAGTTTTGAGCCAAGAAATAATTTGTGAAGATGTCCCACATGTTAGGAATGGTACTTGGAGTGATGAGATAAAGGATCTGAAGATTTGTTTAACAGACGTACAAGACCGAGGACCCATACAGATTCTACTGGGGGCAGATGTCACAGGTGAATTGCTTACTGGGAGGACACATAAAAAAAAATGTGGTCTAGTTCTAGTTGAGTCTGATCTAGGGTGGACACTAATGGGAAAAATTACAAGTAATCAACCTAAAAGGGATGCAGCGTCACTGTTGGTGACATCATTGTTTTCAAAGCAAACAAAAATTTGTGATCTCTGGGACTTAGGAATTCTTGGAATTACTGATCCTGCAGAAAAGGAATTTACCATCGAGAAGAATGTACGAGTTAGGAAGAATTTCCTTGAGACTGTGAGGCTGAATGAAGACAACAGATATGAAGTGTGTCTACCTTGGAGCGAGCAACATCCACCTCTTCCGGACAATAGCGAAATAGCTCAGCGCAGATTGGAGACAGTCACAATGAAACTACAAGCTGAGCAACATTATGGAGGATACGATGGCGTCTTACGAGATTGGATGGGGCAAGGAATTATTGCAACGGTATCCGAAGAAGAGCTGGCGAATGGCGGACACTATTTACCACATCGACCTCTCTTGAAAGAGAACAGCACCACCAAGGTAAGACCTGTATTTGACGCCTCTGCGAAACAGAGGAACGCTCCTTCTCTAAATGATTGTATTGAAAAAGGACCTAACCTTATAGATTTGATTCCTAATTCATTACTGAAGTTCAGAGAAAATGATATTGGAGTCATCGCAGACATATAAAAGGCATTTCTCCAAATAAGCGTCCATCCTAGAGACCGTGACTTTCTAAGATTTTTTTGGTGGGATAAGGAAAGTACAGAAAAGATGAAAGTCTTTCGTCATAATAGAGTTGTTTTTGGTCTTGCATGTTCTCCTTTCTTGCTGTCGGCAACAATACAATTCCATTTGAACGAGATGAAGAGAGAAGCAGTTGATAACAATCCCTACTTGGTTCCGACAATAGAAAGGCTGAGAGAATGTTTCTATGTAGATGAAATGAAATGTCGTATGCCTTTTAGTGCCGGGATATCCAGGACGGGTTCGGCTCGCCAGGTGCAGGTCTTTCTATTTGACTCCCGTAGGCGACCTGCGCGTCGTGATGAGGATGAAATGATGATAAAGACAACACATACACCCAGCTCCCGTGTCATTGGAATCAACCAACTGTGATTAAAATCCCCGACCCTGCCGGGAATCGAACCCGGGACCCTCTGAACCGAAGGCCAGTACGCTGACCGTTCAGTCAACGAGTCGGACTCTATGTAGATAATTGTACTACAAGTGTTAACAATGAAACTGAGCTCAATTAATTCAAGAAAGAGGCAAAAATAATTATGGAGAAGGCATCTTTCAACCTGCGAGGGTGGGAGTATTCTCACGACAAAACAGCTGAAAACCTGTCACAAGTGTTGGGACTCGTTTGGAATAAAGAAAACGATACTATTGAGTTGAATCTGGCACATGTCATTGATATCATACCTGATGTAATAACAAAGAGGACAATACTAAGAGCTGCTCATAGAGTATTTGATCCTATTGGTTTTTCATGTCCTGTATCTCTCTGCCCTAAATTAATTCTGCAGGAACTTTGGGCTTCTGAGCTGGACTGGGACACTGAGGTAAATGAATCGACAAAGAAAAGGTTTCTGAAATGGTTGGCAGAACTACCTCTCCGGACTGAGATTAAGATTCACAGATGTCTGATTGGAAGGCTGTAATCGGTTGAAGATATCTCTATACACATATTCTGCGATGCTAGTCAAACCGCATATGCAGCAGTTATATTCTTGCGAGTACAGAGGATTGATAACGTGGATCTACGGCTTGCACAAGCAAAGGCACGAGTGGCACCCAAGAAGAAGATCACCATACCACGTCTGGAATTATTAGCAGCTACTATAGGTGTTAGACTTGCCACATCAGTGTTACCATCATTTAGGTCAAAGGAAATTATTGTTCATTATTGGAGTGACTCATCGACAGTGTTATCCTGGATAAAATTAGACGAACCTTGGGGAACTTTCGTATGGAACAGAGTTCAAGAAATGCGAAGATTATCCAGAACTGAACAGTGGCGACATGTTCCTGGAACCATGAATCCAGCTGACCTGGCATCAAGAGGATGTGATCCAAAGCATTTACTGGAACAGAGATGGTGGGAGGGTCCGAAATGGCTGAAACAATCCCCTACTCAATGGCCCTGCTCCGAAGTTACAAGAAACGATGAAGAAGTGTTCGAAGAAAAAAAGAAGAAAAGTAAACACTATGACCGCAATAGAAAATAAGTCAAATACGCAAGAGTGGCATCTCGACTATTTCTCGAGGTTTCGGAAAACAGTTCGCATGATGGGGTGGATCTTAAGATTTCTGCACAATTGTCGACAACAAAAATTAACTAGGATATACGCAGAACTATCAGTTGAGGAGACGACCAGAGCAGAGAAAATTGTGATGAAGTTCATACAAAAAGAGTGTTTTGTAGATGTAAAGGACGAGAGATTTAGCACATTCTGTGTTTTCACTGATGACGAGGGAGTGATGAGACTGAAAACAAAGATAATAGCACGTCGGGATGATTACGCTTTCCGCTGTCCTATTATCCTTCCTGCAAAACATACTTTAGTTCGTGCTCACATTAGGGAAAAACACAAAGAGTTATGTCATGCTGGTACACAGATTCTGCTCAGCGGGCTCCGACAGAAATACTGGATACTCGGTGGAAGAAGAACTGTGAAGAGTGCAATCGCATCATGTGTTGTCTGCCGAAGATACCATGGAAAACATCTTGAAGTGGAACAGGCTCATCTACCCGTTGACAGAGTGAGAGAGGTTTCGGTTTTTGAGATATCAGGGGTACACTTTGCAGGACCTTTGATTTTGAGAGGAGGAGAGAAAGCCTGGGTCTGTTTGTTCACATGTGCTGTTTTTCGTGCGGTCCATCTGAAGCTTGTGACATCTTTGGCTACCTCAACATTCCTAGATGCCTTTCGACGCTTTGTATCCAGACGTGGAAGGCCAGCGATAGTCTACAGTGATAATGGGACGAATTTTTATGGTGTCTGTAATGCCTTGGAGACGATTCAGTGGGATAAAATTGTTCAATATAGTTCTGCAAATGAAATTGAATGGAAATTTAATCCTCCCGCTGCACCGTGGTGGGGAGGTTGGTGGGAGAGATTGATTGGTGTTCTCAAACAAATGCTCAGGAAAGTTCTGGGAAATTCGTGCTTGTCGTACCAAGAAATGATGACAGTCTTGTGTGACATCGAAGCTATGATGAATTCTCGGCCGCTTACCTACCTGTCCAATGATGGGAGTGACCTGATGGCAATAACCCCTGCAATGTTTCTGCAAGAGGTCAAGGAGGTTGGAATGCCCGATATCAACATGATAGAAAATGTAAGATTCGACAAAAGATACAGATATAGACAGAAAATAAAAGAAACTTTAAGGTTGAGGTTTAGGAATGAGTATCTTGGACAACTAATTCAGAAGAACCACCATACAAAAAGTCAGTACAAACCCTTCGTGGATGAAATAGTACTAGTAGACAATGACAACCCCAAGAGACTGAATTGGCCGTTGGCAAGAGTGATGGAAGTTGTCCCTGGCTAAGGTGGTGTTGTGAGAGTTGTTCGTCTGAAGACTGAAAGAGGGGTACTCGTGAGACCGGTGCAGAAGGTATACCCACTCGAAGTGACATCTGCAGAAGACCACGTCTTCAGACAATTTAAGCTGTGTGAAAAGAAAGAAAGTGACCGAAGGACAGTTAAATCATCGACCGATAGCTGCAAACTGAAAACTAGTAGTGGGAGACTGGTGATTAAACCCAAAAGATTTGAGGATTGAGTGATACTTTTTCACAAGTGTTCATTTATTCTATGTGATATTTATCTCAAGTGTTTTTATTTATTTTGAGTTTCAAAAGAGACAAGAAAGGGGAGAGGTGATCTTGCTGTTTTGTATTGTGTATAGTAAATTCAGTTTTGTATTGTAATGTGGATAAATGATGTGTTGAGTTGTTCCCACAACTCAAGGTGGGAGGATGTTGAGTTTGTAACATATTTGAAATTAAATTTAATATGATGGGGTTGGCAGTAGAGAGAGATGTCTGGGTTAGAGAGTGTGTGTGGATGTTGAAAAAAAATGTGAATGGCTGACGTATAGAAGTGCTTGGTTTTTTTCTGAATAATAAGTAAAAATATATGATTTCAGCGGGGTGTTTTCTGATTTTTAATTGATGAACCTAACACAGTGGTTATCGATTTATTCCCCAGTATACTGTTCTATGAAGTACTTGCGTACTTCTTTTTTAAAAAATCTGTACAACTTATTGATTTGTTTCAATTTTTGGAGGTAGATTGCTAAAAGCTGTGCTTGCCTAATAAGAAATGCTTTTAACACCATGTTTGGTAGTGTTAGTGGCATCTTTGTAAAACAGGTTTGCTGATCTTGTGTTATGGGTTTGAATATCTTTGCTGTGTCGTAGTTCTGTATTAACAGAAATCACATTATTTTTATACCTGGACATAAATAAAGCTTGAGAGTATTTAATCTGGTATTGTACTGGTAATATGTTTGTTTCCTGAAAAACTTCCACAGATGGGTTTAAAAAATTATATCCACACATATTTAAAGCTCTCTTTTGGAGTATTTCTAGTTCCTTTACAGCTTCCTGTGTACAATTTTCCGATTTATATTCATGTACATATGATGAAGTACTGGAATATTCGCGATGCAAGTTGAGAGGAAAGGTTCTCATTTCCCTTCCCCAAGGCCTATGGGGAAAGCAAACGAAAGTACAATACAAGGAGAGACAGGCCATGCCCTCCATGCCGGCTGGGGTGTCCCCGTGTAACTCACTAATCCCTTCCAGGAAATATCGAAAGAGGCTACGCCGTTTGAGCACATAAAGTCGTTTTTAACTTGGCACACTAAGTAATTATATGGGGGTAATTAACTGTGTGATAGGACACTAGAAGAATAAAGTCACACGGCTTCTTGGATGAATGATAGTGGCCTATTCAGGCTATTGGTTCAGAGCGTCACGGGTTCTATTCTAGACAGTCAGTGATTTTATCCGTGTTTGGTTATTTCCTCTTATTCAGAGATACGGTGTTTGTGTTCGTCTTAATTTTTATCTCTCCACTTACACCCAGCACGTCTCACTGCCAACCACAACAGTAATATTCAATGGTGTATACACCCTCCTCATAATTTTGGAGTCGGGATGAGACTCCTACCGTGAAACTGGGCCAAATCCATACCGAGTGCCGACCCCAATGAACTGGGGAAATGTTAAAAGTTGAACTGCCCATACCACAGATCCTTCTGTTTCGATCTTCCTGGTTTAATAGGCCTAGTTAAAAAGGGACATAATATGCGTCTTTTATAAGAACATGGTTGTAACCTCGAAGAAATGTGAACGTTGGGAGGATACACTTGAGGAACAATATAAGACATTTCCAAGGGAATTTGCTTTCCAGAGACTCAATAATAACCGTAAACTAGGGCGAAAGTGCTGAGTGGCCTAGTCAAGTTTGGCCCCAGATCAGCTTCACACTTATTTTTTGCTAGTTGCTTTACGTCGCACCAACAGTGGGACAGGGAAGGGCTGGGAGTGGGAAGGAAGCGGCCGTGGCCTTAATTAAGGTACAGCCCCAACATTTGCCTGGTGTGAAAATGGGAAACCACGGAAAACCATCTTCAGGGCTGCCGACAGTGGGGTTCGAACCAGATTCAGACTAATACATGAGAATTTTTCAAAAGAAAGTTCACATATTTGTGGTCAAGTTTCCGTGGCAAATTTTAGGTCCTGTACCTCCGATCACGGTATCAATAGCTATGTAGAACTGTGCGCTTCTGTACTGCTTTAATGCCTCTTCGATTTTTCATGCCGGATCATTTCCTTCATACACACTGACTTAATCACGTAAAGCCATCTTCGTATAGCCATGAAGGTCTTTCGAAGAGTCCAAGATTGCACTGCCTGTAACCTCTGAATTAAATGGCATCTAGTGTTTAGTGGCATACCGGGCGAGTTGGCCGTGCGGTTAGGAGCGCGCAGCTGTGAGCTCGCATCCGGTAGATAGTGGGTTCGAACCCAACTATCGGCAGACCTGAAGATTGTTTTACGTGGTTTCCAATTTTCACACCAGGCAAATGCTGGGGCTGTACCTTCATTAAGGCCACGACCGCTTCCTTCCTATCCCTAGGCCTTTCCTTGTCCCATCGTCGCCATAAGACCTATCTGTGTCGGTGCGACGTAAAGCAAGTAGCAAGAAAAAAGTTTAGTGGTATGGCTCATGCAGGTGTGAGTTTGCTTTTGGGAGATGGTGGGTTAGAACACCATCGCCATAAGCTCTGAAGAAGGGTTTCCATCGTTTCCGATTTTGGCACTTTAATTAACATCATAGTCACAACTTTTTCCAGTACTTTCCCGTCCCTATACCAGTGCCACTGATTGCTCATACTTGGGGACGAAACATGACTGCCTCAAATCCTGGGAGCGAACTGGAAGTCAACTGTCAATCACACCCTACCGAGTTAACAAGTTCTAAATGATCCTTGTTTGATGTGCAGAGGTTGCTAGACCACTTT
Organism: Anabrus simplex; assembly: GCF_040414725.1. NCBI lineage: Eukaryota > Metazoa > Arthropoda > Insecta > Orthoptera > Tettigoniidae > Anabrus > Anabrus simplex. The sequence goes on along the minus strand of NC_090267.1, from coordinate 446,040,861 downwards.
CTTCAGTCTTCACCCTTTCTTCCTGTCGAGTGCAGAAGACGATTTGGCAACTCCGGCTTCAGTTGACGTAGTAAATAAACAGATAACGAGATAATATACAAAATAGCATCTTTTCTTGTTTCAGGAATAATCTCGTGATTTAAGTTAATCTATCTTTTGAAACAATCAAGTGGACGCCCAGTTTCGGTCATGTAGCCATCAAGTTGCAATCGGGAGATAGTGGTTTCGAATCCGACCGTTGACAGCATCGACGATGGTTTTCCGTTGTTTTACATTTTAACACCAGGCAAATGCTGGGGGCTGTACCTCAATTAAGGCCACGATGACCTCCTACCCATTCCTTGCCATTTCCCATTTCATTGTCAACACCATTGTGTCGGTGCGACGTACAGCAAATTGTAAATCAAAGAAAACCCTACCCTTTAACCTCCTTTTTTTCTGACAATATCAGGTCTTTTATTGACTTCATCTTCTTTTTCTTCTTGGTCTTGTTACCAGTTATTTCGGGTCAGTGCAGCTTTTACGACCAGATAGGTATAATGGCGACAATGGGACAGGAACGGGCTAGGAGTGGGAAGGAAGCGACCCGTGGCATTAATTAAGGTACAGCCCCAGCATTTGCCTGGTGTAAAAATGGGAAACCACGGAAAACTAATTTCAGGGCTGCCTACAGTGGGGTTCGAACCCGCTTTCACGACTGCAGCTATCGAGCTCGGTGATGCCCCGACTGACCCAAACCCTGTGTAGAGGGATGTGTTTTACTAACTAAATTGAAAATTTATTCACCCAGTTCCTTTGAAATTCTATTTCCTGAATCAATTTACATCGAATGACTACAATCATTTTACCTTTGATTTATATTTGTTTACTATTACATTGTATTCAGCTTCTATGGCTGATTAGCTACCATTATATTTACTTATTTTTTTTCGCAGGACTATGACCCTTATCCTTTATGGATGTTCCTTTCCTTCTGTAATTTTCTGAGCTGCATTTTTATATAACATTCCTCACAAACCAAAATAATTTCGCACCACTGGGGCGGTAACCCCTCAGAGTTGCTAACAATAAAGGAAAGTATGAGCCGCTGAGAGCCAAAGTGGTATAACTAAATTTTCCCAATTCTGAGAACTGAAAGGTTTTGCGTTTCGTTAAGTGTAAATTCATGCTCTACAGTAATTCATTATTCATTCGCTGAAGTGTAGAAATTAAATGTTATAATTTACTTTCCTAGATCTATTTTAGTTATATTTACCTTAAATTTATTTCTGAAGTCCCTGAAAGTTGAACTACAACGTTTCCTCCCAGCTAATTAATCATAGTGAAATGTAAAGTGGTATAAATCAATAGTTGTACCAGTCTTCTTATAATTGTTCTGGTGAAGTTGAATACAAGGAAAGGAATAAGTTGTGTTTTAAACGCCAATATTACAATTTATATATACTGTATATATCAAGGCTGACTGACTGACTGACGGATATATCATCGCCGAGTCAAAACTAATGAAAATAAAAAAATGGGGGATACGTTTATATTAGATTGTAGGTGCTCATTAAGGAATTTTTGGACATTCTATTGCTCAGGGAGAAAAGGGGGCGGAGTTAATTTTTAAAATGAGTATATCTCAAAAACTGAACGGTTCAAAGATGTGAAAATTGGTATTTGGAATCTCCTTTAAAAATAAAGGAACATGTATGATTTTGTTTTCCGAAAGTCCACTTCAGGGGAAGGGGGTTGGAAAGAAGTTAGGGAGTTCAATTAATTTTATGAGGATACTTAATCTCAACAACGGAAGATGTTACAGACGTTAAAATTGGTATTTGCAATCTCCATGTACTTTTCATTATCGGAAATCCACTTAAGGGGATGAAAATGTAAAAAAAGTGGGTGAAGTTTTAAAATGAGTATACCTCACAAACTGAGGTTGTTGCAGACGTGGAAATTAGTATTTGGAATTTCCTTCAAAACTAAACACGTAATTTTTGTTTCCGATAAATCCACTTAAGGGGGTGAAAAGAATTGAAATAGCGGGTGAATTTTTCAATGAGTTTATCTCATAAACTTAACATGTTACAGACTTGTAAATTGGTACATGGGATCTCCTTTAAAAATAAAGGGACATGTATCATTTTGTATTCGGAAAATACACTTAAGGGGGGAGGGGTGAAAGGGACTGAAAGAGGGGTTGAATCCTTTAATTTAATTTTAATTTATACCAAAAGCTGAATAGTAACAGACGTCAACATTGGTATTTGGAATCTCGTTTAAATATAAATAAACATGTATTCTTTTTTTCGAAAATCCACTTAATGCGGGTGAAAATTGAAAAAAAAAGTGGGTGAATTATTAAGATGAGTACATCTCAAAAACTGAAAATTGGTATCTGGAACTTTCTTAAAATATAAAGGAAATATATTTTTATTTTCGAAAAAAGCTACTGAACGGGCGTGAAAATAAGTGAAGAAAGACTTCAGTTCGTTTTATGAGGATATTTAATCTCAAAAAGGAAGGTTTTACAAACATGGAAATTGGTATTTGGAATTTCCTTTAAAATGAAAAAAAAATATGGGCGAGAGTGCCATGCGCGTAGAGGCGCGCGGCTGTGAGCTTGCATCCGGGAGATAGTAGGTTCGAATCCCACCATCGGCAGCCCTGAAGATGGTTTTCCGTGGTTTCCCATTTTCACACCAGGCAAATGCTGAGGCTGTACCTTAATTAAGGCCACGGCCGCTTCCTTCCAACTCCTAGGCCTTTCCTATCCCATCGTCGCCATAAGACCTATCTGTATCGGTTCGACGTAAAGCCCCTAACAAAAAAAAAAAAAGAAACCGTGGGTAACAGCACAGCTAGTTTGTAACATAATAATGAAATATAATATAATAAATGTGACATTGCACTTATGGCTCCTATGACGTATGTTTCTCTCACGGATTGTGTTACAATAATTGCTTTGTTTTTGTTAAGTGCTATTGATGTTGATTCCAGAAAGGCAGAATGCTCAAAATTGGTATCAATCCCCATAGATGTAGCCGTAGTATTTATAATATTTTGCAGTTATTAGATCCGACAAAAACAATTTTCTAAACACCCTACTTTGTCGTTACCGGAATAACCATTGTCGGAACCTCCACAACGAATGGAAAAATCGTAATCTGGATCATGAGTGGTCAGTTCTGGAAATAAAGGCCAGGTGTTTATTTCTAATTTCATACATGTTTAGGCCTAAAACACTGACAACTGCTGTGATTCCTCTGCTTAACCTATTGTGGACTGCGTTCTCTGGTGTCACAATTATTAACTTTTATTTGCGCTGAAACTCAACCTAGGACTTAAAAGGGAACAAGAATAGCGTTTGGGAAGAGTCAGTAGACACAGAATAAAGAAAAAAACGCACATCCGACATCGTGAACCTGTTTTAATAGCATCCGTATATTACAATTCTAAACTGGAAACCATGGGAAACAATCTCCAGGACTGCCGAAGGTGGGATTCGAGCCCACCGTTTCTTGAATGGAAGATCACAGCTACGCGGTCTAATTGAACGGCCAACTCGCTCGGCATAGTACGATTATTATTATTATTATTATTATTATTATTATTATTATTATTATTATTATTAATTTTTTGCAAACAGGTCGACGATCTTGAGCTTGACATCATAGTACTGTAAGACTGTTTGGAATAGGATATTAAACATACTGGTAACTTAACACCGTAATAAAAACAAGTACAATAATGTGCTTAGAACCTCTGGTATCATAAATCTGAGTTTCTTGGTTCGCCTTCAGCTCATATTTTCTGCTCTGCACAAGTGACTTGACGATATCATATTTTGGAATACTACTGCAACATCCAGGCCAAAGGATTCCCTTTATAAGAGAGTTTTGTGCGTACAAAATGAAATATTGACGAGATTTTGCTCTTTCATGTGTTTCATTCTGACGTCAACTCTTCTCATTTCGTCCGCAATAAGCATAGGTGTCAGTAGTAAACAAGTGTATAAAATGGTCTTCTTGCTCATACACAGTAAAAAGGGAGTCTTCGAATATACCTTTCCATGACACTACATTACCATCATAGCATACTTTCTCTTATGAAAGCAAAGTCTTATTTCCCCACCAGGGAAGTTCAATGTTTATGTCGGTCAACCACATCCAGATTTTATGTAACCATGTAGGGGAGACCGGGGCATGTTGTTACAATTTTTGGTTTAAATTTTTTTTAATTTTAAGGTGAATAGTAAATGAAATTTCAATTTTGCTGATAGAAGGAACAAACTTTTATCATAAGAATAGCAGTTGAAAAATTCTAGTACATGCACACATTTGTCAATAAGATACATTATTATCAGATTAGGTATTCTGTAACAACATGCCCCACAGCGGGGCAGGTTGTTACATGCGAGGGGCACTTTGTTACATAGAGTAAAATGTCACTGAAAATATGATAAATATTTATAATTTTCATTTTAAATTCAAAATATGTTTAGCCCATTCATTAAATATAACATAATTAACTGTTCAGTCTTATCCTTGGCTTTGACAATATGAAAGTGACTTAGGTATGAGCGATGCTAGTAATGTCATTCTTTATGCAGCCAGTCCCTGCTATGAATGGTGTGAAAATGTTGCTCATCAGGTCAGTTGGTGCATGCATTTCAGTGGGCTTGGCAGACTGATATGTTTGTGACTCCTGGCTCGGTGAGGAAAGCAACGGTAAACTACCTCACTCCTCATTTCCCTTGTACGCCTCTTCAGTGATGCCTAGGCCATCCAAGACAGCTGATGGCGGAGTTGTTGAGGATCCAACCAGGCTTATGACTTAGGACTGACGTTACATACACAATTAATATCATAGGTTATCACCTGCCCCTATGACCTAATTAACATCATTTTAAACCAATACTCTAGTAGTTTGTAATGGTCTGAGCTGAAGTTTATTCACGTAGCCTACAGTGAAGACAAAAAATATGAAAAAATGCCCCTCTAAAATTATTTATGTCTCAAACATGCCGTAATGCTGAATTTCCATCTTCTAATGTTTCTGGTAATTTGAGACTATCTGTGCTAATGGTAACTGTGGATATACCTGAGCCAGGCTTGTTTCACGAAGAATCGTTACATGTATCAACGTGCCCCGCGTGGTAAGTAACAACTAGCCCCAGTAGCCGCCATCTTATATTTTGTGTTACAGTTAATCACAGAGGAAAGATAGAATTATCTTACATTAGAAAACTAAGGCCTATGTCTGAGGGTTTAAATCACAAACAGAAAAAATCTGTTTACCTGTATATTTGATCACGTGGTTAAAGATCGGAAAGGTGCAAGACGCTGCCTAAACACATAGCGAAAATGAACTTTTCCATTTTAAAAATTTCACAGATCCACACGCAGCCTGAGACTCCCATTATCAACACATTATATGGAGAGGGGTGCGCTGCTCCTATTTGTTTTTTCAAAAAGATGTTTGTAACAACCTGCCCCTGTAACAACTAGCCCCGGTCTCCCCTACCGATGTTGTGTAGAAATCTATTTATTAAGAGATTGTTGTTTTTTTTGTTTTTTTTTTTGCTAGGGGCTTTACGTCGCACCGACACAGATAGGTCTTATGGCGACGATGGGATAGGAAAGGCCTAGGAGTTGGAAGGAAGCGGCCGTGGCCTTAATTAAGGTACAGCCCCAGCATTTGCCTGGTGTGAAAATGGGAAACCACGGAAAACCATCTTCAGGGCTGCCGATAGTGGGATTCGAACCTACTATCTCCCGGATGCAAGCTCACAGCCGAGCGCCTCTACGCGCACGGCCAACTCGCCCGGTAAAGAGATTGTTAAAAACAGCTTTGTCACTTCTCTCCGACCGTTCCACTGAACCAATTTTCTTCATTTATATTTTATTGTCTCCTGAATGACTTACCGGTGAATCACGAGAATCATCTAAGTTCAGTCAACTTTGAATAATCCTAAAATCAAGTCACTAAACGACAATTCCAGCACTTGCAGGCGAACGCATACCCTATCCCGCAATACATTCTATATTTAGTGGGTTCCTAAGTGATTAACACTTTCATTAATATTCTGATATATATACAGTACGCGAAACTTTTAGTGATACCTGGGCTCCCTAGTACTGAATCGGTAGATCTCGGTTATCTTCGAGATTCGTTTGCCAACCTTTGAAAAACTACGAATCGATTATGCATCGCCGTGAGACAACTGGCGTATAATTTACGTACTAGTAGTGTTGTTGTTTACACAACAAAGCTAAAATATAGAATTCATGCTAGGAACAAGATTTGCATCGAGAAATGTTATACAATGTGTAAGTGACACAGTTGTTGGCTTAAGATAATAAAGGTTTATAAAATTCATGTCGATCGATCATACTATCGATTCTATTTAGATTTCATTTCCATTCAGGTGGCAGTATTACTGGAACCGGAAGAGATCCCTCCTTACTCCTCACCCCCGTAAAAGCAGGTATCACTAAAAGTTTCACGTACTGTTTTTGATTTTCATCCTTAGTATTGTGATTGCTTGGAGCAATGTTTGATTTTATTACCTGTCTTGATCATGGAAGAATAGCCTATTCTTTGCTAGGTACTCTCTGATTCTCTGACCTTCCCCAGCTTCTATTGTATATTCAACAGATGATAGAACGTTCCTGATTACTTATATGCTGCTAAGAGAAAACCCGGGCGAGTTGGCCGTGCGGTTAGGGACACGCAGCTATGAGCTAGCATCCGGCAGATAGTGGGTTCGAACCCATCCCCCCGTCGGCAACCCAGAAAGTGGTTTTCCATGGTTTCCCATTTTCACACCAGGCAAATGCTGGGGCTGTAACTTAATTAAGGCTATGGCTGTTTCCTTCCAGGTCCTAGCCCTTTCCTATTCCATCGTCGCCATGAGAGCTATCTGTGTCGGTGGGACGTAAAGCAAATTGCAAAAAAAAAAAAAAAAAGGAAAAAGCCAAGAGAAAACAGTCGTCGTACGCACAGACGGGAAGGTATGAAGTCAACTAGCCTTCTGTATGACCATTAATAAATCGCACGGACATATTCTTGAAGAAGTGGGTGTATACTTACCCAGACCAGCATTCGGTGATGGTCAATTGTATGTTGCACTATCTCCGGCAAGATCGTTTTAAAATACGCCCGAATGTTCGTTCGAAGAACAGTGACGTCGTCGGCGATTGCAGAGTGGGATTCGGCTGGTGCGACAGCTCTGCACTCCGACCGGCCAACCGAGCAGTAGAGGGGTAGCTGCGGCTCTGCCGTGGCTCTACGCCTCTGCATTCGGGAAACGGAAACGGGCTGGTCCCCACCATCGGCTGTCCTGAAAATGGTTTTCCGTGGTTTTCTATTCTCCTACACTAAGGTGAATGCCGGGAGAGTCCCTAGTACAGGCGATGGCTGCCAACCCTCTCACACTCTCCGCACATTTCCTTCACGGCAACAAAACTTCTGGCCTGAGAAACGGCGTCACCGTCTAAGACGCCCGCTTCTCCCTTCTGGGGAGGAATGGAAATATTTAAACTACATTACGAATGAATGAATGAATGATTCTGTACCGGTATTAAATATTCATAAAACTAATGAAGAGGACAGGAAAAACAATAACGACAGGCATATCAGGGGGAGTTATCCAACCTATTTATAATGAATGCTGAGGAGGAGCACAGGTCCTCAAGTTTCCCTTTAATATAATAGTTTTCCTTTTGTAGGGGCCGATATTATCAACACAGAGTGTCAAGAAAGAAACTGTTGTGCAACGTAGAGAAAATTTAGGAACGACATGGTTGTTTGATATGTTTGAATACATTAATAGTTAGAATATATATATATAGCTAATGGTTTAACGTCGCACTAGTGCACATCGAAGGTATTTGGTGACGGAAGGATGGTGAAGGATTAGGATTGGCAAGACGGTGGCCGTAGGATTCGAACCCACCATCTCCCGAATGCAAGATTACAGCTGCATGACCCTAACCACATGGCCAACCCGCTCGGTCATGTGGAGACATGTCTGCAGGCAGTGTTAAGACATTTCCAACCTCTGTAGAGAAATCTGCACTACCAGACCTCAAATTTCAGATCTTGAATTTCTATTGCACAATTACATTTTCTGGACACCTACTCTTCATTCATCGAATATTCAGACCACAGACTGGATTGTTGTCACAAAATGATGCCAAACTGTACGGTTGTTTGAAGCCCTTTCTCTTGCTACGTAGTTTACCATCCCGGTAGCCTATATTAAAATATTGGCTTGAGATATGTTTATCTTGGTTTTCTTTGAAGTCACTTTCCGTTAACGAATACTTCTACAGTAATTGTCCTCAGATGAGAATGGCGTAAGATGTGGCCCCACCAAGAAAGAAGTATTTCGCGAATCAGGTCTATTAGAGATCTCTCCTGATTTTACTCTGTACAGTACCTTGGTATGTATCACTATCTCTATCCACGAAACTTAAATGATCCTACGGAAACACCACATTTCAGAGGTCTCAAGATATTTTACACAAGTTTATTTTATTAACCCATGATCACTCGCGCATCGGCAAGTCACGTGATCACTCGCGTTTTAGGTCGAACCTAACATCTGTATTTGTCTTATACACTGACTGACAGTGACAATGCAACACCAAGGAGGAGTGGTTCGAAAGGGATTAAAGTTGGGGAAAAAACAGAGACGGCACGGACGAATAATTGATGTTTATTTCAAACCGATATGCAGGTTACACAATGCGCACGGCATCGACTCAGTAGGATGTAGGACCACCGCGAGCGGCGATGCACGCAGAAACACGTCGAGGTACAGAGTCAATAAAAGTGCGGATGGTGTCCTGAGGGATGGTTCTCCATTCTCTGTCAACCATTTGCCACAGTTGGTCGTCCGTACGAGGCTGGGGCAGAGTTTGCAAACGGCGTCCAATGAGATCCCACACGTGTTCGATTGGTGAGAGATCCGGAGAGTACGCTGGCCACGGAAGCATCTGTACATCTCGTAGAGCCTGTTGGGAAATGCGAGCAGTGTGTGGGCGGGCATTATCCTGCTGAAACAGAGCATTGGGCAGCCCCTGAAGGTACGGGAGTGCCACCGGCCGCAGCACATGCTGCACGTAGCGGTGGGCATTTAACGTGCCTTGAATACGCACTAGAGGTGACGTGGAATCATACGCAATAGCGCCCCAAACCATGATGCCGCGTTGTCTAGCGGTAGGGCGCTCCACAGTTACTGCCGGATTTGACCTTTCTCCACGCCGACGCCACACTCGTCTGCGGTGACTATCACTGACAGAACAGAAGCGTGACTCATCGGAGAACACGACGTTCCGCCATTCCCTCATCCAAGTCGCTCTAGCCCGGCACCATGCCAGGCGTGCACGTCTATGCTGTGGAGTCAATGGTAGTCTTCTGAGCGGACGCCGGGAGTGCAGGCCTCCTTCAACCAATCGACGGGAAATTGTTCTGGTCGATATTGGAGCAGCCAGGGTGTCTTGCACATGCTGAAGAATGGCGGTTGACGTGGCGTGCGGGGCTGCCACCGCTTGGTAGCGGATGCGCCGATCCTCGCGTGCTGACGTCACTCGGGCTGCGCCTGGACCCCTCGCACGTGTCACATGTCCCTGCGCCAACCATCTTCGCCACAGGCGCTGCACCGTGGACACATCCCTATGGGTATCGGCTGCGATTTGACGAAGCGACCAACCTGCCCTTCTCAGCCCGATCACCATACCCCTCGAAAAGTCGTCTGTCTGCTGGAAGTGCCTCCGTTGACGGCGGCCTGGCATTCTTAGCTATACACGTGTCCTGTGGCACACGACAACACGTTCTACAATGACTGTCGGCTGAGAAATCACGGTACGAAGTGGGCCATTCACCAACGCCGTGTCCCATTTATCGTTTGCTACGTGCGCAGCACAGCGGCGCATTTCACATCATGAGCATACCTCAGTGACGTCAGTCTACCCTGCAATTGGCATAAAGTTCTGACCACTCCTTCTTGGTGTTGCATTTGCTATGTCAGTCAGTGTAAAATCATTAATTTCGTATGTATGTTTTCGCCTTTATTTTATTTTAATGTTTTAATTATATACTGATCATTTCAACATGTTTTATTACTTTTATTGAATACGACATACAGTTAAACTTAAACATTACATTTCTTCGAATAAAATACTGTAGCTCCAACTGATAGAAGTAGGCTATAAACGTAATCAGCTTACTTACTAAATTACAAATGCAATTTGGAATATGAATGAAGTCTACAGGATATTGGTTTACGGTCTAAAAGATAGGTTACTTCATTCTATGATATTAATGTTATTTTCAGCATTTTCACACAATCAACACGTAATTATTCCCAAGAAATCTCACGTGATCAACGCAATTTTCATCTAAAAACCAGCTAATTATTTGCTGTCTTTGACTTACACTTACATTGCCGGTTATTACAATAATTATCAATCAAATTGTAGAAAATCAGACACACGTGATCACTCGCGCTGTTAGGTCTCCCCTAACGCTACTTACTGGTTACAAACACATGACCGATCTCACTGTGAGATAGCAACTAACACAACACGCGACACGCGCTTTCCCCCCACTCTTTCCTCTCCTCCAAAATATCACAGCTACTACACAATTACAACACGGCGTGCTCAAAGGACCGAATGAGGCATTTTCAAATGGACATCGATTGAAAACTAAGGACAAACGAATTGTTGCAAAATTTATACAAATGTTAGATTGAACCTCATAGCGCGGGTTAACCATGTTTCTGAGGCCTACCTTTTATTAAGCCCATTAAAATAATAATAATAATAATAATAATAATAATAATAATAATAATAATAATAGAGCCTCCGTGGCTCAGTTAGCAGCGCGCCGGTCTGTCACCGCTGGGTTCCGCTGGTTCAAATCCCGGTCACTACACGTGACATTTGTTCTGGGCAGAGCGGAGGAGGGACAGGTTTTCCTCCGGATACTCCTGTTTTCCCTCTCATCTTTCATTCCAGTAACACCGAGATCGATAGCTGCAGTCGCTTAAGTGCGCTCAGTATCCAGTATTCGGGAGATAGTGGGTTCGAGCCCCACTGTCGACAGCCCTGAAGATGGTTTTCCGTGGTTTCCCATTTTCACACCAGGCAAATGCCGAGGCTGTACCTTAATTAAGGCCACAGCCGCTTCCTTCCACTTCCTAGGCATTTCCTATCCCATCGTCGCCATAAGGCATATATGTGTTGGTGCGTCGTAAAGCAAATAGCAAAAAAATAAATTAAATAAATAAATAAATAAAGTCCGGTAACACTCCACTCTCCAATATCATTTCCCATTTCATCTATCGATCATCCATCATTGCCCGAATTGAGTGCGACAGTCTTCGGCAGCCGGCACAATTCCTATCCTCGCCGCTAGATGGGGCTTCATTTACTCCATTCCTGGCCCGGTCGAATGACTGGAAAGAGGCCTGTGGTTATTATTATTATTATTATTATTATTATTATTATTATTATTATTATTATTATTATTATTATTATTATTATTATTATTTGTATCAATTTAGGAAGGCTCGGCTTGTGCCGGTAACATAATGGGCTGACTTGGCCTAAGCAAAGAGTCACCCTCTTGATTATGAAACTACAGGTACATATATGTACAAATATTTACTACAGAAATAATTACAACATATACATTTATACAATAAATACAAACAACTTCAGACTTCTTATGTCCCCGTTTTGGGAATCTGTTCTTCAGTATTACTGGAACTGCGACCTGGAACTTCATGCTGTGTGGCGTGAGTCAGAGGAAAAGTCGTTCCTAGGAACTTTCTCACAATGTGGCAGGTGCTCAGGAGGGTGGCTTTCTGTAGTTCTACGTATTACTATTATTATAATTATTATTATTATTAATTAATTATTATTAATAATTAATTATTATGAATAATAATAAGAAGAAGAAGAAAATAAGAAGAAAAAGGCCGGCTTTCTACGGACACCTGTATAGAATGGACTCCCACAGGCTGTTCTGTAAGATCTTCAGTGTAGCCGGCAAGAGTAAAGCCACTGGATCCCTGTAGGTTCAGCAAGTAGAGTAGGATCACACAGAACTTAATATTAATTGTGCCATAAAAATGAACAGAAGTAACCACCGTTCAATTATCAAATCCAGACCCTTCCTAACATGCCTTACAGAAACTAACCACTATGACTCCAGGAAATGATCCAAGGAACGCAAGATATAGTTCAACAAGAAAATGAAGGATTGCTGGGCCAACAGTAAAGCCGAAGGTTCCAAGCAGAAAGCAGCAGCCAAACCCACCATCAAGAACACCAGAAGCGGCAAACATCGACAACAACACCGTTGTCCTCAGGTGGCCCAAACGAACGAAAACACAATTATGCTTTACGTCTTCTGGTGGCTATGGCTTAAGAAAGGACTGGGAAGGAAAAAACCGTGGCCTTGATTAAGGTAAAGTTTGATGTTAAAATCGGAAACCACGGAAAATCATCTTCAGAGTTGCCGTCAGCGGGCTTCGTAACCAATATCTCCCGAATGCAAGCCGACAACTACGTGTCCGAAACCATGCAACCTTTCGCTCGGTAGTAACAACAATAATAACAACAACAACAACAACAACACACTCTCCTGGTCTCTTCGGGTTTTTCTTGTTTTCTTGAGTCGACACCGCATTACGATTGCACCTAATTTTACGACCAGATGACTTTCCTGCAAACTCTGAGTGTAGTGATATAATAAGACGAACACAAACACCTAGTACCCAAGCCAAAAGAAGTAACAACTCTTCGCTAAAATCCCCCGAACAGGTCCGAAATCGAACCTGGTGCCCCCTGACCTAAAGGCTGCTACGCCAATCAGCCAAGAAGTAGAGCATTACTAAAGTAACAATGTTATTGTTTTCACGTCTCACATACCACTTTCCGGAGACGCCGAGGTGTCGGAATTTTGTCCCAAAAGGAGTTCATCCAGCAACTCTGTCACAGGGGTGACGTTTTTGAGTTGAGCACCTTCAAATACCACCGGACTGAGCCTGGATCGAACCTACCAAGCTGGGATTAGAAGGCCAGCGTCTCAACCGTCTCAGCCACTCAGCCCTGCGTTACTAAAAGTCTTCTTTCGTAAGTAAACATAACTTTTCCTGCCAGAGTGGTGATTGGTAGTGATTATTGTTTATGAGGAAATGAAACTATTGTAGGCAACCATCCTCTGTATAACACTAATCAGAGAGAAAAATGGATTGGATCCGACACTTCGAAAATTGAAGGTATCAGCCAAAGAAAGACAAGGGGCACGAAAGGCATGAAAATAAGACACTCTAGGCCTCGAATGCTCTAATACCTTCGGGATCAGAAAATAACAAGATTTGACAAAGGGTGGTCGGATAGAATAGGCAAAAGTGAGGAGCCTGGCACGGGTAATTTGAAGTAATACCAGGACCCAGCTGAGGGACCTATGATCGTCAACCCACGTTCCCAAGTTAAAAGCCCATGCGGCCCATTTTAGTCGCCTCTTACGACAGGCAGGGGATACCGTGCGTGTTATTCCACCACTCCCATCAACAGGGAGATTTCCTTCCAGAAAGAATGAGTGATTTCATTTAACATTTCCTTCCCATTTATTCCAACCAACGGTAATTAGTGAATTAACGTTTGCGCTGATTTGTGCGGTTTAGATGTGATACAAAGCGAGACAACGACACTACAGTAATGAATACGTCGCGGAATCATCACGTCAATGATTTTCAATTAACATAACTCTATGGTCACACATTCATTTAAAACGCGCGGAAATTGATAGCGTGTGGAAAGCAGCATAAATGATGCAGCAACTCGTATTCCCAGATGTGGACACGAAATAATTGAACACTCCCTCGCACGCCAGCTGTCCAGTTACACTGATGCTCTGTTTCTACGTGAGACTTCAGTTAAATAATGTGTTAGTGTGAGAGGTCAGTGTTCAGTATACATCTCTCGTTTATTGATTCTAGATGAGTAACATTGATATGGCCAAAATGCGTAGATTGCGCAGTTATTGACTTTAACAAAAATTTCATTTTGAATATGTCGTAATTATCTCTCAATTGATTACTGTCTTCTATGTCGGTTGCAAAATCGTATGTGGTGCTCGAATCCGAATACAGTGCGATGTACGCTGGATACGTAGCCAAGGAAGGAGTAGGTTTATTTGTAAACGTAGTTTAATTTGCAACGAGCAATACGTGGCCTATTATCTACCCTCAGTTCTATAAAATAATTGAACGTCATAATAATAGGCCTACAATAACTGTCATAAGTATTCGTACATCTGTAGGGAGAAGAGTTGTTTTACCTGGTGTGAAATTCAGTAAAGATAGAAAGACGGGACAGAGAACATGATAGCTGCTGTGAATTCCGTTATTATTCTTGGTCACGTTCGCAAAATAACACACACAGTGTTTGTACAGAAAACAACATAAGCTATAGTCCACATTTCTGGTGTGTCAAAAGTATTAGTACACCTTCGTTACGATTGCAAAAACATTTCAAGAACGTTCTTCAGTATTTCATTGGGCTTCCTTTCGCTTGAATGATATCTTTCAAGTGTCTTGGCATTCAGCCCACCAATGTTCTGGTGATCTCCGCTGGAATAGAGGCCCATTCTTCTTGAAGCGCAATTTTTAATTCACTCCTGTTGGAAATCTGACGTTTTCTAATTTTTGAGTCAAGAATACTCCCCAGGTATTCTGTTGGGTTGGTGTCCGGTGATTGTGGAGGGTCAGGAAGCTATTTTGGGGCGTTTTAAAGTAGCCAAATCTTGGTGTTATGTGCCATATATTTGGGGTCATTGTCGTACAGAAATATGAAATCACCTGTACCCATCCCAGCAGCGCTTGACCCGAAGTTTTCTTTCAGAGTTTCAATGTACATCCGATGGTCCATAATGCCATCGATAATGTGTAACTTCCCAACCCCTGCTGCGCTCATATAGACCCACACCCCCACCTCCGTGTTTAACTGTAGGAAGCAAGTTCTTGGGATGAAGCTGTGTGTTCTTCCTTCTCCACACATCCATCGGACACAAACACATTAAATTTACTCCCGTCCGAGAAAATGACCTCCTTCCGAATCTCCACACTTCTATCAACGTACTGTTTTGCAAATGTCAGGCGTTTCCTCCTGTTCATCTCACTCACTAAGAACTTTTGCCGTGCCACACGCCCATGATATCCTGCTTCGTTAATCACACGCCGGACAGTACTCTCCGATACACGCACTCCGTAATTTCGCAACTCTACCACAACTTTAGGGGCACTTAATTTTGGTGTTTTGTTAATTAATCTCGCAATATGTCGTCCTGTTCTTGTAGTAAGCAAGTGTGGACGTCCACTTGAAAGCATATTTTGCATTTTTCTTTCACCAAATCAGTCTATGATGGACTGTACAGTCGATTTCGCTCCTCCGACAAGCTTGGATATCACTCCTAATGTTTTTGTCTCATTATGGAGCTTTATTATTAACTTCCGCAACTCGGAAGTGGTTTCATTGCTTTTCCGACCCATGTTGACAACTGACTGCAGACGCACTAGGAACAGCTTTGACTGTTCGACTAGTAAGCACTGCATGCAAGCGACTTGCTCGCTCCGTCACAACTGTGTCCTTAGGGCTTAGACCAGGGCACCAGGTGCATGCACTGTGCACGGTGCTAAAGAAGACTTCGCTTGGTTGACCAGAGTGTAGACCCCCACTCCTCGATTTGGAGTAATAGCGCTGTCTCTCTCTTTCCCCACGCCTGTCTCGCTTTCTCCGACTGTCTCCCTCTTCCTCACTTGCTCCGTAGCGCTCCAAACCCGAGCCGAGCTTAGCCGAGTAGCCCAGAGACGAAACGTTGGTCCGAGCCTAGCCGAGTGGGACCGATGCACGGTCCACAGGAACTCTGCACCGCAGTTTGCACGCGTGAGATTTTGGGCGTTTGAGAGGCCCTTACTTAGACGGACAATGCTTCAGGTAGTAGTTCCGTTATACTCCTTCCTATTAATTACGCATATATATGTTATATGTTAGTGTATCCGCTCACCAGCTCTAATGGAATTAATCTAATGGTATTGACACTCGTCATTGTTTGTTACTGTAAGTAATCATGTACGTGGCTGGAAATAATGGATTGCTTTACACCATACGCGTACGCGTACGCATACTTATGACAGTATCTGTAACTGTTATTTCCATACCTTATCGTTTCCGATTGTTCTTGGCCTTGAGGCATGTGGGGGAGGGGTGAAATACTGGCTGTAGGGGCGGGGGCGAAGGCTAGTGCATTCCTTGTATTTGATATATGTTAGGACATACTTTCTCCTAATTATCCGAATTCGAATCCCACTGTCGGCAGCCCTGAAGATGGTTTTCCGTGGTTTTCCATTTTCACACCAGGCGAATGCTGGGGCTGTATCTTAATTAAGGCCACGGCTGCTTCCTTACAACTCCTAGGCTTTTCCTATCCCATCGTCGCCATAAGACCTATCTGAATAGATGCGACGTAAAGCTCATAGCAAAAAAAAAAAATTATCCGAGTTCTGCATTGTGTTCCAGCTCATATCTTGGAAACACAAGACTCGATGGTATAAATCCTTTTGTTACCTAGACATCAGTAACTGCTAGTTAGTTTGCCTGGTAATTAAATATATTTAGCAAATTTAACCATATGTTAAAAAATGTATTCATTTTTATGTTGTCACTTGAGTACTTATATCAGTCTGACAATAATGAATGCATTCATACATTAGTAAAACATTTCAAAATGATATAAAAATTCCTAAAAATGCTATATATTGATTAAAACCTTTTTGAAAGTTGAAATAATGGCCGTCATCGTAAGGCAAAAAATGCAAATGCAAAATAATAATATGTTATTATCGTTTGTTTCATCGCAGAATGAATTTGTATACTACTGAGTAATGTCCTAATGCAAAGGGGACAAAATATGACATTTCAACAACATCCGCCCCTAATCATTGTTGAAAATAATGAAGCTGACGTTTCTGCAGTTACATCCATTACATGAATACTCCTCTGTTCTACAGTGTATTTCCTTGTATCATAATGTTTGTGTGGAGTAGAAAGGTGCTTCAGCACAAGAACGGGAACATACCCAAGCCATACATCAAGCCTATTATAATCCTATTGTTCTCGTGGGATCCGGAGCGTGGGACTAGAGACCCTGGGGCAAGGATTAAACATACCTCTTCTATAATAACAATAGCACCCTCTCGAACCAGCACAGGCCAAATGACCCTGGTACTCAAGAATTCTAAAATGCTCCATTTAAAATGCAACCAGAAGTGCATGATAAGGACAGATTTCCTCTGAAAGTGTAAATGGTGTTTCGGTAAAAGCATGAAAATTTAAAAATGAAATAGGGGATGTTCCAAGGAACGTTTTAAGACATACAACCGTGGGTCAGAGAAGCCAGAGTAAGGACATATGGGTTCAGACATGTGTAACACTATTACTGTTTTCCGAATAATATTTACTTGTATTTATTCACATTTACCTTTCGCATTATTTAGGGGCAGTAAGGGAATGCTGGTTCACCAGGAATGTCGTGGATTCGAATCCCCGTCAGTAAGTCGAAAAATTTAAGAAATGAAATTTCTACTTTCGGAGGTGCACATGGCTCTGAGGTTCACTCTGCCTACCGCAGAAATGAGTACTAGGTTAATTCCTGGGGGAAAATGTGGCCTGGCGTAGAGTTAACCATTCTACCCCACCTAGTGCCGAGGTTATGGATAGTGAATATTTTTACCTTCCACCTCTCCAAGGGCCTTCATGGCCTGTACGGAGATAACTTTGCCACTTTTATGTAGCATTATTTACAGTAAATAATGTAAAAAATTAATTTAAATAATATATAAACTTAAGATGATGATGATAATATAAAGATGATGATCTGTCGGGATGAGAAGAGGAGGAAGGAATATAGTGAAAGAATGAACAATGACTGGAAAGTCAGGAAGGAAAAGAGAGGGAGGAAATCATGAAGATACATCACGCGGTCCATAGCTGGCCAAGATTGAATAATAATAATAATAATAATAATAATAATAATAATAATAATAATAATAATAATGGAAAAACAAAATTTTCTCTAAGGTGCTATTAAACAGACTATAACCACAAGCAGATGCACAAATAAGGGAATACCAGGCAGGCTTCAGGAAAGGGAGATCATACATTAAGCAGATCTGGAACTTGAGAAACATTTTGAAAGTAAGACAAACAAGAAACACTGTAGTTACCTTTGTGGACTTTAAAAAAGCGTACGACTCCATAGACAGACAGACGCTCTTTGACGTACTGGAAAAATATGGCATTGCCAGAAAACCCAGAGCACTTATGCAACAGACGCTTACAGACACCACCTCCAAGATCAAGTTCATGGGAGAAATTTTTAAACCCTTCCAGATACACGCAGTTGTCCGACAAGGAGACGGGCTCTCACCAATCTTGTTCAACACGGTGTTAGACAAAATTATCAAGCAGTGGGAGGAACAAGTTAAAGGAATACAGCTGGGAAGAACACGTGAAACCAAAACCATCATAAAATGTCTGGCATTTGCAGATGACATAGCCATACTCAGGAATAATACACAGGAGGCAAAGGAAGCACTGGAATGCTTGCATGAAATAGCTGCTAAAACAGGTCTACCAATACATGAATTGACAGAACAAAATTGTGCACACCACGCATACTGTATATTATGGACCCGTTAAAAGAGACAAAAATTTAAATGTTTAGGGGAATACATACAAATAGGAGGATCAAACAAGACGTCCAACATACAACGAACGGAAAATTTCCAGAAAGCATACAAACTCACATGGTCACATTATAATAAGAAAAACATATCAAGACAGGCCAAACTTAGGCACTATAAAACAGTCGTATTACCAAAAGCATTGTAATTATTAATAATCTTGACCATGATGGTCGGGATTGGATCCGTATTGACTTAGTAACAATAAATATGTTGGAAGATAGTCCGCCTAGTCAATACTATTCATTTATTTACCTTTCACCTTAACATCTAGTACATGTTTCGAGAATATAATGCATTCTCTTCCTCAGCTAGTAGATTAAAATTCATTATACAATAAGACCTGACTAAAATACGGGGGCCCCCATTAAAATTCAAAACAATGAGTATGACAATGTGACATTTAAAAATTTTGGATAGTACAAACATAGAATTAAAATCCCATTTTGTCAAGTACAAATTAAAAACACAATATAGTCTAATTAATGTCTAATTAAATACAACGTCTTGTGATGATATGAATTCACAGTGTCCTTGAAGTTGCCTTGCGTAGTTCAAAAATGTTGAGTTAAGGATGAATAAAATTGCATTAGAACTTGAAGTCCTGCCGATATCCACCGTTAATGGGTGTTAAAATGATGTCTATTTAAATTAAAATATTGGACACAGCGTCGTATAATGTTGTGAAATTACGGTGTCCTAGGAATTATAATACTATCTTGCGTAGTTCAATTGGATTTGTACAAGAATAAATGAAGTTGCGTTAAAACTTGGAGTCCTGCCATTATCTTCGGTTGATAGATGTATTATGCAGCCAGGTTGAAAATAGGTTAAAATGGTCAGTGTGATGATGTAAATATTACGTGTGGCATGCATGTGTTAGATAGATGTTGAGGCACCTGATGTTGTTTGGCAACTCGTAATATTTACATCATCACACTGACCATTTTAACCTATTTTCAACCTGGCTGCATAATACATCTATCAACCGAAGATAATGGCAGGACTCCAAGTTTTAACGCAACTTCATTTATTCTTGTACAAATCCAATTGAACTACGCAAGATAGTATTATAATTCCTAGGACACCGTAATTTCACATCATTATACGACGGTGTGTCCAATATTTTAATTTAAATAGACATCATTTTAACACCCATTAACGGTGGATATCGGCAGGACTTCAAGTTCTAATGCAATTTTATTCATCCTTAACTCAACATTTTTGAACTACGCAAGGCAACTTCAAGGACACTGTGAATTCATATCATCACAAGACGTTGTATTTAATTAGACATTAATTAGACTATATTGTGTTTTTAATTTGTACTTGACAAAATGGGATTTTAATTCTATGTTTGTACTATCCAAAATTTTTAAATGTCACATTGTCATACTCATTGTTTTGAATTTTAATGGGGGCCCCCGTATTTTAGTCGGGTCTTATTGTATAATGAATTTTAATCTACTAGCTGAGGAAGAGAATGCATTATATTCTCGAAACATGTACTAGATGTTAGGGTGAAAGGTAAATAAATGAATAGTATTGACTAGGCGGACTATCTTCCAACATATTTATTGTAAAAGCATTGTATGCGTCAGAAACGACCACAATTGGAGCATCAGGCGTCAGAGAGACAGAAAAAATTGAACGTAAAATTCTCAGAAAAATATTTGGACCAATACATAGAGATGGCATATGGATGAAACGACCTACCGAAGAGCTGTACCAGCACACTGACAGACTCACAGACATGATCAGGAAACGCAGACTAACTTTCTAAGGGCACATACAGAGAATGGACAACAGCCTTACAAAGAAAATCTTTGATGTAGTAAACAGTTCAAGCAAGAAAACAAATTGGTATCATGAAATAGAGGAAGACATAAGGCAGGCGGGGATCAACAAGCAAATGATAAGTGACAGAAAATAATTCAGAAACAAAATTAGAAATAAATTTTTTATAGTAAATGAGAAGAAAAGAAGAAGAAAAACAAGAAGACAAGAACATTGTGAATGGAACAAAGGAAACAGGAGCACAGCCAAAGGATGAAGAGATTTTGGGAGGAGAAGAGGAAGAAGGGAATGAAGTGAAAATTGTAATCATGAGATATTCGAGTTCAAACACTGTCCGTCCATAAGAGCAAAAATGATATGAATGAATGAATGAACGGAAAAACTAAATGGAAATAAATCATTTAAAATTTCACTGTGAATTAGCCGTAAAACAGTGACAGGAGTGACTGAGTTCATATTACTTAAACTAGCTTCTCAGACCCAAGTTTTCCCATCTCAAAATGTTTTTCGAAGGGCAACCTCCATTTGCTGCCTAAATTTTGCATGCTTTTACCGGAACATCCTGTGCACGCATACAGCCTGGGTAATACAACGGATAGCTATCAAATTAAGAGTTTAATGATACCTTTCTCTTTATACTAAAACAATTCTTGGTACTGTAATAGAAGATTTGATTCACGTCTAATAGTGGCATTTGCTCAAAATAAGGACATTTTATATTTTGGTAAGCAACCCTGCACTAAAATGTTGTAAAACTGCAAGAATATGCAAGATATCATCCCGGTGTGAGGGAAGAACTATGAATAAATTGAATGAAGGAGTTACTCCTCCTATACGTATACATTACATTTTTCTTCGACTTGGGCGTGGAGAAGGGCTACTGTATGAATGGTTAAATGATGGTGTGAAACATTAAACGACATTAATGGTGTGACTTACGGAAAAAACTTAATCGAATTCATTGTTCATTGTCAGGAAATAATGTATCTCCAGCCAATAGAAGTTTATCTCATTCGTCTTATTCTGCTTCTTTCTGGATTTTTCCCAACCACTCGGGGTCCGCGCGAATGTGGATTATGTCCGTTTCTGTCGTCAGAGGCCTTTCCTGACGCGAACGCTATGTGGAGGGAACCTTCACTAATGCGTATTCTATGGTGGTTGGTAGTGATGTGAATTGTATAGAAAAGAATATATGTAGTAATACGATTGAAAATACCCAGTCCCCGAGCTAAAACAATTAACAAGATGTGGTGAAATTTCCCGCTCCGTCGGGAATCGGGAATGGGGCTCTCTAAAGCTAACACCATTGTGCTGACCATTAAGCTAAGAATCCAGACATCTCCGCGCACCGGATGCATGTCTAATTTCCCCAATTTAAAGGCATGCTTTCCTGTGTCACACAACAAATACTGTATTGAGCCATCTTCAACAAAATGCAAGCAAAATATTAGATTAGGCCGGAAGCAATACAACGCTTACTCCTATTCAGGACTTACGGAAGCTCTTAAAATACAGATTTACTGAAACTAAGTGGGAAATCAAAATATACCAGTTTTTCTTTTGCTATTTGCTTTACGTCGCACCGACACAGATTGGTCTTATGGTGACGATGGGATAGGAAAGGACAAGGACTGGGAAGGAAGCGGCCGTGGTCTTAATTAAGGTACAGCCCCGGCATTTGCCTGGTGTGGAAATGGGAAACCATGGAAAACTATCTTCAGGGCTGCCGATAGCGGTGTTCGAATCCACTATCTCCTGGATGCAAGCTCACACTTGCGTGCCCCTAACCACACGGCCAACTCGCCCGGTGATATACCAGTTAATAGAAGTGCTCACCAATGTACGGTATCGCGAAAGAAACGAAGGGTATTATGGACATTCAGGAAATGTTTACATCCTTCTGTTCAGTCTAGGTAAAAGCAGGGCCAAAGGCAAAGAACTGAGTGAAGCTTATTTATTGGAAAAAAATGTCCGACTCGTTGGCTGAACGGTCAGCGTACTGGCCTTCGGTTCAGAGGGTCCCGGGTTCGATTCCCGGCCGGGTCGGGAATTTTAACCTTAATTGGTTACTTCCAATGGCACGGGGGCTGGGTATACGTGTTGTCTTCATCATCATTTCATCCTCATCACGACGCGCAGGTCGCCTATGGGTGTCAAATAGAAAGACCTGCACCTAGCGAGCCAAACTCGTCCTGGTATATCCTGGCACTAAAAGCCATACGACATTTCATTTCATTGAAAAAAAAGGCCAATCATTTGCTTGTTAAGGGTAAAAATTGAATTCAACTTTGTAGACTGCGGTGGTTTGCCAAGTACCTGGGATCGGCACGAATTACAGAAAAGAGACAAGTGCTCAAAAATCTTTAAATTGCTAGTTCTTTAGCACCTACCTTGTGTACAGGAAAATTGAGGAAAATATACTGTAGTTCTGAATTTTGAAGGAATGGGCACCGATACTAATGAAAGAACTCGGTTTCTTTGAAGTATCCTATGTATAGCTTGTAGAGTCCCATTTTCCCAAATTTTGCAGGAATATTTTTTATTTACATATCGAATGGATTGGCTGCGCGTGTTGACGAGATACGGCTATGAAGCCAAGCCCCCCTGCATTCGGCAGACGAGTGGGTTCTAACCTCACCGCCGGTTGTCCTAAGAATGATGTTCTGTAGTTTCCCATTTTCACTTCCATGCTAATGCCGGGACAGCTCTTATGCATAGGCCGCAGCCGATGCTTTCCGCCGCCTTACCCAATGTTACTCACAATCATTCATTTACATTGGCTCCTCAAGTGTGGTTGACATCAGGAAGGGCATCCGGCCGTAAAAGCATTCAATATAATTTCATCCAAACCCCACGTGGGTGGGGGACGCAGGCGAAGAATTCCCTGCCTGTCGTAAGAGGTTACTAAAAGGGGCGACCGAGGGATGATCGAATTGGAACCATCAGACTACTTGTAATTAGTATCACCACGCGGGGAACACCATGCGTCGCGTTTACTTGCGCGTAGTACCACTAAGGTACAAAATAGGTTTGTTATTAGCAGCAACAGAGTGCGCTGTCGGCTTTTACAATACCTGTGATGAGTACCACTATATGAGCGACACCATGGTTCTGTCTTGCTATGATCAGTACCCACTATATGAGGAACACCACGGGATAGTACGAGTCCCTGTGGTTAGTACACTTATGTGATGAACACCATAGGTTTGCGTTGCCTGTAAATGGGGCCGCAATGTGCGAAACACCATAGGCCTGTGTTACATGTGCGAATTCCATTACCTGCGAGTAGTAGACTATCATAAAGTGTCGAATACAGCGAGTCTACGCCACTTTTGATTAGTACCGCAGCATGACAAATACCATGGTTCTACTTTCCTAGCGATAAGTACCATTATGAGGGGCCGATGACTTGGATTTTGGACACCCCTTAGACTAAAAACATCTTCGATTCAGTATTGTGCTGTAGAAGTAGTCCCATGGTCAGTAATACTATTGTTTTACATCAGTTTTCTGTGAATATGGGGCATTGCGGGTCGGATCCTCTGATTATTTTAAATTCATATCCATCCATTCATTCTTCGTCCTCACGTTTTGAATTCTGGTCAGTGGAGGATTTTGGACTTTCAATTTGTCATTACATTTAGTCTCATTTCGCACCATTAAAGGCCGATGACCATTGTAGGTGACATAAAATTGTCGGTCGCCTAAATATGACTCGATCATTTTGAGAATGTAGAGGAATACTTTATATAATTCCCCCAGTTTCACTATTAGATTATCGTGACAGACGGTATCAAAAGCTTTGACGACATCGATGAAGCCGGCTGGCACGCTACGCCGTAGAGTGAATGATCTCGTAGCATATTGAACCAGGCGTAAAACTGCCAATGGAGCCACGTGACACTGTGACTGACATCACACCTCAAAGCCTCAGCTTTCCCAAGAGGGGAAATAACGAGTACCCGTTGGCCATGAAGTGAACGACGGGGTTCTTGGGTTCAAGTCAGATTACGAGTAACCCTCCAAAAATCGCGATCTGACTCGTTTTCTGTGAGAACGCGAGAGCGTTCTTCCTATTTTTCAATCTTGTGCTCCAGCAAACGTTGGTAGACGACCTTGGCAAATTCCTACTATTCTGCCTTGTCATCTGGGTCGCAATAAAGTTGCTATCTCTTCCGATAGCGATTTTTGATCTTGAGGAGATCTGGAATACCCTCCTCGACTTGTGGACCGCGGGCCGAATGAGAATTTTGAGCTTCTTGCTGGATGTGTTTCCTGGCGTCGAGCATCTGTCATCATCATCCCGGGTGGGGATTTCGAAAGGTTTAACATTCTGTTCACAAGTTTCTTAAACTTATGGTAGTCCAAGTTGACGTCAGGGATCGAATGAGTTGGACCCTCAAGACGCTCACAGGTAGGATTGAAGACAATGGGATTATGATCTGAATTTTATTCTCTTGGGACCATGATCTTGTCAAACGTGTTGGTGCACGCGCTCAATTTTGTCACAGTCTCCCTTAGTAGAGGGATGAGTCTGGAAATGTTCATTTGCAGAAGTGGGAGTTGTAGCGGGGGCAGCAGCGCCACCAACAAGGTTCGCGAACGAAATCCCTGTGGTCACAGATCAAGAGGGTGACAGAGCACTCTTTTTCTAGGCTTTAACTTACTCCGTAGTTTTCTGTTTAGAAATGGCTTCCCTAAATAAGTGGCACCCTCTCCACGAAGCTGGATGTTGCCCTGACTGTTGACGTACCTGGTGGGTGCCTCCGGGGTGAGCGGGCAGGCAGCGGCCAAGTGGTTTTCTCTGCACATAACACATCTTAGTGGCATTTTACAGTAGTTGACAGAATGGCCGGTTCTTTGACATTTAAAACATTGAGAAGGACCCTCCCTGCCTCGATAAGCATTAATTTTTACCCTAGATCCACATGAGTAGTGCATAGAGTAAACTGTTCTAATAAATTCCGCGTTAGTAAGCATTACATTAATTACACTGAGGGGATTACCTTTTGGGTGGTGGCATCCCTCCTGGTAAGCTGGTAAATATCCTTTGGTTTGTATCCGAGTGCAACTGGTTCTTCCTTAACCCAGTCAGTACCAACTGTTGACACGATATTTCGTATGATGACCTTCAACAGCCGCTTGGAGGGCAGCTGGTGAGTGTAGGAACTGGCATTGGTAGAATCGAAATACTGTGTCAAGTAGGTAATCCTGCTCATTGTCGACGCGCTACTTGAGGGCATCCTTGGTGTTAATGACCCCAATATCCCCAGTGCACCGCGATTTCAGGTATCGATAATGCTGCTAGTAGTTGGTCTTGTCGAAAACAACTACCGGTGTCAGCGACTTTTTCTTTAAAATTGGGCTCGTTTCCATATGCTCAACCTCTCCACCATGGGCTGTTGGCTTAGCAGTTCTGTCCCCGTCAGACACAGACCGTGCTGGTGCCGAACGGGAGGTACTTGTCAAGGGGGCAGCCTCAGTCACTGTCAGGGGAGTGGTCGACTGGGCAGGCACTAGTGCCTCTGGCCCGTTGCAAAAGAATTTAGATCTCTACTGAAAATGTGTGTGATGCCAGAAGTGGGGGACCGTTTTTCTCAAAACATATCGTGGTTTAGATTTTCCTTTGACTCTACGTACAGTTGACCACTGAGTATTGTCATCTGAATTGTTTTGCAGTCGAGAAGGAAGCTAATAGGAGGGCTCGTTCTTCTATGGATGTGCCCTCAGGCAGTAGAGTAATGGTGGAGGAGCTGGCTGATTAACCAGCTGCCTTCGTCAACTTTACCAGTTCATTGTCCGTGACCATTGTTATGTCGTGACCAGGGGCGCTTTTCCTCTTTGTATCCCCACTGCCTAGCGGGTAACCAGTCGAAGCCATGGTCTTAACTCAGAAGCGCGAATCAGAAGCTGAGATCGGATTAAAAACGAAAGACTCCACCGAAACTGAACTCGCACCAACAATTCAATCATTCACCAGCTAGTAGAGCACACCAGAATAACCGTCCTCTTTCCTAGAAAGATTTCGAATAAATGCTCTTTGCTCAGTACAGCCTGTATTTAAAGCAAACCTGACGTGAAACGTCATGCTGCTGCTACTAGCATCACGCTAATGCGATCTGCGGGAAATTAGAATCAACGTAATTTTTCAGATATATAAACACGCCTACCAACGCTCGTTATTCTAACCCATCCCCTTCTTGGTGTTTGGATATTTTCTTTTCCGCATGTGTAAAATAATTATATTCAAATAAGAAACATAAAAATACATGATGATTGAACATTACAAGTAATGTAACGGTAACATAACTGGAAACAATCAGATAGAAATGCACATAAAAGTAGCATTTCTGTCTGATCTTCGAACGGCAATTTTCAATAAAATAAGTTTCCTCCACGATTTTACCGAGCAAGTGACTGTGCGGTTTTGGTCAGGTAGCTAGCAGCTTGCGTTCGGGAGATATTGGGCTCGAACCCAACTGTCGGCAGCCCTGATGATGATTTTTCGGTGGTTTCCAATATTCACACCAGGCGAATTCTGGGGGTGTACCTTAATTGAGGCCACGGCCGCTTCCTTCCCACTCCTAGCCCTTCCCTGTCCCATCGTCGCCAAAAATCGATCTGCATCGGTGCGACGTGAAGCCAATAGCAAAAAACACTTCCTTGCCACTCCTAGCCCTTTCCTATCCCATCGTCGCTTTAAGATCTGTGTCGGTGTGACGTAAATCAGCTTGTCTCCATGAATTTATGCCAAATTCACACATTAAATGCGACATGTTAAATTGGTATTTGTTTCCTCAGAATCATGAGGCAATTTTGTGGGAATACGATAAAGATGAACCAAATCGAGGCAGAATGAGGATGGTTTACGAATACATAGTACGGACAATTTCTTGTCCACACTATCACTAAATTGCCTCTGTTTGTCTGTTACAAACTTCAACTTTACGGCAATTTTAGTAAACATTATCTTTTGCTTTCCGTCATGCGATAAATATTTGTATATGTAACCAACGATCGCAAATTGATATTCCCATAACATATATTATCTAAAACGTTTGGATATCCCTACTTTTAACAGACCTAATTAAGAATGACCGTTTTCGATCTTCGTAAAATTCCTTACTACATGCTATAACCCTGATTCACCCGATAACACATCAGAGAAGGGATTGATTCTATTTAAACAGTTTTGGTACCAGGTGAGTTGGGCGTGCATTAAGGGCGTGCACCTGTGAGCTTGCATCCGGGTAGCAGTAGATTTGAGCCCCACTGTCGGCAGCCCTGAAGATGGTTTTCGTGGTTTCCCATTTTTATACTAGAATTGTAAAAAAAAAAAAAAAAAAAAGCAGTTTGGGTGATATATGCGCAGCCGTTTCCCAGTTTTAGGAACGCAGACAGATAGAAACCAAACGCAAAACACCTTCATATGATTCGTATTACGTATGAAACGAATAACTTTGAAGTCATTTTGTTGAAATAGTGTGCAGACACGCACGCTAGCCTTACGGTTTTACTTCTATAGATGTACAGAAATTAATTTTAAATATTTCCGTGCGTGTAGTATAACATAATTGCACCGCAGTCGTATATTAACTTAATTGCAGAAGAACCCTTTAGAAATTGCATATGCTTTGTACAACTGATTCCCTAGTTAAGTGCACGTGTGAAATGTAGCTACACATTTGTTGTATCCCGTCTCTCTCACATGTGTTCTGCTTCGGGGCTCGCAAAATTCTGCGGGGCTGTTATTTAATTTTGTTAAAAACGAGTCGGTGGTTTCAATTATTGCTATGTGTTCCTTTTTTATAAAATGAAAACTAGGTAATGTAATTGGAAGTACAGTAATGTATTTGGAGTGTGCCATCAGGACTTCGCCCTTGCATTCTAAGTTTGGTACTTTACTCTTGTACAGTGCTGAACGACTGGTTGTGAGTGTCATCTCGTATATTATAGTGTGTGGTTTTCCACCTAAATTCTTTAAAGATTAATAATAATAAAAATAATAAGTATAATAATCAATGTTCCGGGATTTCCGTGGTTAAGAAGCGTCTAGGTTGAATGGCCGGACAAGGAGTTAACTAGAACAGAACTTAACACAAAAAATTTAGAAATTTGATTTCTTCCCTTTCCTTTTTTCCAGTTTAAAGTTGATAGATAGGAAATCTGAAATGATAACAGACAAATATGACATGTTCTTAATGAACTCGTGAGCTCTAAAAATATAAGGGACTTACAAGTCCGAGCATCAAGTACAAGAACTTGGAATAATTTCCAGGCAGTTACTTTACATTGCAAAGTGCCTTATTGCTCTTGACAGGTACAATATTTACAAGAATACGATTTGCTCTCAGAAGGTACACTACTCAAGAGTATGAGCTCCTAAATACCCTAGTCTAGCCTCGCAGATGTAGTCAGTTTCCTTTGATACACTGAAATTAACCTAGGCCAAATCGGGTGACCTCACTTTAAAGTTTTCATAAGTTGATCCACAATAGCGTTTATCACTGTTCTAAAAGGGAAACAAAATCGAATGAACAGTTACCCTAAGAGTAATACACGAGATATAGAGCCGTCGTTGCCCATACTAGATGGCCTTAATGGAAAAATACAATGGTGGCACATAATCGCCCTGTAGCGGTATAATTTGTTGGGACTGTGCGGAATTGCCGCTACACCTGAGCTTGGTACATGTGGAGTTTGGAGGCAGAGGGAAGGCCATCATTTGCGCCATGTAATGCAGCACAGCAATTGGCCTAAATTGTTAACTGTTATGCATTTAAAAGACCTGATTGGACGAAATTATAATTTAACGGCGGCCAATCACTTCGTTACTGGATGTTAGTGGTACATTGTTGTTTACGAACTTGGTGTTGGTGAGCTTCGCCGCTCGACTTTCAACTGTTTATGAAGCGCACTCTTGTGCCTGCCGCATGAAACGGGTTGTTGTGATCGTGATGTGATGCTCCGACCGGCAAGAAGCCGGTAGAGGTTGCTCTTGTTACGATGCCCTCAAAGGGGGTCATGTGTATCTTCGAACCACCCTAGCATACTTATTTAGTGCTTTTTAGTCCTTAAAACTTGTGTGGTGGGGTATGGTCACTTCCGATAGATGTAGCATATCACTATTACTAGCTGATGTACCTGTAATTCGCTACGGAATTCTACATTGTATACAGAATTCTAGGTTAGGTAGTGTACACGTTGTGAGCAAGACTGTATTAAATTGTATGGCTCTTAACGTTACCCTAGAAACGCGACGGGAGGTCACCAGACGTCTTTTCTCACATGAAGACTGAGGGAATTTTCACTGTAATGGTAGACCCAATTTCATACCATCAGTCAATCAGGTTGGGATGTTTTCATTATAATGCCTTTTTACATCCTCAGAAAGACTGTCTTAGTGGTTTTCCCAACTGAAATGAACATACAATGACGTCAATAGGAATGGCGCGATTAAAAGTAATGCTTTCATATTACAAAATACTCATTCAAATGAAACACCACACATTTTCTCACTTTTAACCAGCAGGACTACGCTGCCTATCTAACAGTCCAAAGTTCCAGACCTGGAATGACCAAACCGCAGACAGCCGTGATCCGTGAACTCTTCGGCTTTCTTCGGCGGGGTGAGTGTCGAATAGTGGAGACTCCCAGGGAAAAAACTATGCCCAATTACTATTCTGTCTCCTAGGAGTACCCGATGAGTCAGAAAATATCACTTCACTACACAGGCGGCGGAAAAATCTATCTGACTTGAAGGCAAATTTTTTCTCCAAGCCAGAAGAGAAACCCCCTCTTCACTGCTAGTTTGGAAGAAATTGAATGTAGAATTTAATAAAAGTGAAGAGAAAGAAGCTTTTCTTAAGAAACGGCTCTTTTCAGAGTTGAATTTTGAGTTATTTAGTGAATTGTGGTGCTATAATTTGGAAAAGGCCTAAATTGTTATTTTAGACCAGGCCATACTACTACTACTACTACTACTACTACTACTACTACTACTACTACTACTACTACTACTACTACTACTACTACTACGTTTTTCCTATTTGCTTTACGTCGCACCAACACAGATATGTCTTATGGCGACGACGGGATAGTAAAGGCCTAGGAATGGGAAGGAAGTGGCCGTGCCCTTAAAGTACAGACCCAGCATTTGCCTGGTGTGAAAATGGAAAACCACGGAAAACCATCTTCGGGGCTGCCGACAGTGGTGTTCGAACCCACCATCTCCCGATTACTGGATACTGGCCGCACTTAAGCGACTGCAGCTATCGAGCTCGGTACTACTACTACTACTACTACTACTACTACTACTACTACTAAGTGAGGCTCTGCCTTGAGTATGCACACTGCTCATTCAAAACAGCGCGTCAGAGTAGGGATCGAATAGCTGAAATAGTATGATGATCCAGTGTGTTACGTACCAGCTGTATCAGAAAGTGTATGAACCAGAGGAATGGCATGCTAAAGAAGAAAGTTTTCTAACTCCCCGGCTATTTCCCGCCAATATTCAGTCAGCCTGTTATACTCGGTACGCAGCAGTAATCCCAACTATCGGAGTTGAGAGGCAGCATAAGAGACAAAGAACATCACAATAAACAATGGTCAATGCAATGTTATTGTTGATCAATGTTATGCACTTTCGATATTATAGGCCTTCACGTTTCGTTTTCTTCCGACTCTGAAATACCACTCCTATCATAGTCGGTACGGTAAAACTGAATAAAAGATAAATGATCGGAAATCGTATTCTCTATAACTTTTTAATATAGTACTTTTCGATAGGACCAATAACATTGGCATTTAAAAATTACATTTTAGGCACCTTCCCCTAAACTACAATTACATCCAATACGTATGAATAACATTGTTTATAGCTTACACTGTAGTTTCCTATTCCCTGACTCTATATACTGATTTTCATTAAATTCTGTTAACCCATTTTCTCGTGGCTCGGCGTTGATATGGACTTAATAACAAAAATACAAAATCATGAATATCTGTGTTATCATAGCCGGTACGGTAAAAATGTATAAGACATAAATGGTTGGAAATTTAATTCTCTATAACTTTGGTTATGTAGTATTTATCGATACGACAAATAATAATATAAATATTAGAGAATTACATTTAGGCTTTCCCCTAAACTACCATTTCACTCAGCGTAAATAAAATTACTTATAACTTAAATTGTAGTGGCTCATTCTCTGACTTCGCATACCAATTTTCAATGAAATAGGACCACGAATAACGTAAATATTAAAAAAAAATGCTAGTTGTTTTACGTCGCACCGACACAGATAGGTGTTACGGCGACGATGGGACAGGAAAGGGCTAGGAGTGGGAAGGAAGCGGCCGTGGCCTTAATTAAGGTACAGCACCAGCATTTTCCTGGTGTGAAAATGGGAAACAACGGAAAACCATTTTCAGGTTTGCCGACAGTGGGGTTCGAACCTACTATCTCCCGAATACTGGATGCACCTAAGCGACTGCAGCTATCGAGCGCGGTAAAATTAAATTTTAGGCCTTCCCCTACACTACCATTTCACTCAGCGTTAATAAAATTATTTATGACCTAGATTGTAGCGACTTATTCCCCGACTTTGCATACCAATTTTCATCAAATTCTCTTTGGTCGTTTTCTAGTGATGCGTGTACAGACAGACAGACAGACAGACAGACAGACAGACAGACAGACAGACAGACAAGTAAAAAGTGCATTTCCTGGTTACTGTGGACATGACCGATACAGAAATACCATTCTTTTCAAATTCTGAGCAGTGTACAGACAAAGCTCTTATTTTATACATATATAGATTTGCTAATGTTGGTGAAAGAACGATAATGTCAGGGATGTTATTAGATATTGGTCGGGTGGGAGTAGGAAAAAGGATGTCCACGCCCCGGATGTCACGTGAGACTTGTTCATATGTTCTCTGTTGAGCGCTGTCATATGATGTAACGTTAAAATCTGCCATAATTAAACAGACTGAAAAAATTGATTTACATATTGAGCCCTGACAGCACTCCCTGTGACCATTTTGCACATCTCAATTCTGAATCTGTGTTGGGTTACGCCACGGCAAAGCAAAACAGTCGGTGATCCATGAAGCCTCCACTCTAGGGACGTGCAATTTCGACGAGTTGGGTCACAGGTTTATATAGTGGACTGGTATCAGCATAGTTTAAACGAAGAAAATAAACATCATTTCCTACCAAAAATTAAGTAATTATTCCGCAGCAGAATGTCAAGAGATTTAAGATATTGGCATATTCATCAAGATACATTGATCATTATTTCATTTCATCCTAAATTAAATAACTATCCTAGTACTCCTACACTACATCAAATGAGAACTCTGAGAAATGTTTCATTTATGGAAGGATTTTCCGTTTAATGACTACTAAATGACTTCGAATAACAGCTACATAATGAACAAATTAACAGCAACACAAACGGATATAGGAGAAAAAAATGAATGTTACGTTAATTCGAAATAAATACCTAACTTCTTGCTCTTGTTACAAAAGGAATTACAACATCGTCTATCAAGAAAAATCGAAAACGAAAGAGACAAAGTGTCTCACTGCTGAAGGCTTACAGTGAAAGATCTATCATCCATCACACATTTTAAAATAAATAACTGGGAATTGCTGAATCATGCACGTTGAAGTGCTGTTCCTACTTAAATATGTCATAGT
The DNA here is from genome assembly GCF_040414725.1 of Anabrus simplex. Lineage (NCBI taxonomy): Eukaryota > Metazoa > Arthropoda > Insecta > Orthoptera > Tettigoniidae > Anabrus > Anabrus simplex. The sequence continues at coordinate 446,007,548 of NC_090267.1, read as the reverse complement.
ATTCCGTCATTCCCATTTAAATCATCGCATTATTTTTCGGTAAACTGTCTGCCTAGCAACTTGAAAACACCGTTACTCTAAATTCATTAATCATCGCACATGCAAGAGAAATGTTCGAAAGACACAGGATTGTAGCATAATATCGCACACTGAGAATAACACGGCCACAACTCAAAAAAGGTAAATTTTACAGGAGAGAGATTTGAAAGTTTGCATCTTGTATATAAAATCAGATTATTAATAAATCAAAGTAACTGTTTACTACAATTACTTCGGTATATACACTTTTTACTTTGGTCTACATACGCTTTGATTTATGCAATTGTATGCGAGATAATCTGATTTATATTAATAAAATTTGTACTTGTGGCCTTATAATACCAGCAAGGTAGAAGATTTACTAACATTACTTCGAAATTGTAATGGAAAGTATGAATACCAACTTGCATAATGATCACAAGCACACTTTATTCTGCAACATTTACTACACAATAACTTAACCAAAACCAATTTTATTATATTCAAAGTACAATAATTTTATCAAATAATTCTACAGCTCCTCACATTGGTAATCAGCTTCCGTAAGGTCCGCTTGTCTGTCCTCTTCATTTTGATCATGAGCTTGTAGGCTTTTAAAGAACTGGTGATGAACTCTAGGAATGACACCAGCTGAACACAAGTCGAGGAGGTCCTTAAGCTTGCTCAAATATATTTATAAGCCTGTTCCAGAAGTGGTAAACTTGGACGTCCTCGCAGTTTTCCTCTTACGTGTATTGTTTTAAAGTCCTGGTCTTCGTAGTCTGTTTTGTAGAACAGGACGTTGGGTGAATCCTTTCTTGTTTCGATGATTTTGAAGGAATTCCAGTTCACTTTCTGGCCATCTTCGTTGACTGTGAAATTCTTACCCATATTCTTCGCCAGTTGTTTAAAATCTTTAATGTCCTCCGTCGCAAGCTCTCTTACAACGTAGGGCTTTCCTTCTTTCTTAGCTAACTGTATCAGAGGCACCCACTGCGTTGGTGTATAAATTGGGCCTGATTTCAAACTCCTTGCTTTCTGCTTCTCGATTGTAGAATGCATACTATCTCCTTCGTTCTGTGTATGTCCAGCTATCAAATATTTATGGGTAATTTGTGGAATACTAAGTGTCTGTACAGCAAAGAGGTACAAAGATGCTATACATTTATTCTTATTTTGTCCACCAGCATTATCTGAATAAAATACAACACGTTGATTCTGGCAATGTTCTTCTAGAAAAGTCAAAACACAAGTTCCAATTTCATTGACTCCACGATTAGCTATGGATTCGTTCCAAAAGAAACAGTACCCTTCCTTCTTTCCGATATCATAAACAGTAAAATTATAACAATTCAACTTTCTCTTATAGTACAAAACTGAAATATCACCGCATGGTGCTTGAAGGACTGCCTGTAAATCAAAGCATGATACAGTCAATGACCCTTCCTTAGCAAGAACACTATCTTTGGATTTCTCTTCTCTACTTAGAAGTTTGTTTCTGCAATGATCTTCATACATTGCTCGTTTCTGTTCCTTTTCTTCATCACTGGCATTTTTGTAACTTTCACAGAGCGCACACTGATCTTTCTTTGGCACAAAAAAAGAAAGATTGAAGTCTGTATTGAAAAATTCCCTATATAAACTGAGCTTCACTGAAGGAAGTCCGCTTTTGGTTTGATTTTCCAGATACAGTCGGTACATCTCAGCAACTGTTAAGCTCCCATCTAGATACTCTTTACTTGTTTGAGCTCGAAGATAATGAGACTCTGTTCTGGGGAACGAGCGTATATGGTTTCTAACCTGTTCCTTCAACGCCTCATCGACATTATGCTTTGTGTGTTTTCAGCGTTTCTCCTTCTCTAAAACTCCATGTTCGTCAACTTTATTCCAGCAGTTCCTTATGAACTTATCTCCTACATCAAGAGTTTTCATAAAAAACTGCTTACATACCCTTATTTTATTTCCATCTACAAGGAAGTAGTACGCAATATTACATCCCCTCTGGCTTCCTTCTTTTGAGTATCTGTACCTTGGTTGCACTTTTTGGGAGTGACTGACCACAAAATTACGCTGCAGGCCATGATCTCCTAATTGCCAGTAGGATTTATTGATTTCTGCTTGTCTTTCCTCTGTAATTTTGGTGGGACATTGAAGACGGCACTTTTTCCCACAAACACCTCTAACTGACTTCGCAACTATTTCTTTATTGGTTACAGTGAGGTATGTCTGACCTAAATTTACTCTTGATTTCTTTATGTTCGCTTTCCATAACTCTGGCTGATGTTTCCTTTTCTTGCTCTGCGATCTATCAGCTACTTCACTTTCTACTCGAAGTGTTGCATGTTCACTCTCGGTAGAATCCTCAGTTGTTTCTATTTCAGGCACATCACGCTTTTCAAAGTGTACTAATTCTGAGATATCACTATCACAAACAATCTCTTCCAGCGCCCCACTCTGCTTCCCTCGATCGACATTCTTTTCTTGTGAACTGGTCTGCAAAAGAGAAAAATTAGACCCTCTGTATTTCGTTTGCTTGTTATGATTTAATTTGAAAGAACTACCTATAGCACGTTATTTATAATAATGTAACTCTGAGGCCATTGTGCTTGTATTGCACAAAGCTCCACTCGTCCCTTCACAGTTAGTGCATGTTGCAAGTGGTAATCTGATACTCTGAGGGAGATGAGCTGCTTTCACAGGCACGAGATCAGTGTAAACCTTTTCTTCACCGGCATTTATCTACAAGTAACAAAACATAAAACTAACATTATTATATTTTACACAGATATTACTACCCAGGCGATTTATCCAATGGATATTAGATTTCTGAATTCAACTTGCCTGTAAATCATCACTGCCTCTATCTGGTTTTAAAATATCGAAGTCGCTTTGGTCCTTTGTAGGTGCTACAGGAATACTTCGCATCTCATCAAGTTCAATTCCATGTTGGTGTTCAACAATCTATAACAAATTAATCAGCCTTAGGTACGCTCTCCGTTCCCTCATCATTTCATGAATATTTAAGAAATGTACGAGTATGAAAAACAGCAACAGGGTACAAAGTTACTGCTTCCAGTAGTACACTAAATATATTAAAATAAACGATCAACTTAAACCCATATACTTCCAGTTACAGCTATGATAAATCCCAGATATAATTTTAATCATATTTACAGGTGGCTGCTTACCTCTGAATCACAGTTTGTGGCAGGATGGAGCACCATCATCATCATTTTCCTTATTCGGGATGATCCTGTATTGTTCATGTCCATTTTGATACATCCAAAATCACAGAATAAGGCAAAACTGATGAACACAACGCACAGAAGTTTCTCTACTATAGTCACTAAGGAATTCCCTCCAATTCAATGTAAATAATAAGTACATTATTAATGACAATAAGGAAACTGGATTTACATTGTAGCAACAAGAGCCCTCCACTCAGAAAGGTGAGTGTAATAAGGCCACAACTTAAGATGCATACCTGCACAACAGTGAATTGGTATGGAATGCAAGTATAATACAGCCATATGTCAAAATGTGGCTGTATTGTTCTCACCACTAAGTTTAAGAAACCAAAATGTTATAAGGAATTATCTGCCCTCAGATGGAAAAAAAATTAAAATATATGTATGGCCATGTTACACTAAATAGAGCATGACTAGATGATATTATTACTTGAATAAAACGAAAAAAATTTTTTTTGAGATGTGGCCTTATAATTCTCAGTATACGATATATCATCCATCAATACCATGCACTTAAGAGACAAACTCGATCCTCTCGGACATTCATCGAAGTCTGCACCTAGACAATGGACATCAAGAGATACTGCAACATCTACAATAACCTTCTCTAACTACGTTGATTCTGCGCCACCGGATTCCACTGCGAAGTTCGGCCTGAAATAATTACATCAGCACTAGGCACCAACTCAAATGATCTACAAAAAAAAAGTATTCAAGTAGCAAAGAAATGATATACTTACCGTTGGAGGTCGTATTCCCTTTAAGACATGACCCAATATTCTTATGTTACTGTTCATTTTGTGAAGATCCTAACATCCCCTTGATACTGTGCGCTCTGATCTATATTGTATTTAAATAGGATAAATGTGACGACCATCTATCAGTGTTCACGAGTATGAAATCCTATAACATTATCCCAAATACGGCATCGTGCCTAAATAAATCATTCATCATAACGACATTAAAATTCACGCATGACCAACACAATTCCTAACGTCAAGACCTTCATCAGGACCTTCACATCGCATCTACTCAAAGTACGCAATCCCAATGACACGTCTATAACCATCCACATTTCATTATCCGTATACATATTTTCAAAGATCCTACCGTATCAAACACCTTATCACGTCACTCAAAACGTCATGCACGGCGAATTCACAATACCTACGAAACAATCTATTCAGGCATATCACATCAAAGACTACTAAATATGTTGCCGCATTAACACCATATCACCACAATAATATCGCAATTTCATTATCAAACACCGTATTCTGTACAAGCACATAATACCTGAAGACCATAGAATCGCACGTCGCAAATACTGAGCTCCTCCGAGGTATTTTGAGCCATGAGTTAGGTTAACGATCATCACAATAACACTATTGCGACACTAGTACCATCGATGCCAAAAATCATTCCGTAAAACCTTGCTAGAAGACGTTAAAAAAACTCACACGACCCACCGCATATTATCACAACATAGATTGAATCGCCATACTAGACGCAACGATCATACTCAACACAACGCAATGATTAATAAATAACGGTCGCCTTCAAGTTGAAAAATTATACATGTCATAAATCGACATAAAAAAGGAATACTACTCTACATCTAAAAAATAAAGCAACTACATGGCGGAATAGGTAGACGATATTTAAGTACTCATCCTGGGTTGTTGCTTCCATGTTCAGCTCTCAAATTATTAATATTTATCCATTAGTGTCCATCACATTCCTGGCCAGATCCTTCTACGTCCCTCTATTTTTAGTTGTTCATGTTAATACATGTTGTCATCTCATTTATATTCAATGATCATCGGTTCCATGTCACCTGAAAACTCAGAAATATCTATTAGGATAGGGTCATACACATTAATACAATTTCACAGTTCAACCAACACACTTGCCTTTACGTTTTGATAACAAGATATCTTGTTTTACAATATAATATTTGTTTATATTATGCCAATATCACGTTATATATATATATCTTTAAAACAATCTTTCTCTCCACGAATTTTACGATTCCGATCCTTCTAAGACACACAGATTGAGAGTCAACTTCCTCAGGAAAAAAAAAAAAAACATTCTACATCAATATAATAATCGCAGACGGATTGCTTTTCAGAATTCTTCTGTACTTCCAGCTCCCATGTGTTCTTGACAATTGAAAACATTTGACATATAATGCGTAACGATCTCGTATAAATCAGCTGTACCGGCAAAGGAACTTGTTTAACAATCGACAGTTAGTAATCGACAGTTTTATTCTCCATCTCGATCGTCGAATCGTGGGAGACTAGATGCACAAGGTATGGCCCTCTCATATACACTTTCATATTCCAAATAATTCAACACATTTCATGGCCCTCAGTAACATTCTGTCATTGACATTTTCTGCCGTTCATACGCATTTCAGTAACTTTACTTGATGAATGGGTAATATTCATGTAGTTCTGCCTTATGTTTCACGATGTCTTATTATTTACCAATATTTTGCGAGGCACCACGGGGTTTAGAACTTATCAATCCGCCGATATCTTCAATTCAGCGATGCTGTTCACATAATTAGACAAGTCATCTGAGTTCAGATTCTCCTGGACGTATGATGATCGGACATAAGATTCATTGACATTATTTCTCAACATAAACTTCCAATGTATTCACCAACCTCATCCTGACATACATTGGAAGGTTATAATATTCTACAAATTATTTAGGCGGTGGTGATCTAGGAGGAGTGTAGATAGTGGCTATTGCAATATTTTGATTACCAATAGTAATTTCAATTATTAAATTTTTGGTATGATATTTTTGTAATTGGTGATAGTGTATTTTTGATAGAATATAATTATTTATGTACACTAATTACTGTACTACCCCTCCACGGGCGGCCAGAGCGGTAGTGTGTGTTATTTTTAATTTGAGATTTTGTTCTTCAGTTAGAACCATTTCATTAAATTTATGACATACGTGTTTTGCTATTCGATCTGCAATTCAATGGGCGGTTGGTTGGTTCTTAGTGAGTACACGTTACGGTACCGGTAATAAACTTTCAATTTTTAAGATAGTGAATATGGAACGCCCCCACTATAAGTATTAAAGCTGCCGATTTGTTTCAACTGGTCTCAATATAACTTATTCCCTAAATTAGAGCTTATGAAGGCGGTTCGATATCAAAGAAGTCGCTGAAATACTGCTCATATAAATATATGAATAGGAGTTCCTGGAAAATGCTGATGAATGACATCGTGTGTCTAGAGCGAAGGATGCGATTCTTGTGAAAGTAATGCGATTATGGCGCCATCTAGCGAGAGAACAAATGCTTAAATATGTGTGAGGACTGCGTTAGTGACGTAAATAAGGCGATGTCAGATGGGAGAGGCCGCTAGTTTTAAAATGACAAATGCTCTTATCAAGGGAGTCACGCCTTTCTTGGTAAATGATAGTCCTACGATACAACTAAAATGATTTAATGCATATTAAAGATGCACATTTTCATTATCTTCTGTTGATGAATTCATTACTTGCATCTCACCAAGGAGACCGCAGTTTTTTGTGCATTTTTTCTATAAATGGCGTTCTACCTCGGAGGTCAATGCGGCCAGTATTTACACAGTGATCTTCGTGGTTGAAAATAAGCCACAACTTATAAATACTACATTCTGATAAGTATTGAGAAATTAAAGCGCATTATTGTAAAATTAGGTTTCATACGAGGACGAAAATTGAGGTTGGCCGTGATGTATTTAACTTGAGAAGAGTACAGCTGGTTCTGCTGTCTTACATTACAGTTTTGCAAGCTGCTTTACGTCGCATCGACACAGATAGGATAGGATAGGATAGGATAGGATAGGAGTGGGAAGGAAGCGTCCATGGCCTTAATTAAGGTACAGCCCAGGATTTGTCTGGTGTGAACATGCGAAACCACGGAAAACCATCTTCAGGTCTGCCGACAGTGGAGTTCGAACCCACTATATCCCGAATACTGGATACTGGCCGCACTTAAGCGACTGCAACTATCGAGCTCGGTTTACATTACAGTAGGATGTGGTTCAAGTCGGGTATTTCTTCAGGGATATTCTGGGCAGTGAGAGGTGTCCAGTACCTTGATCCTTTGGAGATGACTCGGATAGCATCCATGGCCCAGACCCTTTCTTATTAAATACTAGCAAGATACCCGTGCTTCGCTACGGTATTATACTGAAATTTATAATTGAATGCTTATTGTTTTAGGTACATAATCCGCCGAAATTCACGATCTGACTCGTTTTCTGCAAAAATCCGCCAATATTCGTGATCTGACTCGTTTTGTAATAGATTACGGCAAGTTTCCTCCCATTTTCAATCTTTCTTTCCAGCAATCGATTTCGTACTTTCCGGGTCCAGGGCTAGGTCCAGGTATTCTACCCGGTCAGTTGGGTCCCTAAATCTTTGCCATCTTTTCCTATAAGCATTTTTAATATGGATGAAATCCTTCAGGAGATCCGGCGTGGTGTCATATTGGGTGCCTAGAAGGCACTGAACCCGCGGCCGGACTGCATTCTTAGTCATTACCCGTCCAGGAGCCGTTTCCAGCGCGGTCCGCACATTTGACGACGGTCCGGAACATTATTATTATTATTATTATTATTATTATTATTATTATTATTATTATTATTATGTGTTGCTGGAATGGATGATGACAGGAAAACCGGAGTATCCGGAGAAAAACCTGTCCCGCCTCCGTTTTGTCCAGCACGAATGTCACATGGAGTGAACGGGATTTGAACCACGGAACCCAGCTGTGAGAGACCGGCGCGCTGCCGAGGATCCTTATAAGTACATTAAGAACAGTAAAATCAATTGGTCTCACCTCCTTCTACACCCCACCGCCGTTAAGTTTATTTACCGGCCACCCCACCCCCCCCACAAAAAAATTAAAAGGAGGCTTGTTTCTTATGTTTAAAGAAGATTTCAAACACCAATGTTCACGTCTATTACCTTCAGTTTTGAGATATAAGTATCCCCATAAAAATAATTTACTTTTTTTCACTTCATTTCACACTACTCTTCCCCCCCCCCCCAAAGTGAATTTTTCCGCAAAAAATACTTGTTTCTTTAATAGTAAAGGATCTTCTAAATACCAATTATCACGACTCTAACTTCTTCAGTTTTTGATTTATGTGTCCTCATGAAAGGAATTCAACTCCTTTACACTCCCGCCCTCCGAGATGGTTTCCCCCCAAAACGCGTTTTTCTTTGTTTTTAAAGGAGATCCAAATACGAATTTTCACGTCTGTAACAACTTTAGTTTTTATTAGATGTATGTATTCTCATTCAATTAATTCAATTAATTTTTCATTTCTTTCACCCCCCCCCCCCTTCATTGGATTTTCCGAGAATACGTGTTTCTTTATTTTTAAAGCAGATTGCAAATATCAAATTTCACGTCTGTAACATCTTCATTTTTGAGATATCAGTAGCCTAATTAAAAGAATTCAACACCATTTCAGTCACTTTTACCCCCCCCCTCCACCCAAGTGGTATTTCCGAAAGCTAAAAATACACGTTTCTTTATGTTTAATAGAGATAAAAAATACCATTTTTCACTTCTGTAACATGTTAAGTTTTTTGAGATATACTGTAAAAATTCTCATTTTAAAATTTCACCCCTTTTGAGTTCCCCTTAAATGGAGTTTCCAAACACAAATCACCTATGTTTAGATTTACAGGAGATTACAAACACCCACTGTTTACGTCTGTAACATTTTACGTTTCCAAGATATTCTGTAGATATAGTCTTTCAAAAATTCACCCAATTTGTCCTCCTGTTTAACCGCCATTAATTGGATTTTCCAAAACCAAAAAATACGTGTCTCTTTATTTTTAAAGGAGATCCCATATACAAATTTTCAGTTCTGTAATATCTTTCGTTTCTGAGATATATGTATCCTCATTAAAGGCATTCAACCCATTTTTCACCCTTTTACACCCCTCCTATTGGGATTTACAGGAAACAAAAATACGTTTTCCTTTACTTTTAGAGGAGATTCTAACTACCAATTTTTACATCCGTAAATTTTAAAGTTTTAAGATGTATACACACTAATTTTAAAAAATTTACCCTCCCCCCTTTTTACCCCCCAATATTTGGATTTTCCAAAAACGAAAAATACGTGTGTTTATTTATTTTTAAAGGAGATTCTAAATACCAATTTTCACATATATAACCTTTAAAAATTTTGAGATAGATACACTCATTTTAAAATATTACTCCCTTTTCACCCCCCCCCCCAAATTGGATTTTCCAGAAACAAAAAAATACGTGTTTCTTTATTTTTAACGGAGATCCCAAACACCAATTTTCAGGTCTGTAATATCTTCAGTTTCTGATATATAAGTAGCCTCATTAAAGGCATTCAACCACTTTTTAGCTCCTTTTCACTCCTCCTATTGCGATTTTCCGAAAACAAAAAAATACGTGTTCCTTTATTTTTAATGAAGGTTCTAAATACCAATTTTTACATCTGCAAACTTTAAAAGTTTGGAGATATAGATTCACTCATTTTAAAAATTCACCCCCTTTTCACCCTCCCATTAATTGGATTTTCCAAAAACAAAAAATTACGTGTTTCTTTATTTTTAAAAGAGATCAAAAGTACCAATTTTCAGGTCTGTAATATCTTCAGTTTCTGAGATATAGGTACCGGTATCCTGATTAAAGGCATTCAACCCATTTTTCCCCATTTTCACCCTTTTTCACCCCTCCTATTGGGATTTTCTGAAAACAAAAAAATACGTGTTTCCTTATTTTTAAAGAAGATTCTAAATACCAATTTTTACATCTGTAAACTTTTAAAGTTTTGAGATATAGAGCAACTCATTTTAAAATTTCACCCCCGTTTTCACCCCCTTAGCGACGGAATATCCAAAAATCCTCTCTTAGCGAGCACCTACGTCTTAATATGAATATATCCCCAAAATTTCATCTCTTTATGTCCAGTAGTTTTGGCTCGGCGATGATGAATCAGTCAGTCAGTCAGTCAGTCAGTCAGGACAAGCTATCTATATATATAAAGTAGCTTGTCCTGACTGACTGACTGACTGACTGATTCATCATCGCCGAGCCAAAACTACTGGACATAAAGAAATGAAATTTTGGGTATATATTCACATTATGATGTAGGTGCTCGCTAAGAGAGGATTTTTGGATATTCCTTCGGTAAGGGGGTGAAAAGGGGGGGTGAAATTTTAAAATGAGTGTATTTATATCTGAAGACTTTAAACGTTTATAGATGTGAAAATTGGTATTTAGAATCTTCTTTAAAAATAAGGAAACACATATTTTTTTGTTTTCAGAAAATCCCAATAGGAGGGGTGAAAAAGGGTGAAAATGGGGGGAAATGGGTTGAATGCCTTTAATCAGGATACCGGTACTTATATATCAGAAACTGAAGATATTACAGACCTCAAAATTGGTACTTTTGATCTCTTTTAAAAATAAAGAAACACGTATTTTTTTGTTTTTGGAAAATCCAATTAATGGGAGGGTGAAAAGGGGGTGAATTTTTAAAATGAGTGAATCTATATCTAGAAACTTTTAACGTTTGCTGATGTAAAAATTGGTATTTAGAATCTTCATTAAAAATAAAGAAACACGTATTTTTTGGTTTTCGGAAAATCGCAATAGGAGTGAAAAGGGGTGAAAATGGGTTGAATGCCTTTAATGAGGCTACTTATATCTCAGAAACTGAAGATATTACAGACCTGAAAATTGGTGTTTGTGATCTCCTTTAAAAATAAAAGAGCACGTATTTTTTTGTTTCTGGAAAACCCAATTAAGGGGGGTGAAAAGGGGGGTAATATTTTAAAATGAGTGTATCTATATCTCAAAACTTTTAAAGGTTATAGATGTAAAAATTGGTATTTAGAATCTCCTTTAAGAATAAAGAAACATGTATTTTTTGCTTTCGGAAAATCGCAATAAGAGGAGTGAAAAGGGGTGAAAAATGGGTTGAATGCCTTTAATGAGGCTACTTATATTTCAGAACCTTAAGATATTACAGACCTGAAAATTGGTGTTTGGAATCTCCTTTAAAAATAAAGAAACACGTATTTTTTTGTTTGTGGAAAATCCAATTAATGGGGGGGTGAAAAGGGGGTGATTTTTAAAAATGAGTGTATCTATATCTCAAAACTTTTAAAGTTTATAGATGTAAAAATTGGTTTTTAGAATCTCCTTTAAAAATAAAGAAACACGTATTCTTTTGTTTTCGGAAAATCCCAATAGGAAGGGTGTAAAAGGGTGAAAAATGGGTTGAATGCCTTTAATGAGGCTACTTATATTTCAGAACCTGAAGATTTTACAGACCTGAAAATTGGTATTTTGGATCTACTTTAAAAGTAAAGAAACACGTATTTTTTTCGTTTTTGGAAAATCCAAATTTTGGGGGGTGAAAAGGGGGGGTGAATTTTTTAAAATGAGTGCGTCTACATCTTAAAACTTTAAAATTTACAGATGTAAAAATTGGTAGTTAGAATCTCCTCTAAAAATAAAGGAACACGTATTTTTTTGTTTCCTGTAAATCCTAATAGGAGGCGTGTAAAAGGGGTAAAAAATGGGTTGAATGCCTTTAATGAGGATACATATATATCAGAAACGAAAGATATAACAGAACTGAAAATTTGTGTATGGGATCTCCTTTAAAAATAAAGAAACACGTAATTCTTAGTTTTTGGGAAATCCAATTAATGGCGGTTAAGCAGGAGTGACAAATAAGGGTGAATTTTTTGAAAGACTATATCTATAGAATATCTTGGAAACGTAAAATGTTACAGACGTAAAAAGTGGGTGTTTGGAATCTCCTGTAAATGTAAATAAACATATGTGATTTGTTTTTGGAAACTCCACTTAAGGGGAACAAAAAAGGGTGAAATTTTAAAATGAGAATTTTTACAGTATATCTAAAAAAAAACTTAACATGTTACAGAAGTGAAGGTATTTTTTATCTCTATTAAACATAAGGAAACGTGTGTTTTTAGTTTTCGGAAATACCACTTGGGTGGAGGGGGGTGGTAAAAGTGACTGAAAATGGTGTTGAATTCTTTTAATTAGGCTACTGATATCACAAAAATGAAGACGTTACAGACGTGAAATTTGATATTTGCAATCTGCTTTAAAAGTAAAGAAACACGTATTCTCGGAAAATCCAATGAAGTGGGGGGGGGGGGGAAGAATTAAAAAATTAATTGGCTTAATTGTATGAGAATACATATATCTAATAAAAACTAAAGTTGTTACAGACGTGAAAATTTGTATTTGGATCTCCTTTAAAAACAAAGAAAAGCGCGTTTTGGTGGGGAAGCCATCTTGGAGGGCGGGAGTGTAAAGGAGTTGAATTCCTTTCATGAGGACATAAATCAAAAACTGAAAGAAGTTAGAGTCGTGATAATTGGTATTTAGAAGATCCTTTACTATTAAAGAAACAAGTATTTTTTGCGGGAAAATTCACTTAAGTGGGGGGGGGGGGGAGTAGTGTGAAATGAAGTGAAAAAAGTAAATTATTTTTATGGGGATACTTATAACTCAAAACTGAAGGTAATAGACGTGAACATTGGTGTTTGGAATCTCCCTTAAACATAAAGAAACAAGCATTCTTTTAATTTGGGGGGGGGGGGTGGCGGTAAATAAACTTAACGGCGGTGGGGTGTAGAAGTAGGTGAGACCAATTGATTTTAGCCTTTATTAATGTACTTATAAGGATTCGCCGTTGCTCAGGCGGCAGCGCGCCGGCCTCTCACAGCTGGGTACCGTGGTTCAAATCCCGGTCACTCCATGTGACATTCGTGCTGGACAAAACGGTGGCGGGACAGGTTTTTCTTCGGATACTCCGGTTTTCCCTGTCATCAGCCATTCCAGCAACATATAATAGTAATAATAATAATATTCCGGACCGTCGTCAAATGTGCGGACCGCGCTGGAAACGGCTCCTGGACGGGTAATGACTAAGAATGCAGTCCGGCCGCGGGTTCAGTGCCGCCAAGGCACCCAATATGACACCACGCCGGATCTCCTGAAGGATTTTATCCATATTAAAAATGATTATAGGAAAGGATGGCAAAGATTTACGGACCCATCTGACAGGGAGGAATACCTGAGCCTAGCCCGGGAAGTACGAAATCGATTGCTGGAAAGGAAGATTGAAAAATGGGAGGAAACGTGCCGTAAAATAATAGAAAACCAGTCAGATCGGGAATTTTGGTGTGTTCTCGCAGAAAACGAGTCAGATCGCGAATTTCGTCGGATTATATATCTAAAACAATAAGCATTCAATTATAAATTTCAGTATAATACCGTAGCGAAGCACGGGTATCTTGCTAGTTTTATATATATAGATGAAAGGTTATCTTCGTGTTAGTTTCAAATTCTTGAACCAGGCTTGGGCTGAATTTTATCTTTGTGCTGTTCTCTTGCAAGTTGTGACGTTTTCCAATACTCAGACCATTCCCTGTAGGCCTGCTGCTTGATTGTGGAAAGAAAATCAGAAGATGGTCGGAATACTGAAAGAAACATTCTGACATTTCTTAGAGGGAAGTCCGTTTACTGCCTGCCTCGATGGGAGTAAGGGTGTAGGAGTATGGTTTCCATGGAAAAGTGGGTGGGTCCACTACGGTCGCCATGGAGATAAGCTTGTTGGTCGGCTTGTGTTGCTTGGAGTTGCCAAACCTCTCACTTCTGAGTTACGTACAACAGAACACAGCGAGCGGTCTGAACGAACGAACGAACAAGTGAGCCAGAACAGAGGGGAGGGAGAAAAGAAGGCAGAAATGTGACAACACCGTGCATTGACACGTGCAGTGCTCCTCCCTCCAGCCGTATCTGTCAGAATGGTTCTTTTAATATTACAGGTATAGAGGCGGTGTTCACATGTTGTAGCTTCTTCTGCTAGCTGGTCTACTGTCTCTTCCATCGTTATATCAGTGTGACCTTTAATCCATGGGAGAAGTACTTCGATTGCAGTTGTAATCCTGGCGAATGAGTAAGGGTTTCTTGAAATTAAATTAACACCGTAAGGCTAATAAAACTGTAGCGTAGAACCCGTGGCTAATAATTTCAACATTAGAAGACATGGAGAACTAAAATATTCCAATATTTAATTTCACATAATGAGCTCAGAAAACCAACGACGGCAAGACTGAGGACCAACTTCTGTTCCTCATGCTGAGTAATGACCTTTCATTAACGTCCTACAAAAACAAAAATTGTCAAAACTAGGTTTATTGATGTGACAATAAGTTTACTGTCATTGAAATCTGTACGAACATTATGGCACTGTAGTCCGGCTCCATTGCTGAATAGATTGTCCTAGGAGTTTCTGGTTCGATTCTCGGCTGGGTCGGGGATTTTAACGTTAATTCCTATGGATCGGGAGGCTGTTTGCCAGGACTTTAAAAAAGAGAAGTTCATACCATTATTGTTATAAAATACTTCTTCTTCTTCACAGTACCATATCAGGTCCCCCTTACGTTGGCGATGACTCTGGCGAATGCAGTACGATCTCTTGCTAGGTGGAAAAGTCTTTCAACACTGTGAATTCCAGTCCATTCTTTGATATTTCCAAGCTAAGATGTTCGCCTCCTCCCGACACCTCTTCGACCCTGTATTTTTGCCTTGTACAATCCTCTGTAAGATGAGGTAACGGTCATTTTTAATGATGTGGCCAAGGTAAGAAATCTTCCGGTATTTTAATGTTTGAACGAGTTTACAATTTGCTCTTGCCCTTCTGAGTACTCCTTGTTCGTTAGTCGTGCAACCCACGAAATCCTGAGCATCCTACGGTGGATCCACATTTCAATGTCTTCCAAGCGTTCCACTGATATATTCTTGAGATTCCATGTTTCCACACCATATAGCAAGGCTGACCATATATAGCACTTGACCATCCTCTGTCTAAGTTTTAAATTTAAGTGTCAATGAAAAAGAAAGGTTTCTTTTTTTGTAAATATTCTTCGTGCTATTGCTATCCTCTGTTTCAGTTCTTTCTCAGGATCAAGTTGTTCAGAGACAATGGCACCCAGATGTTTAAAAGTGGTTACTCTCTCAATCTGTCGGTTGTTTAGTTGTAAGATTGCCTCAGCATTGGCACTCTGCTGAAGATCATGAACTTGGTCTTGTTTACATTTATTTTTAGTCCCATGTCCTCACTTACTGCTCTAATATTATTGAGCAGGAGTTGGGGTCCTTCAAAATTGTCACACAAGATGACTGTATCATCCGCATATTTACTTTTATTCCATATTGGTGATTTTCTAAAGCTGTTTTAAAAATTTTATCCGAGTAATGGAGATAACAATGGAGATAAAACACAACCTTGTCTAACTCCTCTTTGGATGGCTATCTCGTTTTTAGTTTGATTTCCGATTCGGACAACGGCCTTTTGTGTCCAGTAAAGATTTTCAATAATGCGGATATCTCTGCTGTCAACTCTTATATCCTTTAGGACTTCTACAAGTAGGACGTAATTAAAAATAAATTGTTCTATAATCCTTCTCAGATAATTTCGTATTTTACATTCTGGATTACTATAGCAATAAGGTAAATATAAGGGTTTAACGGTAGAGGGCCGTTATCGTAAATCGCTCCTGACCTTACGTTCCGACTTTATAATCAGTCCTTAGACTCAAACGTAGAACCTGTGCTGTCTAGGAGGGTGAGTAACAGCACACGCACGAGGATCTACATGCTTTTTTTAAATCTTGAGTGACACTCTATTATTTAACTTTAACGATGCCAGTGTTGCCATTTATTTAATGTCAACACTTAAGAATTATATCGGTAAAGTGAAACGTCGTTCAACTGGCACGTACTTTTAACGGAACACACACACACAAAAAAAAGCAATTGTAAGAAAATATATTTCCCCAGTAAATGATGTCCATTAACTCATTATTTTGGTGCAAATTACATTTTAGCATACCAAGCGAGTTCGCCGTGCGGTTAGGGGCGCGCAGCTGTCAGATTGCATTTGGGAGATAGTGGTTTCCAACCCCACTGTCGGCAGCCCTGAAGGTGGTTTTCCTGGTTTCCCACTTTCACACCAGGCAAATGCTGGAGCGGTACCTTAATTAAGGCTACGACCGCTCCTTCTCACTCCTAGCCTTTTCCTGCCCCATTGTCGCCATAAGACCAATCTGTGTCGGTGACGTAAAGCAAATGGTAAAAAAATATATATATATTTGAAAATTGACCTTTCACCAAGGATACTTCCTTGGAATTCGTTAACTCAAGTAAAATCTTCGAAATGTAAATAGAAAGGTCCTATTTTCAGCTTATCGGGAAATCATATACTGTAATTATTTACTAACATTGTGGAGAATAAATATGATATATCCTTACTTCTTCCGATGTGCGAGCAGAGCAGTAATTTAGAGTGCCATTTAACAACCTCTTGTTTCGGAGCACGGTAGAAATATGTATCTAAAACTTTGGGGTTGCCCGACACATATTTTAGCCCAGGACAACATTGAAAGTAGTGTTTTAAAGCACGCGAGCCAATTTAAATTCATATTTTTCAATAACATTTTAGAACAGTATTTATTTTATTTATTTATTTATTTATTTATTTATTTATTTATTTATTTATTTACCTCCAAAGCAGTTTGGGTTGTCGACTAGGACAAATTATGCCAAAACGCTTTATACACTAAAGATGGAAACTATAGAAAGAAATATAAAGGATGGAAAATAACAAATGGCTGGAGGAAAAGTAAACAGAACGGAACTGTTACATGAGATCTGTATGTACTAATATTTGAGTTTGTACTGGTGTTTCCTCAGTATTTGTATCAAGTACTTCAGAACAGAGAGTGCATTATCCCGGCAAATCTACGACTGAATCCCAAGAGATTCGAAACATTCAAAAACATGTCGTAGGATTGACCAGCGACGTCCAAACATCGTCCAATCACTCGTAATTATTCATTCAGACCTTTTAGGTCTCAATTATCACATGCCATCTGTTAGCTGGAGGATATGCTTTAGACAAAGTTACACCGAGCACCTTTACTGAAACCCTCTTTTACTGAACATTCCTCTATTGTCCCTGCATTTTTCAGTTAGTAAGCAAGTAGAATATAGTCCTCTGCAAGTTCTTGTTATGCAGTACATTACAAGTTTTACAGCGAATGGAATGAATATGCTTTTTCGAAGCCTTGTGGAGAACATCACAATTATTTATATGTTGTAAATTGGCTTCCCATTCGGCATTAGAAATATCCAAACGTTTAGAGGAATAAAGCATTGGGCAGAGGGAAACGGCTGGTAATTGCAGAATTTCCTTCAAAGTATTTCTTATACTTTTTCAGTGCCAAAAATGAACGTGTTTTTTTTTGTGGTATTTGCATTTTTTTTGGTGACAAATAAAAGTGGGCCATGGAAACAGATTAACGATTACGAATTTCTGTTCAGGTTTCAATAGCGGACTTCCAGAGAATAATTCAGTGTTTTCTTTGGAACCACCAACATTTTTCTTTGGTTTAGAACAAAGAATCTTGGAAGTACACGTCCAGATTGCAAAATTTTCCCCCTGTAGCCAGGGATAGAAAAATATAGCTCTTGTGAATCATCAGATCGGTTTAATCTATATTTCCCTTATCAAACATACTTTGAAGCGTTTAGCTTAAGTTCTATTTCTTCGATATTCTGCTCCCCATATCAGTCGACAATTCTTTACTGTTAGCTACGACTACAGTGCCATCTTCGAAACCCATGTATATTATTTTAGGTAGAATGTGGATAGATGTGGAGTTTTCATTCAGTTCATGAGTGGCTAAGTTATAGAAGCTAGAGAAAGTCGTGCCCTTTGTAAAACATCATGATTCATGGATATTTGTGATGTTTTAAGTCCACCACTTTTAGTGACTGTTGTCATCGAAATGAAGACAGTTGAATGGAGAAGTAAAAATACTAGTCTTTTCAATGCGTTTATGGTCAGTTGAATCGAACTTTTTTTAAAATATCTATAAACATGATTGATATATTCCCTTTCTATGATTTTGAAGTGTTCAAGACGTCGTCTAAAAGTGCAATGTTAATTTATGTTACTGGTCAGCAAGGAAAGCCTCTCCGGTTTATTATGAAATGAGACATAACTTTGCAGTTTGGAATCAAAATTCCTATAGAAAATTCTTCTAAGGAAGGAAATTATCGTAATTAGGTGCTAATTGTTAACATCTGAATCGTCATCCCCTTCAGGAATAAGCATTGTCCTTAATCATTTAAAACATTTTGGAACAAACTCAGAGCAGGACATTTTAGTAAACAGTAAAGACGAAACTTTTGCTTATGTTCCACCAAGAAGATGAAAATCCACAGCCTGTTTCCAGTCATTAGACCGGGTCAGAAATGGAGTGAATGAAGCCCCTATTTAGTGGCGAGGATAGGAATTGTGCTGGCTGCCGAAGCCTGCCGCACTCCTCTGGGGCAATGATTAATGAATGACAGATGAAATTAATGAAATGATATTGGAGAGTGTTGCTGAAAAGAAAGATGACATGGAAGACCGGAGAAACCGGAGAAAAAACCTGTCCCACCTCCGCTTTGTCCAGCACAAATCTCACATGGAGTGACTGGGATTTGAACCACGGAACCCAGCGGTGAGAGGTCGGCGCGCTGCCGCCTGAGCCACGGAGGCTCTACGCTCCACCATGAAGTGACAGGAATTAAGTGAAGTGAATGACTACACTATTGGGACTTTACTGTGATTCATGACACGCATTATGGTCTTGTTTGGATCTGCTGCAGTGTCTGCTCAATGGCCGCGGTAACATTTTCCACTGATATACGGGGTGGGCGGGTTGAGGCTCTCAGTTTCACTGGTGTCAGCTTTCACAGGATATTCGTATCTTATGTTGGCGTTGCCTTTTGAGAAACTGGAGCTAAGTGCTTCATGTATGAGATCCTTTTTAACTTTACATTGTTTATAATCTCCTTGCACTATCGTTTGCACTTTCATTATATCGAGCCTTCGGGTATTCATATTTTTTCATTTCTGCATGTCTTAATTGATCCTGATTAAGCCTGCTTTCATACGAAGAATATGAAAATATTAGTGTATATTTACTTGTGTAGTTGTATTTTCGCCGTGGTAGGCACAAGTTCGTAGCATTGTGGGAACTGTTAAACTTTCACAAACTTTAGTTCACACAAAAACGTGCAATACGATAACAATTCAATGAATACATTGAATTTACATTACTCATCACGTGAAGATAGCATACGTAACCTTAACTATGAGGTCTTATTATCTTAATGACAGCTGTTAACGTAATTCCTGATGTGATAAATTTGGAGAACAGACATGCAGTATACGTAAATATAAAAGTCTGTATTTGAACAGTCACAATTATCCAAAGAATGCTCCCAATCCTTGCATTACACTCACATGTACAACTCATAACATTCGCTTAGCTCGCCTCAATTGATCAGCTGATAGGCTTGCCGCGCTTTCCACAGTACGGCCTGTACATTACGAAGCGAGGTCTACGAGAAAGACAGGCCATTGCCCGGTAAAGTCACGTGATTAGACCAGTCCGAGGATTGGCGGAGTTAGGCCGGTTAGCACATATGTTCTTGCGGCGTTATTGCTAGTTTATTGTGAATTATGGAGTAGGTTACGGAGATTTTGTGTTTAAGCGGAATATATGTGTGTTGCGCGACAGTTCCTTACGTTGGCAGTATTGTATATGGAAGTGTAAGTAATTATTTATCAACAAAAATGTGTATTTAACCTCAACGTTCTCTTCATTCAGCAATGTTAAGCTGCAATACACAAGTTCCTTAAAAGTTGGATAAATTACAACGTTAGCGAGTGGTCTCCGGCCGATTGTTTGTGTGCCTTGCACGTACATATATATTACAAAACTAGTAAAAAGTCCATTGATTTGTCTCTGTCTTATCCTTGGCTTTGACAATATGAAAATGACTGAGGTATGAGCGAAGCTAGTAATGCCATTCCTTCTGCAGCCAGTCCCTGCTATGAATGGTATGAAAATGTTCTCATAGGGTCGGTTGGTGCATCCATTTCAGCGGGATTGGCAGACTGATATGTAATAGCAACTTCTGACCCGGTGAGGAAAGCAACGGGAAACTACTTTACTCATTTCCCTAGTATGCCTCTTCAGTGATGCCTAGGCCATCTATGACCACTGATGGCAGAGCTGTTGAGGATCCAACCAGCCTTAGGGCCTAAGACTGAACATACACACAGTAAAATGTGTGAGTGGAAACTGGGATACGTTCCGTCATTTAATAAAAGGAGTACCCAGAATGAGTAAAAGCAGGAATAACTGCGCTGTTGCGGATAGTAAAAATGCGTACTATAAAAATAAGAACATAATTTATCACACCTTCCAAAAAAATATCTTGAGTTACGAGATAAATGGGCATTACGGTGTAACAGATCATTAAACTATTAGTTCTGAATATGATATTTGAACGTGTCTCGTGAACACATTCTTCTTTTTCTAGTAGTTTGACGTCTCACCAACACATCGAAGGTTTTTCGGCAACAGGAATGTAGTGGCCGTGGCCTTAATTAAGGTACAGCCCCTGCATTTGCGTGGTGTGTGAATGGGAAACCACGGAAAACTATATCCAGATGTTGCCGACTGTGGGATTCGAACCCTCCATCTCCAAACGCAAACTGACAGCTAAGTGACCCTAATCACGCGGCCAACTCGCTCAAAGTAATTCTTACTGGAATATTGATAGTCAAATTGTCGAATCATCAATATAGTTCATGTACAGCGTGCATTCATTTTTGTGGTACCCTGTTAGGAAATCACTGTTGTAAGAGTCTAAGTGAGATTTAAGGATAATTACAAGATGTTTGATTCTTTCCTTCCATACTAAGACTCCCTTACGAAAATATATCATACGTAACGAGCACTCTGTCATATTTCACATATTCAACATGCCGATGATGAAAGGAAAGTGAGTATGTAGAATGAAATGTTCCTGTAAAGTTGACAAAAGGTAAGAATTCAATATACGTTTCGCACTGCAATCAAATATGCGATTCAATGAAATAAGCTACGAATGTATGTATAAAATCCGGAACAAAAGTTTTGAATAATACCGTGAATATGTTCCGAGCCTTTCTACAATAGAGTGAGTTTGTACTTTTAGGTAACGCCAGTTTTCTTTCACATCGTCAGAGACTGAAATCTGTTCAGCTGTACGAGAGTAAAAAGAAATAGATTTTAAGATCTCTCTCTCTCTCTCTCTCTCTGTTATCCCCCCGCCGCAGTTCTGAGGGTTGTGATCCCCGAGGAGGTACCCGTCAGTTGTCTCCATCTCTTGCAATCCTCGGCCTGACGTGTTGCACCACATTTAACCCAGTTATACTAATGAAAATGCTCGACCATCGGGTGGCAAATCGTCCACGATCTCTCTTGTCAGGAACATTTCCGAGAACGATCAGTTTCTCTATGCTGTCATTCCCGTGTCGCAGAATGTGTCCTAAGAATTGTAAAACTTTTCGTTTACATATTGATGATAAACTGATTCAGAGGTTGAGTTTGTTTTTAACGGAATCGTTGGTGCGAAATGCTATCCAAGGCATGCGTAACATTCTTCGGCAGCACTACATTTCAAAAGAATCGATTTTCTTCACGTCTGTAGCACGAAGATCCCACGTCTCGGTTCCAAATAGGAAAACTGAAAACAACAGACTGGATACTACTCATATGGTTGTTAGTCACTCAGATTTTCTATGTCTCCAATTTTAAACTCAGAAAAATATATTTCAAAATTTGTTGTATTAATTTGTTCTCGCGTTAATTCCTTGTCCACCCATTCAACCCAGATGCTTCTTATCCATCCGTGATCCGCCGAAACCTCGGAACAAGTGGTAGCAATGTGTGGTTGAATGGACCTGGACAAACTTCCTTTTGACGGTTTTCCCTAGAATTTGTATTTAATACTAGAAATATTTAGTTTACCCATTTTCAAAATTTTGTCAAAATTTCTTTCATGATGCCTGGGCCCTAGAGAGGTTCAATGGTAACTTGATAGAGCGATCCTTCCATAAATGGGACAAATTCGTCATTACATTTTTAGGACATAGCTGTTCTTCTCTTAATCTCTTATATACATAACCGTAAAGTTTGTTGAGCGCTGTATCCCTTGTCTATGCATATGATGTACAATTTCGTCAGTAAGTCAACTAATAGATATAATACAATTATTAATAAAAACAATAATAACAAACCTACGGTAATCAAACTTGAACCTTAATGTACATCGGAAATATTAATCATTAGAGCAAGATCGACCGTTAAATACATAGTAAGGCAAGAAGGGAATAATCTAAGGAAACTCTTCGGCTCAGTGAGAGAATCTGTATGAAAAGGCATTCTCCTAAGCTATACAGACATTTTGAAAATATAATCATTATAAAATATCAAAGCCATTTTGACAGTGCTGATATAATTATTTTATTATTATTATTGATATATACAGTCGTATCAGCACACACGTTTTTAAAACATAACCGGTTTTCGGACACTAAGGTCCATCATCAGTGTTAATATTTAAATTTAATTTCACATAAGTGTGTCGTCAAAATGAGTTAAAAATGAGTATAAAATTGTAGTCCTGTTGACATCAACTGTAAAATGAGAAAAAAGGAACCAAGTGTTAAAATTATGAAATCAATACATGTAAACTTACAATGTTGTTGTAAAAATTATGGACATACCATGTTAAGGCTGGCTTTCCTTCGTGCTCAGGCTGTTGGTCGAGTACTAACGAGCGTTCAGCTTTAGTACGGAACCGCACTGCAAGCACATGATGTTACGTCACCTCAAGGTGATGTCAACAGGACTACAATTTTATACTCATTTTTAACTCATTTTGACGACACACTTATGTGAAATTAAATTTAAATATTAACACTGATGATGGACCTTAGTGTCCGAAAACCGGTTATGTTTTAAAAACGTGTGTGCTGATACGACTGTATATATCAATAATAATTAAAAAAAAAATAATTTGAAAATAATCAAGTATTTTAGTAAAATGCCATTGAAATTCTACGGTCACATTTACCGACTATATTGACCGGAATAAATCTTGTCCTCTCTCTGAAACTCGAGGACCATTGGGTCGCTGAAGTTTAAAGAGATATCTAGGATAAGAGCATCATAGGGGGAACTGTGGTATATAGATATACCTTCCGAAGACTAGACGACAATCACCAGTTTGATGAGAAACTCAAAATAGAACCAAAAATAAAAACACTGGACAGAAGTACGGGAGAAATTTCAGCGAGAAGGCGAAAAGATTTTAGAAAAGGAAGAGAGAAAACATATCTGTTAAATAATTGCAATCGTACTTTACATTTGGACAGTAAAAAGATATCGCGTGAACTGTGTATACGACACGGCTGGAAGCTTTAGGCGTGACAGCGTCTACGTGCCCAGTCCAGTGAAATGAAACACATGTATCGAATTTAACAAATGAATTAGTAAAACACGAAATCATTTGGATAAAAGTCCGGCTCCATGGCTAAATTGTTAGCGTGCTGGCCTTTGGTCACAGGGGCCCCGAGATCGATTCGCGGCAGGATTGGAAATTTTAACCATAATTGGGACTGGGTGTATGTGCAGTCTTAATCATCATTTCATCCTCATCACGACGCGCAGGTCACCTACGGGAGCCAAATCAAAAGACCTGCACCGGGCTTCTCCGGAGGCCACACACCATTTATTCATTTGGATAAAATGCACTTTTTCCTCTGGGTTCGCCGCATCGCCGCGGCTACACTGGGCGATGGAGTTGTCACAAGGTGGCGGTGCGTGTAACATCATGTCAGCGTCGGAAGTACTATGTTTATTTTCTTGTGTGCTTATCCCTTAAACAGGTGGAGATATTTCAATAATTATTTCACCATCATGTTTGGCTGGATGTTTTTTTAATGTTTAACATTTCAGCGATATTTATGCAGTAGGGACGGGGACTCAGACCCCAAAGCCACTTTCTGCCTCAAGATTAAAATTTAACGTGCAGTCAGCAATACAGTATTAACACAAGTAAATTTTTGGGCTCTTGTGAAGTGTATGCCTATTCAGCTTTGAAATAATAACCAAAATAAATCAAACAAACAGCACGTCGGCTAGTGAAACGGTACTGACAAGGAAACTTCGGCAATGGTTAAGTCGCCGATCGCGATGAAACTTGGAAAACACATTGAGGTACACGTAAAAAAGATGTCGGCCTCAATTTTGGGTGCCAACATTCATTTGGGCGTTAACTGCGTGGCCTAAAAGTTGCGACATTTCAAATTCCGCGCGATCAGCGATGAATACCTGCTGGCCAATGCTAGGCCGGGACACTGCGTGCAAGGAGACACGCCTCTTCACCTCCTCCCCACCCAATCCAATTGGTTCGCCACCGCACGTTTCCCTTCCCCTCGCGCTTGTCGGCTGCTTAGCTGTCGAAGAGAACCGGTGCTACACTTTGCGTACTCTATCAGACTTCCTCATATCTCTCCTTTGTAATTTCCACATTGTATTAGTCAGTTTTCATTTTCTGAATTGTTTATGAAAACGTTTGCACCGGGCGAGTTGGCCGTGCGGTTAGAGGCGTGCGGCTGTGTGCTTGCATCCGGGAGATAGTGGGTTCGAGTCCCACTGTCTGCGGCCCTGAAGATGGTTTTCCGTACTTTCCCATTTTCACACCAGGCAAATGCTGGGGTTGTACCTTAATTAAGGCCACGACCGCTTCCTTCCAACTCCTAGGCCTTTCCTATCCCATCGTCGCCATAAGACCTATCTGTGTCGGTGCGACGTAAAGTAATTAGCAAAAAAAGTATGGTACCTGTTGTTAATTGTGTTTTGTTTCGGTTTTCTTTTCAATCTTCAATATTTCGAATAGAACAAAGATTGTTTTTGTTTACCATCAGTTATTGACGGGGAGTTCGCCTGATGTAATGTATACGGAGTCATTTATTGTGTTGGCTGTTTATTGTTTGTTGTTGTACCATTTCGTACATTAGCCATTTAACTTTTTGGGTATGTAACTGCCATTATACCCAGAAGACTGTTAGTGTGATACTTTAATATCGATACTTGTTGAAAACATACACCTTCGTCAGCTAAAACGCAAAAGTCCCGGTAAAGTAAGACTACAGGTCTGCCTGTGATTACTGTATATCTACTGCGTATATAAATGCACATCTTTTTGTTATGCTTCAAGGCTTTTCTTATTACGTCAATCTTTACTACATTCCATGTCATACTCATATCGAAGTTGCCTATGCATTA
Organism: Anabrus simplex; assembly: GCF_040414725.1. Taxonomy (NCBI): domain Eukaryota; kingdom Metazoa; phylum Arthropoda; class Insecta; order Orthoptera; family Tettigoniidae; genus Anabrus; species Anabrus simplex. The sequence continues at coordinate 445,981,968 of NC_090267.1, read as the reverse complement.
AATTTATTTATATTGGACAAGCGTTGCTGCAATTGAAATGTGTTGTGCCTGTCACTGCAAAACATAAATAAATCGTTCGGTACAAGCACAAATAAAAACATTCTACCTATAGGCCTATTCCTTATACCAGAGTACGCAATACGGAAAATACCAGGAGTTTCGAACTCGAAGTTTATAACTGCTGCTGTTGTCGTCTGCGATGTCGTGTCGTTATGACACAACTGATAGCGTACACAAAATGGGTGGGGGGAAGGGGACATAAAAAGATGATCTGGACCTATAACCAGGTTTTGATATCCCGAGGTACCGAATCTAATTACATTCATTGAGATCCTCTACCGGGGCACGTAATTTCTTTACATAAAATGGTATTTAACATTGTTTAAAGGTGGGAGATTTATTTAGTGGTGGGTGATTTAATTTAATTACATATGTACGTCTACTCTAAAGGACACTAACGACAGCTTTAAGGCGTTTTAGAAGTAAATTATAATTTACGCGTAGGTAGGACGCGGTACCCCCTCTCACGCTTGACCACGCTCGGTGGTAGGCTACTTAACTCGGAGTTGTACCCACGAATGTGACAACTGATCGGGATTAGCAGGAATGGAAATATAACATTTGAATAAGATATTGGTATATTAGTTTAGGTTATTTATGATCATTATGTGTGAAACGGAACGTTATTTAAAGGATTTCAATAATTATAGTACGAAGAGAAGCAAAGTATAGAGCCGGTCGCGTTCAACAATCAAGTAGCCCGCAAGCGCGAGGAGAAGGGAAACGTGCGGTGGCGAACCAATTGGATTGGGAGGGGAGGATGTGCAGAGGCGTGTCTCCAGGCACACAGTGTCCCGGCCTAGCATTGGCCAGCAGGTATTCATCGCTGATCGCGCGGAATTTGAAATGTCGCAACTTTTAGGCCCCGTAGTTAACTTCCTAATGAATGTTGGCACCCAAAATTGATGTCGACATCGTTTTTATGTGTACCTCAATGTGTTTTCCAAGTTTCATCGCGATCGGCGACTTGTCCATTGCCGATGTTCCCTTGTGAGCGTACACTCGGACAGCAAATCGCAGGTGCCGTGTCACCCAACGCGTGCAGGCGAGTGGTCTGAATGGGCATGCTTCAAATGAGTAAACCATCAAGTCAAGAATAGTAGCTACGGAATGACATCACAATTGTTTTGTTGTTTATAGCTACAAAGCAGGAGGACGTTATAAATAGATCTGTTCTCATTGCGCAATAATTTAGTGCTTTCACTGCTTCGGCTGAAGACGTTATCGCGTAATGAAAATATACCCACGTGAAAAGGATTAGCGATTTCGGAAAAGGAGTATTGTCATTTATCGACACGTGATACGACCGGCAAGAGTTACGTTCTTTTAAGACAAATAAAGTAATGATTCACTGAAAGGGAAATAGATCTGAAAGAAATGGGGATCACACATTAAGACATAAAGAAACTTCAAGCACACTATGGTTTTCAAGAAACGGACGAAGCTAAAAACAAGGAAAAACACATGGAAAATTACGCGAGTCCAGAGTAAAAATGAAAGCCCCAGCAAGGAGACAGTTGAAATGACGTGGTCCGTAGCTGTCCAGATCGTAATGAAACGAAAACGAAGAAATCATCACGTGGGCTTAGTTACGGTGTTGCGGATTGTTTGACTATACACCATTTAGGCTGCCGGCCAGTCAGTTTCGACGTTCTACTTTACGCTGCGCGATTTCAGAGAAGCGGAAACTCCAGTAGGTAACCTACAGTACTACTGTCTGTCTATTAGGTCATCAGCCCAGAGGCTGGTTGGATCCTCAAATAGCACCACCAAAGGTTATGCGGCTTCTTCCTTCCAACTCCTGGGCATTTCCTATCCCATCGTCGCTGTAAGACCTATCTGCATCGGTGCGACGTAAAGCCAACAAACAATTTTGTGGGGCAAAGACCGGACAAATCGCCGGATATCTCTTACAGACTGACATTGTACGAATGGAATTTATTTCTCTTCTTTTAATATCCGACTACCGCTGCTGAACCTGAACACAAGATTTTCGGCCAACACACTAGCACTGATCTACAGGGACATCTTATGCTTCCCCAAAAATACTATAATAATAGAAACATGAGAAATTAAGATCATACGTGGATAAGAGCGCAAAGGATGCGGTTTGCAATCTGACCCGAGGATTCTAATCAGACATTAAATAAGGCCTGTAAAAAGCGTCCGATTTATCCATGCCTTCAATATATTTCTCTCCTATCTGTTTATCTTGTCCATACAGATGTGGCTGTACGATTTCTGTACATGTTGTATCAGCGAGCAATTTATTTTCAGTGGAGAGCACTATAGATACATATTTGTACAGCGTTATGGAAGCTATCAGCTTCCATGCATACCGCGTAGTGACGGCGACAGTTTTTGTGAGTATTACTGACTGTCAATCATACGTAATATTCTGCTTTTGTTTGAAGCATCACACACCGGTACTTTGTCAGTTCAAAAAAAATATACCGCAGGAGTTTATTTACTAGTGTCTCGTCGTCATAAGACCTACCTGTGTCGGTGCAACGTAAATCCCATTGTAAAAATAATCCATAATTTTAGCCTTTCAGGCAAGCAATTCAATGCTGGTAACGTCCTAGGGGTATGAGCTACGAATTTCAGGTAAATAAAATATAATAAAGTATGAGAATATATTCATTATTTATTCCTAAAAATTACAATTCATTCCTTAATCATCGTTATCAAGTCGATTAGATAAGTAGTTTGCCTTTTTCTACCACTGCGAGCGCTAATGTGAGTACATGCATTGTTCCGTTTAACCACCACTGCGAGCGCTAATGTGAGTAAATGCATTGTTCCATTTAATCACCACTGCGAGCGCTAATGGGAGTAAATGCATTGTTCCATTTAATCACTACTGCGAGCGCTAATGTGAGTTAACGCAGAGTTTGATTTAAGCCTTTATAACTACATCGGTTTGAGCATGTTTCAAGAATGAAAAAAACGCCTGAGGGTACTGAACCAAGGAACAGATTGCAGAAAGAATTACGTAAACGACTTCGTTTGGCTAGTATTTGAACTAAAAAGAAAACGAGTAAAAAAACAAGCGATTTTACGCTGTTTTTTCGGAACTGCATTTAGGCCGGGAGTGATTTTCAATGTTTCAAATTTAGTTTCATAGAGCTATTAAAAGACTCACAACTTGAAACCTTTCCGGGGCCTTTAGCCCTTCAATTTTCGGCACATTTGAGGAAACTGCACGTTCCTTGTAGTATGGAGATCCCTACTTGGTCTGCTAAGGAACGTTCTCAACATTAAAAGCGTCCGGCTCCATAGCTAAATGGTTATCGTGCTGCCCTTTGGTCACAGGGGTCCCGGGTTCGATTTCTGGCAGGGTTGGGAATTTTAACCATCATTCGTTGATTTCGCTGGCATGGGGACTGGGTGTATGTGTCGTCTTCATCATCATTTTCATCCTCATCACGACGCACAGGTCGCCTACGGGAGTCATATCAAAAGACCTGCACCTGGCAAGTAAAACATATCCTCGGACACTCCCGGCACTAAAAGCCATACGTCTGTTTTTTAACATTAAAAACATACTGAAGTGCAAAACAATAACGAGCTGTATTTCTTTCTGAAGTCCACTAATTCCTTAGAAGTATCACCTGAAATCTTGCATTTTAACTTTAGTTGCCTTTATTTCCAGTCGAAGGTTCACTGGAAAATGGACCATTGATCCCTGTGTCCCCTTGCTCTTGAACATTTATATTGCAGTAATAAGTACTGTTTTTTTCTTTGTTCTAACAAGTTGCTTTATATCTCACCGATACAGATAGGTCTTATGGCGACGATGGATTAGTAAAGGGCTAAGAGTGGGAATGAAGCATCTGTGGCCTTAAATAAGGCACAGCCCAAGCATTCGCCTGATGTAAGAATGGGAAACCATAGAGAACCATCCTTCAGGGCTGTCAACAGTGGGGTTCAAACCCACTATCTCCCGAATATTGGATACTGGCCGCACTTACGCGACTACAGCTATCGAGGTAGGGTACTAAATTCTGCTCAGAAACAAATATTTTACACTGTTTTTAGGTTTACATCCTGGAAAATAATTTGGAATCCCCTGATAGTATTAGAAGTCAATTACTAAGAAATTAATTCTGGAAACAAACACTACGTATTCATGTATACCAAGTTACAACTAGTGTTATGGTTCTTTTTTTGAGGAATTTCCAAATCAACAATACTACTTAAATTGTTCCTTTCAGAATAACATCAATAAATCATGGTACACTACACGTTTCGTCTTTGTTGAAGGACACCTTCAGCCATTAAATATACAAGAATTGAGAACAAGGATTCTCTTTAATAACAAAACATTAATTAGAACGCTGAGTTTTCCCAGGATTTGTAAATAAATCTCAGTTATTAATCGTGTCAGCATTTCAGTCACGTGTATGGCTGTCTTGAGTGCGCTATTTGGTTTAGAATTGTGTGTTTTGTTGTAGTGAGTTTTCATAATGACTTATTTCTAACAAGGATACACAGCATGTAAGAATCTATAGTATAATATTTTACCAAAATTTCCAACATATTATAGAAGTACACACAGAAAGACAAAAGATAGAAAGATAGTTGCATTTATTGACATATTACAAAGTGGTTACTTAATACGACTTGTATGGGAGATACGAGTTTTTCGAACTTTTTCAAGACTAAGGCGACCACTCCGGAGATGAAAAGATATTTTTACCTGATGCATGGATTTTGACGAAACTTTGTGGGGAATGTCGCCTACATCAAAGCAGAGATATCACGAACGTTTCTTTCATATACAATTAATAGTTTTTACAAAATACATTTTTGAATTTTTAAGTCAATTTTTTATGAAATTTAGTTAACATGTTAATGTATATACGTAATTAAGTAGATAATACTTCTTTTAAAAGCACTAAGTGTCCATTTTTTGGACCTAATTTATATAGGGAGATTTATCGTACTGAAGTTTGTGTGACTTTTACGTTCTAACATTTCGGACTTAAAAATCTTTACCGGTACTACTAAAAGAAATTATGCAATCAAAAATTCCATCCGCAGACTTCTTAACATAGCTGTGATGCATATACATCGCAAGTTTTGTTACATTTGGCAGACTATTCAGGGAGAAAAATGGGATTAAAATGTAAAATTTCAATTGGCAAACAAAGCATTATTACAGGGATAAATTGTTTGAATTCAGCGGAATAACTTCGTGACAAGAAAAAAAAATCTCAATCCTTCCAATTTCAGTCATAAAAAAATCACAAATATGACCAAATTACAATTTTTATCTCCGGAGTGTCGCCTTAAGGGTTACGATATTTCCATCACATTTCATTACATTTTCGAAGACTCCAGTGTAATACCAATATACTGTAAATGACCCGTTATTGGATATTATAAATTTTCCAGCTAACTCATTCCTGGTTGCCAGCGTTTCGCCCGCATGTACCAAGTTGGGCTCATCAGTTGGTACTTAGCACATCCACCAAGACGCATGGCTAGTGCATACCGTGGAGGCCACTGCGTAGGCTACTTGAAGCCATCGGCAGTACCAGTGCACTATGAGAGACTTTGGTATTTAGCCAACTTTGTATTTTGCATCTTGGTGGATGTGCTAAGTACCAACTGATGAGCCCAACTTAGCACATGGGGGTGAAACGGTGGCAACCAGGAATGAGTTAGCTGGAAAATTTATAATATCCATTAACGGACCATTTATATTGGCATTATAAATTTACTCATTGGGACAAATGTTTCAGGTTTCCTATGGGAATCAACATCTATATCATTTCCAGTGTAAGCCATACTACATGACTGATGAAAATTATTTACTTGAATGTAATTCTTATTTAATTTAAATGACTGTAACATGCACTTCGACAATTTGATATTTCTTTAGTTAATTTATTTAAGTATCGTTATTACAGACAACTAAATATAAACATTTAATAATTTTTCAATGGGCAACGAGTATTTCACACTATAGTCTATGGTCATACTGATAAATATTGGAAAAATATAGTTAGATACCGCGCGCCGTTTTTACTTTATCAGCTGATGAAATTAGCCAATCACATCACTTCGCGGGCGACTTCAGATGGGCTTTGCAAGGCGGTGTTGCAGAATCTGCTCGTAGCTTATGACTGGCTTGAGAGCACCAATAGAATTAATAAACTTCTCCAGGGGAGGGACTTGAACGAGGACCTCCCTGCTTACAGGCTTGGCCCATAGCAACCATGCTACGGTGGCATTGGCTGAAACCCATGGTGTGTTAGTGCTTGGTCCTCATTTCTAGGCGTGATTGTCAACCCCGACCAAAGCACGTGTAGGTTTAGCAACGCCGCCTCGTAAAGCCCATTTGAATTCGCCCGCGAAAGGATCTAATTGGCTAACTTTGGCTGCTGGTAAAATGACAATGGCAGAGATATCGACGAATTTTTTTCAAATTACTCATCGGTATGACCAACGATCCAACGCTCATATGCCGGCTCACGCTGTTTCCGACCATTCTGTATATATATCATTTACTAACTGGTCGCTGGAGGACAATAATGTGTTCGTATATTTTTTGACCTTCAGTTTCATATGCGAGGTTCTCAACAATTGATACAAATATCTCAGTTTCAGAAAAAATCCTACTTACATACTAGCTTATTAGGTTTCCTTTGTGTTCAGGCCTTCCCCTCTATCCTCCTCCTTTTCCACATGGATCGCGAGTATAATTCAGTTTTTCTGTTTGTCGTCATTCACCAACTTGACATGCGAGGTTTTCAAACTTTGGTCAAAATATCAATTTCAGAAAACAAAATCCAGCTTACGAGGTTTTCATTCTTAGGTGCCATTAAGAAATATTCGGGATAATTCACAATCAAATTATATTCCAACAAAAAATAGCCCCTCTGCCTTTCTCCTCTGCCACGTGTTTGAAAAGGTAGGAGATCGCAACTCAATCTTAATATATTTTTCATGTGAATCTGGAAATAGCTTTCGGTTGTTGTACTGAGCATGTTCCAATTACCTTTCAGAAATTTACCTATCGTCCCCCATCATTCCGTTGATTAAAACTCATCAGCGCCGTTTTTAACATCGTTCCACCTTTATATATGCTGAGCGCCATAAGAAATACAGTATACATTCTTCTCAGAATAATTTAATCAGAAAACTATAAATGTAAATTAATTTTGGTTCAAAGAACTGAACAACAGATATTAAATACGTTCTTTCTGTGGATTTTTTTTTTTTTAGATATACGAGAAATAATTTTGGCAAACTAGAAGATAACATGTCCCAACTAAACCTTAGTATATATTTATCAAGTGAACCTGGAAGTAGCCTTCGGATGTTGCGCTGAGCAGGTTCCAATGTAGATTTTATAAAGTGCGAAACTGTGTTAAGAGACCAGAGAGAAGGTTCCTTACGGAGTAAGTGGCTGCGTGTTTTGGGTTATGTAGCCATCAGCTTGCACTAGGGTGATAGTGGGTTCGACCTCCACTATCGACAACCCTGAAGATTGCTCTCCACTTTCATGATGATGATGATGATGATGATGCTTGTTGTTTAAAGTTGCCTAACATCGAGGTCATCGGCCCCTAATGGTAAGAAATGAAATGACAACAAAAAGTTAAAAAAACACTGACAAAAATATATAAAAAATATCATGAAAAATGAATGGATTGACATGAACCCAAAAAACAAACAAGAAGCAAACAAACAAAAAACAGTGGATCCGACACAAAAACGGTCATAATTAATACTATTACTGACCAAGGGACCACTTATAAAGCACAGTCCTGAATCGATTATGCTTTATGTCTAAAGGGGTCCAAATACCAGGTCTAAGGCCCCTCAGTATGGTACATGTCGCGAGTAAAGTAGAACCATGATATTTCTCAAGCTGCGGTAATAATTAAAGGTAGCGTAAACTCACGGTGTTCCAAACATTAAGGTACTACTAACAAGTATTGTACGTCGTAAAGGTAACGCAGACCTATGGTGTTTCTCGCACAATGCCGCCACTCATAGCCAATGTAAACCGATGAGGTTCCTCACCTAGGTGTACTAATCACGGGCGCCGGCATTCCCGTGTTGTTCCTCACACAGTGGGTACTAATCACTGGCAACGCAGACCTACGGTGTCGCTCATATAGTGGTACAACTCACAGGCAACTCCCAGACCCGTGGTGCTGCTCACATGGGTACGACTCACGGGTACTGGAAAACCACACTGAACCCCGCTTGAGTGCTACGAATCACAAAACTATTCAGTACCTAACAGAGTGGTACTACTCGCAAGTAAAAGCGACCCATGGTGTTCCCCGCATGATGGTACGAATCAAGAGTAGTTTCATGGTTCTAACTCAATCATCCCTTGGTCGCCCCTTGTAGTCGCCTCTTACGACAGGCGGAGGATACCGCGGTTGTATTCTACATGTGCGTCCCCCACCCGCAGGGGGTAGTGTGTTTGGTCCACGAGAGGTATTTTATTTCCCTCAAGTCCGCCGCCAAGCCGGTTAGGACCCCCCTATCCGCCACCTGGGACGCGCCACGTGGGAGTGTCACCTCTCCCCCTGCTACGCCAGCGTAGTAGGTTCGTGGCTCTCCATTTTCACACCAGGCAAATGCTGGGACTGTACCTTACATAATGCCACGATCGCTTCCTTCCCATTCCTAGCCCTTTCCTATTCCGACATTGTCATAAGACCTATCCGTGTCGATGCGACGTAAAGCAGATTGTAACTGATTAATAAAGAAACTACTTTTCCTTTGTAAATATTAAATGATCATAAATATGTCTCGGTCATGGCCATCCATCAACGGCCTGATTTCAGATGACAACCATAAGACATAGCCTGCACGGTTGTTAGGTAACATTGTCTGACCATCCAATCCAGTCCAGTCCAGTGCAGTCCAGTCCAATCCCATCCTATCCATCTATCCCTGCTCGGTTGCTATGACATCACACATATTGTTGCGTTACGTTACACAAGTTTTGGATGACCCCCAGCCAAAAGACATGTTTATGTCCGAAAAAAATAGGATTTCCCTTATTGCTAGTGGTTTCACGTCGCGCTGAAGTGGTACGTCGAAGGAACTGGCAACGTAAGGCTGAGATTAGGAAAGTAGTGACTGTGGCTTTAATACGTTACAGCTCAAGATATTTCTGGTGTGAATAAAGTACTCCACTGACAGGGCTCCCGATGCGATGGCGGCATTCGAACGCAGTCCCCTGAATGGAAGCTCAGAGCAGCGTGATAGCAAGCAAACTGACTTGTTTAGATAGAAGTAATATTAAGGTAGGAGTCAGAGCCGAATTTAGAAATTTCTTACTGCAGTATTTTTGTTCAAGTATTGAGGAATTTAAGTGCTAAATTGACTAACTGATCGTAGATTTGTCATCAGCTGCAATGCGATGACGTAATATACGGTTATATTAGCGATTTAGAGCCTCCGTGCCTCAGACGGCAGCGCGTCGGCCTCTCACCGCTGGATACCGTGGTTCAAATCCCGGTCACTCCATTTGAGATTTGTGCTGGACAAAGCGGCGGCGGGACAGGATTTTCTCCGGGTACTCCAGTTTTCCCTGTCATCTTTCATTCCAGCAACACTCTCCATTCTCATTTCATAGCATATATCACTCATTAATAAATCACCTTGGGAGTGGCGATCCCATTGTAATAACAGCCTATATATGTTTCATTCATTACATCCCTGACCCGGTCAAAGACTGGAAAACAGGTTGTAGGTTTTGATTCATTAGCTCATTAGCTTTCCGTTGTCTTGAGGCCTTCCTCTGCTCTCCTTCCCTTCCACACGGATCGCAAAGAAACTAAAAGAACGGGTCCAATAGTATACATAATGTGAAAACGTTGTGGTACAAAGAACAAGTGCGTTAGACTGGACTTCTTTTCTCCTTCCTCCACCACCGCTTTTCCCACACTCTACTGGGGTCTTGGGTGTGAACTGTGTCTTACACGTGGGATTGGCCTGTTTTAAACCTAGATACCCTTCCTAACGCCAACCCTTATGATGAAATTATGACAGGTAACAGGAATGTGAAAAATAATTCAAGGATGCAGACGGATGGGACAAAAATATAAATGCAATGTACTTGCACTGGAACCAAGCGGTGTGTCCGCGCGTGTAAACGAGCTACGGCTATGGAGCCAAGCTCTGTATTTGGGAGACAGAGTAGATTCGAACGCCACCTTCGGCTATCCCGAGGATGGTTTTCAGTGGTTTTTTCATCTTTACTTCCTGGCAAATGCAAAGACAGTTCCTATCAATAGGCCACTACCGATTCCTGTCACCTGCTTACCCAAATGCATTCACCATCAATCATTTAATTTAGATTAGCTCCTCAACTGAGATTGTGTCGGGAAGGGCATCCGTCCGTAAAACATGCCGCAGAATATATTTCCTTAGCCCAGGCCCCGTAGCAGAAAACTGAACAAAGGGGTAGACATACGATGTATACAATATATATCCATTAAAATGAAGTGTCCTTTACAAAATTCTGATCATATCAGTTACGGACGTTCGAATTCGGTTACAGAGGAAACATTTAGGCTCAAGGCTCGTCAAAAATGCAGATAATATGAGTGATTATCAGTTAATCCTAATGAGGCAAAGCAGAATCAAGAGAGCCAGGAATTTCAAACAAAAAGTAAATGCAGGAGAAATACAGTAACAATTATAGCAAATACCAGAAAACAACTTAGTATCAAATATTGTACTACACACCATAGTACTGTCCAGATATTCACAACCACGCTTAGGACAGAATATGAGTGTAACCTACAACAGTATTCCGCGAGTATCCCGCAGAATGGCAGGTGGGTGTCTCTCTCCTACTACTCAACTAACAACCACGAGGTTACACGAATGATGACGAACGTTGCATTACGTTACTTCCTTCCTAGCAAGTCGGCTGAGACGTTTCCATGGCAACTGATAGAATTACTGTCTAGCTGCGATGATGTCCGACTCTCTAGACCGAACACTAATCCCGTAGAACTTTTCTCCTTCGTTTGAAGAGTAAAAGGAAATATGTACAGCACAAAAGCGATTTAAAATAAAGGGACGTTTCACATGCATAGTCTATAGATTTTACAGGATATCAATAGTATGAAGAGAAAACATTAAGTGATTTTTAAATCATGAATATATTAAAACATGCTTCTGGATGAATAGAATACAAATATGAACATCCATTTAGCCGTTTTCTCATGGTGGTGGAACGACGCAAAAGCTAAAAAATACTGATACGGACTTGAGTTGACCTAAAACGTATACATTTATCAATAAAAGTCAAATTTACAGACACTAGACACCCTACAATATTACTTAATGTCAATTGCTTGTTTCCGCAGAGGTTGGTAGTCTGTATTCACTATTGCTTGCTTCCTTGGTGTGTTCAGGGTGCATAGAGAGCAGTGTATTGAGACACACACTCACACATACACACCACAGTCTCCGAGTCTGGGAGTTAAACGAGATGCGATTAAAATCTCTGACCTGGCCGGAATCGAACCCTGGATCATTTGAACCAAAGTCTTCGACGCTGACCATTCAGCGAATGAACCTAACTGGTATTAACTTCCACTTAGTGGTTGTAGGTATTTTTCTAAATTCCATCCACTGTCTGTGAACGCGAAAGGATGCATCGAGTTAGAGCGCTTCTTTACAAGACCATTATAGAAATACAGATCATTTTAAACAGTGCTGAACTTCGGCTAGAGAAAGGTTCAATACAAGAGTTGAAAGAAGAAAAGGAAATATTCAGTCTTTACTTCTAGATGCCTGAACTTCAGAACTGTTGCATGGCTTAGTCCCTTGAGTTAAACTTTTAACTTCACCTCTCTAGGCCATGCCACGTTTACTTTTACCGTGAAGCAAAACTTTAAACACTTATTTTTTAGACTTTTAATAATGCTTTGCAGCTTTAAGTTGAACCCTTAACCTAATAACCATTTTAAGGAGAAAACTTGCCCGGCAGGCAAGTGTAGAGAATACTTTCTTGAAACAAGTAAATAAACATAGGATTTATTATTTGAGATAATCATATCCTACAGGTCTATGCATGCCCGACTGACCTCGGTGGTACAGTCTGTTAGTGACTGACTTTTCCTTTCCAAGACACAAGGTTCAGTCCTGTTGTGTTTGAAACTGTTTAAAATGATGAGTCCCTGGTGTTGGATTTCGATATGCTAAAGATAAATATGGCGTATGGCTTTTCATGCTGGGAGTGTCCGTCCGAGGACGAGTTCGGCCCGCCAGTTTCAGGTCTTTTGATTAGACGCCGGTAGGCAGCCTGCGCGTCGTGATGAGGATGAAATTATGATGAAGACGACACGTACACCCAGGCCCCGTTCCAGCGGAATTAACCAATTATGGTTGAAATTTCCAACCCTGCCGGGAATCGAACGCCTGGCCCCTGTGACCAAGGGCCAGCACGGTAACCATTTAGCCATGGAGCCGGACAGTATGCTAAATAAATTCTTCACAACAGACACTGTCGTTCATGAAGACATTTTTATTTTTACAGTTGGCTTTACTTCGCACCGACACAGGTAGATCTGACGGCAACGATGGGACAGGAAGGAGCTAGGAGTGGGAAGGTAGCGGCCGTGCCCAAATTAAGGTGCATCCCCAGTATTTGCCTGGACTGAAAATGGAAAACTACGAAAAACCATCCCCAGGGCTGCTGACAGTGGGGTTTGAACCCACTATCTCCCAAATGCAAGTTTACAGCTGCGCACCCCCAACCGCACGGCCGAATCGCTCGGTATGAAGACCACTATCATTTAAATGGATGTAATTAATATTGCTACTAAATTATTATTAGGAGTGGCCACTTATAGTCAAGATGAAAGCTAAAATGTATGGAATACTATGTTCATTTATCATATAGCGTGTTTAAGTAGCGAATTACTCAGATTTCTTTAATATCGTTTATTCATAGTGCGATTGTCCGGCTCCATAGATAATTGGTTAGCGTGCTGGTCTTTAGTCACAGGGGTCCCGGGTTCGATTCCCGGTAGGGTCGGGAATTTTAACCATCGTTATTTAATTTCGCTGGCACGGGGCTGGGTGTATGTGTCATCTTTATCATCACTTCATTCTCCTTATGATGCACAGGTCGCCTACGGGAGTCATATCAAAATACCTGTACCTGGCGTGGTGAACTTGTCCTCTGACACTACCGGCACTAATAGCCATACGCCATTTCATTGTAGTGTGAATGGTTTCATATCCCACTAAGTACTTGACGGTTTTCAAAGACGACGAGGTGAGTACCTCCAAATATCACTGGACTGAAAAGGGAGTCGATCCCGGTTCAGAAGCCCAGCTCTTCTACCGTCTTACTACTCAACCCAGCCTGACATAGTCTGACACTATAGGTATACCTTCTCTCTCTATTAATAGTTTTCTCTATGAATGTTATGTGAAAATTTTAAAATTATTGATTACTAAGCTATTTTAAGGAAAGTGTACATATTACAGGTTCCTTCAGTATTCAGCCATTTTCTATGCACCTTTTGAATGGTTACAATTGAGGATTTTATCTCGAGTGAGTGAGTGAGTAAGCGAGGAAAAGCATGTAGAAATGTGTTGTTCTTCTTTGTGAGCTCTTGAGGTTTTAACTAGATCTTACGATTTGAGACGATCATAGACCAGGTAAAGGCAGTTGACCATGAGAAAAGGGAGAGATGTACAGAATTGTTTGAAGCAACGTGAATCGGTTATATATAAGCGTTAGAGAGTTCGTCCGCGCGGCTGTGAGCTTGCATCCGGGAGACAGTAGGTTCGAATCCCACTATCGGCAGCCCTGAAAATGGTTTTCCGTGGTTTCCCATTTTCACACCAGGCAAATCCTGGGGCTGTACCTTAATTAAGGCCGGGCCGCTTCCTTCCAACTCCTAGGCCTTTCCTATCCCATCGTCGCCATAAGACCTATCTGTGTCGGCGCGACGTAAAGCCCCTAGCAAAAAAAAAAAAAAAAGTTCGTCATCCTCCATCCTCATAGGTAATTTAAAAGAAATATCTCGATACTTCGCACCGTTGTTATTTGATCAGCTGTTGAAGTTAGGCAATCAGATCGCTTCGCGGGCGATCCTGTCAGCTAGGAAGTCTCAACTGAAACCCCTCCCCTGGCGAAATTTTATTCCTTAGCTGGAATTCTCATGCTGCTCTTCAGCCACGTGCAAATGTAACAGCGCCACGAAAAGCCCATTTGAATTCGCCTGCGAAGAGATCTCATTGGCTAACTTTAGCAGCTCATTAAATGACAACGGAGCGTAATATCGAATTAACATTTATATTATTTCAGTACTTGGATTCCTTTTGCGGCGCTCACAAGTAACCGATGGTGACAAATGAGCATTCAAAAGAAAGAGAATAGACATTACCGGTGACGAATTGCACACTCATTTCATAAATATCGATACTTTATTTAAAAGTAATTTTAAAAAGTTGAACGAAGTGTGCGATTTGCAAATACTGATACTGTAGGAAAATACGCGCCATCATTGCTGCCCACTTCTCATTTTGGCCACTCGGATGCCTGTTTTACACACGCTGTGATTATCAGTTGTCGTCTATTCCTTTAAACTATTAAGCGTTAATTCATTTACAGGTCTTTCTTCTCTCATTTGAGACCTGTGTATCGATGGTTTGAGTAATCAAATCGTATAATCAGTGAGTGTTAATGCATTCGGGAACGTGTGCTTTATGAACATGCGAGATTTCTCGCACGGGTCCTCTAGTTTATTTCAAATTGCTTATCAGCATAACCAATCCTGTAACGCTTATAAATACTGTTTACGTTGTTTCCGACCACCCTGTATAAGTCCTGCCTTGCATGTCGTAGCATACATTACTACATCCCAAGGGCTGATGACCTCAGATGTTGGTCCCCTTTAAACAACAAGCAAACAACAAACAATTAACAACATCCCATTAGGAAAAAAAAAATAGAAAGTTCACGAATTACTCTTCCGAGCCAGGAATGGCGCATCTTAGTTCGTCTACTTGATACCGAAGGAAATAGGTCTCACTGTCAACAAACTCGGCAGCATAATCTTAGGTGTGATAAGATTTTTAAAGTATCCTTCTGCAACACCTTTACTTCTAGCTTGCACTCAGTTGATCAACTGGGTTTGGACACACAAAAAGAAGCTCAAGATTTTCTTATTTGAAGTAGTAACCATGTTACGTTGTATTGTACTTAGAAGAAAATAAAATGTACTTCTCTCTGAAAATAATGATCAAATATTCAACTGTAATACAAACGGTAAATCCTAGATCTGCAGTCGAATTTTCTAAGGATCGTTACAAATATAGGAACAGTAGAGCAGGAACATTTAAATGTTGTAAGAAATGGGTGGTATAATTGTATATATTGAAAACTAGCAAATGTACCCGTGCTTCGCTACGATATTCTATATTGTATACGGTTTTTTCAGTAAATTACTGTAAAGGCAGTGAGAAAGATTATACTAAATTGCATCTACAAACGGACTTCACCATGCGACGCCTCGTTCAGTGTTCTACATGGTTGGTCCTATGACATTTTCTAGTATCTCCTATATTTATGGGTTAGAATCAGTTAGTCATTGAATGGGGATGAAATATGGTACAATTTTCACATACTACTTTAATTTTTTGATACCCATGCGACATTGGAATCCTAACATTTGGCGAATATATGGCCACTGGTCATGTCAATGTGCGTGCCCAATGTCATGACTGCATCTTTCCTATAAGAACGCCAAACGATAACTTATACGTGTAAACAGTACAAAATTAACTTGAAATGGAGAACTACAGCTCTATTTAACGTATAAGGGATAGAAATACGACAAAAAGTCATAGGATCCCCTCCACCAAAATGAAAGACGATTATGCTTTCTGTTTTGCAATACGACTTACCGTTTAGCCACCGTCGTTAAAATTGCATCCATATTCCGATATCTTCCGGGTTATTCATTTGCATAGCTTAGAATATTTCCTCAAAGACAACAGTGTCCAGGCTTCGGGTTAGCATTCGCATATGTACGAAGTAAGAACATAATACAGTTAAGAAACTAGAAATTAATAGAAAAATCGGTTAATAACTGAGGACAGACCGATAGGAAAATATGTAAATACCAAATGAATATATTGGAAAATCAAATGCCCCTCAATAAATGATTCTGATATGAGTTAAGGATATAAGAAAGCAGTAACAGTGGAGAAATTAAGGCGCAGGTATTCTTAGGTAAACAGATAAGAAGTGTACCCAAGGAACAACCACAACTTTAGAGGAATGATGACGAAAATGGCAATACTTTACTTCACTGCTGGCAAGCAGTCAGAGACGTTGCCATGGTAACTTGTAGGTTCATTGTCGGCCTGTCGGTCCGTCGGTCACTCAATGCGGAGCATGATACCCGCAGAAAATAGTAATTTTCTCGGTCATTTGAAAAGTAAGGTAAATTATGAACTTAACAAAAGTTGTTTATAATGAAGAGACGTTTCACATACAGTCCAGGTGCTTACACAAAAGCAGTAGTACAAGAAAAAATAGAGGAAAACCGTACTGGTTTCCCTATGACCACCCAGTCTATTCACAGACTTTAAAGTGATATGCATATCAAAACCTTCCCAGGGATGTGTATACACTAAATATGACGTTTGGTCGAGATCTATCCAACCGTTTCGCCGTCATGTTTTGGAACAAACAAACAGACACGAAAAATAGAAACCACCGATTCGGTTTTGAGTTGACCTAAAACGGATGCATATCTGAAAAATTGGCAAAACAAACGAAATTTATTTATATAGATAATGTTTATACGGAGACTAAACAGACTTCTGTACGCCAGAATATTCCCCAGCCAATGAACATCATTAACGAGCAAGTACATTTGATGACATTGATGTTTACTATTTTAAGGCTCCCAAATGCCAACCAATAACACAGCAATCTTCAGCATAGAAAGAGAGGACTCATAAACTACTGCGCAAGTGGACAAATGTTTGAGATATGCTTGAGTACTGAATGCCAGGAAGTGACTTGAAAATCATATTAGAGAATTTTCGATGTACTGTATCTGATTCTGATACTGTGTCGGCCTCCAGATCCCAAGATAGTGGGTTCAAATCCGGCAGAGGTAGTCGGATTTCTGAAGGTCGGAAATTAGTCCTTTTCACACTCCAATTCGTACGGTGTCAACATGTAAAAGATCTCTGTTGATACATTTGGTGTTTACCCGACAAAATTAATCAAAACTCAACCATAGACGCCAAAAACAGGTTAAATTTACTCTGCCATCGAGTAGGCCTAGACAAATACGGATCGTCATAATGGACGAAGAGGTAACCAGATGGCATCAAATTAAACCAGGAAAATACTGGAGTTGTGTCTTAAGGCCACGGACGCTATCTTCGCACTCCTAGCCCTTTCCTTTCCTTTCCTTTCCTTTCCTTTCCTTTCCTTTCGTTCCCGTAAACCTTTGAGTTAGCACGGCATTAAACCAGTGTCAAAATACCAAATAACTACATAGTTATTGGAGGCAGCTGCTAACCGATTCAACACAGCAAATTGGTTGCTAACGTTTCAATACTGAAACTGAGGGTGGAAGAAGAAGAAGAAGAAGATTTTGTTATACATAAGTTGCCTTGTTGACCAGACCTTTCAGATCGATTCCACCGCATGAGAGTGAACGATTAGTTGATTCAGTATATCTTGATAATATCGGAATTGTAGAGGTTAGAAATTTTACTAGTTGCAACACCCCAGTAGAAACAAACGGCTGTATGAATGAAGAAGGAGAGAAAGAAATAAAGAAAGAAAGAGAAGAAAAGAAAGAAAGAACAAATGCCAATTTAAGGTTGATCGTCGAGATAATTCCGCGTGTTTGCCTCATAAGTAAAATGGGTGAGTTTAAATTGTTCAGTTTAATCTACATATGTTTATTCGACTGTTCTGTTAAGCTTAATGTTAGTGTGCATTTTTTTAAAAAATACTTGCTTAACGTTAGGCTTACACTAACTCATCGAAGGATTTCGGCGATGGAAGGATGGGAAAGGGACAGGACTGGGCAGGTAGTGGATGTGGCCTTAATTAAGGTACAGTCCCAGAATTTGCCTGGTGATAAAATGGGAAACTACGGAAAACCATCTGAGAGCTGGTTTGAGGTCCACTCAGCCTACGTGATTACAACTGAGGAGCTATCTGACGGTGAGATAGCGGCCCCGGTCTAGAAAGCCAAGAATGTCGGCCAGGATTCGTCGTGGTGACCACATAACACCTCGTAATCCTCAGAACTTCAGGGTGAGCAGTGGTCGCTTGGTAGGCCATGGACTTTCGGGGCTCTTCCGCCATGGGGTTTGGTTTTGAGATAATACAATTTCTACACGTACACTGCAAATCTGTCTTCAATTTATTCAGTACGTTGTGAGAAACCAAATAATTACTGATACATCGGAAATGGACCCTAGATCGCGCAAAGGAATACTGTGGGGGGTCTTACCAGGACCTAGCTGACCAAGGAAGGTCCAAGAGCAAGGGCAAAACCTAGGAGCCTAGCACAATTAGTGGAAGCATTTCCAGACTTAGCTAAGAGCTCCGTGGTCGCCACTTACGCTCACAATCTCATAGCCACTGGGATCCCCCTTTATAGTCGCCTCTTATGACAGGAAGGGGTTACCCTGAAAGTATTGTACCACCCGTACCAACAGGGTAATTAACTATGACACACGATACTTATGTACAGTGGTGACAGCTTCATTAAAACTTATATTTTTGCAAGAATAATATTATCAAACCGATTCAAATTGTTTCACTTAATTACTTGTATGTGGTAAATTATAATTCTTTATTTTACTTCAAAGTTATTTTTCAGTCCTAATCCCTATATTTGATTAAATACATTTTGGTTACAAATTTTACAATTTCGCCAATGCTCTGTGTACGAAAGTTACTGTGATTCTGCGAAGCTTCATGTTTATTCTTACCCTTGTTTTTTACTAAGACATAATCGAAAAAATCACTTGAACTATGTTAGCTCTAAGCTAAATAAATTATTTCTTCCTAGTGAACAAGTAAATTAGTGGACTAATTCATATTTTATACTTAATTTAGCGCTTCAAGATTTATTTCTTGTCAAATTATTATTATTATTATTATTATTATTATTATTATTATTATTATTATTATTATTATTATTATTATTATTATTATTATTATTATATACTGCCTATTAAAGGTGGTCTACCTATCTGTGTAAATTAAATTATTTTGTGTAGGTGTATAATTTTGGCAGTGCAACCCTAGGACAGATACAGAAATATACATTTTAAATTTTGCCAGTGGTTTGCTTAAATCAATTAATATTACTTTTAAGATTTTCGAAAGAAAAATTGTCTTCAAATCAATCAAAGAGGTGAAATTTTAAGAAAGGTTTAACATGTTCCAAACAGCATAAATAATTGTTGCCAACTAAATCTTAACTTGCAAATGAGAGTATTTTCAACTCTTACCTTTAAATTTACTTCTAAAACGACTGTAATCCACTCATTCGCAAAATACACTTGCACTCGGCTTTCTAGAGAATTTTAAACTGCTTACTTCGAAATACTTCAGTGCTTTCACATTTTATCAGGCTTAAATATAATTCTTAACACAGTAACAAACAGTTTCGAAGAGGAAAATAAATAGAAGTGCTCAGAGGAGTGATTTGGTGTGGGAGGCACGGCGTCATCAGCCGTAATAACATACACAAGACGTCATAAACAAAATGTAGCGGGACCATTCCTCGTTTGTAAGAAGAGGGCGGGCTTATTGCGCATACTTCCGCATTCGACGTTACAGTCCAACTAAACCAGAGCCGTCAGCTGGCTTTGGAGTCATTCGCAACGGAATGGCATGGTTATGAGCGAGGCTCGGGACGGACAGTAGTGCGATTGTTGATAACATCTTGAACAACATTTAAAAATTCTAAAGTAATGAAGTCGTGTATTTCAAAACAGCTTTTGAAAAGAAATACTCTCTTATTTAATAATAATAATATTAATAATAATAATAATAACAATAATAATAATAATAATAATAATAATAATAATAATAATAATAATAATAATAATAATAATCGTATGGCCTCAGCTACCGTGTGCAGACACTTCAATTTGACGCCATCTGGCTGTCTGCTCGTCAATTTCGACGTTCCGTTTTACTCTAGGCCCCCACTAGATGGCAGACCGAGTAAACCGAAACTCTCTTGGGCGTCTATGGCTGAGATTTTAATTAATTTTGTCGGTTAAACACCAAATGTGCCACCAGAGATCTTTTACATGCCAACATCGTACGACATGGAGTGTCGAATGGACTTTTTTCAGCCCTTCAAAAATCGGACTACCTCTGCCGAGTTTGAACCCGCTATCTTGGGATCCGGAGGCCGACACTCTACCGCTGTTCCACAGAGGCAGCTATAATAATAATAATAATAATAATAATAATAATAATAATAATAATAATGTTATTGCTTTTACGTCCCACTAACTAGTTTGACGGTTTTTGGAAGCACCGAGGTGCCGGAATTTTTGGCTTTTAGGAGTTCTTTTACTTTCCAGTAAATCTACCGACACAAGACTGACGTATCTGAGCATCTTCAAATACCACCGGACTGAGGCAGGATCGAATCTGCCAAGGTAAGGTCAAAAGGCCAGCGCCTCAACCGTCTGAGCCACTCAATCCGGTACTGTGTTATTTCAGACTGGTTCATGGCACTTAAAAATATAAGAAGCTGCCTACCAGATGCAGCAAAGGTGTGCTGAGCTCGCTTAGAAGGTGAAGGGTGTTATTTCACGTTAGGAAGTAAGTACATTTAGAAACGGAGTTCTCAGTTATGAAGGTTCATACGGCCCTGAGGTTCACTCAACCTACTGAGAACAAGATTTTTTCTAGCGGTAAAGGTGACCTATTGTGAAGCTTACCTCTCTTTTCTACTTAGAGTTTGAGGTTACGGAGATGGTTCGGCGTTTTGCTTTACCTTTGCGGAGGTTCGGACCTGCCGTCGGGCAGAATAACCCTTACCTTTATAAACATTAAATTTCTACGTTAACTTAATCCTAAAACTAGAATGAATCAACTCGCAGGTATATTTCAGTTCATAATTCCCCATTTGTGAAATTTCTTCTGAATAACCAATAGATTTTCTGCTTGCATAAAAAAGTAATGGTTATTTTTGTCTGCGTGAAATAACAAGCGATCACAAGGATCCATAATAACGAAGATGGACAAAATAACGTTGATACAATGTAAAATGGTTGAAATAATTATATATAAACATATAAGCGTCAATATTAATATATGTTTTAAACTTATCGTATGAATATGCTTTTCTGTTATCTGATAATAAGGACATATTAATAATAAATATATTCCCGTATCTATTTAGTTTCTTGCTAGTATATGTATATAGGGAAAATATAAACACACCCTGTGGGAGTGGGGTCGCAGACGAATACTCCCACGGTATCACCTGCCTATCGTATGAGGTGACTAAAAGGGGCGACCAAGGGATGATTGAATGGAACCATGAGATTACTTGTGAATAGTTCCATTACTTGAGGAACGCCATGGGTCTGGGCGTTGTCTGTGATTAGTACCATCGTGTGCATCCCACCGATGAGGGGGAGCGGGCGCTCGGCTGCACAGACAAACGTCCTTGCTGAGAACGTGCCGTGCGCTGCGCTAAACTGTGTTCGATCCCCTGAATTCAGAATGGGTCTGGGGATTGTGCGTTGCCCGTGATTAGTACGAGTATGTGAGGTACACAATGAGTCTGCGTTGGCTATAAGTACTGCCATTACGTGTGATACACCGTGGGTCTGTCCGGTTCCATAGCTAATGGTTAGCGTGCTGGCCTTTGGTCCAGAGGGTCCCGGGTTTGATTCCCGGCCGGGTCGGGTATTTTAACCTTAATTGGTTAAATCCAATGGCTCGGAGGCTGGGTGTGTGTGGTGTATTCAGCATTAGAATTCATCCTAGGCAGGGCCCTCATGCAGGTCGCCTAATAGGCCGTCTACAAGGAAAACACCCGCACTAGGACTCTCCGGAGGCCATACGCCATTATTATTATACCGTGGGTCTACCTTGCCTATGATTGGTACCACAATATGAGGAACACCATGAGTATACGTAGCCCGTGGTTAGTATCACTATGTGAGGAACACCATGGTCCTGTCCGACTCGTTGGCTGAACGGTCAGCGTACTGACCTTCCGTTTAGAGGGTCCCGGGTTCGATTCCCGGCCGGGTCGGGGAGTTTAACCTTAATTGGCTAATTCCAATGGCACGGGGGCTGGGTGTATGTGTTGTTTTCATCATCATTTCATCCTCATCACGACGCGCAGGTCGCCTACGGATGTCAAATAGAAAGACCTGCACCTGGCGAGCCGAACCCGTCCTGGAATATCCCGACACATAAAGCCATACTACATTTCATTTTTACCATGGGTCTGTGTTACCTGTGAGGAACACCATGCGTCTTCTTTACCCGTGATGGGTACCATTATGAGGGGCCGGTGACCTGAGGTTACTACGTTTTGTAACTGTTTCTTTCCTTCTGTAATGTCTTAAAGTTTCCGCATACGAGTCACCTCCCTAGCTTGGGAATAACCCCTGTGTCATCGGCCTAGTGCCTCTTAGGTTTTAAAAGTGTATTTAGGAATAACAAGCATCATCTTAGAAAATAACACATTGTGAATTGATTCCACTGATTGTTTTAGATTCTAGCCTGTGGATATATTTTGAGCTTTTAAATTAGGGGCCGATGACGTAGCTGTTAGGTCCCTTTAAACAACAACAACAATAATCATCATAAAATTGTAAACGGTATTGCTGCAGTTCCATCGTCGCTACTGATGTGTAGCACGGCGGGGATCTTATTTTCAAAAGTTCTCGTCAATGTAGCTTGTAACTACCAAAGTCACATTTACACGATAAAAAAAAATCTAAGACAATTTCGTCCTCGAATGTACATTGAAACATTGTTGTAATTAATGTGCACAATTTCATCAAGGAAGTATCTCACATGCAGTAACAACTGCTATGCTTGGATCCCATTGGATACGTCTGCATGTAGAGATCCCAGTAGTAAACCTGGAATTATTTCCGCAAATACTCATATCGTAGTAGTTGCCATAAAAAGCAGCCGTAAAGCTGTCTAGCAGTGAACTTCTGCGGTTACTTTCCGTTAACTTTTATGGTCTCGTAGGAATAGTACTGGGGCATCTTGCACTTAAATCTCAGAAGTAAGATTCGCTAAACTCTCTATGGCCATTCTACATGCGAATTTTCCACGATGTGCGGTGGAATCTGCGAGGCATGTGAAATATTTTCATAAAAACAAGCTGTGCACAATCGCTATATTGATGTAAAATACTTTATTACGGTGGGAGATACTGATAAAATTTCTAGCTTTAGATACATCACTCAATAACGTGGAAGAGTTCAATTACTTATATAAAAATTGAATGTTTTTATACTGGCAGTACAGTACTATATATCTACTTTTTTAGAATTTCTTCAACCGAGTTCCCAGTTATTTATGAATTTACAGAGTACAGTGGCAAATTTTTGTCTTTTTCAGAGATTTAAAGCTGATGTTGTTCTTGATACCACACAATATTTTCGATGAAAATATTACCTTAAACTGCATTGGAATCTGAATTTTTGGTCACCCATGTGGAAAGGTAAGATTCAATCAAGTTCGCTAATCAAACTCTCCTTAGAAATTCCGTACTTAAAATGTAATTAACAAATAAGAGTTGTATAAAAGTTGCACCAATTCTCTCATTGGAAAAATAAGAGGAAAGGAACTGTCGGTTACAGCTTCTCAATCACGATAGATATTGTTCTTTCCTAATCAGTTTTTCCGTCGGACTCAGCAAGGGATCCCACCTCTACAGTTTCAACGGCAGTTGCCTGGAGCGTGAGACTTTGGTATTGGGGGATACAACTGGGAAGGAGGAGCGGCACCTCGCTTGAGCGGTCTCACCTACTATGCTGAGCAGGTGCCTTGTTGGGGGATGGGAAGATGAGAAGGTTAGACTAGGAAGAGGGAAGGCAGCGACAGTGGCCTTAAGTTAGGTACCATCCCGGCATTTGCCTGGAGAAGAAGCGGGGAAACCACGGAAAACCACTTCTGGGATGGCTGAGATGGGAATCGAACCCCCCTCTATTCAATTGATCTCCCAAGGCTGAGTTGACCCCGTTCCAGTCCTCGTACAACTTTTCAAATTTAGTGATAGAGCCGTGAATCGAACCCGGGCCTCCGGGGGGGTGGCAAGTTATTGTTAACTTTATAGACATAGCTCTTTGCTTGGTGGCTCCTGCTGTAAATGTTTCTTTAACTCTTTCGCTGTGGAATTCTCTGGTACAAAATATTCCTTGGCTTCTTCTTAATAAGACGTCGACTCCGAAAGGAGGTTGACGATCCTGACGTTGCAGCCATGCCATGTGAATTCATTTAAATATCTCTAAAGGATCTTTAATGCAATGGTTTCCTGTTGCCTTCGGCATCCTAATGCCGTTGACCAAGCTGGTTGCTCCGCTTTTGGGAACAATTTCTTGTCCCCAGGACAATAGAGTGCTCTTACCCATACTCGCAAAGCCACTCTTAAAGAGACTGTTGGCACTTGGTATAGGGGATCTCCTTATACCGGGAGATAATCGGTCCCTTCATTCGTTAGCCGCCTGAATATAAAATATAATGTTTATATGCAGTCGTTGCCCCCTCTCTACCGCGGGGAGGTGAATGTCAGGATTTCACCGTCATTGAAACAAGGACCAAATGGCATTTACTTGTTTCTCTGCTTCTTTAGAGAGGATACCTTGGCTGCGTAATGAAATTTGAAACTTTTAGAAATACGATAATTTTTAACGTTGCATTATATTTGAGAATGAACTTACAAAAGTAATTCCCTGCTATGGCAAACCAAATCATAGTCCGTGATGGTATGATAATTTGAAAAATTTCGAATTGTGAAAAATACTTTTCAGAAACAATCATTTAAACAAAATTGTAGAGATAACTTACAAAACTAATTTCTTGCATTGGAAAAACTTTATGTAGTCCCTCGTGGGACGATATTTCTATGAGATGCTGTAAGAAAATTGGAAAAAAGCATCTTTAAAAAATATTTTTACAAAGAGCATTGGATATTTATTATTTCAACATACCCATGTAAATGAGAAAACTTAGGAAAATCATTTGTTGCATTGGAAATTAATTCTGTAGTCTCTGGTGATATGTTTCCATTTTATTTTGAAAAATAAAGATTTTCTTTAGAAACAATATTATTACACAATTACAAGTTCAGATAGTTCCAAATACTATCAAGCGCTATCATAAGGCAACTAGAAACGACGTACTACGGAAATGCGACTCCCGCGGTGCAAGGCATCTGGCGTACTGTGCATAAATGCGACCGCAGAAGCGAAAGAGTTAAGAGGAAAATCAATAATAATAATAATAATAATAATAATAATAATAATAATGTTATTTGCTTTACGTCCTACTAACTACTTTTACGGTTTTCGGAGACACCGAGGTGACGGAATTTAGTCCCGCAGGAGATCTTTTACGTGCCAGTAAATCTACCGACACGAGACTGACGTATTTGAGCACCTTCAAATACCATTGGACTGAGCCAGGATCGAACCTGCCACATTGGGGACAGAAGGCCAGCTCCTCAACCGTCCGAGCCACTCAGCCCGTCAGAGGAAAACCAAGGGAATTATCATACCTCTGCATCATTTCTATACAATAGTATAGGTGTATATCAACACAGGTTTATAGGCTACCTAGATCCGTTTCTGGTGAGAAATGGAGTTTACAATCCTCTTTCTTTCCCATACCGCAGTCAGCGAGAAAACCAGTCGTTCTGTAAACATTGGTTGATGCTACCGCACAACGCCTACGCGGAGACATCGAAGTAGTTTGTTAACCAGGTCATGGCATAATGCGATCCTTCATTCACAATGTCGAAAATATTTCTCAAATAATTTCAGTCAGAAAAATATGCAAGAACCGGTTCATTATCATGAATATAAGCAAGCAATTCAATCTGAAGAATGTCGGGGACCCATGCCCTCATACTTGACCCTCCATGTTGAATCTCTAGCTTCTAAGACATCATTAGTTCACGCCGTAATGGACCTTTAACCACAATGACATCGTTCGTTCGGGTAGGCTCGACGGAAGCTTTACCTCTATTCAACTCCATTGAGTTGTTGTAAAGCCTGTTCAATGGATATGTTGCGCTTTATAATAAAACTCGTAGAAATTCGTATAGCGACGAGGCTCAGGTGAGTGTAACAGCTGAAATATGCCGTGCCTTTTATCACGTTGTGGCGGAATAGCTGAGATGCTTGGAATCGGATACTCTATACCATATCACTGTCGACCGTCTTGTCATTAATCCGAATGATACGAACAGCAGTGAGAAAGAGGAAGGAGTAGTCATTTGTCAGGTTCTACCTTCTTTCTTCCATAGCCCCATTAATATTGAGAGCTCCCCATCGAATTCCATTTCGTTCGCCAAGTTGTTTCCAAGGAGTTCCTCGCCTGTCGAACGGGAGTGGGACTCCATTACTCCCATAGGTCCGAGGCTTGCTTAAAATGTTCTGAGCTCGGTAAATTCATGAAGCAGGATGCTACCCTACTTGCACATAGTCCAAGTGAGGATCTCTCCTCTAACGGGTTATGGATCACCGGTGAATTGTATAGTCCTAGCCGCCTGAGCACAAGGAGGGCCATGACTCAGAATATGTCCGAGATGCCCACTCCCATTCCATAGCAACTGGTATCCCGACTCTCAGGACCACTTAATAGGCCACTCAGCCGTTGCCCATGGTTCACGAACTATGACGTGACTACAGATCCCACTAATCACTTTCATTGATTTCGCAGACGCCGAGCTGCTGGAATTTTGTCCCTCGGTAGTTCTTTCGCGTGCCGGTAAGTCTATTGACACAAGCCTGGCGCATTTGAGTACCTTCAAATACCACAGTATTGATCTTTTTTTCTTCTTTTTTTTTCTATTTGGTTTACGTCGCACCGACACAGATATGTCTTATGGCGACGATGGGATGGGAAAGGCCTAGGAATGGGAGGGAAGCGGCCGTAACCTTAATTAAGGTACAGCCCCAGCATTTGCCTGGTGTAAAAATGGGGAAACCACGGAAAACCATCTTCAGGGCTGCCGACAGTGAGGTTCGAACCCACTATCTCTCGATTACTGGATACTGGTCGCACTTAAGCGACTGCAGCTATCGAGCTCGGTCACAGTATTGATACAGGATCGAACCTGCCAACTGAATTAAGAAGGCCAGTGCTCTACAGTTTACCACGGAAAACCACTTCGAGTTTGATTGAGATTGGAATCGAACCCACCTCTACTTAGTTGACTCCCGAGTCTGAGTGGACCTCGTTTATTATTATTATTATTATTATTATTATTATTATTATTATTATTATTATTATTATTATTATTCTTAGGACCACTAGGGACTGCGAGATCTCAACTGTTTGTCTTCTTGGGGGCCTAACCGGTTTTCGTCCTTCCGGAGTATCCTTTCTACCATGCATCAGAATAGACATGCTTCAGTCGAGTTGTGACTTCTTGATAAACCTGACTAAGTTTGTGTGTGAGTGGTGGTCGGAGTTGAATATCCGTTTCCGAGATTCTATATTTTAAGAGATCCTTATCGATGTCCGCCAACAAAGAGGGAATCGTTTCGAGACTTCTGAAGTAGAATAACAAACGTTTGCATATTCTTTCAGCTGGCAATCTGAAGAGGTGAGCGCAAAATATTATCCTTCTTTTCCGGATAATACTTGATATCTTTTCGATGTGGGTATATATTCCTAAGTCGTCCTGAAGTCTGGAAACACCGTCTTTGAGGTTATGACCAAGTATTTTTCCGATAATCCTCGTTTCCTTAATTGCCAGATTTTTAAGCAGGCTATGGGTTCGAAGTGTTAAACATTCTACAGCATATAATGCTCCAGGTTTAATTACAGATTGATAATGACGAATCTTTGCATTTTGAGAGTTGGAGTTTTGTTATATATTCTTATTCTGCTTCTTCTTCTTCTTCTTCTTCTTCTTATTATTATTATTATTATTATTATTATTATTATTATTATTATTATTATTATTATTATTATGTAAGCTTTGGGAAAGCATTCTTGCTGATTACATAAGACATGTTTGCAAAATTAATAACTGGTTTGATAGAAGGCAGTTTGGGTTTAGGAAAAGTGGGTAAGTCGCGCATTCCTATCTACGAAATATCACTGTAAAATTTGTCACAAATGCAATATAATAATTGCTTCTACACAGTTGAAGTCTAAATTCTGCGGCAAATTAAGAAATATTTTATTTTTGGAGAATATTGTGTATATCTACTTTACTACTTTACAAGAACTTTTGGTGCTACGCTCACAGTAACACACGTATGTCTTTTGTTTGTCTTACACTTTCAACAATTCCGTTTGTGATGTCTGTGTTCACTGAAGTTCTTTGCTTTCGTTTCATTGCTTCAGTTGTCAATGACATCATTTCCTGATTTGTATCGCGATATGCAAGATTTCATAGGTGACACAAAGCTATGGCCAATGTACATAAGAAGAATTCTGTGGACTACCGGTAGTGATTTATTGGTCCAGGGATCATGCTATTTTTCTTTCAACAAAAATCATTTTTGCGGTACTTAAGATATTTCTCTGTAATGTGCAGCACCAAGTTGTTGAATGCGTCCTTAGTTGTTTTTCCGTAGAGTTCCAGCCACATCACTATAACATGGTCATTTGCCTCATTGAAGAACGAAATAACATCGTGAATGCTGTTGACCTCCATTTTGCTGTTTGAACTGGCCACTCTAGCCATGTGGACAAAGATAATGAGAGTCCATAGACATAACACTCCCATTCCTCGGTGCTAGACCTGGACCTCAAGAAATTAACAAAAGACGGCACCAGCAACGGAATACGACATAAAGGATTCCTGTATACAGGCCTTAAGTATGTATTCATATTCCTCTAATAACGACGGTATTTCTTAATTTACCGCAGATTTTTCACTTCATTTAAGTAAAAGCAATTATTATGTTCCATTTGTGACAAATTTTACAGTGACATTTTGTAGATAGGAATGCGCGACGTAACCAGGAAAAGTTATTCCACTGAAGCCCAACTTGTAGGATTCCAGCAAGATATAGCAGATATCCTGGATTCAGGAGATCAATTGTACTGTATCACGGTTGACCTGTCTACGGCATTTATTAGGGTAGATCATGCGAGACTACTGGCAAAAATGAGTGGAATTGGACTTGACAAAAGAGTGACTGAATGGGTGGTTCTGTTCCTAGAAAATAGAACTCAGAGAATTACAGTAGGTGAAGCTTTATCTGTCCCTGTAAAAATTAAGAGGGGAATTCCTCAAAACAATATTATTGGACCTTTATGTTTTCTTGTATACATCAATGATACGTGTAAAGAAGTTGAATCAGAGATAAGGCTTTTCGCAGATGTTATTCTGTACAGAGTAATAAATAAGTTACAAGATTGTGAGCAGCTGGAAAATGACCTCGATAATGTTGTGAGATGGACAGTAGGCAATGGTATGATGATGACCGGGAAAAAGGTCAGGTTGTGAGTTTCACTAATAGGAAAGTCCTCTCAGTTTTAATTACTGCGTTGATGGGTTGAAAGTTCCCTTTGGGGATCATTGTAAATACCTAGGTATTAATATAAGGAAAGATCTTCATTTGGGTAATCGCATAAATGGAATTGTAAATAAAGCGTACAGATCTCTGCACACGGTTATGAGAGTATTTAGGGGTTGTAGTAAGGATGTAAAGGAGAGAGCATATTTCTCTCTGGTGAGACCCCAACTAGAGTATGGTTCCAGTGTATGGGATCCTTACCAGGATAACTTGATTCAAGAATTGGAAAAAAATCCAAATAAAAGCAGCTCGATTTTCTCTGGGTGATTTCCGACAAAAGAGTAGCGTTACAAAAATGTTGCAAAGTTTGGGCTGGGAAGACTTAAGAGAAAGGAGACGAGCTGCTCGACTAAGTGGTATGTTCCGAGCTGTCAGTGGAGAGATGGCGTGGGAGGACATCAGTATACGAATAAGTTTGGATGGTGTCTTTAAAAGTAGGAAAGATCACAATATGAAGATAAAGTTGGAATTCAAGAAGAAAAATTGGGGCAAATATTCGTTTGTAGGAAGGGGAGTTAGGGATTGAAATAACTTACCAAGGGAGATGTTCAATAACTTTCCAATTTCTTCGCAATCATTTAAGAAAAGGCTAGGAAAACAACAGATAGGGAGTCTGCCACCTGTGCGACTGCCCTAAATGCAGATCAGTAGTGATTCATTGATTGATTGTATTATATTGCCATATGATAGTGGGTTCCTAGTGTTGATAGAAGATTGCTCGTTTATTGGTCTTGTCAGTATCGTTCTACAACAAAATTTACTCTGTTCTTATTTTACGAAGTTGTAAGACGTTATTCTAAGGCAGTACTTCCAATATCTTGGTATTAAAGAGGATACTTTGTGAATATTGGCACATCAACAAGCAGTGAATGTATAGAAAACCTGCTCCCTTGCTAGTGGAGCTAATAAATAGTTCACAATGTGAATCCGGCGAACAAGAGAACTTAGCCGACACAGCGTCTTCAAGAGCGCGATCGATAATGTGTGAGTTGTAACGCAGCCTGTACCCTCAGTACTGTAAAACATGATCCAACAGATGTCGAAAAAATTAGACGTTATCCACAGCCTCAGAAGACAAAGTGCAAGGGATCTACACTTAATCAAGTTTGGACGTATTCATGGGTTTTATTGGAACTATAAGAACATTAGCTCTTTCGGCCCTTTAAGTCATAAAATTACCACGTTTCTCCCCAGTGTGGTGACTGGTTCATAAGTCGTAATCATTGAACTTAAGGTACGGATCCCTTTTGAAAATGTAATTTGAAGTAAATATGTCTTACATCTGAGGGTCATCCAAAAATGTTTAAAACCGAAATAGTGTCATGTAACAAAATGTGCACCGCGATTTTAACTAGCAACAGTACCTTTGAACTCCACAGGCCGTGGATCTGTATGGCATGCCCATCCATCAATACTTTGCATCACAGCCTGCACGGTTGCTAGGTAACGTCATGTCACAAATTTTTGAAAACATCTGACGTGCGAACTTGTCCGATTTAAGCGGGAGACTCCATATTTTTTATTCTTCCTTCCTCTCTCCTGATCGCAGACTTATCTCCCGATTTTAAGGACGGATTTATGTATTTTTTTAAATCCCAGGTTTTTCTCGTTCTTTAAGTACCTGGAGGAGCTTCCGTGGCCCAGATGGCAGGGCGCCGGCCTCTCATTGCTGGGTTCCGTGGTTCAAATCGTGGTCACTCCATGTGCAATTTGTGCTGAAAAAAGCGGAGGCGGGACAGGTTTTCCTCCTGGTATACGGGTTTTCTCCTGCCATATTTCATTCCAGCAACACTCTCCAACATTTCATTTCATCTGACATTCATTAATCATTGCCCTAGAGGAGTGCGACAGGCTTCGGCAGCCGGCACACTTCCTATCCTCGCCGCCAGATGGGGGCTTCATTTATTCCATTCCTTACCCGGTCGAATGACTGGAAACATGCTGTGGATTTCCTTTAAGTACCTGGAGAGAACTGAAGTTCAGTGAGCACTGGCAGAACAGAGAGCTATCAGCTGGTGGTGGTCTTTAACATGACAATCTGTAATGTTATGCTTTTTATTCTATCATTTCCACATAGCATTGCCAAACGTGACACTATATTTTTAGCATATTTACAAGAACAAAAGCTCAATTCATGTTAAAGCTTCCCGAAAAAGAATTCTGGAAAAATTAAACCATAAAACCCATTCAACGAGGCCAGTGCTTTAGGCATAAATCTAGTCGAAAAAATTATGAAGAAGCCTAAGGCTGTTATAACCTAGAGTCATGCGTTTTAAAGCTCAGATACATGCAATGTTTCAGTATTTATACATTAATGAATTAATTATTAATAAGAGTAATTACATTATTGCGTGGTATAATGTATTAAATATTCTTCAAAGTTACGTTAATAATGTGTCCTAACATATCGGGGTATGTCACAAACAAACCCTCCGGAGTTTTTACTTTTCACAGTTGGCACGTCTGCATATTTATGATCATTTGATTTCCCCAAAGAGAAATGTAATGACATTCTTTTGTTTCATGATGTCACTTTGAAATATGGTTAATAAAATGAAATATGAAGTTATTTTGGTAGCTTGCCTCTGCCTTGCCTCCTTAGGCTTACGTAATAACACCATAAGTCACCTTCTTATCTGTTTACCTAAAAATCACTGCGCCTAAACTTCTCCTCTGTTATCCCTTTCTAAAAATCCGTAACTCATATCATCACAATTCAGTAAGGGACATTTCATTTTCCAGTACATCCACTTGATATTTACATATTTGTCCTATCGTGTTGTCCTCAGTTAATATCCTATTTTCAGTTAATGTCTACTTTCTCAACTGCATTATTTTCTTTCTTAATTTCTCCGTATGTATGCGAGTGTGAATCCCGAAACCTGGGCATTTTCTTGTGAGGAAACATTCCAGGATGTTCAATTGTATAACGTTTTGGCCCCGAAAAATATGAATATGTAAAGGCTTTTTAATTATGGTGCAGACCTTCATTTCGGGGTAATTGCTGGCTAAACGATAGGCCATATCACAAAACAGGTAACATAATCGCCGCTCAATTTGGAGTGCTTCAACTTTAGTCCTATGACTTTTTTTGTCGTATCTCGATTCCTTCTACGTTAGATTTAACATTAGGAAACGTGGCCTGCCATTATCATCAAAACTCCCCAACGCCCACATTACGTCCGAAACAACGCATGGGGTCCTCCCCGTGGTGTTTCTCGGATAACGCTGAGAGACATCCAATTTAATATAATCTTACTCACCGCGTGCGCAGTAATTTACGTTGAAATACGTGTACAAGGTAGAATACCGTAGCGAAGCGCGGGTACATTTGCTAGTATTATATGAAATAAGACGTCCTGACTTGATTCATCATCACCGAGCCAAAACTACTGGACATAAAGAAATGAAATATCTATATTACTGTGTGGGTGCTCACTAAGAAAGAAAGAATTCATGGATATTCCGTCGCTGAGGGTGTAAAAAGGGGAGGTGAATTATTAAAATGAGTATATCTGTATCTCAAAAACTTAAGTTTACAGACGCGAAAGTTGATATTTGGATTCTCCTTCAAAAATAAAGACAGTGCTTTTCCTGTTTTCGGAAAATCCACTTAAAGGGGGTGCAATTCTTTCAATGAGGATATTTATATCTCAAAATCTGTAGATGATACAGACGTGGTCATTGGTATTTGGAATCTCCAAGACCGTCACCAGATCAGGATTCAAGGTTTATTTTCCTCCACGTTTCCTTGGAATCCACGCGATTGTATTCACGAAAACTCACTCTCTTTAGTGAAGTGAAGAAAACAAATGTGAACATTTGATGACTTACACGTCATCGTGCCCTTGTTGTTGTATGAGTCATCAGGCCATAGATTGGTTTGATGCAGCTCTCCATGCCACCCTATCCTGTGGTAACCTTTTCATTTCTACGTAACTATTGCATCCTACATCTGCTCTAATCTGGTTGTCATATTCATACCTTGGTCTACCCCTACCGTTCTTACCACCTACACTTCCTTCAAAAACCAACTGAACAAGTCCTCGGTGTCTTGAGATGTGTCCTATCATCTTCTGCTCGTCAAATTTAGCCAAATCGATCTCCTCTCACCAATTCGATTCAGTATCTCTTCATTTGTGATTTGATCTATCCATCTCACCTTGAGCATTCTTCTGTAACACCACATTTCAAAAGCTTCTACTCTCTTTCTTTCTGAGCTAGTTATCGTCCATGTTTCACTTCCATACATTGCCACGCTCCACACGAAAGTCTTCAAAAACATCTTTCTAATTCCGATATCAGTGTTTGAAGTGAGCAAATTTCTTTTCTTAAGAAAGCTCTTCCTTCCTTGTGCTACTCTGCACTTTTTGTCCTCCTTACTTCTGCCATCATTAGTTATTTTACTACCCAAGTAAGAATAGTCATCTATTTCGTTTAAGACTTCATTTCCTAATCTAATATTTCCTGCATCACCTGCCTTCGTTCGACTGCACTCCATTACTTTTGTTTTGGAGTTATTTATTTTCATCTTGTACTCCTTACCCAAGACTTCATCCATACCATTCAGCAACTTCTCGAGATCTTCTGCAGTCTCAGATAAAATAACAATATCATCGGCAAATCTCAAGGTTTTGATTTCCTCTCCTTGGACTGTGATTCCCTTTCCAAATTTCTCTTCGATTTCCTTTACTACCTGTTCTATGTAAACATTGAAAAGGAGAGGGGACAAACTGCAGCCTTGCCTCACTCCTTTCTGGATTGCTGCATCTTTTTCAAAGCCCTCCATTCTTATCACTGCAGACTGATTTTTATACAGATTGTAGATAATTCTTCGTTCTCGGTATCTGATCCCTATCATCTTCAGAATCATACAATAGCTTGGTCCAATCAACATTATCGAATGCCTTTTCTAGATCTACGAATGCCATGTACGTGGGCTTGTCCTTCTTTATTCGATCCTCTAAGGTCAGACGTAAAGTCAGGATTGCTTCACATGTTCCTACATTTCTTCTGAAGCCAAATTGATCTTCTCCCAACTCAGCTTCAACTTGTTTTTCCATTCTTCTGTAAATAATACGTGTTAAAATTTTGCAGGCATGAGATACTAAACTAATGGTGCGGTAGTTTTCACACCTGTCAGCACCGGCTTTCTTGGTGGAGAAAACAGTGGAAAAGCCGGAAGGGGTTTCCAGAGTTTCTCGGGAAATGAGAAAGGAAATCAGCAGTTACAATTTGTATTAAATAAA
The DNA here is from genome assembly GCF_040414725.1 of Anabrus simplex. Taxonomy (NCBI): domain Eukaryota; kingdom Metazoa; phylum Arthropoda; class Insecta; order Orthoptera; family Tettigoniidae; genus Anabrus; species Anabrus simplex. The sequence continues at coordinate 445,946,890 of NC_090267.1, read as the reverse complement.
TGATGTAGAAATAACAACATGAATTAGGAAAATTTTAACAATGATTACATTATATTTCAGCACTTGGCCTTGAGCTAAAAAGTTGGCACAGGCTGTGCGAATAAGGACGAAAAATAAGACTGTGTCTTACGACAGCTGTGAAATGAGATTACACTCTTAACCATAGAATTACGTTGAAGGCTGGTTAAAAACCAGACCGAATTAGGTGGAATAACTATAAACAATTAATAAAGAATAACAGGGTTAAATAAAGGAAATTTTGAGAAAATTTGCGCTGTAGCAGAACAGTTCTGGAATTGAATTTTAGCACACAATTCTCCGCCGGGGATTAGTAAGTTCAAAGAAAAAGGGTCCTTTTGTCCAGTAACTCCATTATTCATTTAAGAGCTGCAGTTAATAAGTTTGTAGACGATCCAGCCGACATCTGGATAAAACGTATCTATGGACACAATTAGCTAAAACAGTCATTAAAAATAATTCAATACATCCTGGTGCAAGGACCAAACCCTAAGCTGGTGTTGTTTTCATGTCCAAATGTAAAGTACGAGGCCGACAGGGCCACGTCAGTGCAGCTAGCTGGCTGGCAGTCATGCTTGGAGCGAACCAGACCTGAGCGAAGAAGGCGATGTAAATGACCTCGAATTGACTGCAGCAAAGAAGACACGCTGAAGAAAAGTAGCTAGTCCATATGCGTGAAGTAAATATGTTTCTAATAGAAGTACAGCATAGTAGCTGCTGCAGAACACCAGCGGCGATTCCGGCCAAATCCGGAATGATAAGGCGAAGCATTCTAGTGGGCATGTCCCTTAAATAGCACTAAGGAAGATTCCAGATGCGACGCAACATAATACTGCAAAACTAACATAAGTAATTTACAAACTGTGCATGGAAATCTTAACAAAAAATAACTAAATAGTAAGAAAAAGGGAACCCAGAAAGAATATCTTTAAAAATTTACAATGAATAAATATAATCAATACAAAATACAAATAACGAAAAGAACCAATGAAAGGAAAAGAAAGCGCGGAAGGATACACTTTCGGTACCAATCAAGAGAAAAGTTGCCAGTGACGTAAGCAGTCATGTTAAGGTGCTGCAACCAATCAAAAACCAAGAAGGAATGACGTAGGGCAGCGCAAAAGTGAAGGGAAATATACGAACAGAGTTCATTGAACTTGTGACATGAGTGCACATCGAAGGAAACTTGTAATCAAGTAACGAAAAGCAGCCAGAACGAAAAAAGTAATTAAGGTAAGAACAACATGTAACATAGATTTAGAAAAATAGGAAAGGTACCGAAACAGCGAAAATTAGAAACAAATGGTACGTTCATGAACGCATGAACCACTTGGGAATAGGTATAACAACATTCTGCCGAAAATCGGATGGGACTTCTCCTGTTTCATACATCTTGCACACTAAATGAAATAACCTTGCCATGCTGGTTTCTCCTAAGGCAGTCATTAATTCAGAGGGAATGTCATCAATTCCAGGTGCCTTGTTCTTATTTAGGTCACTCACAGCTCTTTCAAACTCTGACCTCAAAATTGGGTCTCTCATTTCATCAGCATCAACAGCCTCTTCCTGTTCCAGAACCAAATTATCTACATCTTTACCTTGATACAACTGTTGGATATGTTCCTGCCATCTTTCTGCTTTGTCTTCTTTCCCTAGAAGTGGCTTTCCATCTGAGGTCTTAATATGCATGCACCTAGATTTCCTTTCTCCAAAGGTTTCCTTGATTTTCCTGTATGCAGCATCTACCTTTCCCAGGACCATACAGCCTTCGACATCCTTGCACTTCACCTCCTTCCTTAGCTACCTTGCACTTTCTATCCACTTGATTCTTTAATCGCCTGTATTCTTTTCTGCCCTCTTCATTTCTAGCATTCTTGTATTTCCGTCTTTCATCAATCAGGTCTAGTATCTCCTGAGTTATCCACTGATTCTTAGTTGATCTTTTCTTCCTTCCTAGCATTTCTTCAGCAGCCCTACTGACTTCATTTTTCATGACTCTCCAATCTTCCTCTATAGTGTTTCCTTCAGCCTTTTCATTTAGTCCTTGTGCAACATGTTCCTTGAAACAATCCCTCACACTCTTTTCTTTCAACTTGTCTAGATCCCATCTCTTTGCATTCTTCCCTTTCTTCAATTTCTTCAACTTCAGATGGCATATCATGACCAACAAGTTGTGGTCAGAGTCCACGTCTGCTCCTGGGAAAGTTTTGCAATCCAACACCTGGTTTCTGAATCTCTGCCTAATCATAATGAAGTCTATTTGATACCTTCTAGTGTCTCCAGGTCTCGTCCACGTATACAGCCGTCGTTTGTGGTGTTTGAACCAAGTATTGGCAAGGACTAAATTATGAACAGTGCAGAATTCAACCAGCCGACTTCCTCTTTCGTTCCTTTGTCCCAATCCGAATTCTCCTACTGTAGTACCTTCTTTTCCTTGGCCTACCACTGCATTCCAGTCTCCCATCACAATTATATTCTCGTCACCTTTTACATATTGTATTAAATATTCTATCTCCTCATATACCACGAACCTACTACGGTGGCGTAGCAGCGGGAGAGGTGATACTCCCACGTGGCGCGTCCCAGGTGGCGGATAGGGGGGTCCTAACCGGCTTGCCGGCGGACTTGAGGGAAATAAAATACCTCTCGCGGACCAAACACACTACCCCCTGCGGGTGGGGGACGCACATGTAGAATACACCCGCGGTATCCCCTGCCTGTCGTAAGAGGCGACTAAAAGGGGCGACCAAGGGATGCTTGGATTAGTACCATGAAACTACTTTTGATTAGTACCATCACGCGCGGAGCACCATTGGACGCTTTTACTTGCGAGTAGTACCACTCTGTTAGGTACTCCATATTTTGTGATTCGTAGCACTCGAGGGGGTTTCAGTGTGGGTTTCCAGTACCCGTGAGTCGTGCCCGTGTGTGCAACACCACAGGTCTGGGCCTTGCCTGTGAGTTGTACCCGTGTGAGCGACACCACGCGTCTGGGCGTAGCCTGTGAGTTGTACCACTATATGAGCGACACCGTGGGTCCGCGTTGCCAGTGATTAGTACCCACTATGTGAGGAACACCACGGGAATGCCGGCGCCCGTGCTCAGTACACCTAGGTGAGGAACCTCATCGGTTTGCGTGGCTATGAGTGGCGCCATTGTGTGAGAAACACCATAGGACTGCGTTACCTTTACGACGTACAATACTTGTGAGTAGTACCTTACTGCTTGGAACACCGTGAGTTTACGCTACCTTTGATTAGTACCGCAGCTCGAGAAATATCATGGTTCTACTTCTCGCAACTTGTACCATACTGAGGGGCCGTAGACCTGGTTTTTGGACCCCTTCAGACATCAAGCATAATCGATTCAGGACTGTGCTTTATATGTGGTCCCTTGGTCAGTAATACTATTATTTATGACAGTTTTTCAGTCGGATCCACTGCTCTTTTGTTTGTTTGTTTGTTTGTTTGTTTCTTGTTTGTTTTTGTTATTTTTTGGGTTCATGTACATCCATTCATTTTTCATGACATTTTTATTTATTTTGGTCAGTGGATTTTTTGAATTTTTTGTTGTCATTTCATTTCGTACCATTAGGGGTCGATGACCTCGATGTTAGGCCCCTTTAAACAACAAGCATCATCATCATCATCATCTCCTCATATATTCTTTCGATTGCTTCATCATCCACTGAACTAGTAGGCATATAGACCTGCACTATTGTGGTGGGCATTGGTTTGGTGTCTATCTTGACGACAATAATTCTTTCACTATGCTGGTCGTAGTAGCGTACCCTGTTTGATTTTGTGTTGATAATTCGGTAGACGCTTGACCAAACATCTTGTTCTTTCTGCCAACGTATTTTACTTATACCAACTACATCTAACTTTAGCCTATCCATCTCCCTTTGCAGATTCTCTAACCTACCACAACGATTCAAACTTCTAACATTCCACTCTCCGACTCGCAGAATATCAGTATCCATCTTCCTGATGATCGCCCCCTCTCGTGTAGTCCCCACCCGGAGATACGAATGGGGGACTAGTTTACCTCCGGAATATTTTACCCGCTGGGAAGCCATCATCAGTACATCATTCATACAGGGAGAGCTGCATGTCCTCGGGAGGTAGTTACGGCTGAAGTTTCCCGTTGCTTTCAGCCGTGTAGCAGTATCAACACAGCTAAGCCATGTTGGGTATTATTACAAGGCCGTATCAGTCACTCATCTAGACTGCCGCCCTTGCAACTACCGAAAGGCTGGTACGCCCCTTTTGATGAACCATTCGTTAGTCTGGTCTCTCAACAGATACCCATCCGATATGGTTGCACCTGCGGCTCGGCTATCTGCATCATTGAGACACACAAGCCTCCCCACCGCGGCAAGGTCACATAGTTCGCAGAAATATATATATATAATCATCAGACATATATTACGCACACAAGTATATGAAGCTATCAAACACGCCATTTGAGACATGCATTAGTTGAAATTTATGACTGTCCAGGAGCTGTCAGACTTCTTGGTATTTGAAAAGGAGCACGGGCAGGTATGAATGATCAAAGGCAAGAAACTCAGAGGCACATGGTCACATGTCTAGTTATCGTCCACCATATGGCTCCAATGAATGGGGTGGTGATAACTATTCTAAAAGGAAGTAGATGTTTCTTGTACTCCACGAAAGCCTCACAGGAACATATCAAAAAGGAAATGCAGACTAACTTGCCAGTTCAGAATTTAAAACTCTATGGTTCAGTGGCACAGCCTGATCATTTTCCATTAATAACGAGGAAACTGGATGACACAGAAAGCTTTCTATGGGTTATGCTCCGAAAATAACTCGAATAAATATGTTTTCTTGTGACTCCGCTCTGTCAAAATGTGCTGAACAGCTGACCATGCGTGGATACAACAGTAGAGCCTTGGTTTTCTGACTTCAAAGTGACAGGGTTCCAACCCGGCTCAGTCCGGTGGTATTGATAGATATACCGGCACGAAGAATGACTCCAATGGAACAAAGTATCCGGCAATTCATTTCAATCAGTAACTCATATAATATAAGAATAATTTACCTAGCGGCATCATTTGAATGCTATTTGTATTTCTGGTACATCTTATCGAGAACCATGGGAGTGTCGGTAGATCAAGGGTGAGAAGAAGGTAAATGCTTAACTCGCTATGCTGTATACGTCAACATGACGGACTCTGTGGTGTGTTTAAGTGTTCACTCGATGGGCAGGAAACTAGAGTGCAATGTACCATTAATTTGAACCTGTGTCAATTATTTACTCCAAAGGAAGGCCCCTTGTATAATTATATTCTGGTTAGGTAGTCCAAGCCCGTACTGTTAAGGTTGAACAATATTATTATCTCTAATATTGATCGCGGCTATTGTGGAATCCCGATCACGATATTATTTGGAAAATATATCCCATTTCGACTATTTTAAATCATTAATTACTTTAAGAAGCTGCTTTGAACTGATAGCGGCGTTAACAATAAGTCAGAGCGTGAAATACAGTTTGAATTTGATGATTCAAATGATATAGGGTGGCGGAATGAGAATTATCCCTATTTACTGACTTATGAGTATGATTACTCATTTTTTACTTTCTCTTAAAACTATGATCACCAAGAATTTTGTTTGAAGGGGGAAAATTTGAGCTTAATTTACTCCACTGCGAGGTCTCGGGAGTCTTTCATTTTCACACCCTCCGTGGCTCTCTCCTTAATTTTGCTGATACCTTCATTTTACGAAGGGTCCCGCCTCTTCGATATTTCCTCTGATTAGTGTTAATAGAGGATGGTTCCCATGTTATATTCCCTCGTAAAACAGTTATCACCACCACCATTACCACTTTACAATTAAGTAGTAGTAGTAGTAGTAGTAGTAACTGTTATCAGTTACGTGAGATGCTGGAGTGCCAGGAGTTTGACCTAATAAAATGTTCCTTAGCACGCCAATAAATCAATGGACACGAGTCTTTCATTCTTAAGTACTCTTAAATGCCGCACAGTTTCAGCGAGGTGTGATTATGCTCCTAAGAAAAATTTATCAATAAAAAAAGTGGTTTTGGAAATATGACAGCTGGCAGCTAACAGCAGTGTTGCCGCCGTATATAAATGTGTGAAATACACTTTAGTTGCAGGGACGTACACATATTATATACTTTTCATTTCAGGAGAACTCTCTTTATTCAGTGGGGTGAAATAATGTGAACATTTGATGACTTACATGTCATCATACCCTTAACTGAACATAGATCGTCAGACATATCTTATGCATATAAGCGTATCGTCGCTGCCGGGAGAAAACCTCCTATGTGAAATACTTTAGCTTAGAACTTTGGCCGGTAAGGTTCTGTTATCTAAGGTGCAATAGTGTGTGCATATTGTCAAGGTATTCTCGCTCTTTATAATTTATATGCTGCGGGTCGGTATATCTCCAAAATTTTATCACATAGAGGTTTTGTCCCGGCAACGACGGTATGAAGCTATTAAACACGCCGTTTGAGACAGGCATCGCTTGAAAAATAATTACTGTCCAGGAGCGATTTATGAGCCCATTTAATACAGTTTAAGAATTTGAAAACAGAATGCTTATATTTTTAACGGATCATTAGATACTTGAGCTGGACAAATTAACTTCCTCTACAATGAGACAACAACGTAATATTAATGTATTTTTTTATTTGTTACACATTCTACATTATATTCAAATTTTCGGATATGTCTTCATGTTTTATATGCTTCACATTGCACAAAACTTATTTCATAATATACAGAACGCCCAGAACCCCATCTGTGATGGTTAGTTGGTGTTGGTCAGGGGCCCCAACCACGCTCCCAACTCAGTGTGGCGATCGACCACAAGAAGAGATTCACCAACTAGTCGAGATATTCGACGCGAAGTTCTGGCACGAGACAACGAATTATCTCTCGAAGGACGGGAAAATTCATGCAGTACATTGTTGTACGCTATGATACTCCCACCTCAGTCGAGATAATATTGTTGGCATGTGTCAGAACACGGATCGGCCTTCGGGCCAGAGCTAACATTAACAGCCGCTAAGGAAAGCTCTGCACCTGAGTTCTCGGCTAGTTGAAGAATCCCATTATTCGCTCCGCTGGGGACATCATTGGATGTGTATTTTGTACCTAGTGAGTGCGGGCCGCACAGGGAACGAGTAGCGGCATAATTCGTGTAATATTTATATTTCTGGTACATCTTATCGAGTAACATAAGAGTGTCGGTAGATCAAAGGTGAGGATAAGCCTCAAGTTTCCAAAATTTTAATTTCGATCGTAGATGAGAAATTTCAGTTCTAGATAAATGCTTAAATCGCTATGCCATATGCGTCAACATGACGAACTCCGTGGATTTTCTACGTGTTCACAAGTGGGGTAGGAAACCAGAGTTCTTTGATTATTTAAACCTGTGTCAATTATTTAGTCGAAAGGAAGGCCTCTTGTATGATTATAGCTTGGTTAGGCAGTCGAAGACTGTCCACTTGTGGTTGAAGGATACTATTATCTCTAACAGTGATTGAGGATATTGTTGAATTGTTCCTAAGATAGAGTCGTAATCTCGATCACAATATTGTTTGGAAAATACACTCCCTTTAGACTATTTTCAATTATTAATGTTTAAGATTTTCCTTTGAGTTGATAGCGGTGTTAACATCAGGGCTAAAGTCCTGAGCGTGAAATAAAGTTTGAATTTGATGGCTTACATGATAAATGGTGGTGGAATGTTGGTGCCTGCAGAGTTATGAGAAATATTCCTCATTTGTAACTCCTCTTAAAAACACAATCAGCTCTAATAGTTTCGTTTTTTGAAGGGGTAAAAGTCGCGTTTATCATCATATCTTAATTTGTCCCTCTGCAAAGCATTGAGGGTCTTTCATTTTCACGCCATTCATGGCTCTGTCTTTTATTTTGCTGATACCTTAATTCTGTAAAATTTCGCACCGCTTTCATTTTTATCTGATTAGTGTTAATAGATGATAGTTGCCAAGTTATACTTCCTCTTAAAACAGTAATCACAATCATCATTCCAGCTTTATAATTATTTAGTAGCAGTAGTAGTTGTTTATTTTTGATCTGTTTTACGTCGCACTGACACAGAGGTCTTACGGCAACGATGAGATAGGAAAGGGCTAGGAGAGAGAAGGAAGTGACCGTGGCCTTAAGGTGCATCCCCAGCATTTGCCTGGTGTAAAAATGGGAAACCACGGAACACGCTACCTCCCGAATACTGGATTCTGACCACACTTATGCGACTTCAGTTATTAAGCTCGTAGTGTACACTGTACGTCCCATGGAATGGGCATGTTATGAAACAAATTTTAGTGCTGTGAACGCTGTTCATAATTATGAATGTTTGTTAGATGAACTCTATACATTTTTCTGCAAACATTCTGCAGTCGCAAAAATTTTTGTGATAGAGTCGTTGCTATTTCAAATCAAAACAACTTGTTCATATTTGTTGGATTTCTATAGAGGAGGATTATTTATCGGCACTTTTCAAAGACTTCCCGTGAGTCACGGCGTACCTAATCTCTGAATCAGAAAGCAGTGAAATGATAAGTAGATATCGTTACAAATTATATATAAAGCTGTCTTAGAGAAATATTCTATTGCTCCTCGCCCCAACCGCACGGCCAACTCTCCCGGTGGTGGTGGTGGTGGTGGTGGTGGTGGTGGTGGTGGTGGTGGTGGTGGTGGTAGTAGTAGTAGTAGTGAATTATACGAGATCCTGGAGTGCCAGTATTTTGAGCTGAAGGGAAGTTCCTTAGCACTCCTATAAATCTACGGATACAAGCCTTAAGTACGATTAAACGCGAACCAGTTTCAGCGAGTTGTGATTCCTCTTCTTCTGAGCACAGAAGGCTACAGTCTAACCAAGTACGTTAAGTTACGCAGCCATGAAGAGTGTGAAACCTAAATACTTCTTTGATATTTCAAACCTATCTGGTAACAGAGGGCTCGGTGACGAATTAGTTAAAGAAAAAAGAGAGGTCGAGCTAGTGCACAATTAAATAGTGAGTGAATGGTCCCGATGTTGACAACCGCACCTCACATCGCATCACGCGATCTCTGAGAGTCAAAATAGGTCCGCTTTATAAAGACGGGAAGACCTATAAATTGCCTAATCTATAAAACGTCGTAAAAATATCCAAGGAGGACCTAAAACTGGCAAAAAGGACGTAACTTTATATCCAAATCCATTCATAATTTTTAAAATTATGTATTTAATGAAAGAATGTAATATTGAAAAATGAAAAATTCTGGTGATATGCAACATTCAGTGTAAAAGTCATCATCATCATCATCATCATCGATTTTCCGTTCCAGCAAGCCGAGTGCGGATGTTTACGAGCCTCTTCCAGTTCGTCCTGTCCAACCACAGCTGATGTTCAATTTTTGCTGCCAATTTACTAATCATTTACCCTCACCAACAGCGCATGGTAACCCATCCAAACCTTGACCACGTCCAACGTTACTAAACTTCGGGTATCACACGGCTTCCTTCCCACTCCTAGACCTTTCCTATTCCAGCGTCGCTATAAGACCTATCTGTGTCGGTGTGACGTAAAGCAAATAAAAAATAAAAACTGCTGCTACTACTACTACTACTACTACTACTACTACTACTACTACTACTACTGTCTGTTAGGTTATCAGCCCAGAGGCTGGTTGGATCCTCAAATAGCACCACCAAAGGCTATGCAGTTACAGGGAAACCGCAAATCCAAAGGCAGAGCCCAAATGAGGCGTACTAGGCAAGATGAGGAGTGAGGTAGTTTGCCTTTGCTTTCCTCACTGGGCCAGAATGTGCCACTGCAGCACGACTGATCCTATGAGCAACACATTTCATAACACTCAGACACTAGTTGTACTCCGAGTGTCATTACTCAGCACCACCCATACCCCAGCAGCTTCCATATTGTCACAGCCATGGATGAGACTGGGACTTCAGTGGAAGCTACACTTTGCTCTGGCCTGTGCCAAGAGACGGATACAAAAGTACTGCATCCATCTACTACTACTACTACTACTACTACTACTACTACTACTAAACAATGATAAAGAGGTGAGGGATGGTTGTGATTACTGTTTTAAGAGGTAGTATAACTTTGCAATTATCCTCTATTAACACTAAACAGCGGGAAAATTGTAGAAAAAAAGAAAATTGGAAGTGGTACGACACTTCAGAAAATGAAGGTATTGGCCAAAGAAAGGCAAGGGCCACGAAGGGCGTGAAAATAAATGACTCCCTAGGACTCGAATGTCCTAGTACCGTCGGTGCCGGGAAAGGGTGTGACCACAGTGCAAAAGTATATGAGCGAAATACTTCTTTCTTTTAGACAGTATATATTTTTAGATACCGGTAACATAATTTAAAAAAAGAATTCCGTATTTGTTAGGAAAGTACTTGCAGAATTTAGAGTGATTTTCTTTTTTTATACCTAGAATGAATTCAGCGAACCCACAATTGGCATCCTGGAGAAATAAATTGAAATTAGTGTAACAGGAATCATACTTTGCTTAACCACACTAGGGTTACAGAAATTTGAATTCAGAAACCATACATCAGTTTGCTTTCCAGTATATCACAGTAGTCATTTCCTGGTTTTTAGCTGTAAAGGATCGTGGGTTTTCAGACAAGGGTTTATACGTGGAGCAAGTGAGATCTTCCTCTTCAAAAACACTCGCATCATAATATTCTCCTTTCAATATTTCACTTATATTACACATAAAGTTATACGCTTAGATTTTTTCTTTTCTTTTCTCTTTTTAGGTGTGGTTCATCATCATCATCATCATCATCTGTTTACCCTCCAGGGTCGGCTTTTCCCTCGGACACAGCGAGGGATCCCACCTCTACTGCCTCAAGGGCAGTGTCCTGGAGCTTCAGACTCTTGGTCGGGGATACAACTGGGGAGAATGACCAGTACCTCGCCCAGGCGGCCTCACCTGCTATGCTGAACAGGGGCCTTGTGGAGGGATGGGAAGATTGGAAGGGATAGGCAAGGAAGAGGGAAGGAAGCGGCCGTGGCCTTATGTTAGGTACCATCCCGGCATTCGCCTGAAGGAGAAGTGGGAAACCACGGAAAACCACTTCCAGGATGGCTGAGGTGGGAATCGAACCCACCTCTACTCAGTTGACCTCCCGAGGCTGAGTGGACCCCGTTCCAGCCCTCATACCACTTTTCAAATTTCGTGGCAGAGCCGGGAATCGAACCCGGGCCTCCGGGGGTGGCAGCTAATCACGCTAACCACTACACCACAGAGGCGGACAGGTGTAGTTCAAATAAATGTATTTACTACAAAAAATGTGCTTAAGAGGTAATAAAAAACCAAACCCCATGGCGCAAGAGCCTTGAAGGGCTGTGGCCTAGCAAGCGACCGCTGCCCAGCCCGAAGGCCTGCAGATTACGAGGTCTCATGTGGTCAGCACGAGGGATAATTTCGCCCGTTATTCTTGGCTTTCTAGACAGGGGCCTCCATCTCACCGTCAGGTATCTCCTCAATTGTAATCACGTAGGCTGAGTGGACCTCGAACCAGTTCTCAGATGCAGGTAAAAAATCCTACCCGAACGGGAATCGAACCCGGGGCTTCAGGGTAAGAGGCAAACACGCTACCACTACACCGCGGGACCGGCTTGCTTAAGGGGTAATGGATGAACTAATGGCAATTCGAAGTGAGAATGAGCAGAGCAGTAAAAATGTAGTCCAAAGAACGTCAAGTAGCAAAAAAAAAAAAAAAAAAAAAAAAAAAAAGCGGCTAGGAACTAAAAATGCTAAGAAAAGATCAATGAACTAAAAATCTCCGGAAAAGGCAAAGAAAAGGACAAATAAAATCCTCCATTTTCTGGCCTTCAGTGGCACAGAATGAATATATGTTGGCTTCGTCTTTAAATACGCAAGATAAAAAGGAATTTTCCTCAACTTCCGAGCCCAAGTAATTGAACAGTACAATTTGGGAAGCACACTGGGAAAACTAATGCGCTGCAGTCCTACAAACGTGCTAGATCCTGAGTTATTTCCGGAAACGTAGTCAAGGCAATAAATGCCCTGATCATATACAGAAAGGATTTCTTTGCTAAATAACACTCACTGTGGTGGTATGTACGTGTGTTCCGGGCCGTATCAAACCACAGCGACTAGTGTATAATAACTTATCATTTCCATTTCCCTCATGAGCTCGGACACGACTGTTGAATCAAGCTTTTGCTTTGATTTGTCCGTGAGAGGTAATGCACTGAAGCAGGTGGTGGTGATGGTGGTGACTATTGTTTTAAGGGGAAGTACAAGTAGACAACCATCCTCTATAGACACTAATCAAAGAGAAAAATTGAAGGCCGTCCGGTTAGGGGCGCGCAACTGTGAGCTCGCATCAGGGAGATAGTGGGTTCGAGCACCACTGTCGGCAGCCCTGAAGATGGTTTATCGTTGTTTACCATTTTTACACCAGGCAAATGCTGGGGCTGTACCTTAATTAAGGCCACGGCCGCTTCCTTTCCACCCCAAGGCCTTTCCCTATCCCATCGTTGCGACAAGACCTACCTGTGTCGGTGCGACGTAAAGCAACTTCTAAAAAAAAAAAAGAAAAAATTGAAGTGGTCCGACACTTCGGAAAATGAAGGCATCGGCCAAAGAAAGGCAAGGACCACGAAGGGCGTGAAAATAAGACTCCCTAGGACTCCAATGTTCTAGTACCGTCGGTGTCCGATGAGATCAAGAGCTGAGCAAGGGAGGTCGGACAGAATAGATGAAGGTGAGGAGCCTGGCACAGAAATGTGGAAGCAACTCCAGGGTTCAGTTAAGGGCCCCGTGGTCGCCAACCAACGCTCTCAAATTAGGAGCGCTTGGGGCACCTTTTAGTCGCGTCATACAACAGGCAGGGGATACCGTGTGTGTTAATTCTACGGCCCCTACCCACGGGGGTTTTTGTGCCAAGATTCAGTAAAAGAAGTGATTCCTTCGTGTTTACTTTAAGTGGATTGAACACTAATATCGTGAACGAAGAGGCCTTTGGAGACATTTTCACTGATTTGTTCATCTTAATATTCCACCTTCTACCCAAATTTGTCGATCTTGAATTCGGATACCGCAACATGGATCTGGTAAGGATATGAAATGAAGTAATGCGATAAGACTGAAAAATAAATCGTATATTTAATATAAAAGATGTAGTAGCAAAAATCGTTCGTTGGAAGTACGTATGTTTGGTCATACTTTCCAGTTTTTGGGTCATTTAGCTATTTATAAGAGCATATTTGCCTGAAACAATACTACATAAATACTGCAAGGGTATTATTATTATTATTATTATTATTATTATTATTATTATTATTATTATTATTATTATTATTATTATCGTGGTTTGGTGGAACAACAGAGGTGAAAGAAGGTGCCGGGGGGAATGGGTCTAACTACAATGGCCGAGATATGAATTAAAATTTCATTAAAGTTATATTTTCGAAAATAGCAAAACTTAACAATTTTCACATAGAATTTCAAAATTAAACAAATAACAAGAAGTCAACAAATAACCGACAATCAGGTACAAGACCAGGAAAACCTAAGATTTAGAGTTCATTTAACAATATGGGGTTCAAGCCCCAAGTTTTACAATTTCTGAGCTCTCAGCTCACAACCATATATTAACTAAAGGGCAGAAAACCCCTAATAACATGGAGCATTTGCTCCCACCTAGCGATGTAAAGCCTCCTAGAGGCACATATCCAAATACATAAAAGAGCTAACCCGCTCTCGGTTTTCCAAGCTTATTAAAGGCAATACCAGGCTTTACACTAAATTGCCATCAAGGCACAACTTACACAAAATGAAACGGGGGTATCTTGTACCCAGCCTACTGGGCTTTAGTAGAAAAATAATAGGTTAAGTAAATGGCCCAAAATGTAAAAATGAATGGAGGCGAGAATTTGCACTCCTAAATATACATTTTAAATTCTAAAAGGCACTAGGCTGAAGAAACAGGGGCTGTTCCCAAACTATGGAGGTGACTCGTATACTGAATAAATTTAACACATTAAGGAAGAGTAGAAAATCGGTTACGAAAACGTAGTCACCTCAAATCAAAATGAAGGGGAGATCGAGAGGTTAAAGCACTCTCTATCCCCGATTTACAGTTAAAGATATATGTTTTACATAAACTGGAAAAAATTTACATGTTTGTAGAGATAGGTCACATGGTAAAGGTTCCGGACCTTCCCCGCGGGTTAATCTGCTGAGCTAGCAAGAAATAAAGATGTTAAGAGGATATTACCTTACTGAAGAACTGTTGCCTGAAGAAAGAGGCACTTCCCGCCTCCTGCTACACGTCCATACACTAGGTTAAATGTTAATGAAGTGGCCGAGAGACAAGAAAATCAGCAGTTTTCATAACCTCGGGGAAGATTCGAGACCTTTCATGAATAATTAAGAAACACCCACAGGCTTTTATTGGCTACAGCACACAGTTACACACAAAATCGAAGAAGACATCTATGATTGGTGGGAAATTAATTACAGAAATTCTGGATTGGCTAAGTTCAAAACTGGCGGAAAGAAAGCTTAATCTTGCCAACCCACAAATGAAAGAACGAAATTTAGCAAGGACAAAACTTATGAGTACAAAATTTCTTAAAGAAAGTTCCTTCACTTCGCACCAGGGTGGATGATCACAGTTCTTAGGCAGTGACGTCTATGAGGGAATGTCCAAACTACTTGATAAATAGTAAACAAAACACGTCAAAATTCACACAGTGACATCTTCAGAGGAAAGGTTTAAGTAGATCCAGTTTAAAGTTCACAGTTTCTCCTGTAGAGGAGTACTTTAAGGCGGAAAATTCAAATGTGCGGCGTAGATGTGTACCAGCCGGTACAATTATTATTATTATTATTATTATTATTATTATTATTATTAATTATTATTATTATTATTATTATTATTATTATTATTATTATTATTATTATTATTATTATTATTATTTACAGCGCTATGTTCATCTGTGAAGCACGATAGAACTTATTTAGATAATGTTGATTTTTTCTCTCCCAAAGTCTCTCCATCTGGGCACTGAACATTTTTCTGCGTTTTTCAGTCCATGATTTATTAGTCCTGGTAAATTTTTTTTGAACTGGAGTCGATCTTGAAAAAAAAAATCCTATGGGAGGCCTATTTCCTGAAGGTCTCATTCTATTTCACTAAGCCAGTTGTTCTTGACTTTCATTTCAGAGAGCAGGGATGAGAATTATTTTGGTGAGTCTGTCATTGGTCGTTCTGAGAATGTGGCCATAACACTTTAATCACCTATTCATAATGGTCTCGTTGATCTTTTCATAATGCTGATAAAGCTCCTGAGATTTCCGTTTCATCCAGATTCCCTCTGAGTAGACTGGACCGAAGATTTTGCTCAATATTTTCCTCATCTGTGATCTGCCTCCAATGATCAAGGATTCCGAGGCGTATAGTGATTCAGGTTTGATAATTGAGTTGTAAAGTCTTAATTTTGCGTTCCTGAATACCGATTTTTTTGTTCTATCTGTTCCAGGTGAGTCTACAGGCCTTACGTAATTCTGAGACCTCCTCCTTATTTGCTTCACTATTAAGGCTGATGGCCGAATTACTTCTCGTAAGTACTTTAAATTATTGAATTAATTAATTTTGCCAAATGCAGTCTGTAGAGGTTTCCTATCTAGATAACGAGTGGATCCTTCCTTGCACTGAGTTTTTTATACAATATTTGAAGCCCAGTCTTAGCTGCAATTTCATGAAGTATTTCAAGGGCCTGAACTGCTTCTTTAACTAGATCGTTTGCGAAGGCCAAACACTGCAGATGAATTTTCTTTCTAAGTAGTCGACCAATAGTTATTCCTTTTTAGTCATTTTCCAGTATCCTGATAACTTTTTTCAAGCAGGAGATTGAATTATATAACGGAGATACGCCATCTCATTGTGGATGTCCTGTTGTACTATCAAAAGGGTCAGAAAGTTCACCATGAAATATACCTTTTGAAGTTGTGCCAGTCAGCGTCTTACGAATCCAGCCTCTCGTTTTATTGTCAACTTTGAATTCTTCAAGAATATTTCTATTAACGTCATCATCTAGGTATTCTAATGTTTCCTTAGGGTTCAGTTACATTAGGCCCTGTGATCGCACTTACCCACTCCTTTCACTGATTTGTTACTCAAGGTCTTCAGTCATCGAAACGGAAGAATTGTCACTAGTCTACGTTCTGCAAGGTGATGCGCCATACGTTTTGTCTGCAATACAAAGATTTATTCCTGTAACAAGGGGCAAGCTGCAGCCTGTAATGGTTAGCTGTGTGACGGGATAGCATCCCAATGTTTCTTGCATTGCATGTTGCCTTGCATCCCCTACGGACTGGTCTGTGGTATTGGGAATCTGCTCGACAATATATTCCTTATATTAAAATAATAGTTCTGAAAGTTAGCGCAGGAAGTAGGGCCTATTACAGTGACGTTGCGCGGTGTTGCCACATTCCTACATTCCTTTCTCCTTCTCGGTCTCGTATTCGTTCAGACCGCTGTATTCTCTTGAAGCGTGCGACAAGATCGAAATGAGGAGTGAAGGGTTTCGCAGCTCCAAGTAACTCCAGGTGGCCAGTTGTCATGTCCTCATGGCCAGCGCACTGGATTCGCCTACGTTCCCTTGGCAACCATACCTCTACTCCCTTCTGTCCAGCATCCGGGAGATAGTAGTTTCGAATCCCACTATTGGCAGCCCTGAAGATGGTTTTTCGTGGTTTCCCATTTTCACACCAGGCAAATGCTGGGGCTGTACCTTAATTAAGTCCACGTCCGCTTCCTTCCAACTCCTAGGCCTTTCCTATCCCATCGTCGCCATAAGACCTATCTCTGTCGGTGCGACGTAAAGCCCCTAGCCTTCTGTCCAGCCAGGCAGACAGTAAACGGACCTTCCCTGCGCTATTGTCAGAGCGCTTCTTTTTTAAATAAAGACTAATCCGCCAGAATAACGGCTTTATCTCTTTCAGTAAGGGCCGTCTTAGTAAAGAAATGTACAGTGAAACAGAGTTCGGTTTCTAACTTTTCAAAAGTTATAATAGAAATATACGGTACGAATTCGCATGATTCATCGTTGAGTGAAGATGACGTGGAAAGAACATCTAAAAGATCCTAGATGTGATGGAGTGTTACGTACAGCAATATCGACGACAGAATATCTTCTAACGAATGCAGTGTTATACGCAGCAATGAAGATAATCCTGGATCGTAATAGACGACAGCCACGGAGAATTTTTCGACGTCGTGGCAAAGAAATCGGACCTAGTTAATGTTCACTACCCATGAAAAAGACAGCCAAATAATGTCATGCTGTATTTATGTTATACATTCAGAAGTGTTTAAAACCGCTGGGACATCATCTAGTTAGTTACCTTTGGCATAATGTGGTGTAATAAAGGAGAATTAAATAATTTCGACGCTATATCTAAACATGAAAAACGTGTTATTCTTTCTAATAGTGTGCGGGATGAAATGCTTAAAGAGTAGATCCTAGAAAAGTCTTCAGAATATGCTCGTAAACGGTTCATAAAAGTCAAGAATAAAAATTGAATACAAATTGTTAGTGCGTTCAGGTCAGTTTATTTAACTGGCAAAACAGAGAGTGGAATTCTTTAATCATCCGGTGATTAAGGATTTCTAAATCGCTAATGGATTATAGACATGTAAACTCATCTTAGAACAGATTAGATTGCGCTAAAGATGATTCGTTTTATAGCGAAAAAATTCCATTTAAAAATGGTTAATTTCATCAGTATCTAACTAGTTTTCGATTTCTGTAGACGAGTTTAAACAATTTGGTATGCTGCGTATTTTAACAAATAAAATTACAATTCCTGTTTTTGAAATGCTGACGCAAACCCACCTATAGAAAAAGGTTGTCATTACACTTTCAATAGACGGAATATGTGTTGAACTACTTAAAGGAAAACGTACGGAATTTTGTTTGGCTGGAGCGGCAGTATTTACTGGTAATAAATATGTTGCAGCAAGAATGAAGGGAGTAATCATTGTTTTCTTTCTTCACAACTTGCTTTAAGTCGCACCAACGCAGGTCATACGGCGACGATGGAATAGTAAAGGGAGAAGAAATCGACCGTGGCCTTAATTAAGCTACGGCCTGGTGTGAAAGTGGGAAACGACGGAAAACCATCTTCAGGGCTGCCGATATTGGGGTTCGAACTCACTATATCTCGAATATTGGATACTTTCCGCACTTATGCGACTGCAGCTATTGAGCGCAGTAGTGTAATGATTAGTGTACATTGTATATCCCATAGAATGGGCATGTTACAGAACAAATTTTAGTGTTGTGAACGCTGTTAATATTTTTGAATGTTTGTTAGATGAACTTTATACATTTTTCAGCAAACCTTCTTCAGCTGCAAAACTTATTAATATTGCGATAGATACGGGCGTTACAGGCTTCTTCAAAATAAAGTAACTTTTTTCATATTTGTTGGATTTCTAGAGAGAAGGATTATTTATTGGAAATTTTTAAAAACTTCCCGTGAGTCATTCAGTATCTAATCTGTGAATCAGAAAGCGGTGAACTGATAAGGAGAGATCGGTACAAATTAAAAGGGATCTATACAAAGCTGTCATAGAGAAATATTCTATTGCTGGGTTTTCTGTTAGATGTATTCCGTGTAATGTCCCTTAATAGTACAATGATAAAGAAAGGAATCGGTTTCTAATGGTGAACTGGAAAAATAAAATTAATTCTGCAGTTCAGAATCTTAAAGAAATGAATGTGAATCATGATGTCTATTTGAAACATTCACAAGAACATTATTTTACATTATGCAAAAATGAACACACAGAGGAAGGCGACAAAGTGACGGGGAAAATATGTTAAGGGTTTAATATGGTGTTTTCAAACTTTTAGAACCCATGGCCCCCTGACCAACAAGATTCTTCCCGTGTATCCCCTGTAGGATAACCTACCCAGTAAAAATCTATATATATAAAGTAGCTTGTCCTGACTGACTGACTGACTGACTGATTCATCATCGCCGAGCCAAAACTACTGGACATAAAGAAATGAAATTTTGGGTATATATTCACATTATGATGTAGGTGCTCGCTAAGAGAGGATTTTTGGATATTCCTTCGGTAAGGGGGTGAAAAGGGGGGGTGAAATTTTAAAATGAGTGTATTTATATCTGAAGACTTTAAACGTTTATAGATGTGAAAATTGGTATTTAGAATCTTCTTTAAAAATAAGGAAACACATATTTTTTTGTTTTCAGAAAATCCCAATAGGAGGGGTGAAAAAGGGTGAAAATGGGGGGAAATGGGTTGAATGCCTTTAATCAGGATACCGGTACTTATATATCAGAAACTGAAGATATTACAGACCTCAAAATTGGTACTTTTGATCTCTTTTAAAAATAAAGAAACACGTATTTTTTTGTTTTTGGAAAATCCAATTAATGGGAGGGTGAAAAGGGGGTGAATTTTTAAAATGAGTGAATCTATATCTAGAAACTTTTAACGTTTGCTGATGTAAAAATTGGTATTTAGAATCTTCATTAAAAATAAAGAAACACGTATTTTTTGGTTTTCGGAAAATCGCAATAGGAGTGAAAAGGGGTGAAAATGGGTTGAATGCCTTTAATGAGGCTACTTATATCTCAGAAACTGAAGATATTACAGACCTGAAAATTGGTGTTTGTGATCTCCTTTAAAAATAAAAGAGCACGTATTTTTTTGTTTCTGGAAAACCCAATTAAGGGGGGTGAAAAGGGGGGTAATATTTTAAAATGAGTGTATCTATATCTCAAAACTTTTAAAGGTTATAGATGTAAAAATTGGTATTTAGAATCTCCTTTAAGAATAAAGAAACATGTATTTTTTGCTTTCGGAAAATCGCAATAAGAGGAGTGAAAAGGGGTGAAAAATGGGTTGAATGCCTTTAATGAGGCTACTTATATTTCAGAACCTTAAGATATTACAGACCTGAAAATTGGTGTTTGGAATCTCCTTTAAAAATAAAGAAACACGTATTTTTTTGTTTGTGGAAAATCCAATTAATGGGGGGGTGAAAAGGGGGTGATTTTTAAAAATGAGTGTATCTATATCTCAAAACTTTTAAAGTTTATAGATGTAAAAATTGGTTTTTAGAATCTCCTTTAAAAATAAAGAAACACGTATTCTTTTGTTTTCGGAAAATCCCAATAGGAAGGGTGTAAAAGGGTGAAAAATGGGTTGAATGCCTTTAATGAGGCTACTTATATTTCAGAACCTGAAGATTTTACAGACCTGAAAATTGGTATTTTGGATCTACTTTAAAAGTAAAGAAACACGTATTTTTTTCGTTTTTGGAAAATCCAAATTTTGGGGGGTGAAAAGGGGGGGTGAATTTTTTAAAATGAGTGCGTCTACATCTTAAAACTTTAAAATTTACAGATGTAAAAATTGGTAGTTAGAATCTCCTCTAAAAATAAAGGAACACGTATTTTTTTGTTTCCTGTAAATCCTAATAGGAGGCGTGTAAAAGGGGTAAAAAATGGGTTGAATGCCTTTAATGAGGATACATATATATCAGAAACGAAAGATATAACAGAACTGAAAATTTGTGTATGGGATCTCCTTTAAAAATAAAGAAACACGTAATTCTTAGTTTTTGGGAAATCCAATTAATGGCGGTTAAGCAGGAGTGACAAATAAGGGTGAATTTTTTGAAAGACTATATCTATAGAATATCTTGGAAACGTAAAATGTTACAGACGTAAAAAGTGGGTGTTTGGAATCTCCTGTAAATGTAAATAAACATATGTGATTTGTTTTTGGAAACTCCACTTAAGGGGAACAAAAAAGGGTGAAATTTTAAAATGAGAATTTTTACAGTATATCTAAAAAAATACTTAACATGTTACAGAAGTGAAGGTATTTTTTATCTCTATTAAACATAAGGAAACGTGTGTTTTTAGTTTTCGGAAATACCACTTGGGTGGAGGGGGGTGGTAAAAGTGACTGAAAATGGTGTTGAATTCTTTTAATTAGGCTACTGATATCACAAAAATGAAGACGTTACAGACGTGAAATTTGATATTTGCAATCTGCTTTAAAAGTAAAGAAACACGTATTCTCGGAAAATCCAATGAAGTGGGGGGGGGGGGGAAGAATTAAAAAATTAATTGGCTTAATTGTATGAGAATACATATATCTAATAAAAACTAAAGTTGTTACAGACGTGAAAATTTGTATTTGGATCTCCTTTAAAAACAAAGAAAAGCGCGTTTTGGTGGGGAAGCCATCTTGGAGGGCGGGAGTGTAAAGGAGTTGAATTCCTTTCATGAGGACATAAATCAAAAACTGAAAGAAGTTAGAGTCGTGATAATTGGTATTTAGAAGATCCTTTACTATTAAAGAAACAAGTATTTTTTGCGGGAAAATTCACTTAAGTGGGGGGGGGGGGGAGTAGTGTGAAATGAAGTGAAAAAAGTAAATTATTTTTATGGGGATACTTATAACTCAAAACTGAAGGTAATAGACGTGAACATTGGTGTTTGGAATCTCCCTTAAACATAAAGAAACAAGCATTCTTTTAATTTGGGGGGGGGGTGGCGGTAAATAAACTTAACGGCGGTGGGGTGTAGAAGTAGGTGAGACCAATTGATTTTAGCCTTTATTAATGTACTTATAAGGATTCGCCGTTGCTCAGGCGGCAGCGCGCCGGCCTCTCACAGCTGGGTACCGTGGTTCAAATCCCGGTCACTCCATGTGACATTCGTGCTGGACAAAACGGTGGCGGGACAGGTTTTTCTTCGGATACTCCGGTTTTCCCTGTCATCAGCCATTCCAGCAACATATAATAGTAATAATAATAATATTCCGGACCGTCGTCAAATGTGCGGACCGCGCTGGAAACGGCTCCTGGACGGGTAATGACTAAGAATGCAGTCCGGCCGCGGGTTCAGTGCCGCCAAGGCACCCAATATGACACCACGCCGGATCTCCTGAAGGATTTTATCCATATTAAAAATGATTATAGGAAAGGATGGCAAAGATTTACGGACCCATCTGACAGGGAGGAATACCTGAGCCTAGCCCGGGAAGTACGAAATCGATTGCTGGAAAGGAAGATTGAAAAATGGGAGGAAACGTGCCGTAAAATAATAGAAAACCAGTCAGATCGGGAATTTTGGTGTGTTCTCGCAGAAAACGAGTCAGATCGCGAATTTCGTCGGATTATATATCTAAAACAATAAGCATTCAATTATAAATTTCAGTATAATACCGTAGCGAAGCACGGGTATCTTGCTAGTAGTCAATATTTTATCATTTACTGTAAGAATCTGTGAAAAATCTGTACTAAGCAACGTACAAGGAAAACACTCATATAAAATTGTGGTATGAAAACCTTTAATATTTATAAAAAAGACAGATAATGACCATACCCCCTACTCCCTTATTCAAACCCAGGCAGTAAACGGACCTCCCTCTAAGATAAGAATATTTTTTTAAATTAAAAACTAAAAGAAAATGAAAGGGCAATTTTATTTGAAAAAATATGATTACAGTGAATTTTCAGTTCGACTATTTGGCTGAATGATCAGCGTTTAGGCTTTTGGTTCAGAGGTTACCGTGTTAGATTCGCGGCCGGGTCGGGGTTTTAATCGCATCTGATTAATTCTTCTGGCTCGGGAACTGGGTGTTTGTTTGTTTTTCTCTTCATATTCAGAAAACAGACAACACTACCAGTCACCACAAAATCACGTAACAATGATCAAATCCCTCCATATGGGGTTGCGTCAGGAAGAGCATCCGGCCTTAAAACAAGGCCAACTCCACATGTACAATACGATAAGCACCTGCCACCTCACAGATGTGGAAAAAGCGTTAGTAGAAGCAGAAGAAGTAGAAGGAGAAGAAAATGTTCAATTTACTTTGTAAATTGACGCAGCTGATTACTTCATCGCTAATGTGAAAAACTCTATGGCACTCCTGTAGGTCATTCAAGTCGCCCAAGGGAGTCACGGTGCACCGAATTAAAACCTATGATTTAATAGATTAACTAAAAAAAGGAGTTCCTTCAATTGAATTAAGTGTTTTTCACTGCTTGACAAAGGAAAAAGTGGTGTTACGAATGGCTTGCGCGGCAAATCTGAAATATACAAAGCAGCTGAGCTATTATGTTTAGATAGTGACACTACGGTTTTTCAATGGACGGAGTATAAGATCGGCTAAAAAACTGTGAATAATTCGCTTGTTCTGAAAGCATTATCCGTTCATTGCTTTTGCTTGTGAACTCGGTTTGCTCATAGCATCAAAACAGCCGAAATAAATCACTTGTTGATGAACGACTTACAGTGCCTGATGACAAACTTAATCGACCACCTTCTAAAGAAGACTGTGGTAGTTGGTATGTTCCGTGCTCTCAGATGATGTGCAATATGATTATTAGACGAATAAACGTGGGTGGAGCTTTTAAATCTGGAAAGATAATGTGAAGATAAACTTCGAATCCAAGAGGACAGATTGGGGAAAATATAATATAATATGTATAGGATGAGATTATTATTGACTGGAACAATTCGTCGATACATTTCCAAGTTCTTTGAAATCATTTAAGAAAAGCCTAGGTAAGTAACGTGGGTTATCGTATGAAGACCGGGTTAGGGGAGTTTTCACTATAATGGCAGGCCCCTTGCCTACTGCCAGTCACAGTCAAGTCGATCAGTGAGATAGCCCTAACTGCAGATCAATGATGAGATTTGATTGATGACAATTGATGATGATTGATAGAGGGATGCTGTTACTATAGCTGATATCAAGGTCACCTCTGGACATCACCTGGGAGATAAACGCTACTCAGTACAGGAAAGCAGTAAAATAGCTACGGAATTGTCCATCGTATACTGAATTCTAGGTGAAACAGTGTGTACATCTTAAGCGAGATTTTATTAGATTGCATAGCTCATACCGTTACCGCAGAAGCACGATGGGATGTCGTCGTACGTGGGTTATCGTATGAAGACCGGGTTAGGGGAGTTTTCATTATAATGGCAGGCCCCTTGCCTACTGCCAGTCACAGTCAAGCCAATCAGTTCTCATTATAATGGTAGACACTCACTTTCATCTCATGTTTAAGTGCTCAGCCCGGAGGATGGTTTGATCCTTAACAGTTCATACCATCTCATATTTTTCCTTGAAGAAAGCTTTGTTTTATTTCAAGTGTTTCATTATCAGTCTTTTCTTAAAAATGGTTCCGCATTTAGATTTGAAACATTGAAAAGTAAGGGTAACCTTCCTAATAAGTATATGTATCTATCAGAACCTTTCCACCTCCCGCCGATTTTTAATGGTATAGCGCCGTCTCTATACTGGTGTTGTGATAGAGAAAAGTACTGGGGAACGTACTTGTTGTGTACACTGTGACAGTGTCGAAGTTCCAGCTGCGTGCGAGTTAGGACTTCTCGTGATAATGGAGCTTCCTGATTGGGGCCACAACGAGGAAGCTCATTAGAACCGCTGTGTGCTGGTATCTGTGAGAGAGTCTCGCTGTCTACTCTTTGAAGTCAGACCTGCATTCCTCACTAATACCAGTATCCATTTATGAACAACATTCTACGCATTCAATACCAGTAGGTTGGACGATATTGAGATACACACGATCAGGTAATGCGCTTCGACGAATTACATATTTGCCTTTGTACTCATCTACACTTTAGTTAGAGTATGTGTAGTAGGTTTATAAATGCAGTAGCTAATATTCTCGCGCTTCGCTATGGAATTCTACAGTGCATTGCATACGGTACATAATTATAGGTAAGGTAGTGTGAACGTTGTAAGTGAGAATTTGTTAAATTGTATAGCTCATAGCGTTACCCCAGAAGCACGACAAAGTGGCCGTTATACGTCAGTTTGGGCGTTTTCATTGTAATGGCAGGCCCACATGCCTATTGCCAATCACAATCCAGTCGGGAAGTTTTCATTATAATACCAGACACTCATTCTCCACCTGCCATTGTATATCCTCAGGAAGTGTGTGTCTGTGTTTTTTTAAGTCTTGAAGGAAATGCCAGTAGACAAGAAACCAACAAGGTAGCAATATTAACGCATAAAGCTGTTCCTAACACGTATCTGCGTAAGTAAAAATACATACATACATACATACATACATACATACATACATACATACATACATACGTCTACATTATAGACTGCTATGCCTTTCAGCATTCAGTCTCCAAGCCTTCGTAAATTCACTAAACGCCGCCACAATCGTGTATTTGTAACTAGTCCTGTGGTGTCGTTTAGTTCTATCCTCTTATCTTTAAATAGTTAAAAACTGAATCTCACCATCATCGTCTTGGTCTCCATCTACTTCTCCTCCATTCGTCTCACATGACCCCACCACCTAAGCCGGTTTATGCGTACAGCTTCATCCATCGAGTCCATTTCTAACTTAGCCTTTATCTCCTCATTCCGTGTACCCTTCTGCCACTGTTTCCACCTATTTGTATCAGCAATCGTTCTCGCTATTTTCATGTCTGTTACTTCTAACTTATGAATATGATATCCTGAGTCCACCCAGTTTTCACTCCCGTAGAGTAAAGTTGGTCTGAAAACAGTCCGATGTAAAGATAGTTTCGTTCGGGAGCCTATTTTCGTCTTACAGAATACTGTTGATCGCACCTGCGAGCTTGTTGCGTTATCTCTACGCTGGCGTAGCAGAGGGAGAGGAAATACTCTCACGTGGCGCGTCCCAGGTGGCGGATAGTGGGGTCCTAACAGGCTTGTCGGTGAACTTGAAGCGAAATAAAGTATATCTCGCGGAATAACTCACAACACTCTTTGGGTGGGGGACGCAGACGAAGAATACACTCACGGCATCCCCTGCCTGTTTTACGAAGCGGTTAAAAAGGTCGACCAAGGGATGATTGAAGTAGAACCATAAGACTACTTCTGATTACTACTATCACGCGAGTAACACCATGGGTTGCCTTTACTAGCGAGTAGTGGGTTAGGTACACAGTGGGTTGGTGTTTAGTAGCAACAGAGGGTAAATCAGTATGAGTTTACAGTACCCGTGATTAGTACCACTATATGCGGAACACCACGGGCTTACGTTGCCTGTGATTAGTACCATTGTGAGAAACACCACGGGTCTGGGCGTAGCCTGTGGTTAGTACCACTATATGAGTGACACTGAGGGTATGCGTTGCCTGCGATTAGTACCCACTATGTGAGGAACACCACGGGATAGTACGAGTCCCTGTGATTAGTACACCTATGTGAGGAACACCATGGGTTTTCGCTGCTTATGTATGGCGCCGTAATGTGTGAAACACCATAGGTCTGCGTTACCTGTGCGTATTACATTACCTGTGAGTAGTACCATAATATGTGGAACACCTAGTGACATCAGTTTAGTCTTCGAAAGGTTAATTTTCATACCATGCTCATTGCACCTATTTTCAAGTTCCAAGATATTAGACTACAGATTTTTGGCACAATCTTCCATTAAAACCAAGTCATCAGCGCAGGCCAGACTGCTTACTACATTTCCACCTAACTGAATCCCTCTCTGCCACTTTATACCTTTCAGCAGTTGATCCATGTAAACTATGAACAAAGATGAAAGATTACAGCCTTGTCTAACACCTGTAAGTAATTTGAACCAAGAACACATTCTACCATCAATTCTCACTGCAGCTCAATTGTCAACATAAATGCAAAGGAAACATCATTAATGATCAATAATAATGTTTTATTATTGGAATATGTATGGGATAATCGGCTTGCTTATAGATGTCGTGTAAAACGATTCCATAACTAACAGTGTGTTTCCAAAATATACGGCTAAAATTTTTCATAAGTTGGAGAATGTTAACACCGTGTGAGTTGGCCGTGCGGTTAGGGGCGCGCAGCTGTGAGCTTGCATCCGGGAGATAGTGGGTTCGAACCCCACTGTCGGCAGCCCTGAAGATGGTTTTCCGTGGTTTCCCAATTTCACACCAGGCACATGCTGGGGTTGTACATTAAGGCCACGTTCACTTCCTTCCCACTCCTAGGCCTTTCCTATTCCGTCTTCGCCTTAAGACCTATCTGTGTTGGTGCGACGTAAAGCAGCTTGAAAAAAATGAAAACAATCAGGAAGTCTGTGACTGAGCAAGAGGTAAAACGATCTCTTGTTATATTTGAATAATGCAGTACTTTGCAGTGGACCTCCACGCCGTGACAGCTGACAGAGTGTGATTCCGTTTTTGTTTTGTAATTTGTTTAATCTATACCTTGTTAAAGGGGCTGCCTGGCCGAGGCGGTAAAGGCGTGTTCGGTTCGCCCGGAAGGACGTGAGTTCGAATCCCCGTCAGGAAGTCGTAAAATTTAAGAAACGAGATTTACACTTCCGGAGGTGCACATGGCCCTGAGGTTCATTCAGCTGACACCAAAAATGAGTACCAGGTTAATTCCTGGGGGAAAAGGCGGCCTGGCGTAGGGCTAACCACTCTACCCCATCATGTGCCGAGGTTACGGATAGTGGAAGCCTTTACCTTCCACCGCTCCAAGGGCCTTCATGGCCTGTACGGAGATGACTTTGCTTTTATACCTTGTTAATCAAAATAATGTAAAGTAGGCCCTAATTTACTCACTCGCAACGCTAGTGTCCAGTCGCGAAATTGAAGCGGAGTCAGCTATATGTAGTTTGTACTTGGTTACTGCGAAAAGTAAAGAAAAGCTAAAATTCTGAGTGGGTGCCGTGCAACACACATGAATGTGTGTAACAGTTGTTACTACTACTACTACTACTACTACTACTACTACTACTACTACTACTACTACTACTACTACTACTACTACTACTACAGTTTACAACCCTAAGGTTGGTTGGCATCCCAACTCCTCCACCAATTTACCAATATATTCTAGTCTAGCACTTCCCCTACAATTTCTTCCTTCCACAGCGCCCTCCAGGATAAAAGCTAATAAACTCTCATGTGTGATTATAATTCCAGTCTATGTATTTCTTCATCTCTTCATATTCATTGTCAAGCTCGAGTTTTCTCCAACTCTCCCCATTACTTCTTCATAACTAACTCTCTCTGCCCAAGGGATTTTCAGTATTCTTCTATACCACCATTGTTCAAAGGATTCTACCCTCTTCCTCTCCGCCATCCCTAGTGTCCAGTTCTCACTTCCGTACAAAAATACGCTCCATACATATATCTTAACTAATTGTTTCCTCAATTTTAAGCCGATATTGTTAGATGTGAAGAGCTTTCTCATTTTATTGCAAGCTATCTTTGCCCGGTTAATCCTCATGACAAGATCTCTCTTACTTCGGTTGCTCCCTAATTAAGAAAACTCTTCATCGTTACTCAGTTGGATCTTTATTTCTCTTTGTTGTTTAGTTATCACCATTACTTCTGTTTTGTCTGAATTTATTTTCATGTTATATACTTATGTAAAAGTATTGTCCGTTACTTCCAACATTGTCGTTGATTGTTTTGATTGTTCTTCACTCTCTGCCATTATTACTGTCATGAGAATAATGAATTTTATCTCTTCTCTCTCCTTGAATCTCAAAACCACCTCTTTGTCTTATCTTCTCCCTTGCTTCATAGTGAGCTTTCTGGATGTACCCGTTGAACAGCACTGGTAAGTAACAGTTCTCGAATTAAATGGTGCAGCTTTTGAAATTTTGTGGCTTAGATTATTCGTTCAATGTAAGGACGTCACACTGCAGCCCTCATGAGTATACGACAAAATACTGGAAGTATATATATATATATTGGAAATCAGTAGAGTTACGAAGAAAATTTCCAGAAACACTTTCTGGAAAATCGAATTTTAAGCTCACCTGTTCTGCTCGAATGTTTAATGGGGCACCTTATTCACTTTTGACGGTCCCAGGCGTGATTTCCCTCTGTATTTCACATTCACCTTCCATACATAGCCCATTTAAAAGATATCGCGACTGTAAATAGTGTTAATCAAAGGTATCAGCTACAGGCTTGCCAAATTTGAGCTCAATCAGTCAAGTAGGTTTTCCGTGAAAAAAGAACACAGATCAACAAGCATACAAACTTTTGTATTTATTATTGTTACCATTTCTTCCCCTTCAATCCGAGTTCCGGGATAATACATAGCCTATGTTACCTGGAATGGTAATACATTGGCGTAAAATTAAATCCCAACACCGTGAAAACATTAGTTTATTGGAATGTAATTTTTTCGCGGGACAGTGCAGTGCTTCAACTGATTCAAAAATTAAAGCAGCTTTTCGACACCCAAGAATTTAAACTTTCTGTTAAAACACACAGAAGGAAACGACAGTACTGTACAGGCAGTCATGGGAGAGTGTGGACAGTATAGGAAGTGGCTGTGTACTGTTCCAACATGTGAATAAAGGGAAAAGTGTACATGTTGCATGTTATTACTTCTAGTAATACGTTTCAGTTAAGTATTCCTATTTGATATTCTTGCACGCATTATACTGAATTTTAGTGTACTGGAGTGAATATTAGTACTGTGAATTTCTGTACGTTTATTTTTTATTTTTGGAGGTTGGTAACGTTAGTACGCAGACTCTTGAAGAAAGGAAGAAGAAAAAAATAGAAATCTAGCTTGAATTTCATTCAGCTGACGCCCTGACGCCATGGTGGAGAGAAAAAGGACGGATCCAAATCAGGAGCTCCGACATGTGCAAACAAAAATGGCTGTACACGAGTTTCATCGTAAATTATGTGCGAACGCGCGCTATCATACAGTAAAAGACTGTGTACCCTATGCATTGAAAGATATCACATTCAAAGATGCGACAAAAGGAGAATTAATAAGAGAGGTATCATTAACGGACCATTTTTCAGTACAACTTCGAGCGGACTTTTTTTTTAAGCTTATTTGTTGATTTGTCTGTTCATTCGTTTTTGAGTCCTTATAACTGGGTAATTACTCTATATTTTCCTACCAAACTTCATATCTGTACTTGGGTAGCTATTAGGCTCAATATTATTTCTAAATCCGGGATTGGTTTGGGGGTTTATAGGAAGTCGAAACAGCGATTTACCCTATAAAATATACATGACCAACCTTAATGGAAAACTACCAGCCTTAACGCAAATAAATGTTAAGTATTTTCTCATGTGCACCTTTTCGATGGGATGATTAAAAGGGAGTTATTATTAATAGGCTGTTTTACAGGCTGTCATGTAGTTTCAAGTTTGGCTAAATGGTTTAAATAAAGTGTAATTTTACTCTTTTCGATAGACAATAATAGATTTTATCGTGAACGATGGGTTTCATGAGTCTTCAGTCACTGCGTCACTCCCGGTTTCAGATGAACAACAGTATGCAACCGAGAAATATGGAGAAGTACGCAAAACTTCGTACCAGGAACAGTATCGTTCAATAAAATGACCTACCCCATTCTTTCTCCACTCTGTTCAGCTTTATCGTAGTTTACGTTAGTGCCACGTGCTTTCATGGAAGAATATCAGTTTAACATGCCGTATTGAACGTTTGAATACAGGCATGTAACTTCGCATAAATTCATTAAAGAATCGTGAAATCGATTACCAATTCCCATGCGAAGAACGGGTACATATGCTAGTAAATAATTTCGTGTGGCTATTTCTAGCCGGGTGCAGCCCTTGTAAGGCAGACCCTCCGATGAGGGTGGGCGGCATCTACCATGGTGTAGGTAACTGCGTGTTATTGTGGTGGAGGATGTGAGGTTCCAGGATGTTGGGGACAGCACATACACCCAGTCCCCGTGCCAAAGGAATTAACCATTTAAGATTAAAATCTCCGACCTGGCCGGGAATCGAACCTGTGGCTATCTGAACCGAAGAGCACTGCGTTCACCATTCAGATAAGGAGCCCGACCATATGCTAGTAAACAAATAACTTTGTATTTTAACCTATTACCACGTAAAGATCTGGAGTCTCGTATCACAAGCCGTGGCCGTTGTATTCTCAACTTCAAGTACCTAAGGGACAGCCGTTACCTAGAAAAGTGTACCTGAAACTTAGGATGCATATTGAAAGAATTATTGCATAAAATTTTAAAACTCGAATAACTGCATTCTCTAGTAATATAGAAGACTTTATGGATGCTTACTGTTAAGAAGTTTACCAGCTCTGAGAGCTTAAATGTTATATTGCAAAACTGAAGTTAGATATTCAAGTCCGAAACTTGTCATTTTTAACGGTATTTTTTTCTGTAATCTCTTCCAACTGCCCTACACATTTTCACGAACTATTTCACTTGCCTAAGTTTCTGTGCCAAGGGTGAAGAAGTGTGCTGACCATCTTTAGTGATTTGAAGATTATATTCTTCCTCCAGTTCTTAAACCAGATTATAACACGTATTGCACTTGGTTCTTTAGATGATGTTTCGTTACAATATTCCTATTTCTGATTAACTCTTATAATGTGAAAAGTTATTAAATTAAGAAATACTTTGTTTGCGTGTATGTGCGTATGTTCCACCATTAACTTCCGGTTTTATTTCCATCAAAATCCCCATTAACAGAGAATGTCATTTTCTCATGCAAACAAGAAGTTATTAAAAAATTTAAACGAAGTCAATAACTCATAAAGTATACCTTGAAGCAAGGGAAACCTTAATATGTTGGGAAACCAGTTACCAACATTTATGTTTATCTCAAATATTCACAATACTTTCAGATTGTCAATCCGCAGTTCTTCGATGTATGAACTAATTCGAATATTTCAGTAACTTGAGAAAGTTTCGAACAGGTAGCAGATGTCGATCTATTGATTTAAGCAATCGTTTAGAAAGAAACAATACCTTTCCTCTCTTTTCGTTACGGTACGTGATTTGCCCTTCGCATACGTATTATACAATCCCTTATCTTCTTCTACATCCACCGCTTTTACTAAATTGTAATGCTAACCATGTCAAAACTGTGATTTTGGCCCTGTTTCACGGTCGGATGCCCTTCTTGACGCCAGTCCTAAGTAGAGGGATGTATTTTGTATCCCATGTTTCTGCGGTGGCAGGTAGTGTTACAAGACAAATCTACATTAAAAGCCAAACCTATTGTTTCAGAAGACGAGACAAAACGAAGATCAGAAAGAAAGAATGAAGAAATATTGGACACTAAGAAAAGAACAACACAATAAATAATAATAATAATAATAATAATAATAATAATAATAATAATAAACGTATGGCTTCAGCTACCGTGTGCAGACATTTCGATTTGACGCCATCTGGCTGTCTGCTCGTCAATTTCGACGTTCCGTTTTACTCTAGGCCCACTAGATGGCAGACAGAGTAAACCGGATCTCTCTTGGGCGTCTATGGCTGAGATTTAATTAATTTTGTCGGGTAAACACCAAATGTATCACCAGAGATCTTTTACATACCGACATCGTACGACATGGAGTGTCGAGTGGACTTTTTTCCGCCCTTCAAAAATCCGACTGCCTCTGCCGGGTTTGAACCCGCTATCTTGGGATCTGGAGGCCGACACTCTACCACGGATCCACAGATCCAATTACACTCACAGTAACGGATTCAATCGCTGACTCACGGCGGTCATCAGTCCACAGAAGTACACACACACAAACACACACACACACATACACACACAGTACTCCAAGGCAGTGCACACTCTTCTGTCCAATACGCCATCCCCAGTCCAACAACTTACTGGACACTCCGACACCACAACCACAGCTGCTCGTTCGGACCTCGGTAGGAGACTAGCGACACCCAACACCTCTGTCGCCCTCAGCCCAGCCACCGATCCCCAACGCACTGAGTCCATCACTGACCCTGAGTACAGCACCAACACCGACTGACTCTACGTCCGCGGATAGCCTCCCTTTTTATAGCTCGGGTTATGTAAACCAGAATATTCGCGATGTGGCTACAGGCGGTACATTCTCGTCGCATCTCCAAGAAACTCACACACTCAGTGTCCCTCAGATTGCTAACTCTTCGACACTTGGGAAATATGAATGAAGGTCATTTAAACATTTTACTACATTGACACGGCCAGCAGGATACTCTTGAGCCTAATCCACCGGTTGGCTTACAACTTACATTTATAAAGAAGCTTGATCACAGGACAATACCATATATTACATGGTTCTCATTTATATTCGCTGATGACTTCTAATCAACCACATAACTTCGTCCAACACTTTTAAACATGATTCAAGGAAAAGGTGTTAACATTGTGTAAACTGATACTATCAACAAATAGAATAGACACACACGCGGATCAAATGTGAACTGAATGACACACTTCAGACTTCCAGTTCAACAGAACTCCATTACAAGTGGTCAAGTTTGAACCGGCACAAGGACCGCCCAAGAACAAGCACAGTAAAAATGAGCAAGTACAAGAACAAGAACCAAATGCTACTTACTTTGGCCGCAGTAAATTAAATTTAAAAAATGTGGAAGCACCCATTAAATTAGAGATAAAAAGGTCTGGAATTAAAATTAAAATAGCCAATTGACAAGCAACTAGTGATACTGGGTAACAAATGAGAAGAGAAAACCTTTGTAAGGTGGAAATAAAATATTTAATAAGTAGAAAAATTTAACTTACAATTAATCAAACTGGGGGATGTTTCAGATAATCATAACGCATAGCAATGATTAAAAAATTTGATGGATAACAGAAAACAGTTCTCATTTAAATCTAAAATGCTGGCCAGTAAATAACATATTTAGCACAGTTTCTATTTGATAGTTATATATAAGTAAATTGGATTCAGTTGAAAATGTATATGATATCATAATGAACTTATTGAAAGTTGAAATTTGTTTCAAGCTAATTAACCTTCAAATTAAAATGGTCCAATTATAATCACAGTAACAAGTTCAAATTAAATGTGCACTTCAAATGTGACTGCAATGGAAGTTGAAGCTAATCTCAAACTAATTAAGCCTTCAAATTAAATGATTAAATATAAAATCATAGGAAACATTCTCCGATATAATCACATAACGTTAAAGAAAATTTGGCTTCTCCATCAACATTGCAGAAGAAAATCAAGCAAGAAAGGGAATGAAATTGATCAAGCCAAGCTACTACTAACAACAGGCAAGGCCTGCTTAACCAAAGCGTACTCAAACAAAACAAAACAAAACAAAATCAACGCTAGAAATAATGGAAAGGAAGAAAACAAAACACTGTTGTGAATCAGAATTGTGAGTGGCAAAGAAAATAAACATTAACAATTAGGAGAATCAAATGTCAACTCTCTACATACCACGGTGATAATAAGAATAAGAATAAGAATAAACATTACCATTTTATATAGGACAAACTCTTGCCTATTGAATTTAATATAAGGTGCCCTTGAAAGTGACATGATGGACTTATGAGTTAGAATTTAAACTCCCAACACCAGAAGAGGAAAGAGAAGAACGATCCCATTACGAGAAAATACCAAACACAGGTAAAACCCACAATTAAATAATACAAATAGAGTTCACTTTACAAGCATACGCATAAATTAGGTAGAATGAAACACGTCATAATAAGAATAAGAAGAAATATACCCCAAAAGGAAATCAGGAGAAAAAATCAAACACAAGCAAGAATACCCATTACATGAAGAGACTTATAGCGAAACCTTTACATTCATAGTCCCGCATACCGCGATTCCAAATCACCTCAGTTTCCCATTAAAAATATGACTGGTATAAGAAAAAAGTTACAATTTAGATTTTTTAACATTTCTGAAATACGATTAGACGCATATTTAACAATTTTCCCGGTGAACAATACCTAAATATAAATAAGAATTTTATTGCAGCCAGTGGCCATATAAGAAATAAATAAAATTTCTTTCAACTTATTGTCACCAAGTTTGTTTGCACTTTTAATTGTCATGTCCATTATTCATTGGCTAGCTGGGTGATCGTTTGTTGCCTACGCTTGCACTGTAAGGCATGATATTTCTCGCAGTGTTGGTCACAGAGTCTGCACACGCAATCCGGGCCTGGTTCATTGGTAATAAAATGTCTGGTATACTTTATTATGAAACCCATGTGTGGCAAACCTCGTAACTGTATGCCGTAAGTCATATCCTGTACGTGTCCATTCACGGTTGATCATGGCGTCCGTCCCGTAGAAATCCATCTAAATATCTGATCTTTTTCTTTCAGTTCTTGTAAGAGTTCCCGATAACTTGCTGTGGATGGTAGCAGTAGGTGAAGTCTTACATTCTCCACTAAAACGTTTCCCTCGCCAATACACAGACTAGTTGAGATGGAGTGTATTTCGAGACGCTTAGAACTCGCTTGAGGAACCTCGCTTTCAGACTTTCCAATTCTTGTAGTTGTTTCTTCGAGAGGAACTCCCATATTACCTCCAGACCATATGTAGCTGTAGGCATAACCTTTATCACGAAAAGTCGCATGGCTTTCTCCAGGGACAGGCGTGGTAGCTGCTTGATGTCCTTGATGTTCCCAATTGCTGTGGTCATTCTTTCCCTCAGGTGTATGGAGAAAGACGTTCCAGTTACTTGAATTGTGATTCCGAGGTGTCTGTAGGCGTTGCTATTCCTGAGCATCTGTCCTTTGCACTGTATAAAGTGCTGTTCTGATAATTTACCACCTTTCCTGAATACTACTAACTCAGTTTTGTTTATATTTAGCGCCATTTCATTCTCATCTGCCCATTCTGTGATGAGATCCATCGCAGTCTGCAATTCATCTCTATTCTCTGAGGCCAATGCCATGCCATCGGCATATGTGTATGCGTTTACACTCTTAGTGCATCTCTTGATCTTGGCTGTCACATCATGCGTTAGGACATTGAATAGTAATGGACT
This sequence comes from Anabrus simplex, assembly GCF_040414725.1. NCBI lineage: Eukaryota > Metazoa > Arthropoda > Insecta > Orthoptera > Tettigoniidae > Anabrus > Anabrus simplex. Next base: position 445,911,038 of record NC_090267.1, on the reverse strand, counting down.
CAGTGGGTCATACATACATACATATCTTTATTACCCACCCTAGAATACACCATCGGCTTTACAGGTAATAAAGACAGACAGAGCGAAACCCAAAAACAAAAAGAACAAACAAACAAACAAACACTAGGCACTACATCTCTCCTAAAACTACTTAGCTAAATTATTTACCTCTAAATCTACTCAGTGTCCTCCCACACGCACGCGGATAGCCGGCAAACGTGCAGGAAGCACCACACTACAAATTACCCTATTTCCCTATTCCCCTATTCCTACCAACCACCTAGAAAAAAAAAATAGTAGACCGGTCTCTGCGTCAGCCCTGGTATGGAATACATGCCCACCAACCCGTTGATCACAGGGACCAGCCTCGCCACGTAAGAACTGATCTTATTTCTCACCACACCTGCTGACAATGTATTCCTTACCTACCATGTGTGCCAAGCCAGCTTGGCGGAAACCAGACCCATCACATGGCTTGTCACACACTTCCGCTATATACGTCACACCTTCTCTGTTCATTGTCAGCTCACTACCTTCCCTCTTCTTTTTCTTTTCTTGCCGTGCAGATATGTTAAAGCCTAGCTTCTTTGGGTTGGGTGACTCAGTGGGTCGCCCTGAAACACTCCAATAGTTTGGCTGGTCCATTTGGATGTGCAAAGGTTGTCATTTATTTGTACGAAATTTTCTGTTAATATATTTACTGCTAGTCTTGTCAGCCGTGTTCTGCCAATTAAAGCTTCCAGATTCTTCAGCATCTTTGTCCTGTTTACACTGTCAAAGGCCTTGGTATAGTCAATGAAAACTACATAAATCTTCCCTCGTTGTTCAGCAATTGCTCGGTGGATATCTTGAAGTAGAATTCGAGCTGCCATCCATGTTGATCTGCCTGATTTAAAGCCATACTTTTCTTCCGGTAAAAGCGGATCTACTGTTGTGCCTATGCGTTGGGTCAGCAATCTTGTAAGCAGTTTGAAACCAACTTGTTCCAGTGCAATTCCTCTGTAGGACTCAGGCCTATTCACCTCTCCTTTTCCTTTATAGAGCATCTTTATGGTTGATTTTCTCCAAGATGATGGAATCTTCCCTGTATCTAGACATTTGTTCAGCAGCTCTGTCCATACTAGCACTAGGTATGTTGCTGAGGCTTTCAGATGTTCGTTAAAAATTCCATCCGGATCTGCAGCTCTATGGTTCCTCGTGGCCTCAATAACCTTCTTTACTTCAGCTATTGTAAAAGGCGTGCACTGTTCTATTTCATCATCTGTAATGGTTGTAGGTGTTGTGTTACTGTAGCATAGTATTTGTTCCAAGTGTGCTTTCTAAACCTCCAACAGTATGTCCGCTGTAAAGCGTGATTGTCTTGGGCTGAGTGCTTTATACGGATCTTCTTCAATTTTCTTTATTATTTCAAGACTTTACCTTTCCTAGTATTCAACTCTTTTTTGGTTTATTAGAAATTTGTATTCCTTTATAATATTCTGATAGTCCGCTAGGTCAGTTATCTCCCCAGTCTGCCTTGCTTTTCTCAGTTTCTCCAACGTTAGCTGTCTTGTTTGGTAACAATCTCTGTCAAACCATTTTGTTCGCACTACCTGTGATTGTTGATGTAGTTGAATAGCTCATCAACGTAATAATTTTCGGAATTAACTTTGAGCTAAAAACGCCGGCGGAAGTCTTTTTAGGTGATATGAAATCAAAAATCTTTTCTTCTTCCCATGGTGCCACCAACAGCCTGGGCAGACACCGCAATGGAATCTTTCCAGCTGCGTCAAGCTTGAGATAAAACGCTCCTGAATCAGTCCACCGGGCATTAGAATAGGCTAGTTTATGGAATGAATTTGAAATTACTTACATCAGCCAAGACAAAAATAAAGAACATAATCCAAACTTTGTGATATCACTCTCACCAGTATCGGCACACAGATGTTTGTAAGTTTTAACACATCAGCAAACGCTGATCCGCATCAAAAATAGACAAAACTAGATCTACATATTGAAGGATGAATATGATAGACTAAATCAGTCTATGCTGGAGTATCAAACTCCATTTCGTCGACCACAGGACGTGTCCCAACGGACACATACATATGCACATTCATCTTGGATCCCAGGCACAGGCGAAGTGCCCAGTACCAAGCTCACTCGGGCAAGAAGAATATTTCTGCGCATGCGCGCCAGTATTGATGTTTCTGAGAGGCCAATCGCTGCATCTCACCAAGGACACAACCCTTACACATCACATATTTTAAATAATTAGGAACCGCTTTTTGCTATTTGCTTTACGTCGCACCGAAACAGATAAGTCTTAATGGCGACGATGGGAGAGGAAAGGCCTAGGAATTGGAAGGAAGTGGCCGTGGCCTTAATGAAGGTAGAACCCCAGCATTTGCCTGGTGTGAACATGGGAAACCACAGAAAACCATCTTCAGGGCTGCCGACAGTGGAGCTCGAACAGACTATCTCCCGATTACTGGATACTGGCCGCACTTAAGCGATTGCAGCTATCGAGCTCGGTAAAATTAGGAACCGTAGAATTACACGAACTAAACAGGCGTACCAAATAACGGATGGTTAAACAGAAATATATTCCCAATACATAGGTTAAAAATGCTACTTCAGGTATTTACCAAATTTACCAAAACTTTTATTTGAATTCAACATTTGGTGTTTTAACTGTGTTATATATTGCCATTACATATTTTAATGTTTGTTTCATGTCTTGTGATACTGTATACTGTCAGGGATTTTAATGAGTATACGTACATTGTATAACTTGCCGATCTTTAGAAATACAAGGCTGAGGATGACCCCTGGTTGGGTTGAAACCGGTCCCTTCAATTTTAGAATGGCATAAAAAACCTCTTTGCCATTTTAATTGTAGTGTATTGAATGGTGCATAACCACATACCTATTCTCCTGAACATAAGCCATCACGGAAACACTAAGGCTGATGACACACGGAGCGGTTTTTGCCGAGTCGGCAGCCGCGTCGGCCGCCGCCTGTGATTGATACACAGAGCGGTTTTTGCCGACTGTGACGAAACCACTGCCTGCTCGATACGCACCCGATGACTGCTTATAAGCAGTCATTTTAGATGCACATTAGTGAGCGTGACGTTAGGTGAGGAAGCTAGCTAAAATTACCGAAAAATAAAGGATTGTTCTTATTCTTATTCAAAAAGTCTACTTACTCTATATGTCCATTTTTTTTTTTGCTAGCGGCTTTGCGTCGCACCGACACAGATAGGTCTTATGGCGACGATGGGATAGGAAAGGCCTAGGAGTTAGGAAGCGGCCGTGGCCTTAATTAAGGTACAGCCCCAGCATTTACCTGGTGTGAAAACGGGAAACCACGGAAAACCATCTTCAGGGCTGCCGATAGTGGGATTCGAACCTACTATCTCCCGGATGCAAGCTCACAACCGCGCGCCTCTACGCGCACGGCCAACTCGCCCGGTACACTATATGTCCTTTTACGTGTATATTATTGAATTTCAAAGATACTTCATGATATCTAATACAAGAATACCTACCAATGATGCAATCGCCGCGTAAATTCAGACACGCCCGACTAGAGCGAAGCATCAAGTCGGCCGTGATTCAGCTGAATGTATTAAATCTATGGCGCTAGAGCGCGCACAAAGTCTTCAAAACGCTCGCTGCACCGCCAGCTACACGACAGGCCGAGTCGGCAAATCTGCCGCCTGTCGGCGAGCACCGCTGTGTCTGTTTCATCCCATCTGATACAATAGAAACATGCGCCGACTCGGCGAAAACCGCTCCATGTGTCATCTGCCTAAGTTTTTAACTTATGAGACTCACAGATAAGCCGCCCGAGAAAAAAATACATGGAAAGGCCGGCCATGCCCTTCAGGCTGGCTGGGAGCTCCCTGGTTGGCTGACTCACTAGTACCGAAAGGGGCTAGCACAGGGCTGGCACATGGCAATATTGAGGCAAACTCAAACATCAAATCCCGAGCCTGAAGAATAAACCAGCATCCCATTCGGAGAATGTGACGCGGAACGCTCCAAAACACAGACCGCGGCACTGGCCATCCAGCCAATAAGCCGAATATTACATTTATGTTACAATTTCAGAGAGACCTTCCTCATTATACAATTCAAAGCAATGTCAGGCAGGCTAAGTGCAGACTTACTTAACGGGACATTTTACGTCAAGTTGGACCATAAAACGGCAAGAAATGGACTTTGTATTTTAAACATGACAATATTGATGCAGACAAACTTCAAAATCAAGATTGCGTAACAAAGTTTTGCTAACTGAACTACGAACACAGGAATGTCTAATAAATTTATCGCATATTATTTTTTGTGACCTGTGAAGACCAGACTTGAGATATTCTTAGAGATAGAAAACAAAATATTTTTACTTTTACACAAAGTTCACCTGATTTTAGATCGTTATAAAGCATAAATTTCAACGATAATCATTAAAACGTTCGTATTATTTTTATTCCACATTCGGAAAATATCTGAATACTTCCATGCATTTAGTTTGAGGAATTTGCTAAATGTGCTTTATCAAATTTGTGAAGCCGAGAATGATATAACAGTAAAACAATTACTAAGTTGAGTATTTTCTCACACAGAGGCACGTAGCTACTCAGCACGCTATTAGCAATGCAGCGCGTATTCAAATGAAGTGGAAGAAATACCAGACTCAGCTAAGACCCCGTGGGCGCCAACCCAGACTCCAAAGTTGAGGTCCCCTTTTAGTCGCCTCTTACTATAGGCAGGGGATATCGTGGATGTAATTTAAACTCCTACTCACACATATGCCCTACTTACGCAGCTAGCGCATATGCCCTAGCATATGCTTGATGTGAAAATTGTAAACCACGGAAAGCCACCGTCAGAGATGCCGATGGTGGGATTCGAACCTGCCATGTTCCGAATTCAAGTAATGTCATTTTGTCGTCAAATGATCATGTTTTGTGTTTTATAATGTATAGTTAAACAGTGTAAACCGTGTAATTATCAAAACACTGATAAATGTAGACTGAATGTAAGTCTGGGCGTGTCATAGTCGAGTGGATAGTCACTACCTTCTGACCAAGGTGGAGGTCAGTCACGGAAAAATACTTCTGAATAAATAATTCCAAGCTAACAGCGATATTTTTATCAGTATGGTGGAATGTAGTATTTATAAAGCACCGTATCTGTCCAGTAAGAGATATGGTACTGGGCGAGTTGGCCGTGCGGTTATGGGCAGCTGTAAGCTTGTATCCAGGAGTTAGTAGGCTCAAACCCCACTGTTGGCAGACCTGAAGATGGTTTTCCGTGGTTTCCCATTTTCATACCAGGCAAATGCTGGGCCTGTACCTTAATTAAGGCCAAGTCCGTTTCGTTCTCCCACTCCTAGTCCTTCATATCCCATCGTCGCTATGAGACCTATCTGTGTCGGTGTGGCGTAAAATAACTTGTAAAAAAAGGGAAATTTTAAAAAGCAAATAGGCGCCAGTTTTTATTATTTGCTTTACGTCGCACCGACACAGATAGGGATAGGAAAGGCCTAGGAATTGGAAGGAAGCGGCCGTGGCCTTAATTAAGGTACAGCCCCGGCATTTGCCTGGTGTGAAAATGGGAAGCTACGGAAAACCATCTTCAGGGCTGCCGACAGTGGGGCTCGAACCCACTATCTCCCGATTACTGGATACTGGCCGCACTTAAGCGACTGCAGCTATCGAGCTCGGTAGACGCCAATTAGAGCATTAGCCTCCAATGTCTACATCATTGACAACTGGATTGACTATCATGTTAGTTTCTCACCCGTATGGGCAGCTAACAACAGCGCCTGTTTCCCATGTCGAGACTGGTTGTATTTACTAATCTGGGGTAGGAAAAGTTTAGGATTGGAAGAGGAGCGACAATGGCATTAATTAAGGTACAGCCCCAACAATTTTAAACAATGAAAATCCATCGTCATGTCTGCTGACGGTGGGGTTGGAACTCATCATATTCCGAATGAAAGCTTGCGCTTACATTAAGCTTGGTAATATCATATCAGCTTGCCTTCCAGAAAAGGGAGAGGGAAATACGGAAAGAGAGTTTAAGTTTATAGGTTTCTACCGAAACTTAACAGTCTTTAGCCGATAGAGTCCATTAGGCGTCCAAGCCTACCAAAATGACTGCTGCCGTCTTATTTGGTATTACAGCCGTATTTCTTGGCACTCAAGACCGGTTACACTGTCCTTCAAATTAATATCTTCATAGGTGATCTAACGAGTCTGTTTTTCTTTACGTCGCACAGATAGGCGTAATTGCGACGATGGGATAGGAAAGGCTTAGGAGTGTTAAGGAAGTGGCCCTAGTCTTAAAGTACATCGCCAGCTTTTGCGTGGTGTGAAAATGGGAAACCACTGGAAATCATTATCGGGGCTGCCGACAGTGGGGTTCAAACACACTATCTCCCGGATGTAAGCTCACAGCTGCACACTCCTAACCACACGGCCAACTCGGCCGGTTAACGATTCTGAATAAAATCCGTTCCCTTCCTCAGATCTAAATTGTCATCGTTGGAAGTATCGCAAATATAATTCGGAACCTCTCAACGATTGACACGCTGCCTTATACTATGTACGTGGAGCACTGGCATTTCCAGTAATGAGAAAGAAAACAATTGTTAAGACAATGCCTTTTCTGGCGAGATGTAGTGTTTACAATGCACTGTCTTCTGATATGGGCTATAATAAATTTCTTGCTTTAATTAATCTGTATGGTATGAAAATATCGTTCATAGGGTCGGTTGGTGCATGCATTTCAGTGGGCTTGTCAGACTGATATGTGATACCACATTCTAGCTCGGTGACGAAAGCAACGGGAAACTACCTCGCTCCTCATGTCCCTAGTATGCTTCTTCATTGACGCCTAGGCCATCTATTACATCTATTGGCGGAGCTGTAGAGGATTAAACCTGCCTTCGGACTGAATACCCAACATACAACAACAACAACAACAAAACAACAAGAGAGAGAACTACAGTGAGACACCAGATTTCCCTCAGGGTTTAACTGCTTCTGCTGTAATTTTCAAAACCTCAGTGTCAACAATAAGGGGAACCTTCCTTGAAATACAAAAGCCCGCACACATTTCCGTCTAGAATTCCTCAACAACAAATCCTTCTATCAAAATTCCATTAAGGTGGGGACTGTACATGCTGTGTGGTGACAGAGCACTTATCCCTGTCGCCTACACGTTCACATTGATAGAGACGCTAAGTTTATACAATGGGAAATTAATAGTTGCGCTCTCTCTTGTTCTCATCAGCGTCTAATGGAAAGTACCGCGTGGAGAGAATTAGAGAAGCTCCTTGGGGAACAAAACATTCCAACCTGTAACCCGCTTCCCTACCCTCGTAGCGTACTCAAACACGCTCGCATCTTGAACCAAGAACGAGTTTAATGGCTGACATTAAGACAGAATAGAATACTTCCATCCCCTAGTCACAGATCAGCTAAAATTGAGGAGAGAGCATTCGTTTATTACAATTCATTAAATTCGATACATGCATTACATTCTCCTCTTACAATAATTTGACTATTAAGGTAAGGGTGTATTCTGCCCGAAGGCAGGTCCGAACCTCTGCAGAGGTGTGCCTGAGCCGGAGTTTGCGTGCGGTAGGGTGGCCAGTTCCTTTCGGCTTCTCCGTTCCCTTACCCCCCCACCAACAGCGCGTGTTAACCCATTCCAATGCTGACCATGCCCAATGTTGCTTAACTTCGGAGATCGCACGAGATCCGGTGTTTCAACACGGCTACGGCCGTTGGCATTTGACTATTACTACAGTATTTTGTCCTAGATGTTAAGAATATAATATTGTCTAGGACACCATGTATCTTCCCCTTCCTTAGCTTATTTACACTTGGTGTTGTGTCACATATCCTATGGAGTACCCTCTCATTACAACATACATCATGACTTAAATGAATGAGTGGATGATTTCATGGTTGAATTGTGGTCGTGCATGAATGAATGAATGGATGGATGAATGACAGAGTGCATGAAGGAATGGACTGGATTCCAAGTCCTTTCTCCCAGTCGCGGATTGCCACTAACAGTGTCCCCCTGTGGGTGGGGGCGGTAGACTAACACCCACGGTATCCTTTGCCTGTGGTAAGAGGCGACTAAAAGGGGCCCCAGGGGCTCTGAGCTTTGGAGCGTGGGTTGGCGACCACGGGGACCTCAGCTGAGTCCTGGCGTTGCTTCCACTTACTTGTGCCAGGCTCCTCATTTTCATCTATCCAATCCGATCTCCCTTCGTCAACTCTTGTTTTTTTTTCAGACCTCGACGGTATTACGTATGGAGGCCTAGGGAGTCTTTCATTTTCATGCCCTTCGTGACCCTTGTCTTCCTTTGACCGAAATCTTCTTTTTTGGAAGTGACGGACCCATTCCATTTTTCTCTCTGATTAGTGTTACATAGAGGATGGTTGCCTAGTTGTACTTCCTCTTAAAACAATAATCACCACCACCACTAACAGTGGAGAGAGAGATATATAAATGCATCATCATTATAGACCGTTATGCCTTTCAGCGTTCAGTCTGCAATCCTCTGTGAATTTACTAAATGTCGTCAAAATCCTATATTTGCAACTAGTGCTGTGGCCTCATTTAGTTCTATACCTCTTATCTTTAAATCGTTAGAAACCGAGTCTAGCCATCGTCGTCTTGGTCCCCCTCTACTTCTCTTACCCTCCCCTCTTCCATTCGCCTCACATGACCCCACCACCGAGGCCGGTTTATGCGTACAGCTTCATCCGTCGAGTTCGTTCCTAACTTAGCCTTTATCTCCTCATTCCAATGTCCTCCTGCAATTGTTCCCACCAGTTTGTACCAGCAATCATTCTCGCTACTTTCATGTTCAATACTTCTAACTTATGAATAAGATATCCTAAGTCCACCCAGCTTTCACTCCCGTAAAGCAAAGTTGGTCTGAAAACAGACCGATGTTAAGATAGTTTCGACCGGGAATTGACTTCCTTCGTACAGAATTATGTTGATCGCAGCTGGGAGCTCACTGTGGAGAGAGTTTCATGAATTATGAATTGATGAATGGTTGCTTCCATAATTAAAATAGCAAGACAAAATTCACCTGAAAACAGCAAATATTCTCTGTATACAACGTGGTTGTTACTTAATGTATAATCGTTCCACTCGTTGGGTTAACGTCGGCGTACACTTCGTTTTCTGACAGAAATATGCCTTACAGCTGGGGGTCATCCGAAATGTTTGGTAAAGAAGTAATGTCCTGTAACAAAATGGTGACGCGATGTTCCCTAGTAATAATAATAATACTTTGAGAGTATAATAATACTTTGAGAGTTGCACCGGCCATGGATCTGTATAAAGCACGGGTGTCAAAGCTTGCCCGCCATGAGCGCAGTGGCCGTGATAGAAATACCAGTGTCGTTGCCTACGAGATACACAAGGCCGGGAAATACAGCACACTATAAACTTGTCCTCGGGATACTTCCGACAAGCGCCGCTAGAGTTCTCTTTACTATTCTGTCTCGCCCGCTCATTGCAACACGTTCATATATGAAAAACTATAAAAATTCATTAAAACTAGTCATTTCAGAAGACAGCAAACAGATATGAGATCAAAGATAGACCAAGAGCTATTCTTTGACTTATTTTCTACAACGTATTTCTTACAATATGCTTAAATGAATAATAAGTAATTCACGAAAGAAGCAGAGAAATCTGATAGCGAGTTTGTCACTTCTTACCGATTCCTTTATTGTGCCTCAGAGTATCCGATAAGCGGATCGAAATTGCGGTCATAAATAACTTTGGGTTTAATCGCCCTTTCACCAATTATCAGCGATCCAATCTTTTCCTCCGCACATCTGATATTTTGACATTCGTATTGAAGCCGCTGTTTGGTGAACGATGTTATGCCCGTCACGCAAATATTTAGCGGCCTTTCACGGAATTCCTCTTTTTTCTTCCCGTAAAATTAAATTTGTGTTCGCCTCTGTGGTGTAGTGGTTAGTGTCATTAGCTGTCACTCACGGAGGTCTGGGTTCGATTCCCGGCCCTGCCACGAAATTTGAAAAGTGGTACGAGGGCTGGAACGGGTCCACTCAGCCTCGGGAGGTCAACTGAGTAGAGGTGGGTTCGATTCCCAGCTCAGCCATCCTGGAAGTGTTTTTCCGTGGTTTCCCACTTCTCCAGGCAAATGCCCGGATAGTACCTAACTTAAGGCACGGCCGCTTCCTTCCCTCTTCCCTGCCTGTCCTTTCCAATCTTCCCATCCCTCCACAAAGCCCCTGTTCAGCATAACAGGTTAGGCTGCCTGGGCGAGGTACTGGTCATCCTCCCCAGTTGTATCCCCCGACCCGAAGCCTGGTGCTCCAGGGCCCTACCCTTGAGGCGGTAGAGGCGGGATCCCTCGCTGAGTCTGACGGAGAAACCGACCCTGGAGGGTAAATGGATGAAGAAAGAAGAAGAAAAAGTCGTTCTAACAGGAATAAAGCTCCTAAATGACCAATTTTAGCATGCTTTTCAAATTGGTTTGCTTTTTTTTGGTCAAGTTCAGATACCTACCGCAAAACTGTTTTTTTTTTTCTGATTTAAATACCCGTATCCTACATCTCAATTTACAGATTGCTTTTCTGTAATCTGGTATTTAATTTCTCATCCGTATTATTTTTAACAGAGATACTCGTAGACCTTATTTGATATAGAAACGAGACTTGTACTCCTGTTTCGTTTGTGGCAGACGTATGAAGATATGATATGTTCATCGTTATCTGAATCGGAACTTTTACTAAATTTGGAAGGAGCGGGCGAGTTGACCGTGCGGTTAGGGGCGCGCGGCTGTGAGCTTGCATCCGGAAGATAGTGGGTTTGAATCCCACTGTCGGCAGCCCTGAAGATGGTTTTCCGTGGTTTCCCCATTTTCACACCAGGCAAATCCTGGGGCTGTACCTTAATTAAGGCCACGGCCGCTTCCTTCCCACTCCTAGGCTTTTCCTATCCCATCGTCGCCATAAGACCTATCTGTGACGGTGCGACGTAAAGCCACTAGGAAAAAAAAAATTTGATGGCAATACAGCATTTTTGCGAGTTGGACGCTTCCTGCGTTTGAAATTTTCCTGTTTGTGAACAGGATACACAATGAAAACAGAAGGAAGTTTGATGTGCTTACACTGAAATCTGTTTTATGAGAATTGCTAGGTATCTAAAGAGATCCTATTATATCACCTTGCCTAGAAATAGTTTGCTTCCATTTCTCCCTTAAACCGCACTCGGAAGGGAAACTATGGAACGTCAATTTTCATGCTTTTTTAGTGTCATCCGAAATACGGAGAAGTACACAACAGTGCACCTTCTTCTCAACCTCACAGACACTCACCGACAGAAACAATATACACAATAAATTGCACAAAATCAACACAGCATCACAATTACTCCTCATATCACAATGCTAAAGTCTGCCAGGAACAGAACGGAAACCTGACATCTAGCGGCCAAACCGTGAACACGGTCGGGCCGCGTTTTCGGCGACAAATTAGTAGCTATGTCCCGGCCTTGTATATCACGTAGGCAACGCCTGTGGACGCGGGCGAAAGTCTCTTCCCCTCAGGCGGCTTGTACTTGCACACGTTGCTGACACGCCTACCGGTGAGAGGCTCCAGTTATCTGTTTTGATCTACAAGTAATGTTTGAAACCTACATTTACATAGGCTGTGGTATGAGAACTGATACAGTAATTTCTTAGCCTGTGTTTCTATCAGCATGGTTGCTTGAAGAGATGCTACTTTTTTATATCGAGCCAGTTGGCCGTGCGGTTAGGGCTGTGCAGCTGTGAGCTTGCATCCGGGAGATGGTGGGTTCGAAACCCGCTGTCGGCAGTCCTGAGGATAGTTTTCCGTGGTTTCCCATTTTCACACCAGGCAAATGCTGGGGCTGTACCTTAATTAAGGCCGCAGTTAAGCGACTGCAGCTATCGAGCTCGGTGGTATTATTCTGGTTCATAATTCTTCATAGGAGACTTGAGCATGTTAAAATCCTAAAAAGTAAATACCTCTTATTTTGTATTCTTCATTGCTTATGGCAACCTTTAAAGCAATTTATTTTTCTTGCACACGGTGATTACATTGTTCGACAGATTGCATACAAACGCTGGGTTGAACACATTTAATTATGTACGTCCTGATATGAAATAATATGTGGGGTATCGTAGTTATGGAAGTGTAATGTCCAACCCTCCTGGCTTGCGCTATTTGATAACCTCCCAGGCTAGCACTCGTATCAGCTGTTTCTCGTGCACGCAGAGTTTTCAGTCAGCTCATGACCTTGACATACGTGGTATAAAGTGAGCTGCACAAGCCATGGATCTGTACATCATGGCCATCCATCAGTACTTCACACCACAGCCTGCACTGTTGCTAGGTAACATCGTGTCACTCATTTTTCTGAAAGACATTTTTATCGTTATTTCGTTCGCCCAAAGGGAAATTTCATAACACTCTTTGATTGTCATGCCGCCAATAAGGAATAAGTTAATTGACTGATTGTTGTTTGGGATCACAAGGACTCCACACGCAGTAAGTTTGGTGATGCGATATCTATACACTATTCTAATGTCCCTTTTTAAAAGAAATATTCTATTCTGTTGTTATAACACGGTGTATTACAAGTATTGCCAATATAAGTGCGTTCATCATAGAAGTCAATTATATTTACACTAGAGAACCCGTGTTGTTCCGCAGAATTCCTTATAAATGGGTCAGATAACTCGTCTTGATATGTCTGTCGTGGTCATATTGTTTTGCCTGCCTTTTTCAATGGTTCTATGAACATTTAATAAGAAGCGCATTATGGTATGCAGCAGTTCGTAGTCAGAATTCATCCATTCTGACGTCATCATGCCGTCTGTTTGGTAAAAATCTATCCATATATTCAATTTTTTTTATCCTGCAGTTCCTGATGTAAAGCTTGATATTGTGTCGTATGGCAGGCATCAGCAATCGGGAGCTAAATTCCTTCGGAGCCAGTTTGCTCCCCGCTCTCGAGGAACGAGAGCAGCTTAGCGAGCAAGTAGGGGAAGTGCATGACGTAGTACTGTATGTGCTGAAGGCCAGTGGCGCAAGTACAGTACGGCCACGTTATGCAACCCGCCTGACTGCTGCTCTCTTGTCAAACCTCTGGAACGCTCTGCCATCTGTTGAATATTTTTGGAAGCTGGGAAAGTTTAGAGTGGCAAAGAGTATCTAGTATTCTTCCGTGATCAGAGGAAATATATACTCTCTGGGTTGACAGGTAATAATCAAACATGGCTGCATGCAATGAAATCAATAAGCATCAAAATCGCATATATCAGAATGAAAGTGTTAGTCCCTTAGCAACCTGCTAAGTAGAGAATGTATTGCGGGTTAGGTAAAGCCTTCACTTGCAATTGTAGTGATCATTTAATGTTTTTTATTTTATGATCAATGAAAGTTGGCAGATCTTTAGGAGAGAATACAATAAAAATGAATCAAATCGACCCAGTAGAACGGACGGACGGATTTGTCAAATATGTTTTAGTAAACTATATTAATATATATGGTGTATTAAAATTACTTTTCATAATATTGCATATTGAAGTGTGGATAGTTGCGAATCTAATGGGAACAATCATGATGTGATATCCGGCTCCAAGGCTAAACCTTTAACGTGCTGGCCGTTAGTCCAAGGGGTGCCGGATTCGATTCCCAGCCGTGACGGGTATTTTAAACTTCATTGGACAATTTGGATTGTTCTGGCGCTGGGTGTGTGTGTCACCTTCAGCATTAGAATTAATCATAAGTAGAGCTCCATTCTCACTGACGCGCAGCTAAGCTATGAGACGTCACCTCGAAAGAACTGCACCAAGCCTCCCCGGAGGCCACTCGCTAGTATAATGACGCAAGACAAAGATAATCATCTGTAAAATTGGTGGATAAAGGAACACGGGAAATTGCATTTTATGTGCATGATTATATTAAAAACTCCGGTCGGAAAACCGAGGGAGTGTGGGGGCAATCGTAGAAACAGAGAAGGCGGTTGGATTAACCAAACAGTGAGTTTTATTATTAATAGGAGACATATACAGGGTGTCCCAGGAGGAATGGTCAATATTCAGGTGTATGACAGGAATGATCATTTGAGGAAAAACAATCTTCATATGGAGATATATCCTATTCCGACCGGTTTCGTGGTAGATCACATACAATTTACATTGTTTTTTAAGGATAGTTACGCGCACGTTGTGTGTCTCATCGACCCAACCTCTTCGACGTTATAATCTCGCCAACGTACCTCGTTTCTTTCAACATCTTTGCTCGGTATGTCTTTATGCCATGAAAGTAGCCCGTTGAACGCTAAGTTGTCCATGGTGTGTTGTGTGTGAAGTAGTGCGAGGGTCTGATAGAGTATCAGAGAGAAGCATCGGTTAACTGGGTTTGTACACACGTTGGCTAAAATGTCACATATCTACACTAAAGAAAATGTAGATATGGCGAATGTTTACAGCTTATGCGATGGTATTGCTCCTGCTGCTGTCGAGGAACACCGTCGGCGCTTTCGGACACGGCCAATTCCTGATCTTAGAGTGTTTACCAGAGCCCTCAGTACATTGCGTTGAAACACGTACTCTTCCAAGTTCCCATTTTCTTCCTGAACGGTCACCCCTGCGGGTGGGGGACGCACATGTAGAACACACCCGCGATATCCCCTGCCTGTCGTAAGAGGCGACTACAAGGGACGACCAAGGGATGATTGAATTAGAACCATGAAACTACTCTTGATTCGTACCATCATGCGGGGAACACCATGGGTTGCATGTACTTGCGAGTAGTATCACTAAATTGGTACGAAATAGGTTTGTGATTAGTTGCAGTAAAAAGCCTGGCCTGGTGGATTCCAGTACCCGTGCGTTGTACCCATGTGGGCAACACCGCGGGTCTGGGCGTAGCCTATGAGTTGTACCGCTATATGAGCGGCACCGTGGGTCAGCGTTGCCTGTGATTGGTACCCACTATGTGAGGAACATCACGGAAATACCGGCGCCCGTGACTAGTACACCTAGGTGAGGAACCTTACTGGTTTGCGTTGGCTATGAGTGTCGCCATTGTGTGAGAAACACCATAGGTCTGCGTTCCCTGTACGAATTTCAATACTTGTGAGTAGTACCATCTTGTGTGGACCACCGTGAGTCTTCGCTACTTTTGATCACTACCCCAAAATGACAAATTTCATGGTTCTACTTTACTCGCGACATGTACCATTCTGTGGGGCCTTAGACGTGAATTTAGCACCCCTTCAGACATCAAGCATCATTGTGCTTTATAAATGGTCCCTTGGTCAGTAATACTCTAATTAACTACCTTCTTCTTGAGTCTGATCCACTGTTTTTGTTTGTTTGTTTGTTTGTTTGTTTTTGTTTTTTGTATGGTTCATGCCCATCCATTCATTCTTCATGACATTTTTTATTTTATTGTGGTCAGTGGATGAATTTGAATTTTTTGTTATTTCATTTCGTACCATTCGGGGCCGATGACCTCGATGTTAGGCCCCTTTAAACAACAAGCATCATCATCATCATCATCATCTTTCTGAACGTGCAGTTCAACAAACAGTTCAGGAACAGCAACACATTTTTGAAATGGTGCAGCGTAGTCTTACTACCAGCACACGGCGACTTTCTGCACGTATTAGTGTCACACGATCACCTGTATGTGCGAACATTACACACAGAAAACTTATTCCTATTTCAAAACGTCCAAGGGGTTGGATGACTAAGTCAGAAAAGTGCTTGCCACTAGCCCAAAAGCATATGTACGTGTTCTATCTCGGAAAACATTCGGAATAGGGCATAAGTCCATATGAAGTTTTTTGCTCGAAATGACTGATCCTGTCGCATACCTGAATAATAACCATTACTCCTGGAAAACCCTGCATATAATGGAGTGGCAGCTATTAAAATAAATCATTTTACTCTTACCTAAACGTGCTAGCACCGCTTCATCGCTCGCAGAATACTTTCCTTCTCATCTTTGTTTCCTTACTGGCCAACCATCATCTAATAACACTAATAAGAAAGAAAATGGAAGAGTTCCGACACTTCGAGAAATTTAGGGTGATGAAGGGCGTGAAAATGAAACTTCTCCAGGCCTTGACGTTCAGTGCCCATAAGACTTGGGTCAGAAGCTTATATGGATTGTAGCTAGTCTCCGTAATGAACTGTACGATCATATGATGACAGACACTGGCAGGAGTAAGAAGGTTGTACTCTCTGAATACGGGCAATGATCTCGTGCAAATCTTTCAGGCACAAGTAGTACAGCGGTGGAGCATGGTGTTGAGGTCCACCTGTTCAGCAGCCTTGGAACCTCATCCAGAAATCCAGAGTATTGTTCAGATTACAGAATATACAAAATACCACCAGTGCACAGAAGATTTTGTCAGTTTTCGAGGACTCTGAGGGATAGCAGCCTCCCTGAGGACTTCCTTCCAAAAAGTGTTATCTTCCAGGAGACTTCGACGCGGCAAGCACCTTGGTTGAAGTTCATTACGGACTGTTCTTAGGGCGTCGAAGAAAGTGGGGCCCCTCACAGAGTGTAGCAGTGAGTGTAGGTGTTATCGCTCACTACTGCTAGAGTGGACGGGGTACACTCTCCCAATACAGGAGTATCGCCTTACATCTCGATGACGATCCACTGGATGCCCTCTCAATCTCCCAACCCAATCTCCTTGCCTCGTGCACCTAAAATAGAAAGGTACCTCACAGTATAACAGTGTCCTAGCAAAATAGTATGTTTCATAAAGGTTAAAATAGGCCAACAGAATCGTGCTGCGTTCCATTTGTTTCCATACGGTTGAAAGTAGACATGCTGTTAATTTTGGGAGATAGACTTCGAGGTGCTTGACAGCTGAGTACCCGTCATGGAGAGGGAATGTCAGGAACCGCCACACTGCCTCTGAGGTGCTGAGATAACGCCAAAACCAGTACATCTGGATCTCATCTGTCTCATCACTATTACTATTTACCATCTTTAACAGCGTACCTTGCAGCAAATGCATGAGTGGCCAAAAGTCATGGGAAGACGCTGAATGCGATGTCAATAACGAGTTGCTCCTCCGCGAGCCCTGAAAATGGCAGCGATACAGCGAGGCATCGACTGTACAAGGTGTCCACATAATGTGCTCCTGTCAGCGCCTAATGTCAGGCCTAATGCGATCATAAGAATGCCGCCCAGACCAGAACCGAGCCACCTTCCGCCTGGACACAACCTTAGTTGACATGCACGGTACATAGCTTCATGGGGCGTATGCCACACTCTCACGCGCCCATCAGCTCAATACAACTGGAACCGGGATTCATCGGACCATATCACACGCCGCCACTGTTCCATGGTCCATGACCGATGTTCGCGGCCCATGCACGTCGTTAAGCTTGTGTCAAGAAGTCGGCCAAGGAACACGAGTTGATCGTCGGCTGGTGAAGCCTATGCGCTGCAGTTACCTCCTTACAGTCCTGATAAAAATGGGTCCCTCACTCCCAACATTCAACTGGGCGATGATCTGTCTCACAGTAGCCCATCGAGCGCCCAGTATGGTTCTGTGGAGGCGATGTGATGTCCGTTCGTCAAAAACCTATGGTCTTCCCGTGCGGCGGTTTACGCGGATGGTAACATTCTCTGTGCGATATTGGATCCACCCTCGACACTGTTGACCTCGGAAACACAATCTCCGCAATGCTATGAACCATGTGCCGTACGCCGATGATCATCCCACGTTCAAAATCGATTAACTCTCTACGTGTTGCCGTCTTCTCGACACTGGTTTCTGTGACAGACTGCTCAGCTACGCCGCAGCTAACCTCAACGCTCAGGGGGTCATTCATGACACATGTTCTAATGGGACACCCATTTCCGTGACATTTGGCTACTTGGTGTACATTTCTTTGTGTTTGTGTAAGTGGTCATAAGACGAAAACGTATCCCGTACGGAGGTATTACTGTACCAATCGGGTAAGAGAGAGAAAGAAAGAAAGAAAGAAAGAAAGAAAGAAAGAAAGAAATCGTCCGTCCTCCAATAAGGGTAACCGTTCAGATCCTGAATACAGTCATATTAAAATTTCAATGGAGTTTAAAAATATAAAAACGTGGAGAGGTAATTGTTAACGCTGTTATCTTCTTTTCTCAAGGATTAGTGGGGGAGGAATGATAATCACGTTCTCAGGTAGAGATGGAAATGAATGATTTGTAATGAGTCCCTCAGTATCCGTATTACTAATTTTTCTATTTCCCTATCTGTTGAATCGGAGATCTTGTGCGTATGCTGTAAAACCAGAGAATAGAAGTGGTTAAATATTAAAAAAGTACAGTAATACTACTCTTATAAAAAAAATTGTTTTTGCATTTCCCTTTGGAAAAGTCAAATGCCCAAGAATATCTCTTCGATTAAATGAAGTTGGAAAACAATTAATTTATTTGCATCTAACGAATCATTTTCCAGAGTGAACGTTATGGAATTCCAGTCGACTACTATAGGACTCGGTGCATCGAAAAGTGTCTAAGAAGCTACCACGAATGAAATAATCAATTCTCTAGACCAGACCCTCTCAGGGTGCATGCACTGTGCACGGTGCAAAAGACGACTTGGCTTGGTTGACCAGAGTGCAGACCCCCACTCCTCGATTTGGAGCAATAGCGCTAACTTCCTCTTTCCTCACGCCTGTCTCGCTCGCTCCGCCTGTCTCCCTCTGCCCCACTTGCGCCGTAGCGCTCCAAATTCAGGCTGAGTTGAGCCGAGTATAGCCGAGTTGAGCTGAGCTTAGCAGAGTAGCCCAGAGACGAAGCGTTGATCCGAGCCATGCCGAGCGGCACCGATGCACAGTGCACGGAGCTCTTTCCTCTCGATCTGCACGCGTGAGATTTTGGGCGTTGAGAGGCCCTGCTCTAGACTATGCTGATGAGAAACCTTTAGTAAGAGATACCTTTATATGCCCCTTTCGTGGCCATCCATCAGTTCTTCACACCACAGCCTGCATGATTGCTAGGCAACATCGCGCCACACGTTTCGTGACGCAAATTTTTAGTTGTCCCTTGCCACAAGATGTGTTTATTTCTTTATGTCAGAAATAGTGTAAAATTTTCCTTTGATCATAAATATGCCTTTCAATAAATGAAACCAAAATTGACGACCCTAAATGTAGTTTCACCTAACGAATCGTTCCTGGGAGACTTCTGTATGGAATATGGAGTCGACAAGTGTAGGATTAACTGAATCCACAGGGAGAAACTGACTCAAGGTCTGTGAAATAATCAGTTCTCTATAGTATGATGAGATGAGTCATATACGTACATATATTTTTACAACTTTCTTTACTTCGCACCGACACAAATAGGTCTTACGGCGACGATGGCATAGAAAAGTACTAGGAATGGGAAGGGCAGGCAGCCCCTAGTGATATAATAAGGTTGGTGATAATGTAGTAAGGATACTTCCCCTGGCTCTGTCTATAAGACTGAAAGTCGTGGTTTATCTCAATCAAGGAAGTCGTGTAGTTTAGAATTAGACCGCTGGCGCTGTTTTAATCTATGATAGAATCGTAATTCACTGCTGAACGTTCTAACCGTTCAGTTATAACTGTCCTGGATATAGAAGAGGCGGTGCATTATCCAACAGATTTTTAAATTCTTCGACTCCTCCTGGAACTACTCTCCACAAACTGATTTTTAAGGCAAGTTTCCCTGTGCCATTGCTCCGCAAACTAAACACGCCCAAGTTATACAATGGTACAAGATTTCTAATCAACTCGTTAAAAAAATCTACTTGAGTGCATGATCCACTGTGGCTGGGGAGCCGGTGAAACGGTTTTGATCCTTCGAATACCAATAATAACCACCAACCTACCATTTTAGTTTTAAAGGCTCCAGTTTCCAGTAAAATTATGTTTTAGTAAAACCATTAATAAAGCACAGGGACAAAATCTAAAAGCGTTGAATGTTTTTCTCGTGGTAAATTATGTGGCTCTGTCACACGAAACTTCGAAAGAAAATACATTTGGGTTGGCCCCAGGTAGAGAGTCACGTGACCGAGTACATACGGTAGATATTTAATATGGAAGGCTGGGGCGGGTCATCTAGTTTAATTAAAGAGCATTATATATGTGTCCCAGTTATGGCCATCCATGAATTCTTCACATCACAGCCTACACGGTTGGTAGAAAACATTATGTATCGCTAATATCGTGTCGCAAATCTTCAGATGACCTCCAGACGTAAGATAGATTTTTTATATCAACTTGCTCCGATTTAACAGATACGGAAATAATGAAATTATGTTTTCACGGTCCATGTTAGGGGACATGGTAACCCTTCGCAGTGTCAAGGAAGTACACTATAGGAATCATTGCGAATAAAGTGATCCACGTCTGTAAGTACGACAGTTCTGTTGGAAGTTGCAAGTAACTTCACCGTTGATACATTGATTCAGTGACACCCTCGTTTGTCGTCAGAGTGCTTATCATGCGTTAATGTATTCAGAGTACGAAGTGATACCGCCATCTTTTTTCTAAGTAAGATGTTCACGCGTCTGAGAGTTGCGGATTGGTCAACAAGGTCGTCAGACTAATCAAAGACGCTGGTGTGGGATGGGAGGATTATAATAAAAACGTTAAATCAAGTACTACACAGGAAAAATAATGGTACAGGAAAAGAAAAGAGGTGAGAACGAAAAGAAACGTAAACGCAGAACAGTGTTGGCGGTGGTAAAGGTAAGAAGATAGAAAGAAATAATACAATAACGGTTAAGAGACGATCTGGAGAAGAAATATTGCAGTATGTCTTTCTTCGTCTTCTTCTTCCGCCACTTTTCGCACAATATAGTGAGATCTCGGGTGCGAACTGTCAAACATAAAATGATTGGTTCTTTTTTTACGACCGTATACCGTTCCTGACGCCGAACAATATGTGGAGGGATGTGTTTATGCGGTGATTGGTAGGGTGTTATGTTGCGTTGTGTTGTGTTCCCCTTAGGGTTGGGGAGGTATAATAACACCCACGGTATTCCCTGACTATCGTAACAGGTGACTTAAAGAGGCTCCAGGGGCTCTCAACTTAGGAGCATGAGCTGGCGACCACGGGGCCTTAGCTGAGTCCAGGCATTGCTTCGATTAATTGCGTAAGGCTACTCACTTTCATCCATTCTATCGGATCTCCCTTGGTCAACTCTTGTTCTTTTCTGACCCCGAAGGTATTCGAGCACACTTTCATTTCAGCGGCATTCGTGATTCTAGCCTTTCTTTGGCCGATACCTTCATTTCTCGAAGTATCGGATCCCTTCCATTATTTCTCTCTGATTAGTGTTATAGAAAAGATGGTTGCCTAGTTGTACTTCCCCTTATAACAATAATCACCACCACCACCACCACCACCACCACCACCACCACCACCACCACCACCACTGTTATGTTGTGCTGTGAAAATATGAAGAGAAGTGTATTGGGAGTGAAACAAACACCCAGTTCCCCAGTTAGAGAAGTTAACGTGACGTGAGTTACGTCCCCGACATGACCGGCAATCGAACCCGAGACCCTATGAGCCGAAGGCCAAAACATTGACCATTCAGCCAAGGCGTCGGGCAGTGCTGCAGAACTGGTCGTGACCCCAGCAACAAGGAAACGCACTTTTTAATTTTCCGTCATGTCTGTCTGTCTGTCTGTCTGTCTGTCTGTCTGTCTGTCTGTCTGTCTGTCTGTCTGTCTGTCTGTCTGGGCATCACGACAAAATGGCTGAAAAGAATTTAATGAAAATCGGCACGTAAAGTCGGGGAATGAAGCACTATCATCTAGGCTATAAATAATTTTAGCCGAGCTGAGTGGCTCAGACGGTTGAGGCGCTGGCCTTCTGACCTCAACTTGGCAGGTTCGATCGTGGCTCAGTCCGGTGTTAGATTTACCGGCACGTAAAAGAATTCCTCCGGGACTAAATTTCGGCTCCTCGGTGTCTCCGAAAACCGTAAAAGTAGTTTGTGGGACGTAAAGCAAATAACATTATTGTTGTTATTTAAATAATTTTATTCACTCTGAGTGTAATGGTAGTTTAGGGGAAGGCCTAACATTCAATTCTCAAATACTAGTTATTAGCGGTCCTATCGATAAATACTGAGTAACTGAAGTTATATAGAAGTACATTTCCGATCATTTGTCTTACACAGTTTTACCGTACCGCCTATTACAACAGACATATTCATGAATATCGATTTTTTCTTTTTGCGAAGCCCGTATCAGTGTGAAGTCACAAGAAAATGAGTGAACACACTATAATTAAAATCGGTATGTAAAGTCGGGGAATAAAACACTATAATACAGACTATAAATAACTCTATTCACTCTGAATGTAATGGTAGTTTAGGGGAAGGTGCCTAAAATTGTATTTTTAAATACCTATGTTATTATGCAATTTAATAAAGGGTCGATAACTTAGCTGCTAGGTCCCTTTAAACAACAAATATCAATTTAATAACATTTTATTGAAGATGTGAATAATTCTGCATACAATGTAGAATTCCGTAAAGAAGCACTGGTACAACAGGTAGTATGTTTAATCGTTACGAACTCTACCCACTGTTGCCGTGTTGACACAAATAGGAACAAAGATTTACTGCGTAATATGTAAAGAAAAACACCCGCATTATCATATATTTCTTACCTTTGAACTGCTCTTACAATGATGGTAAACGCTTAGAAGATATTCATTTTAGGGCCCATGTTTGCAGAACTTACTTTCCTTATTTTGTCACTAAATATCAGAAGTATTATTTCATAACAACCTGTGTAAAGGGAAATGTCTGGACTTAGCCTGATAAGGTACAATATGAAACATATAATGAACGATCCTCTACTCCCAGGAGGAAAGCAACTCTAATAACCTAGGTAGAAAATGAGGGTGAATGTGTAAATGTCCTCTTGAGAATGTCGGTGTTCTGTCTGAATAGAACGCCTTTTGTGTACCATAAACTGCAACTCTCTCGTCTGCAGGAGGAGGATCTGACGTAATTAGCGCGCAACAATGGCACGAGTGGGCTTAGCTTGATAAAGCTCACTTGTTGTCTCCTAATGCCGGCTGGAAACGATTTATCACTCGACACCACACATTCTACGAAGCTCGAAAATGGCAAGCCTACCAATTAATGCTGAAGATAAATTCTGTCAAAGGCGGGTAACAACTGGATTCATCCCCCCTCTGGACTACCGACGTGTTAGTAGCGGATCGATCAGGACGACTATGTCACTGTAATGACCTAAATTGTAGGATCCTACCCTCCTCACCTCTTATTTCCACCAAGGTACTACGCATCCCAGTAGAACACTTGTTATTCCGTCTCGAAACGCTACATCCTGGTTCAAGATTGTAAACTGACTGAAGAAGTCAAAATAGAAAACTCAGAATTAAGAAAGTTGTTATTTTGTTCAATTATTCATTACCCCCTGTGTGTGGGGGACGCAGACGAAGAATACACCCACGACATCCCCTGCCTGTCGTAAGAGGCTACTAAAAGGAGCGAACAAGGGGTGATGATATTAGAACCATGTTATTACTTGTGATTAGTACCACTGCGTGCGGAACACCATGGGTTGACGTTACTTGCGACTAGTACCACCTTGCGAGGAAAACCATGGGTCTACGTTATATAGGAGCAGAAACATTATGCGAGAAACACTACGGGCCTGGGTGTTGTTTGTGATACGTGTCATCGTGTGCATTCCACCGGTCGGTTCCACTGTTTTCGGAATGGGTCTGCGTTACCTATGAGTAGTACCACTTTATGAGAAACGCCATGGGTCTGCGTTGTCTGTGATTAGTGCCACAACGTGAGAAACACCACGGGCTTGTCTGTCGCACGTGATTAGTACCACTTATGTGAGGAAAACCATGGGTCTGCGTTGTCTGAGAATGGTATCATTAAATATTGAACTCTATAGGGCTGTGTTGCCTGTGGATGTTACCATAATGTGGATATATATTGCCTATGATTAGTACTACTATGCGAGCAACACTCCGTGATTAGTCCCACTATGTGAGGAACACCATGGATCTGCGATGCTTGTGAGTAGTACGCTTACTTGCGAAACACCATAGGCTTGTGTTACTTTTGAGTGGTGCCATTATGTGCGACATGCCATTGGTCTACATTACCTCTGATTAGTACCACCATGCGAGAAACACCATGAGCCTACATTACCTGTGATTAGTACCACTATAGGAGGAAAAACATGGTTCCGCATTACCAGTGATTAGTACTATTATAAGGGGCGGTGATCTGAATTTTGGACTCCTTTAGATAAGCATCATCCCAGTACTTAAAGCATTGTGAATAGGATCCACTGATTGTTTATGTTTCGCGGCCATTTTTTCATCGTCATTCATTTTAGACTCTAGTCTGTGGATACATTATGAAGTTTTAATTTTCATTTCGTTCACCTCGTAACAATAAGAGCCGATGGCCTAGCTGTTAGGTTCCTTTAAACAAATATCTTCATCAATTATTCATTAAACTTTAAACTTTGGCACCCTCATTTATTTTTTTAATTTAAATTTATTTTGTTTGCGAGTTGACCACCGAGGATCACGCTACAATTTAATTTTTCGTTTGTCTGACGTTTCCTCTTCCTCCAGTACTCCTTCATATGGGCGCTATGCTGTTTCTTCTGTTAATCCGTCCAGCCTCTTCCCGTCTTTGCAGTTCCTTCGACTTGAATCCCTTCCAAATTTTGAATCATGGTCCGAAATATTTTCCGGTATAACATATGAACTTCCTGGATGCTGGACTTCTTTACGAACTTTCTTAATCCAGGCCGTCATTGTCTTCCTGTTGCACAGGTAGTCGAATAACGTTTTGGTTAGTCTGCTTTTGTCCATTCTGTACAGATGCCCGATAAATTATAACCTTCCCTTTTTCATGGTATCTGAAATTTTCGCCACACTTTTGTAAACTTCATCGTTCCTTTCAGGCTGGATTGGGCCCAAGATTCTCCGTATTCTTCTTCTTTTTAGGATCACCAACTTCTCCAATTTGTAATTCATCGAGAGGCATTCGCTGGCATTCAGGCATTCTGTTCTTACTATAGTGGTGTAATGCCTTATTTTGGCATTCCATGAGCTACATTTCTTGTGTAGATGTTTTTAGTCAGCCTATAAGCTCTCTCCATTTTTGAAATACGTTTGACTTCAGCAGCTTATTGTAATCAGTGACATATTTAGAGAGCGTAGGCTTCCAGGCTCAAATTCCCTCTGAAATTATGGACGGCCTTTTCTGTAACAACAAACTTCATAATGAGAATAACTACCAACCGGTATGTACGAACGTATGGCCAACTCTCTTCCCGTTTCTCTACGGGGTCGGGTATGAATATGGATGCCATATTATAAATGACATATTGATAAACTGGAGCAAATATAAAACTATTTTAAGGCGACACGTGCGCGATATTCTTCAAAACTATGATTCTATTTCTTGGCCGAAATTGCTGGCTTGTTATGTAGGGAATCTAGTCCCAAAATTATTTAGTTAAATTCGATACCTAAGTGCCCTAAATTTCTAACACATGCGCGTCAAATGCCACGCCTCCTTTTTCATGCATTGTCTTTTCTTCTCCGCTGACCTCTTTACGTCTGTTTAGTCAGGCAGTTGACAGTATCACACTTAGGAGTATTGAAGAAGGCTGTGAAGCATCGTTTCCGGTTGGTCAAGCGTGGCGATTACCGCGGAAATTTTGTTTTCATTTGAGGGATACAGTGTGAGGTTGCGTGTTGTGAAATTAAATTTTTATTTCCTAGACTTCATTTTTCCATGACAAATGTGCCTTTCGTCTATAACTACTGAAGGTGTCAATCCGAAATTTGAAGGACAGGCAGACTAAATAATTTCACACATTTTTCTGCAAGGAAATTACAAAATGTGCCATTTCATGGACTTTAGAGTTTAATAAATCAGTATTTTTTGTGAATTTTTCTAATTGGCAAATTAATTTATTTCAAAAATCTAAATGCAGTATGCATGAAATTAAAAACACCTGTAGGCATTAAATCATCAGTTTGTTAGAAATCACTAAAAGGAATTACAAGGTCCAGGACCTCGTTCATTATCTTGTTGGAACACTGTCCCAGGGTGCTGTGCCATAAGGGGTAGGACGTGCGGATACGGAAAGTCTGTGACGTATCGCTGTGCCGTCAAAGTCTGCCGAAGCACTATTAGAGGTGACCTCGACGTTTCTGAGAGAAAAAGGTACTTCAATATGACCAAATTAAAATTTGAAAAAAATCTTTTCAAAAATGTTTTGCCGGGCTGAGTGGCTCAGACGTTTGCGGCGCTGGCCTTCTGACTCCAACTTTGGCAGGTTCGATCCTGGCTCAGCCTGTTGGTGTTTAAAGGTGCTCAGATACGTCAGCCTCGTGAATCTTATGTTTTTGTAGACTTTTATATGTGCTGCGGTTGTCAGCACTACTTCGGCTTCCTCATTCCTTAAGTTATTAACTAATCAGAAATGTTAGTATACATTTTTGCAACGAATTAAAATTGGGGGTGTGTACAGGCATTCCGCGTAGCTCAAGAGTTCGGGAATCTTCCCTCTGAGTTTCTATATAAGCTGGGCGCTTTAGCGCCGTTTTGTCATCTTCGTCGGAACGCATATCCTTTGGCTCCCCACACTCTAATGCCAGGGATTGCCCCTGTGTGTCTTTCCACAATATGGGCAGGATCTACCTTCCGCCCTCGACGTCGCCAAACCCGCACACGATGGTCATCGGAGGTTATGTAGAAGCGGAACTCATTACTGAACAGGATAGGATGCCAGTCGTCTTCTGCCCATGCCTCCCGGGAAAGGTACCACTCCATACACAGGCGTTGGTGTTCTGGGGTCAATGGCAACCGATACGTGGGGCGGTAGGACCCCATTACGGCGAATACAATTCGCCGAGACACTGTGCGGGAACTCACAGGATGTTGTCGTCTCCAGTACACATTCGCGGATGGTGGGTGCCTTCCTTCTCACTTTATTTTATGCTCCGTAGACTTGGGCTAGAAGAGAGAGCAGAGTAACAAGATCAGAAGTGAAATACCTACGTCTAGTTGTCTAGAAGAGATAGAATACGGAGCAAAGCTTCAAGAGAATACCATGACTGACCCATGGACTGTTGGGAGATTAGAAGAGTACATATGCCCGGCGAGGCATGGGGAGACGGGGTTTACGTCAGCTAAGTGTGTGACGTAATCTTTGCTATAATGAAATGGCATATGGCGTTTAGTGGCGGAAGTGTCCGAGGACAAATTTGGATCGCCAGATGCAGGTCTTTTGATTTGACTCCCGTAGGCGACCTGCTCGTCGTAATGAGGATGAAATTATGATGAAGACGACACATACACCCAGCCACCTTGCCAGCGGAATTAAGCAATGATTACAATTCCTGACCCTACCGGAAATCGAACCCGGGACTCCTGTAACCGAAGGCCAGCACGCTAACCATTTAGTCATGGAGCCGAACACCGTAGCCGTAGCAATCCCACTACTCCCCAGGCGACTTACATTTTCCTAAAGTAGCAAACCTTGGCCCTATCAGTTTCAGTTCAGCCGTCTCTGCACTCATTACCATTGCGTGATTCCTCATTCGTTCATATTTCTCTCTCGGTTTTTGCCATTCATCCGTTGTTACTGCTGTTCACTTTATTTCCCTCTTTATTTCTATGTGAGTAACCATTTTGTAAAGACTGCAATGCCTGTCACTAGCAGAAAGGAAAATACGATTCACAGTGAAGCTGGCGAAAGGATAAGGTACATTGTAAACCAGTGTGATGAGAAGATAAACAGGGGAAAAATCACGTTCTTGGTAAAAGAGAGTAACTATGCAAAGTGTGAGTCAGTCATTTAGTGTAGCAAATAAGAGTCGATCGGTCTGAGTAGGGCAGGAAGTAGAACAGAAAATTCCTCGCTCCATTCTTCTGATCTTCCTACAGTACCGAATGTGAGTGAAAAGAATTCACTCAAATCGTTTGGTGCCACGGTATGCACGGATGCTGAAATAAAATGTAAGTACGTGTTTGAGACTAAACGTCAGAGAATCAGAAGAAAGAGACGTCCGTGGATGCATTGGGATCAGATCGTTAGTGAAATTTCGAAATAACGAGAAAAAGACCCAAATAATCTAAGGTAACTGACACAGGACAGAACAGAATACCGAAGGTAGTTGGAAGGCCCGAAGCCGAGAGGTAGCAACAACCGATAAAGTAGAAGAAGAAGAAGAAGAAGAAGAAGAAGAAATTCGTCAGAACTTGAGTAGTTTAATAATAATATGAAAATATCTCACAATCAACTCGTCTCCAAAAATAAAAATAAAACATTAGGATTACTTCAAAACACATGCAACTGAAATCCATTTCAAGGCATACAAAAATTTTGCATTTCAACACAGTCATAAAACGAACGACAGTCCTTTATGCAAGTGAAACACTGGCAGTCAACAGAAAACAAGAACTTGGAGAAGTCGAAAAAGAAAACAGGAACATCATTAGGAAGAAGTCTTAGGAGCAAGATACACCCAAGACGGTTACCAGGTTACAATCTATCAAAACAACAGAAAAGTTCTCAAACATGGAAACTGACATTAGGAAAAGACGAATGAAATTCTTCGGTCATATCCCTAGATTACCAGAAAATCTATTGACTTAAAAACTCAACACCCTGGCTGAACGAACTTCGAAAGACCTCAAAAACGCATACATAATTTTAACAGATAATCTAGGAAGAGGCATCTTTAGACAGGAAGTAAATAATTGGGGCACCACATCAGAGCAACCCAAACAAAACAGTCAAACCAAAGTGGTTGGAAGAACGTAAACCAGCCTTTTCGGAAAAAATGAAAGCCTATTGGAACAACAAGAAGAAACCATGGAAGAATTGGTTGAGTTATTTGCTTAACATCTTCCAATATTGGACGAACTCGCTAAATTAATAATAATAATAATAATAATAATAATAATAATAATAATAATAATAATAATAATAATAATGATGATGTTATTGGCTTTACGTGAAATTTGGATTTCAGAGACTACGAGGTACTGTAATAGGTACTGTAATTTTGTCTTATGGGAGTCTTTGGAGTTTTTCTATGTGCAGAATAGACGTCCCCATATTCGATTCTCAAATACCAGCGTACATATCTGGGATCGAACTCGTTAATTTAAGGTGAGAATACCAGCGCACTGCTGTCTGAACCATTCAGCCAGGCAAGCATATATAAAAGAATGAGTATATTACAATGGTATTTCGTTTTTCTTTGTTTTCACAATGTTTAAAATTGTTCAGAGGAACAAGGATAAAGGATATTTATATGGAGAATGTTGTACATTTCCCTGTTTTATGATTAGATGTAGGTCTGGCAGGTCTGTAACCTCGGCCGTATAAATCATTACTCCGATATGAGTTTTGTTTCGGATATCACGCATATAGCAGACCTAACGCTGTGTTCTTTTAATTCTCTTTTTTTCCAGTGACCGAGTTAAAAACCTTTCATGAGCAGTGTTTTCAACGTCGGTAGTCTCGAAATATTTCCGAGGTGAGGTGGTCCTTTTAAATCTTAATGCTTGTTAAATGCGTGACATTATGAACATGAATGGTCTCTTGTTCGTTGAAATAGTCCTGTAAGTGATAACGTATCAAGAGGTTGATAATAAGAATGTGCGATCTGCAAGTACTGAGGGAGTTTTGGTCTCCCACACAACTGAAACATCCTGCTAAAAAGGCAGGGTAAGCGACTAAATCCGTTCTCAAGGGTTCCAAAGCTATACTATGGAAACATCTGTGCAGACCATGCTAAGTAATGTAATCCACCAATTAGTAAAGTTTAAAAAGTGGAGGCAAGATTAGGTGAGTGGCTTAATTGCTGGTTTCCCACCTGGAAGGCTGAGCTTAGAATCTCAGTCGATTTTGGGTCGAGATTTCCATCTCAAGAATCACGTTGCTTCAGAAAGAGAATCCGGTCTTAAAACCCCAGCCAAAACCAAAATGAGCCTGGGTGGCTTCAGCCACAGAATTCGCATTGTGTGAAAATGGGAAACCACGGCAAACCTTTTCAAAGGCTGCCTACGTTGGGGTCCGAATCCACTATCTTCTGAATGCAATCACACAGCTGTTGGCCCCTAACTGCTCAGCGAACTCCCTCGGTGTAGTTTAGTTTAAAACTTCTGAGTTAGGTAATATAGGGTACTCCGTGAAATGATACTCTTCCAACTTTTATTTTGCTTTCTG
Source organism: Anabrus simplex (assembly GCF_040414725.1). Lineage (NCBI taxonomy): Eukaryota > Metazoa > Arthropoda > Insecta > Orthoptera > Tettigoniidae > Anabrus > Anabrus simplex. The sequence goes on along the minus strand of NC_090267.1, from coordinate 445,880,734 downwards.
AACAAAATGAAACATTTAAGAATCCCCATTAAATTAATTTTATGTTCGACTCAATGGCTGAATGGTCCGCGTTGAGGCCCTCCATTCAGAGGGTCCTGGGTCCGATTCCCGGCCGTGTCGGGGATTTAAATCGCATCTGATTAATTCTTCTGACCCGGGGACTGGGTGTTTGTGTTTGTACCAACACATTCCTCTTCATAATCAGACAATACACTACACTACCAATCACCACAGAAATACGCAATAGTGATTACATCCCTCCATATAAGATTGACGTCAGGAAGGGCATCTGGTCGTTAAAGAGGGCCAAATCCACATGTGTATGACATAGTTTACACCCGCGACTCCACAGATGTGGCAAAAGCGGTAGAAGAAGAAGATTAAAATAATTTTATCGATAGTGCTGCCTTTAAACTACTTACTGTTATGGAGACTTCTAGGTCATATTTCTCAAAAACAGTATGTTAGTAATAATCCATCGACTTGGTCAATAATATATAACACTTAAAATTGTTAATAATTTTATATCACCGGGCGAGTTGGCCGTGCGCGTAGAGGCGCGCGGCTGTGAGCTTGCATCCGGGAGATAGTAGGTTCGAATCCCACTATCGGCAGCCCTGAAAATGGTTTTCCGTGGTTTCCCATTTTCACACCAGGCAAATGCTGGGGCTGTACCTTAATTAAGGCCACGGCCGCTTCCTTCCAACTCCTAGGCCTTTCCTATCCCATCGTCGCCATAAGACCTCTCTGTGTCGGTGCGACGTAAAGCCCCTAGCAAAAAAATTTTATATCGGGTTCGAACCCCACTGTCGGCAGCCCTGAAGATGGTTTTCCGTTGGATGCTTTGAGGTAAAAGCTAATCGAAAGCATTTAAAGAAGTGGAGGTAGGGGTAAGTGCGGTAAAACCATGTGGCTAGACTTTGGCGGCTTTCTGAAGCTATGTTTCTCTGCAGATAACTATTAAAACCTACATAGATGATCTTTGAATTGTTTTATTTCATAATATAGCGTTCAATAATAAACTTGACAGTGATTCTGTTTATTAAAACATGCATAGGTGAACTTTGAATAGTTTTATTTCGCAATACAGCGTTCACTAATGAACTAGACAGTGATTCAGTTTCTTTCTTGCGAACCAGCCAAACTTAGGACCACGCCAATACCACTTCTTTCTTATCATCCCTTCTTCCTTCCTCTTTCTCCACAGTTCAGAATGTTGCGCTTTCCTCTCTTCAGTTCATTTTCCCTCTCTGCCCTCTTTCATTTCTTCAACCAGAACTTTTATGTTGGAAAGTCTTTTCCTGACATTCTTTATCTGCAATTCGTAACCTCTTGAGTTCTTCCTTCATCTGCTTGGCATATCCCCCCTGGCTCTTCAAGTAGTATATTTTATTAAAATTTGTTTATTTAACCTCGCTGGATCGATTCTGACCATGTGTCCATAGAATTGCAGCCGTCTTTTCCTTATTGTTGTTTCCAGGTCTTCTGTTCTTTTGCATATCTCCTTATTTGATCGTAATCTGTAGTTTCCCTCTACCACCCTTGGGCCGTAAATCCTCCTTATTATTCTCCTTTCAATCTTTAGTAGTTTTTCCAGGTTCGTTAGTGTTGTAGTTTCCACCCCAAACAGAATCACTGGTTTTACCACAGCGTCATAATGTCTTAGTTTGGCATTAATGGAAAGATTATTTTTGTTGTAAATGGCTTTGGTGGTAGTGTTTAGCCTTTCCAACTTACGTCTCCTATTTTTCATGGTCTCTTTATCCATCCCGTTGCTGCTGATAATCTCTCCCAGGCCTTTAAACTGCTTTGTGACCTACACTTTTCCATATATCGGCTTCATTGTTATCTTCATATAATTCTTGTCTGTGCTCATCGTCTCTGTTTTTGTGAAGGAGATTGTTAAGCCTGTTTTCTCGGCTATCTCCTGTAGTTCATTTATCTGTGTTATTTATTGCTGTTCTGTCTCAGCGAAGAGTGCCAAATCATCAGCAAAGGCCAAACACTTGGGTTTGACATGTTTATTTTTACTACCTATTATAGCACCTGAGTCATTACGTTTCCGCAGTGTTTCCATGACCTTATCCAGAACCACGTTGAAGATTGTTGGACCGAGCTCGATAGCTGCAGTCGCTTAAGTGCGGCCAGTATCCAGTATTCGGGAGATAGTAGTTTCGAACCCCACTGTCGGCATCCCTGAAAATGGCTGTATCTTAATTAAGACCACGGCCGCTTCCTTCCCACTCCTAGTCCTTCCCTGTCCCATCGTCGCCGTAAGACCTATCTGTGTCGGTGCGACGTAAATCAACTAGCAAAGAAAAGAAGATTGTTGGGGATAAGCTATCACCCTGTCTCAGACCTGTTCTTATCTGGAAGGTTTGCTGATCTCTTCTCGAAATTTCACTTTGGATATGGTGTTTGTTAATGTTAACCTAGGTAATTTGAGGGTTCTTTGATCGATGCCATATTCTCTCAAAATTTCCATCAATGCGTCTCTATCGATTGAATCGTATGCTTTCTGAAAGTCAACGAAAGAGATGATGTTCTTTGGTCGCGCATTGTAATATTTGATTATCATTTTTGGACTCATGATCCTGACAAGAGCGCCCTCTCCTGAAGCCACTCTGATACTCTCCCAACATATGGTCAATTTGCGGTTTCAGTCTGTTCAATAGGAGTTTAGAAAAAACTTATACGTGACAGATAAAAGTGATATTCCTCGGTAGTTGCTGACTTCTGTTTTTGGTCCCTTTTTATGTAGCGGGTGTATTAATGCCACTAGCCAGTCTTCTGGTATATTTTCATCTCTCCAAGTATTCCAGAACAGTTCTGCTATTACTCCATCTTCACCAGATGCTTTGTTGTTATTCTTCCTCGTCTGGTGGTTCGGAATCTAGGTTCTGGATTGTGTCCTTCTCAATATCGAATTTTTCCCGTGGCGATTCACAATTAAGGAGGTCTTCAAAGTACTTTGCAAGGATCTCACAGTTATTTTTATTGTTCAGGGCAAGAGTTCCGTCCGTTTTCTTGAAGTGCAGGCTCAGTGCTATATAGCCTCTGATTCTATTTTTAAAGGCTCCATGGAATAATCTGATATTATTTTTCTTGGAGTTTTAATCCATTTCTGTGTCTTCTGCCCTAAGGTGTTCTCCTCTGACTCGTCTCAGTGTTTATTGTGTTTGTTTCCTCATTTCTCGTGATTTTTCCAAATTTGTCACAGTCTTATTCTCGTTCCATGATTTCCACGCCTCAAATCTCTCTTTGATTGCATTTTCGCATTCTGCATTCCACCATGCATGCTTGCTTTGACGTTTCGTAGATGCTAATTCAACTGCTGACTCCTGCAGATTTTTTGTCGCTTCATTCCAATTTTTTGGCATCTCTACCTTTTTCCTGTATTTTTCCCTCTTTTCTTGGATGAGAAATTCACTGTCAATTTTTGGCACTCTATTGCCACAGGTATGTGTTTTTCGTCCGGGTATGAAATTCATTTTAATCTGTGATAAATAATGGTCTGATGTTACATTAACCGCTTTTCTAACTTTGATCTTATGAATTTCCTTGTAATTGTTCTTGGATATCGCTACATGGTCCAGTTGAAATTCGCCTAGCAAGGGGTTTGGTGATAACCATGTTTTCTTTTTGTTGAGGCATGCTTTGAATTGGGTAGACATGAGTTTGAAGTTGTTCATGTTGCATAAATTGATCAGTCTTTCTCCTTTTTATTCGTCCTGTTGTGTGCCGGGTATTGTCCAACTGTTTCAGTGTACTTCCTTTCCCGCCCCACTTGTGCATTAAAGTCCCCCAGGAGAATTTTGATGCCACTTTTTGGGATCTTGAGTATTTCATCCCCCTCTTTGTTCCAAAACTCTTCAACCATATCGGGATTCTTTTTATTATATCCTCATTTATTGGTGCATGGGCATTTATCAGCGTGTATTTCTTATTCGCTGATCTGACAGTCATGAGCGATAGTCTTGAGTTTACACTCTTGAAGTCGACTATAGTGTTTAGAAACACTTTGTTTACTACAAAGGCTGTTCCCAGTTGTGGGACGTTTTTCATGATCTTTTTTACGGTCATTCCTTTGAGTATTCTGAGCTCATCTGATTCAAAAGTTTCTTCATCCATGTATCGCGTTTCCTGGAGGACCAGTATCGAGATGCCAAATCTATGTAGCTCCGCTGTTAACTGTCACAGTTTTCCAACCTGAATAAGGGAGTTGATGTTGAATGTTCCAAAATAGTATTTTCTCTTATTCTTGAATTTAGCAATGTTCTTGTGGTGCTCCGATTCACTCACGAGCTTCAAAATGTCAGGCACCCTGGAATCCGAAAGCCTGATTTTGTCTTAAGGATAATTTAATTCGTAAGAAGCTTGTTACATGTTCATTTTCGGGTTGGACATAGTCCAACATTGTACAACTAAGGTTGTTAAACTTAGAGGGCCTCATGATATTTTCTGGCGAAAGGCAGGCATTTCCTCCTACCTTAAATAGGTATGGTTTGCCCGCCAATACTCGGGTGGCTAACTGCAGTGGTTATCCACTGGGCGATGGGGTCGCCACATGCCTACGCCTAGTGATCTTGTTTATTATTATAAAAGTTACAAAAACTTCAAATCACTCGGTTTTACCCCACCGGTGGGGGAGAACCGGGTACACATGTTGAATATATGGAAAATTAGAAAATACATTTTTCTTTATTGTCTATTTTATAATTGTAAACGCAGGAAACTAGTCCAATTTAGCAACCAAATAGCGTACATATTTTAACGCAGTTGTGCACAAAATTGTTGATTATGGTGAAAAATTGTTCTTGTTTGTCCCCGTTTGTAGAAACATTAAACAATCATTTTAGTTTGTATAGATCACAAGCAAAGTCATGTTCATTGATAATTCCGTATTTTTCTGTTCCCATTTTCTCACACACGTTGTCGGCATCTTATTCCAGAATCAGATTCTAACCAAAAAATGAAAAATTAGTAGCACAATGTTGTGCGTAAAAATTCAAACTTTAAAGAGTAGGCCTACACATTGCAAACTTCTATTTAATTTCAAATAATAACACTTATCACACACACACACACACTGTTATTAAGAAAATCTATTTATATATCTATTAGTGTGCAGTGCTGAATGGGTGTGGTAAAAGCGGGCACCACCTGGTCCTGCCCCACGTGTCGTACCCGATTTTACCGTACTAGTAGTTGTAAAGAAACACATGAGCTGGCCAAACAAAATTAAACTGAATTTAAAGGAAAGGGTATAACGATCAATGGCAGAAGGCTAAACAACTTGAGATTTGCTGATGACATTGCATTACTGGCATACGACAATGACGAACTCCATACATTAGTTACTGATCTTGCCATAGAATGTGAGTCAGTCGGTTTGAAGATGAACTTTTCCAAAACAAGTCATGTCCAACAAGTGGGTCACATCAGGAATTGTGAACATCAACAATATGCCGTCAGAGAAGGTCAATGAATATATCTATCTGGACCAGTTGATGAATATGAAAGGTGATATAAGACCAGAAATGTTTTAACGCATTAAGCTAGGATGGCAGGCATATGGAAGAAATTCAACTGTCTTCAGAATAAATATGCCAGTAAACCTGAAGAAAATATTTTATTATCAGTGCATTCTACCTGTGCTGACTTATGGCTGTGAACCTGGACACTGAACGAATTTACGAAAGGGAAACTTAGGATAGCGCAGAGAGGCATGGAAAGGCCAATGCTGGGTTTTACAAGGAAAGATAAGATGAGATCAGATGACATCATATCAACTACTAAAGTTAATGACAGTCTTGAGAGAATAGCCACCTTAAAATGACAATGGGCTGTACATTTTGCTCGAAGTGAAGATGACAGATGGACGAAGCTAGTGTTAGAATGGAGTCCAAGAGATCATCAAAGGCCTAGATGAAGACCGCCAGACAGATGGGACAAAGACATCAAGAGAATAGTTGGTGCTACTTGACAGAGAACAGCTCGAGACCGTTCTACCTGGAGAGTTCTGCTAAGACTTACCTGAGTTCACGACTTAAAGAGGCCACATCATGTAATTACAGAATTGGCTGATGATGAATATCGTCGTAATCCTAAATAAATAAGGTACGTGCAATGCACTTGACTTTATTGTTACTGTTGTAGTACTTCGGTAGTAATCGGTAGTAATCGATGCAGCTTAATAGAAAGTTGAAACAAGAAATCATAAAAAAAACTGAACAAATCTCCACAGTAAAATGGCTAACTCCCCGCAGCTTCACCTTGGTCTTGGTAGTTCTGTTCGGCCGTCGGCAGCCAGGTAGCAGCAATAACTAAGCCAGAACTGTGGTACGCGGTTTGAACCCGACTACCCGGTTATGTCCCACTCTCCCCTACATATCTCATCTGGTGCACCGTCTCCGCGTCTTGAAAAGGTGTGGCAATAAAATTGACGAGCCCGCTGCCATAGTAAGGCAAAACCCTATTAAATTCACGATTGAAAATCGCTGACGAGCTTCCGTATTTTATCTTAGTAAGAAATTTACTTCCGATTTTTTCTTAAATCCAATAGTATGCAATGCTCAAAAATGTTTTGCATAATACGATCTCACCCTGTACATCCCACAGTAGAGTATTTAAAGTGAGTTAGGGTGACGTTTTTAGAGATAAGAAAACTCTCAAGGAGGCACAGACGGTTGCTGACAGGCAACAGACGGGCACTTACTCAGAATAACTCGCTGGATATTTGCTGCTTGTAATAAGCTGATTACTATTGAACCCTCGCTCCCCTGGGAACTTCGGATGTCTGATCAGAGTCCGAAACTGGCTGTACGACGGAGGTCTGTACCGAAAGCTCCTCTTGAACCACATCATTCGACATCTCCTCTGACAGGGGCAACAACTCATAGCCTATAGCATCAGGAACAGTGGAAGCGTACGCTACTTTCTGATTGGGACACCATAAGCTTGCACTCATGCACCCGAAACGTTTGAGTCTGAAGACGTTCCAGTGAGAAATGGAATGAACTCTTTATCCTGGAGCACCATCAGCAACATTAATCCGTCATGTTCTGGGAGATCATGTTTGTTCGCCGTGCGCTTCTAATTTCTATCCAGGATAATATGACTACTTTGGTATAGAGACAACATCCTCCAACCTGTAGCTACGGGATTTACTGGAACTGTGGGCGGAGGCTTTACACTAGTGAATGATAACATTCGTGCACTTCAGGGCAAAGTTCCCAATCATCTCTGTGGGTAGAGGACGCAGACGAAGAATACATCCACGCTATCACCACTGCCTGTCATAAGAGGTGAGTAAAAGGGGCGACCAAGGGATGATTGAATTAGAACCGTGAAACTACTTGTGATCAGTATCTTCACGCGGGGAACACTATGGATCGCCTTTACTTGCGAGTAGTATCACCATGTTAAGTAGACAATAGGTTTGTGATTAGTAGCATCAGAGAGAGCGGTTCACTGTGGGTTAACAGTACCTGTGATTAATACCATTATGTATGAAACATCACGTGGATTAGTACCCGCTATGTGAGGAACACCACGGGGTGTACGGGTCCCTGTGATAAGTACACCTATGTGAGAAATGCCATGGGTTTGCGTTGCCTATGAGTGGCACTTTTATGTGAGGAACACCACGGGGTGTACGGGTCCCTGTGATAAGTACACCTATGTGAGAAATGCCATGGGTTTGCGTTGCCTATGAGTGGCGCTATTGTGTGAGGAACACCATGGGTCTGCGTTAATTGTGCGACGTATATTACTTGAGTAGTAACATGTGTGGAAAACCTTGAGTCTACGTTACTTGTGATTAGTACCTGAGGAACACCATGGTTCTATTTCACTAGTGATAAGTACCATTATGAGGGACCTTTGAATCTGATTTTGAACCCGTTTAGACAACAAGCATTACCGATTCAGGATTTTGCTTTGGAAGCAGTCCCTTCGTCAGTAATACTAGTGTTTTAAAATAGTTTCCTGGAAGGTGGGGCATTGCGGGTCGGATCTACTGATTGTTTTATGTTCATAGTGTGCCATTTCACTGTCACGTAAAGTTCCGGCCGTAGTAAGAACAAAGATGGAGTCTAAACTTCCGAATACTAAATATCAAAACGTCTGGCGATACCGCAAGCTAAGGTGAAAACATTTACATCAGGCGCTTGTGAAGGGATTGAGATACAGGAGGCAGTGCAAAAAGAACGAAAGGAGAAGATTGTTACGGACAATTATTGAAAAAAGAAACAAATTGGAAGAGAGATACTTTTCAACCGAATCATATACGGAAAGCAACATCGTTTACTAAATAAAGACGGTGTCAACAAGAGATTCATCCAGCGGAAACAAGGAGTGGATTTTACTGATAGCTGCGCTGCAGATCATTAATAGAAGATTTTTTATTTCGCTCCACGAAATTTAAATACGTGGAAATCCAAGTGCAAGGCTACGACAGGCTTACGTCACCACAACCTTTGCTGACGTATTACTTGATATCGTCAAACCTAAAGAATTAAAGAAGTGGGATTTCAATAGTAAACTCTAGAAAAAATATCTGAACATAATCTGTTTGTTTCGAACGTCATATTCAATCATTACCCCAGAGTTCTAGTTGTCGATGAAATCAACTCTTTCAAGGAGACAATATTTCGCTATAAGCAGATAATAACACAGCTTTTCCTATGATGATAAATTTAATTAAAATTATATGTTATTCTGTTTCAACTAGTCCAGAAATGAGCAAGATGAAGGGCTAGACTGCCCAAGTGAGCGCCGTCAGATGATATTGCCTGCCGCAAGATGACCAAGCCCAGAGGAGACGTATTCGAGCCTTCCCAGTTTACATAGGGAAATGAAAGGAGGCGTGTCCATATGTCCTGTCACCTGGACATAACCGGCTACAGGAATTGCGGAAATTCCGATAAGTCTTTCTTTTAAACTAATGTATTAATGATTGATGTTCTTTTCTTTGTTCATTACAAGTTTACCGAGTTATTCAGTGTATAAATAATGAGACGACGTAAATAGTGGATTATGAACTAGGTTAGAGGTGGTCAGGTAATCTTCACATTCCAAATGTCAAATCCCTAGATAGGTGGTCAGTCAGTGATAAAAGCCTACGCTCGAAATATGATCCATTTAATGTGAGAAAAGTTGATTTCGCTAACGTGTTGGTAAATGGTGTACCATGTCAAGAGTAAACTTAGGTATGTGTGTGCGATGGTTGTAATCAAAGAATGTCAAATTAGACAATCCGTAGGAAATGCTTGCCAGATGAATATGTGTGTATACAATAATTTAGGGTTATGACAGAATGGAGGTCATAATGTTGTGAATAAGTCCACAAGCCATGGTAGAAATAATAGATACTTCGTGAGAGTGAGGAATAAAATATATTAGGTAAATTAAATGTGTTACATGTTTAACGAGTAGTGTAGTAGTTATTTAAACAGATGTTGATATGAGATTGGCGATTAAGAATGGTGATAGTTATTGTTTCGTCGTGAATACGATCATGGTTATGTAGTGGTGGACTTAATTGTTTCCAGGTTGAGTTTTATGGAATGGTAATGAGTTCGTTGTGGTTCCCTTGATTATTTCGTTAGTGAGCAAGCATAAATAGGGTAATATATAATCGGAATGACACCTGTTGGTTAACCAGTATACCTGAAAGTACCAATAATGTCACGGTTAGGAGGATGAAGTCGAGCATGTTCATACCACCACAGATATTTTTCAATTCTGAATTTATTCTCAAGTAAAAGGAATGTAGTATACTTCTTAGGCAAAATCCCATATCACTGATGGTTGACTGTAGGTGCATGAGTTATCACTATGTGACAGAATTTTCACACAAAACAGACCACACTAGCCAATGCGTTTCAGATGGAACTAAGATAGTATCCACTAGAGAATATGATGAAATTGCACTAGTACTCATTTAGAGTAACCAGTATACTCAGGTTAAGAGTGGTATTTAAGCTTACAGGTACTATGTTGAATCATTTATTGAACGTATGCATTAATTAAAAAAAAGGACTTATCAGTATTCAAGCAGCAAAATAAAGAAAATGAACATTCATACCTCTTAAGACCCAGTACTTGTTATAATACTAGGAAAGGATTCTCCCAGATTAATCTAAGTGTGTATCTGTATCACTATGAACTGAGAGAGAAAAGAATTACCATATTTAAGTAGGCCAATATAGGCTCGAACTAAAAAAAGAACAACTAATCCGAAGGCTTCAAAATGTAATATAGGAGGATTATGATTCCAATTTTTAAGATTTGGTTCTAAACATGAAAGTGCGTCCTGCATATTTAAAAACCACCCTCAGTCTACAGCTTTATATACAGTGTATTATAATGTAAATATTATTTCTCGTTAGATGCATCTGACTTTATTTTAACTTAGTATTTCCAACCTAATATTTTCAATTTAATATTTTTAATCTAGTATTTCCTTTTTAATCTAATATTTTTTGAACCCAACATTTCTAACCTTATACTCCTAATTTAGCATTTCTGAGCTAAAGACTTAGTAATATTTAATTTGATAATTTACCTTACGTACCTTAATGATCTTTCGTTGAATTTCATTCCTGACTTTAGTCAATTTTTTGACCAATCAAGGCTCTAGCACTTGATATATTACAGATACAATATTCTTGTTGAGGAGTATTTTAACTCAAATGATCATTCTATTACTAGACACGACTGTGGTCGGACGTATTGAGCACTAGCGTACTTATGGTGAACTTCACCAACTTCTTAGTCCGATACTGACATTTTTATTGCTCCTTTCATAGCAAAAAAAGAAAACAAAGATATTCTAAGCCAAATAGTGGTAATGGAGGATTTTAATGGAATATTTAGGAATTATACCAAACATTCTGATAGGAGATATATTATATTTTAGGAATCCAAGGCTAATCCTGTCGAGTATGAAAGAATTAGAGTCTAAGGGAGAATAATTCAATGTCCAATACTTGGAATGAAAGGAAGGCATAATAAATATGGTATGTGAAACATGAATTCGTCTTTCAATGTGTATCATAGTATAGCGACCTAGTTTTTAAGTGTGTATGTCGTAACAACTTGATAGTTATAAGGAATTCTAGCCAGTAACGTGTAGGGTTTAGGGATTCCTTAGGTTCAATATGACGTGTTTTTCTCAACATTCGGAACTTATAGCCCGGGTAGATGATTATGTTAACCGTTACGATCGCCAGTTAAGCTAGGTTGGATCTTATGTGTCCTCTCCTGGACGCAGGGACGGCGCAATAGTCACTGTTCATCGTCGTCTTTTTGAGTTATAGTCAGTGTATCGATTTTGGAATTATTTTTAACTTCTAGTAATGTGAGTTGGATCCACTAATTATTTTAAATTCATATTTTCATCCATTCATTATTCATCATCACGTTTTGAATTCTGGTCATTGGATGAATTTTGGACTTTCAAATTGTCAGTAAATTTCATCTCATTTCTTACCATTAGGGGCCAATGACCTTGATTTTATGCACCTTTAAACAACAACCATCATCATCAAAGCTCCCAAACAATTCCTTGAGACTCACGGTGTACAGAAAATGGTGTGGCCAACATATTCTACGGATATGAACCGTGTTGAACACGCTTGGAATGATCTGAAGAGAGGTTTTATCCACCGTCTTAATCCTTCTGCTAGATTTCAGCAGCGGATTGAAGCTGCTAAGAGTGGTATAATCTACTCCAAAGAAGGCTTTTTGGTATGTCTCATGATGTTCAAACATTCTTCTGGACTATACAGCACACGGTGTTGATCTAACATACACCGAACGGAAATATTGTGCTGAAAATCCCTCATTAACCAATTAGCGATTTTGTTGTATTTCCGTTTTTTTTTCTAGCTGAATGATTGTTGTTTATCTTTTCTATGTACCCTTCGTCATGTACTCTACGTACATACGCATGAAAAATTGAAAATTGTACTAAATCATACTTTATTTGCACACTAGCTAATATGATACCTCTCGACTAAGCCATGACAAAAATGACGAACAGGTAGCGCTATTCTTATACTACTCCACAAGTATACATTAAAATCAAAGCCAAAATCAGCATAGAGTTCTGCATGGTTGTGAGCACAAATGCTGGACATATCGTTTAGCGTGCAGTACCAACTGCATCGAGAAAAATTTTCATTCCAGGAATTGTGCATGCAATCAAAAAATTTGGACCTCAGCGACATTGCTCAGAAGATACTGTTGATATTAGTAATCTGCAGTGCCCCAAACATTCTACCTCGTGTTTTATGGTTATAGAGAAAAGTTAATATATAGGTCTGATTTAATTTGATCTGATTTACAGCGGCAGACAGATGGAGAATAAATACGATTCTGAGAGAAACAGCTGGTACTATCGTAAGATTCTTATAAAGAGATCATGCACCATTGAAGAGAGACGCACTACGCATAGGGTGCGGTCCTCGTGTAATTACACCTTGTTGGTGATTTTTGTTGTAAGGAAGAAAAACAAAGGGAATACCAGCCTTTAGTTTTAGAGTAGATAAACATAGCTTACTGCATGAACTTTCTCTTGCACTCCCTCCTCGGTACCTAAAATTTAGTGAAATGAAGCTGATTCAGAAATGATTTCTCATCGAAGACATGTTATTGGTTTCAGCATTAATCTGACTTGAGTGTAAATGTAAGTGTAAATGACCGTCTTGAAATAAAGAACTTAACTGTGTATCAATTAGTAAATCACCATTTTGTGGTCAGAAGTCGTGAGCTGGCTATGGATAAGTCCTCGAATAAGTTTCGAAGTATCCAGTAGCAGCTGGTCCTAAGGTAAAATCTGGTCCCCCAATCAGCGCGAATGGACTCTTCCATATTAAGTCGAGGCTGTAAACATCAGGAGGCGAGGGTTACCTCTGCTGTTCAAATGGAAACTGTTACATGGTGAAGAAGTTTCGAGTGGCCACTTGAATCATACGAGTAGCCTGTCACTGCTTGGGAGAGTATGTGTTTGATGATGTAACAGACGGCAAGAATTGTGATGTATTCTACAATACATACAATTCTTCCCAGTCACTTTTAACTACTTATCGGAACTTGTTACACAGTTAAGATGTTATTTATCATCTAGGCTAGAAAGTGTTATTATATTAAGGAAACTGGGTCTAGCTATCCAAATCAAAACGTACTTTATTCACGTCTCCTGTATAATTACGATAACCTTTCACGTGAAATCTCAACCTATTGTAGGCTTCATGCACGCAAAAAGAACACCCTCTTATACAAAGAATCAGTGTCAAATGTTAACTATCTCCTGCTGTACTGCGTTTTCCCGCAATATAATATTTCTTGTCTTAATTTTTAATATGCATTTTTTTTAAGTTCGCAATTTTCGAATTTTTACTCTGTTAGGAAAGTAACAAGCAACGTTTAGGGAAATGTGTAATGACTGTTACAATTGACACTAATTCTGAAATCCTGGAGGTACTCAGAGTTACTGAGTGGAGATACTTCTCCAAGTATTAATTCGCCTAGGTAACTTTAAGTTTATACAGTGAGATTTTCAAAATTGTCATTCTATTTGACCAGGAACTGAGCAAATATACACTAGGCAAACCACTGAACTGTAACACATTAACGACGTTGTAAATAGAGGTTACAGATCTCTTCAGGGGTTCCAGTAAGGATGTAAAGGCACCGAGCTCGATAGCTGCAGTCGCTTAAGTGCGACCAGTATCCAGTAATCGGGAGATAGTGGGTTCGAGCCCCACTGTCGGCAGCCCTGAATATGGTTTTCCGTGGTTTCCCATTTTCACACCAGGCAAATTCCGGTGCTGTACCTTAATTAAGGCCACGGCCACTTCCTTCCAATTCCTAGGCCTTTCCTATCCCATCGTCGCCATAAGACATATCTATCTCGGCGCGACGTAAAACAAATAGCAAAAAAAAAAAAAAAAAAAAAAAGGATGTAAAGGAGAGGGCGTATAAGTCAGTGGGGGTAAGACCTCAATTAGAGTATCATTCCAGTGTGTGTGGGATCCTCACCTGGATTACTGGATTAAATAACTAGAAACGATCAAAAGGAAAGCAGCACGATTTGTTCTGGGTGACTTTAGAGAAACGGATAGTGTTACAAATATATTATAGTCCTAATGCTGTGGAGATACAGGAGTAAGGAGATGAGCTGCGCGAAGAACATGTATGTCCCTGGCTACTAGTGGAGGGATGGCGTGTAATGACAGTAGTAAGCAAATGAGACTCAGTGGAGTTTTTAAAATTAGGAAAGATAAAGTTGGAATTCAAGAGGACTAAATGGTGCAAGCATTTGTCCACTGGAAGAGGAACTAAGAATTGGAATAATTTATCAAGGAAGATGTTCAATAAAATTCCAACTTATCCTGGCTCAGTCCGGTGGTATTTGAAGGTGCTCAAATACGACAGCCCCGTGTCGGTAGATTTACTGCCACGTAAAATAACTCCTGCGGGAGTAAATTCCGGCACCTCGGCGTCTCCGAAGACCGTGAATGTAGTTAGTGGGGCGTAAAGCAAATAGCATTATTATTAAAATTCCAACTTCTTTGAAACCATTTAAGAAAGGACTAGGTAAACAAGTGATAGGCAATCTGCCACCAGGGCGATTGCCCTAAATGAAGATCAGTTGTAAATGGAATAGTGACTGACTGTACCGTACTCAGACAATAAATACAGTAAAACTTCCTAAAACGGGGCGACCTTCGGGGACAGGAAATGCGTCCCCTTTCGAGAAGTGTCCGTTATTAAGAAAAGTTTAAATTTTTAAAGTCTCCCGAACCAAAAATAAAAGTTTTTTTGTTGCAGTAACAGAAAGGCCATGTCACTGCTAAATAGCAACTAACATGTTGAATGATGCCACTGAGGGCCAAACGAAGAAAGTGTACAACGCAATGAAACTGTTGATCTAAATTTCTTTTTTTAATAAATACAGACGTCTCGCCCAACTACGAGACACTCTGCTTGTCAGAGATTAAACTATTGAGACCTTTGGGCACTGCTACATTCATTTTCTCGACCTTTCAATGAAGCAACACCATGGCATCTTTTCTCAAATCTTACTTGCCAAGGGGCATAAGATCTAGGTAATCGGCCCTAATGGTACGAAATGAGACGAAATATAATGACAATTTAAAAGTCCAACTGACTAGAATTCAAAACGTGATGTTGAAGATTGAAATGTTGAATATGAAATTATAATAGTCAGCTGATTCAATCCACAATACTGAGAGTTAAAAATAATTCCAAAATCGATCCACTGACTAGAATTCAAAAAAGACGACGATGGAAAATGATTATGAACTTACAACAATAAGTGGATCCGACCCGGATTGCCCCACCTTTCCAAAAAATATCTCGAAAGCTACAATGGTTGAAACTCCATGAACGTCGGGAAATCTCAGTAGCTGTTGCTACGCAGAAAATTCTCAAACTGAAGACACCATCCTACCTTTATAATGCATTTAAACCTATGGAGTCGGTACATAACAGAGATAATAGGTTTACAAAAACCACCCTTCAAATTCCCCTTCATCGTACCACTAAATTTAACAAATCCTTTGTTTGCACTGCATCACGTATCTTTAACGTCTTTAATCTTCACCGTTTCGCAAGTAACACTAACTGTACCCAACTAAAGCAGTTCTTAACATCTATCTTTCTGGAGGAGTACGCAAGAGGCTGAGATCAGGCATTCTTGTGTCGAACAATCAGGAATATGTATATTTCGAAGAAAATTGTTTCTCTGCTTTAGCTTTATAAAACCCATGTAGTCCAAAATAACAGAAGGGCTTAATGATTTACTTTCCTACTTATTATATAATGTATGTCTTAACCTTACTGGATTTGGTATCTGTATTTTCATTTTTTTTAAGTTTCCTGTTTAGTTTAATACTTTAATATTATAAAAATGTAGTTAATATTTTCATAAATCTGCATTGTATTATAAGAAGACGCTGCATAAAGGGGCTTTTCAGTCTCAGTGGCATGTAAATCATGATCAATAAATTCAAATTCAATTCAATTCAATTCAATAATTGAAGGGATTGCGTCCAAAGTAAAATACTGAATCGATGATGCTTATTGTCTAAAGGGGTCCAAAATCCAGGTCAACGGCCCAATAATGGTACTTATAGCTAGTAAAGTATAACCATGGCATTGCTCATGTAGCGGTATTAATCAAAAGTAAACTAGCCTCACGGTGTACGACACATTATGATGTTGATCGCAAGCAATGTACGTCGCACAGGTAACGCAGACGTATGGTGTTCCGTGGTGTTCCTCACACAGTCGGTACTAATCACAGGCAACGTAAGCCCGTGGTAGTAATCACAGGTCCTGCAAGCCCACAGTGAACCACTCTCTGCTTATACTAAAAAGTTGTTTTCACCTAAGAATTCGTGTTATTCTGCCAGGGTTTTGAGTACAAACCACTGTTTAGAAGTATCCGCTATTCGTGTCAGTTACGGGCAGTTTCAATGTGTTCCCTACAGTTAGTTATTTATAAGAGTATTATTGACATATGGTTTAGAAACAGTACCAATGAAAAAGTTATCTGAAATAAGCCTGGATGTTGGAGAAATAAAAATGACGTGATGAGCATGCGGCGTGTCGAGGAACGATGGAATCAGAATTGAAATTGTATGGGACCGGGTAAAAGTGACCAGTGTTAAAAACAAGATATAGGAGTCGATACCAAGATGATTTGGCCACATCATGTTGAGACAAAATTATTATGTGGGGAATACGACTCTTAGATTTGCCTCCTCCCGGGAAATAGAAGCAGGGGTAGGCCCCGTAGGAGATGGAAGAACTCTGTCATCTCGGATCTCAAAGAGCTGGAATTGGAGGAGCACCTAGTGAAAACGAAAATCCACAGCCTGTTTTCAGTCATTCGACCGTGTCAGGAATGGAATGAATGAAGTCCCATCTAGCGGCGAGGATAGGAATTATATCGGTTGCCGAAGCCTGTCAGCCCCTCTGGGGCAATATCAATGACTGACAGATGAAATGAAATAATATTGGAGAATGTTGCTGGAATGAAAGATTACAGGGAATACCGAAGAACTCGGAGAAAATCCTGTCCCACATCAGCTTTATCCAGCACAAATCTCACATGGTGTGACCGGGATTTGAACCACGGGACCCAGCGGTGACAGACCGCCGCGCTGCCACCTCGGCCACGGAGGCAGGAGGACCTAGTATGCAAAAAAAAAAAAAAAAAAAAAAAAAATGGAGGAGACGGATCCGAATCAGCGACCCCACGTGTCAGCGGGACTAATAATCCCGGGGAAGAAGATTTTTCGCAGTTAGTTTCCGTTGACAAGCGTCCGCGTCCGTTCCCAGGAAAGCGTGGTGTTAATAAGTTACTTTCCCCTACGAGTCCGGGTTATTATACCGGAGATTTGAATACTATCCTCTGTTTAGAAGTATACGCTATTCGTAAGTGTCACTTAAGGGAAGTTTCACTTTGCTCCCTACGGAAATGCTTTTGTGAAATTAGGCAGTGAGTGTATCACACCTGCGCAGAAATGAAATGAAATGGCGTATGGCTTTTAGTGCAGGAGTGTCCGAGGACAAGTTCATCTCGCCAGGTGCAGGTCTTTTGATTTGACTCCCGTAGGCGACCTGCGCATCGTGATAGGAGATTAAATGGCGATTAATACGACAAATACACCCAGCCCCCGTGCCAGCGAAATTAACCAATGATGATTGAAATTTCCGACCCTGCCGGGAATCGAATCCCGGACCCCTGTAACCAAAGACCAGCACGCTAATGAGTCGGACATCTGTGTAGAATTCAAGCAGGACGATTCAGATATTACCATTTCCTTCAAAACTGTGAAAATTTACTCCTAATCGTGATTGTTTTTCTTGCCTTCATTCCAAACTCTTTGTCCACTCTTCCAATATTTTCAACATGACTTGTAGATTTTTCTCTGGTTCAACTAATACCACCACATCATCCGGGTATTTTATGATCTTCATGGTTCTCCACCCACTACAACCCACTGCTTTTTCCAGCGCCTTCCCAAACATACACACCGGAGTGTTTTCCTTACTGAATTTTCATGCTCTGATATTAATGAAACTTGAAACCATCTAGGTAATGCCACTGCACACTCCTTTGACAGTTTCAGTGCGCCTAAGTAAAAACAGCATGGAATTTATTGATCTTTTAAGAAATTTCCGTGTTTTTATTAAATTGTCAAACCCATTTCATCCACACATGACGGTAGTAATACTGATAATGGACACGAATTCATAAATTTAATATCACTTTGTAATAACGACACAAATGAAACGTCTCTTCTTCCTTTAAAAATACCTCATCGACCGGGAAGGGGGTGAAAAACAGTCTTATTTCGACCCCACTGTGGGCCACATAAATTTGTGCACAACATTTTTAATCACCCTGTATGTACATGTGTGTATGTACCTAAGTGTGTGACTCTCTCTTATGTACTCTTACGTATTCACTACAGCGTTTCTGTTCTTTTGCTTTTCGTTTGCAGTCTACTTTTATTACATTCCAGCAGTAGTCTGGAAGTAGATTGCGGATGCGTTCCACTTGCACTATACCTCTCTTTGGTCGATCAGATGATTTCGTGCAAGCCCTCTCCATGCTCGTTACTCAAAGTACTACAATTGCTTGGAAGGAAATGAATATGGGAGAAAGAAAAGTGGATTTCCAGAGACATATTGCAACCTAACACTTGATATATCCTCAGAAGTTTATTAACAGGTAGATCGTACTTTCCAGTTCATTGATTTCTCTAGAAACTGTCAACAGCTGATTTCAAGGCTTCTCAAGGTAATTTCTAATTCTCTTAAATAATCTCATTAAAGGTTTCGTCCTCAAACAGCACGCCAATCAGCGAGTCGTCAAGGCTCCTTTCCTTGATGTTAACATAGCTCAGATATGACAACTTGCTCTTTAAAAACCTCAAAAATTTCCATTTCGATTCATTATCATGTGAAATGATTTTGCATGTTCAAGCACGTGTGGTTACTTGATTATTGTTCCAGTTTAAACAAAATATTTGTACGATTGAGGAATAGCCACATTTCCCAATTTTCGGTGTTTCTCTTGCTGCCAATTGCAAACTCTAATTGATCTACACCTTAAAATGTTAATTTAAAGTATGAAGAAAATTGGTCCGCAATCTCTTTTACTATTTTTCAAAATACATTCCCATTCGAGAGACGTGTTTTGACCTCTCCATTGTTATTTGTATGTTTAATAAAACGTTTTGAACAACCCAGTATATTAGCCTTTAAAACTAAACATGCGACCTGTGTGACCCTGGCGGAAAGATAAAATAGTCCTCTTCCTTATTTATCCCTCTCAAGCTTCGCTCTGACTTAATAAGGTCTATCAGCCATGTTCGTCTTGCTGCCGTTAGTATCAAAGTGGCAATGATGATAAAGAGTTGCGTTTTATACTGGTCATAGTACTAAGCCCAGAGAGTCGACCACTTAAAATGGGAAACCAATATATAGAAGCTGTCGATGCGTACATCTATCTTGGACACAAGATAAAACTTGGAAAAGACAACCAACGTGCAGAAATTCCTCGCAGAATAGGTATGAGTTGGACTGCATTCCGAAAACTAAGATTCATCCTCACCAACAAGGATGTTCCAATTAACCTGAAGACCAAGGTTTATAATACGTGCGTGCTGCCAGTTACAACTTACGGTCTGGAAACGATGACTCTGACGAAGGAAAGTGCTCGCAAGCTTCAGCGAACACAACGAGCCATGGAGCGACAGATGCTAGGGATCAGCCTTAGGGATAAGATCCGTTCAGAGGACATCAGGAGAAGAACTAATGTAACAGACATCCTAGAGATAGTAGCAAGACTAAAATGGCAATGGGTAGGACACGTAGCTCGACAAGACTACAACAGGTGGACCTCTAGGATTGTTCACTGGAGACCATGGGGACACAAGAGAGGCATTGGAAGACCCCTGAAGAGATGGCTCGACGACATAAAGCTGTTGGCTGGAACACGCTGGTTCCAAGTGGCTCAAGACCGAAGACGATGGAAGCACATGGAAGAGGCCTATATCCAGCAGTGGATTGAAATAGGCTAGAAAAGAAGAAGAAGAAGAAGTAGCCGTACATCCATGGTTTGTAGGTAAAACTAGAGTACACTGCGAAGTGGTCACTCTTATAGTGCCTATAACAGACAATCTTTATAATGTTGGTTGACGACGTTGATTGATTGAAGAGATGGCGTGGGACATTAGTAGACGAATAAGTTTGAGTGGTAATTTTAAAAGCAGGAAAGATCAGAATATGAAGATGAATTTAGAATTCAAGACGACAAATTGGAACAAATATTCGTTTATAGGAAGAGGAGTTAGGGATTGGAATTATTTACAAAGGAAGATGTTCAATAAATTTCAAAATTCTTTGCAATTATTTAAGAAAGACAAGGTAACCAACAGATAGGGAATCGCCCAAACTGCCCTAAATGCACATCAGTGGTGATTTCATTGATTGATTGATTCATTCATTGATTGACAACTCGCAAAATTATTATTATTATTATTATTATTATTATTATTATTATTGTATCGGGTGGTACACCTCCACGCCGCTTATTTAAAATTTGCGCCAATTGAAACTCCTCTGCTGGAGGAAGTCTGAACTTTATCTACGGTATTAATTTTCAAGTTTCTCAGAAGATGTCACTACTTGGAAATTTTGGAGTTTTTGAACTGGGTCATTTTTGATGTATTTTTGTTTTACCTGTAGTAAAAAGTGTGAACTTTCTCTTTTAGAGGACACTACTGAAAAACTACAATGGTGCACCCTAGTGCGAAGTGAAAGAACTGTTTTTTTTTTTTTTTTTTTTTTTTTTTTGGAGAAAATTTAATTTCAAAAGTTTGTTTCTTGTTAAATTTCTTTCTGTTATTGTTTAAGTTGGCTGTATACCCCTTTCTTTCCCCTTGTTTTGAATTTAGCCAATCCTGAATTTCTCGAATTAATTTTCCACCAATAATATGTTTCTTCTTCGTATTGTGTAGGGGTTTTCTTGGTGAACCAATAAAATCCTTGTGGGAGGGTGTTCTCATTCCAAAAACGCCTCGAACTTTCCGCGAGAGTATATAAACTGCTGATTTTCGGGTCTCGATACCACTTCAGTACCATCTTTCAGTGTGTAAAGTACATAGCAGTGGGCGGGAAGCGCCTCTTTCTTCGGGCAGCAGTTCAACTACCAGGTAATGGCCATTTAATAACTTCTTTTCTTGCTAGCTCAGCAGTTTAACTCTCGGGGCGGGTCCGAAGCGTTTCCACCATGTAACTTTCCCTAAAATGTAAAGACACTTGGTATTTATTCTATCTTTTAAGCTACATATTGGGATAGAGAGTGCTTAACCCTCTCGAGCTCCCACTCATATTGTTTTGAGGTGAACTTATTTCTCACAACCGATTCTTCCTTTATGTAATGTAAATTGTTCTTTTCTAAAGTCACCTCTGTAGTATGGGATTAGCCCCTGCATTAGTGGCCTAGAGCCAGATTAGGTTTTAAAACAAATGCATTAGGAGTGCAGATCGCCTCCTCTCAAGTTGGTATTTTAGAGGCCATGTAATTAACCTTTTCTCGCTTAATAGGCCTCAGTAGGTTGGGTATTTTACCCCTGTGTTTATGTCCTTAGAGGACAGCTTGAAGGTGGAATTTGGTGTGGCCTTTGACAGGCTTAAAATTTGAGAGCGGGTTGCTCTTTCTTGAAAATTTTGTTTTCTGCGCGCCTCAAGGAGGCTTTACTGTGTAATTTGGAGCAAGTGCTCCTGGGTATGAACGGGGTTTTCCGCCCCTCTGTTGAAACTTGTGTGGGGGTAAAACTGGGCTAATTGCTCAAGAATTGTGAGGTCGGGGCTCGAAGCCCAAAGCCTGTAAATATTGTAATTGTACTTTTATTGCCTTGCTACTCTGTACCTGTCTTTCGTGTTATTTCTGAATTTTGAAAAGAGAATATAACCTTGTTAAATTTTACATTAACTTTAGTTTCGTAGTTTGAGACCCGTTCACACCCGTACCTTCTTTCACCTCTACCTACCACAAAAATACGGTAACAATTATTATTATTATTATTATTATTATTATTATTATTATTATTATATAGGCACAAATTCAACAGCAGATGAACGACTTTAGTATTAAAGTTCGAATGGTGATTTATTACAGAGCTTGAAACTCGAAAACGTCTGTTTGCAGTAAGTAGAATACATCTCTATATTGAAATGAAATATGATAGTGATTTTCAACAAAAGAAAGAAATGTTTAAAAATTGTTTTCGACTCCTTCTGTGAATATTTTGTTCACCATAGCAACTTAACCATAAAGCGATCAATAAGACATCGCATCGTTCATAGTGTTTAATATAATCTGCCCCTTGTTATGGGTTAAACGTGTGCTGTCATCTGATGAACGTAAGCCCATATTCGGTATTAGATTAATATCCTTTTAAGGGTTACCGAACTCAGTGTCGCTGTCATAGTCTTCTGTACCCAAATAGTGGGTTCGATCCTGGATGAGAACGATTTAAAGATGATTGCAGGTGACAGCTCTGCTGTCATTTAAGCAAGTCTTGCGGGACACAATACCGATGACGTCGCGTCTAATTAAATCTATAGCAATTGAATGGACGTTAATAAAGTAATTAATTATTTTAAGGTTCCTAACCCCAAGGTCATATTAAAAATTAATATTAATTAAATGAACAAATAATATTTTAAGCGTCCTAACTACTACATCATTGACCCATCATATCTTTGATTGTTTCCTTACAGACGTGGAAATTCGTTTTTTTATTTTTTTTATTTTTTTTGCTATTTGCTTTACGTCGCACCGACACAGGTAGGTCATGTGGCGACGATGGGACATGGAAGGACTAGGAGTGAGAAGGAAGCGGCCGTGGCCTTAATTAAGGTACAGCCCCCAGCATTTGCCTGGTGTGAAAATGGGAAACTAGAGAAAACCATCTTCAGGGCTGCCGACAGTGGGGTTCGAACCTACTATCTCGCGAATACTGGATACTGACCGCACTTAAGCGACTGCAGCTATCGAATTCAGTAATTCGATTTTTATGAATATCTCATTTGTTGGAAGTAATCAGAGTAGAATCAGTTGATATTGCTGTTATGGTACTTGTATAATAGAAATAATACTGTGGATATTGTATCCTCCCGTCTTATAAGGTACAAAAGGTGTTTAATTGTATTTGTCTCAGCCAATATGTGTTACTTGTGGTGACTTGTAACATACTTGTTACAATCTGCGCGTAATGGCTGTTGTAAATTTTTATGTTTTCACTGAAAAGATGTAGGTGGCAGCACAATGTGAATGTTAAAGCTCTGTCCAGCCCCAACGTATCACGTATAGATAGAACCAC
Source organism: Anabrus simplex (assembly GCF_040414725.1). Taxonomy (NCBI): domain Eukaryota; kingdom Metazoa; phylum Arthropoda; class Insecta; order Orthoptera; family Tettigoniidae; genus Anabrus; species Anabrus simplex. The sequence goes on along the minus strand of NC_090267.1, from coordinate 445,857,293 downwards.
AGAATCCAATCAATATTTTCTCAAAGTACTATTATTTAGAGAAATGCCTTATTTCCCCCCTTAATATTCATTTAAACACAAAATACAACTAGCAACATTTATGCCCAAATCTCTCTCCAAAACTCTTGGAGACCCCATGGATAAACAAAAGTGTTAGCTTTCCTAACATTGTTTCAAACATATACTAATACATTCAAATAAATAAATAAATAAATAAATAAATAAATAAATAAATAAATAAATAAATAAATAAATAAATAAATAAATAAATACACATTGCCTTTTATTTAAAATATCAAAAAATAGAACTACTACCATTTGTGGGTGTTTATTCGGGATGCCATCTTCTGTAAATATAAGGACCAAAATAACTTTAGCCACGTATCATATAACGTCGACGGATACAGAGTGAGTCTCGGCCCACAAGCGGCCATAGCTGATCCGTGTCCGATAGCACTGCACTTCGACTGACAAACCGAACCGATCAGGTAAGGGGTGGCCACGACTGTACCGTCGCTTTACGCCTCTGTATTCGGGAGACTGAGAGGGGCTAGTCTCAATAGTCGGCTCTCCTGAGAATGGTTTTCTGTAGTTCTCCATTCTCCAGCACTAAGGAAAATGCCTGGACAGTTCTTAGTATAGACCATGACCTTCAAACTTTCTCACCTCCGCACATCTCCTCTGATCCAAATTTCTTGGCCTGAGAGACGGCGTCACCGTCATGGAGGCCCGCCTCCCCTTCAGGGAAGGAATGACAACATTTAGGGGTACGAGAAGGCTGCTAGGAGTGATAGACAAAAGGGCGAAGGATTTACTTTTTCGTGCGCTAGTCTATAGATTCCAATTTAAATAAATGTGATGTATTCTCAACTTCTTTCTTTGTCTCTTTGCTTTCTTACCGAATTAATTAATTTATTCATTCACTTGTTAATTTCGTTAATTTAGTTTATATATGAAAAATATTTATATACTAAGGAGAATACTTCCATATTTCAGCACTTCCTTGTCAAACAAAGGGTTTAGATGTCAAGAAAGTACGTTTAAAACTAATAACGTTAGGGTGATACGAGTGTTACTAGATCATAGTAGACGTATTCCCAAATTTGTCGTTCATTTCCTAACTTCTGTATGTCTATAATAACCGAATGTACCGGATTCCATTTCTACGACCTGTGCCATATTTTAATAGCAATTTGTTAAATGGGCGTAAGTCTAAAAATACTAATTTTATGGGAGGAACAAAATACTGCTTTTTCAGCAATACTATGCATGTTTATGTTACAGCTCTTTTTAAAGTGTTACAATAATTTATCTATCAAGCAGGGCCTTAATTTACCTTGGGACTTCTGCCCTGTTAACATATTATGAGATTTGATAAAAATATATTTGTTTGAAAAGTCACATAAACCACACATGTTACTGATAAAAAAATGATGAAAGAAAATAACATATTCTGAATGAAATCGCAAACAATTGTTATTGAGGTAATATGCAAATTAACATTTTATTTTACCTAAGAAATTGATTAGACAGGTAATTTTATGAGTATATACAGAAAACACATTGTGCAGTCGATATGAATATAGTAAATGCACGAAAAATGTATTTTATTGTTCACAACCTCAGAATGTTAATTCATTATTTCTTCATAAATGTATCTGTAACTATCGTCAATGTATGAGATAACTTCTTTTAAATCGTTGACTTTTTCCTCCTTCACTGGTAGTTTCTCTTCGGGGTATGCCAAATAATGTGGGAGATGAATGCCGATGTGAGAAATGTGACGAAGGATGAATTTGTTTTCAGTTAACCCATTGTTGAAATGTCTTGCAACAACTGTCCCGGGACACTGATTATCGTACACAAAATTGTAAAATTTACTCATTCCAAAGTATACTTTCTAATCTCGATCCTTATTATTTCAAGTTTCAACAGTTACATGACTTTCCTTATAGTATTGTTGCCACCGATCCTGGACGTTTTATACAATAGGATCTCGGGTTAAGATCTCTTATCGGGTAGAAATTCTCAGTTTTAGAAATCTGTTCGAATCTGTTACAAAAAGCAAAAAAGCAAAGTTATCTCCGTACAGGCCATGAAGGCCCCTGGAGGGGTGAAAGTTAAAGGCTTCCATCAACCGTAACCTCGGCACTTGTTGGGGTAGAGTGGTTAGCTCTACGCCCGGCCGCCTTTGCCCCCAGGAATTAACCTGCTACTCATTTTTGGTGTAGGCTGAGTGAACCTCAGGGCCATGTGCATCTCCGGAAGTGGAAATATCGTTTCTTAAATTTTACGATTTCCTGATGGGGAATCGAACCCACGTCCTTCCGGATGAACCGAGCACGTCTTTACCGCCTCGGCCAGGCAGCCTCTTCGTATCTGTTACACTTAACAACAATTTGGAGATTGTATGCTCAGAGAAGTTATCAGAGAATATCAAAATTGCCACTGAAAAGTTCTACAGAACTCAAGAAATGCGATAGACCTATGCTGCAAAGGCTGAAATTATATATCTTGCTCTCACCATTAGTCCCCTTAGAGTGATGTAACCTAAGGTGTGTCTTACATTACCTTCTAGACCTAATTTTCGGCTGCGCCGACGGAGATAAATGGAATAGATATAAATTCACGTAAACCTATATATCTTTAGATAGGGAAGGTACCGTAATTCATTCTGAAAGACAAATTCCTTTAAGATTTACACGTCACTTTCTGAGATATCTTTACGTCAGACTTAATTGTTATAAATTGATCCCAGGGCGCCTGCTTCTTTTTAATTCCAGGGACTCCTTCTTCTAATTAACGTAGCTGCGATAAGACGGCTGGCACATGGGTCACGTGATCAGTAGTTTTAAAATACCGAGTTCAGACAGACTCCACATCTTTAAGAGTAAAGTAGCACCAGTGTCGCGAAGTGTCTAACCAAGCTAGGATCGCGTAACTATGAGCTTGGAGTCAGAAGACGGTGGGTTCGAATCCCACTGGTGGCAGCCTTGAAGATGGTTTCTCATTTTCACACCAGGCAAATGCTGGGGCTGTACCTTCATTCCATGGCCACTACCTTCCCAAACCCAGCCCACACCCCTCCTCGCGTTGCCGGAAACTCCGATGTGCGGCGGCAAATCACTAGCAATATATATATATATACGTTTACGAAGTGTATAGTTAGTATATTCACAAAGTCATGCGACAAAACTTCTGATATCAGCATGCAGATGATTTCTGTTGAGAGATCTAGAGTTAATCAGATAAAAATCAGCGATCGGTCGCCCAGCATCTGTTGTGTTCTAGTGTAAATATGAACGTCAAAATTTACATACTGACAATTTAAATTATGTCAGATCATATTGTTTTATTTTACGGTCGCTCACACATTTTTAACGTCGCACAGATAGGACTTACGGCGAGATGGGATAGGAAACGGCTACAGGTGTGAAAATGGGGAACCACGGAAAACCATCTTCAGGGCCACCGACAGTGGGGTTCGATCCAATTATCTCTCAAACGCAAGCTAATAACAGATTATTATTATTATTATTATTATTATTATTATTATTATTATTATTATTATTATTATTATTATTATTATTATTATTATTATTATTATTGACGTAGGAGAGAGTACTCATCCACTTCACGGCTAAGTGCCCCCAGTTAACGTACTCAAGTCCAGGAAACATTTGCTGCGAACGTCACGGGAACTAATTTGATCACCTGAAACGGCAAGAGAACAGTTGTGGGAAACAAGATCCGTTACATCGCGGGACAGATGACAGTAGCGGAACGTTTACCACCTGGCTACAGTGAAAACTAGACCGCATGGAAATCTCTGAATAGACGAAGTCAACCTTGCGAGATGGGGCTACATAGATGCTGACAACTTCAAGTGAAAATGCGGCGAAGAACAAACCATGAATCACTTGCTTAAACGTCCGATGTATTCACATTCTTGTACTAAAGATGAACTGTTTCTAGCAACAAAAAATGCCCTTGACGTTGCAAAATATTGGTCGCGCTTCGTTAGCATACCCTTGGTGTTGCAGAGTAATATATGGTGGTGTACAAAATGTTTGTGAAACGAGAATAAAATCATGTCTCCAACGTTCACAACTTTCGTGCTGCATTTGCAAACGCTCACACTACACTTTAATAATCATCAGTGTTACATGTCTGACTGATAAACTTCAAAAGAGAATGAAGTTTTCAAATTAGAATTTATTGAAAACACGCGTGGTTGTAAAGAGGAACTAACAAGAAGAGTGTGAATGCAGCGAGACGTCATCGGCTGATACAATATCGTTGAGGGCCTTTGACCGCCGTGCTGCGCAGCTAACAATTAGTGTAGCTCTGGACTGCGGTGTGTTAGCACCACTTGTGAGGTATGGTTCGATCATTCTCAGTGAATTCTGGAATTATACAGCGAAGAATTAACTAAATGGACATTTCAAGAAGTTGTGGTATAAAAAAATGATTGTGAAATGTATCATTCTCCCGCAAAATATCACGAAATATAGATATATGGCTTCAAAATTGCCATCTAAGGCATTTTGAGAAGATAGAGTGGATTTTCTGAATTACAAAAAGTCCAAAGTCGCGAATATCTGGGATATCCTGATTTTACGCTAGCGGATTCACAGTCGAGTTAGTGTAAATCTGTACTTGCACACACAAATATTCACGAAAACTGCATTTCAGTCCAGATTATCTGCCAATCGAAGTTCTTACGATTCAGGGTGTACAAATATAGATTTAACTTTCGCTCATAATATTATCATTGATCTCTTGCCATTCGCATGTTGCTTCACATATCACAGACCCATCTTCCTGATGATGTGTAAGTTTGTTTCTTTAGAAAGAAATAACATGTCAACAATTTCTTTCAGACCCATCCTGATTAGATATTTTATTTTGAGAAGTACCTCTAATGCTGCACGAATTCTATGCCAAAAATGGTGTCAAATTTCCCTATGGGAAAAACAAAGGATCATAAATATGTCTCTTGGTCATGGCTATCCATCAACGGTTGCTAGTTGCAAACGACTGCCAGCCGTAAGACATATTCTGCACCGTTGCTAGGTAACAGTGTCTGGCCATCCACCCATACCTTACATCACAGCCGGTACTGTTGCTAGATTACACTTCCGTCACAGATTTTGTTACGCAAGTTTTCATATGACTCCTAGCCGTAAGGCGCCGTTCACACTAAGGCGATATAAGATAAGTGATATATAGTAAGGAATATATTGCGACGATATATTGCTAGGAAGGTTCATGACACTGGGCGATAAATCGGCGCTATCTGGGCGATAAAAATTTGGTGGGAACACAGTTCTCACTACATCAGTTACAAATATGAGTTCAAGTGAGGAAAACGTTCCAGTAACTTATTGGTTCAGGAGTAGGATGAGAAGAAAAAGGAAATACTGGGTACATCCCTACAATCTTACCAACCTGCACCATAGCTCGGCTGTTGTTTCTCGAAAGCTGTCTCAACATGAATCAAAATTCAGGGAGTTTTATCGAATGAATCCTGAAAACTTTCATTTTCTGAAAAGCCTAGTGTCACGAACCCTTGAAAAAAAGATACGCCCTTCAGGAAGGCCATTTCTTCAGATAAAAACTTCTGATTACTATAAGGTAAGTAGATATGAATATAAAAAGCCGTATTAAAAAATTAGCCGTTTTAATTTGATATTTTATATATATTTTTTTACAAATTGTACCAATCAGTTCCACTAAATTAATGAAAGGTATTACAGAATCTTCCCGTCATTTTCACAGCTCGAAATATCGTACGATACTAATCGCTGAAGAGACTAACAAGCTGCACTTCGAGAGATATTGCCCCCATTTTTCCCGAGCTAAGCCCAGCCATCGAGCGATGAGTCCCAAGGTGGACCGTTCGATCGTTGGCTATCACTTTCTAGAGGCATTTAAGGGTTGTAAGGATTGATGACCAAGCAGGATAAAAAGAAATATTAAAACAACACTCTGACATTTATTCACATAAACAATTAAACAACAAAATATTCTTGCTAATATTTTCTTTAACATAACAGAGCTTTCATAATATCGGGTTTCTTCCTCGATTTAGAGTGACTTGTGTTCATATCTCCAGCTCTACTGTGCTGTAAATGAAACCAAAGAAGTAATTAGGCCACTTGCCTTGTTAAACCAAACATTTGACTGAAAGAACTAAATAAACATGTGTTCAAAGTTTCACCAATTTAAAGTTGCCTCAACACGTGGTCTTTGCTATGTACACAGCTGAATTAATCATTTACAATATTTAATAATGGTTAATGACACTAACGTGAACTTCAGTAGCAAAGAAAACTGTTTCCAAAATTCTCAAAATTAATTAATTATTATCTTGATCATTATTATTATTATTACCATTCAATTAACCTGTTTCATTGTAACACGATCGTGCTCTTACTAATTCTTCACCGCATCATTTATCTAATGTTCATCATTAGTATTTCAGAGTAATGATTTTTGATCAATTGTTAATGACTTATTTTTACAATGTTTCAAAGCAATCATGCGGCTGACATATTTCTACCTTTAATCTTTGCATTTCATTTCTGTTCAGATTAATCTTAAAGTATTTCAGATCTTTAGAAATTTACATTACCAACGTGTGAGCTAGTTAAATAAATTTTGTTACAAATCGAGTGCCTTTACAAAGTAACAAGATGATCTTTCCTTTTAAATCTCGCAAAAAAAATTAAATTCCTTCCTAGTCTTCCTTGACTTAATTTAATTAAACTTTCCCTTAAGGGCATGAAATTATTTCTTAAGGCAACACACAACGATGAATGTGATCCGCGTCACGGCGAGTGCGCGACCAGATCAGAATTAAATGAAATAAACATGGCACAAGAGAAATATACACATTTACACACACATTCACACTAGGGAAACACGTTTTATGTACACTATTTACAACGAATCCTGACTTGGCAATTTTAGTTATGATTTTTATCGATGGTCGGAACGCGTAATGTCTCGCAGAAATAATTCGTGCACAGAAATTCTCTTACATTAATGGTGGCTAGTGATCGAAGTCATGAGTATCACTTGATAGAAATACATCTCACATATCAGCGCAAGTTCATCTAATTCATGAGATTATAATGGAAGATTCTAGTAAAATCCATAAGCACTACCATCATGTGGGCTACAGGTTGAATTTACCGCAAGCGTGAGCCTTACTCGCATTATTTTTACTTCCTACCTGTGAAATACACTCACAAACACGTGCTCCACTAATTATAATCTATCTTGCGCTCCAAATACACAAGAATAAATCAATATCACCACTAATTCATCATTTACTCAATTATGCAACAAATATCCCTCAGGATAGGCCATATTCCAGACCCTTCATGAACAGAGCACATTCTATCTCACATTTAGGAATTCTACAGTAGTTTTATGGCTCACGAGCGTTTACTTCTGTTTTACCCGATCTTTAATCAATATTATTATTATTTAAGTGATTATTACATCTACTGATTCTCCTGGAATGTCGAAAAATTAGATGACTTCATCATAAAAAAAACAACAAGTGATTTTAAAAGACACTAGGTTCGACCCTATTCACTCAAAAATGTACACGCAAATTTTCCGTCCGGTAACTTTCAATATTACAAATAAAGTAGATTTATCGTGTGGTCAGTGATTATTAAACTTAAGCTCCTTAAGTATGGGAAGTCAGTCAAAGACAACCTACATGTCTACTCTAATAGATTCCAAAATCTCATTCACACGTACCTAGTCTACCATGACACCTTAAGAAGTAGGAAAATGAAACATTTCTAACTACAGCAAACTGATAGATCTACGACTTAAGAAGAAAGATCTCTAGTTGTACAGAAGATAGGACAGATAAATTAAATTAAAAAGGTACTCAAGTTTTTGTAGAGTTCGATTCCCGTCGACAGTCAGTTATTTCAGCATACTCCGGCCAGTCTTCTTCCAACTACCAGAGACGCCTTACATTTTTACAGCTCCATGGAGGCTCTGTGATGGATGTCCCTCGATGAAATGATGTTGGTAGTTGCGGAATTCTTCATCTTGAGATCTTCAATTCCAAGACGTCTTCGTTGATTGCTGGTCACAAGCTGTAACTGAGATGACAAAATTAAGTATTTTGAACAAGCACACGCAGAATATAAACAGCTCGTCTACACTGTCACACTTAACTTGGCTCCTAGGTGTTCTTATTCCACAGAATTCACTAATTGTCAGACTAAATTCTGGTAGAACGGGCGTCGACTTGTCTTGAAATTTCTCCTTCCACGTGGTCCGGTGATGTGATGTCTCACGCAGCGAACAAGCATCAAGAAGAGCGTAAAGAGAAGAGCATTAAGCATTAAGAGAGCGATTCACTCGAAGCAAGGCCTTTTATAATTAATCCAGGAAGGCGTGTTCTTCAGCGAGTACGATAATTGGCTGATGATCACCTTTAATTTGCGCAGACTATTCTAGAAACAGGCTGAGTCGCGCGTGCGAAGGTAGTCACGTGGTTAGCTATAACCTTGACACAGTCCAGCTGGTGACGTATCGCACCCCTCTGAACGACAAAAAAAAAACTCGTTCACGGCTCGCCACAAGTTCCCAAGTGATGTGTTGCGGCTTCAAGCAGACAATAAAATCTTTGCTTTCCACTTGTTAAAAATATTCGTAAAATCGCCAATTTTCACGGGGACAATATGTCACTTGCGATATTTCGTGCAATCGCGCAGCTGTGAACTTTTTATCACCACCCTTTAGGCCGCGTTCACACTAAGGCGATATAAGATAAGGGATATATCGTAAGCAATATACGATACGCGACACGCACAGACATATACTTGAAATCTAAAGGCAGGCGATAAAAAAGGTTCACAGCTGCGCGATTGCACAACATATCGCAAGTGACATATCTCTCGAAGTGCCGCTTGCTAGTCTCTTCAGCGATTAGTATCGTACGATATTTCGAGCTGTGAACATGACGGGAAGAAGAGAAGACAATTCTGTAATACCTTTCATTAATTTAGTGGAACTGATTGGTACAATTTTTTAAAAAATGTGTACAAAATAATCAATTTAAAACTACTAAATTTTATTAATACTGCTTTTTATATTCATATCTACTTACCTTATAATAATCAGAAGTTCTTTTATCTGAAGAAATGGCCTTCCTGAAGTGTGTATCTTTATTTTCAAGGGTTCGTGACACTAGGCTTTTCAGAAAATGAAAGTTTTCGGGATTCATTCGATAAAAGTGCCTGAATTTTGATTCATGTTGAGGCAGCTTTCGAGAAACAACAGCCGAGCTATGGTGCAGGTTGGTCAGATTGTAGGGATGTACAGAGTATTTCCTTTCTCTTCTCATTCTACGCCTGAACCAATAAGCCACTGGAACGTCTTCCTCACTTGAACTCATATTTGTAACTGATGTAGTGAGAATTATGTTCCCACCAGGTCGCGCCGATTTATCGCCCAGTGTGATGAACCTTCCTAGCAATATATCGTCGCAATATATTTCTTACTATATATCACTTATCTTATATCGCCTTAGTGTAAACGGCGCCTTAGATTTCAACTATCTTTGCGTGTCGCGTATCGTATATAGCTTACGATATATCACTTATATCGCCTTAGTGTGAACGGCGCCTTAGATTTCAACTATCTTTGCGTGTCGCGTATCGTATATCGCTTACGATATATCACTTATCTTATATCGCCTTAGTGTGAACGTGGCCTAAGACATATTTATGTTTAAACTTGCGGAGGTGACCCCGATGTAGTCCTGTCCAGTTTTTTTTTTTAAATTTAAGTCACATCGTGGTCAGCCTATTCTGATATATAACTTACTGTTGTAAGAGTGAATTGCTATAGTGTTTGTGCTTTAGTATGTCATAGCTTAGCTCGGGCCTGAGAATGATAATGTAAATTTATAGCTTTCCAGTTTGTCAAAAACAATAATTATAACACATATGTCCGGCTCCATGGCTAAATGGTTAGCGTGCTGCCCTTTGGGCACAGGGTTGCCGGGTTCGATTCTCGGCAGGGTCGGGAATTTTAACCATAATTGGTTAACTTCACTGGCACGGTAGCTGGGTGTATGTGTCGTTTTCATCATCATTTCATCTTCATCACGACGCGCAGGTCGCCTACGGGAGTCATATTGAAAGACCTGCATCTGGCGGGCCGAACTTGTCCTCGGACACTCCCGGCAATAAAAGCCATACGCCATTTCATTTATCATAACACATATAACTCTATAACATACTTGTAACAAAAAACACACTAATAAACAAAGAATGATATTATTTCTATCAGAACATCTCTAGATACTATTAAATAACTTTAAATTATGTGTATATATGTAAAACAGTGGATCCGTTAAGCAGTACACGAGGCTTGCCGTTTTTCGCTTGACCATCCTTAAACTGCGTAGGATTTATGGTAAATGTATGTTGGGTATTCAGCCCGAAGGCTGGTTTGATCCTCTGCAACACTGCCAACAGCTGTCATAAATAGCCTAGGCGTCGCTGAAGAGGCGTAATAGGGAAATGAGGAGTGAGGTAGTTTCCCGTTGCTTTCCTCACCGAGCCAGCCCTTGCTATGACATATCAGTCTGCCAAGCCCACTGAAATGCATGCAACAACCGACCCTATGTGCGATATTTCACACCATTCATAGCAGGGACTGACTGCATAAGGAATGGTATTACTAGCATCACTCATACCTCAGTCACTTTCATATTGTCAAAGCCAAGGATGAGACTGAGACAGGTCAATGAAAGTAACAAATTTGATATAGCCCATACCAGAAGACACAGTGCACTGTAAACACTACATCTTGCCAGCAAAGGCAATTATGGTAAATATATATTTTATATTTTGGAGGAGTTTGACTTGGATTCAACACCAGAAAACCAATTCAGATATCTGACGAGGAAAGGAGGAGATCAGTTAGAATGAAGAACTATTGGGAGGGAAAAGAGAGTACAAGCATCGAAGAAGTGATGATCCGACTTACCTCAAAGATGGGTGATTCGAAGTGAAGAAGGAGAAGAAATAAATAATATTGTTTACGTTCCGTTAACTTGTCAGTGATTGTGAATTGGTGATATTATGAATAATTGAAACAAATTATTATTGTATTAGTCCTCCAATGTCACCTTAATAAGTCTGAGAAAATTTTCTATACTTAAGCTGATAATCGTCCGTTACCTCTAGTGCCTACGTTTGGACTGAAACCAGTTACTTTGCTCCACTCGTGGTTACTATCTAGTGGGAGGAGAGGAATACTCTGGGTAATAACTCTGTACAATATACAACCATTGGCAAGTTTACATACCGTTAACAATATTGTATATATATATATATATATATATATATACGCACGATTTAAAGTAACTTGTTAGAATCTGAGGATGTTCTTGTTGAACAAAACATGTTACAATTAGTATTATAGACACTGGAAAATAGTATATATTTAACAAAATATTAATAAATAATATCATAGTTTTACATCCCACTAATTACGTTTAAGGTTTTCGGTGAAACCGAGTTGCCGGAATTTCACCCAAGAAGATTTATTTTATGTACCACTAACTCTACCGACTGGAGGCTGACGTATTTGAGGACTTTCAAATACCATTTGACTGAATCGGGGTCGAACCCGCCAACTAATACTTAGGACAGCTCTCTACCGCCTGAGCTATTCACTCGGGCGCTTTAAAATGAAATGCCTTTGACAGTGGGGGAGATATTATATTATCATTTACTTCGTGTGTCAATCGAAATACCACAGAAAACCATTTTATGAATCACATACTATGTATTATTCCTTTCTTACCTCTATAATGGAAGCTTTATACTGTATTTACTAGCGGGTAGGCTACCTGCGTTCTTTCCAAGAACTTCACGGTTACAAATGTTGCATGTTTGATCTATTTTCCTTCCTTCTGCAATACGTAATAATCAATATAGGCTAATTTTACATTGACTATACTCAAAATGTTCTTATTTGATTTCATTACTGTTCACCATGTTTTCGGCACCCACCCCTCAATCCACATCCTTGGTCCTCCGAAGATCGTGATTCTAAGTGTGTTGTTCACTAACTTACGAGGCCGATTGTACAGCTCTTAGTTCCCAACATAGCAGCTGATAATGCTCCTCGGAGTGCATCGATTTGTGTCAGGCCTTATAGAAGAAGAAGAAGGCCGTGGACTGACATGAATGGTGACAAAATATAAAGACCACGCCTGCTATCTTCAAACTTTCCCGTGGGGCTCAGAGTAGAACGAGGAAAAATAAACTATACTTTAGAGAAATTTGTATCCCTTTCTTCTGTCGAAAGAGCTAGTGGGCCAAATTAGGGAATCTTTTGACGTACTTGATAAACTGCACAGTATTCAATTGAGCACTGCATTTCAATACCGCTACATCATGTGTCATAGACTATGAATGTATTGGTAATTTTCGGTGATTTAAACTTCATTTGCTATGCACGCACATGTACGATCCCTTGTAAAATACAACACCCGGTGACATCTGTCTTTTCTGCTTTTGAATTATATACCGAGTTGATGTTATTCATCGATGCAGAATGAACAATATGTTTATATCTTTATGACTGTGTCCATCGAGCCTCTATGGCTCAGGCGGCAGCGCGCCGGCCTCTCACCGCTGGGTTCCATAGTTGAAAGCCCGGTCACTCCATGTGAGATTTGTTCTGAAAAGAAGCGGAGGCGGGACAGGTTTTTTGCACAATACAGGCATTGTAACCAAATGAACTGAAAGATTTTTAGGTGTACAGAAATGAGGTTTAGAAAATGTGAAAAATACCTCAGGGAGGGTTCGTTTCCAGATATTTGTAAACCAGTTCTTAAACCAAACAGCAAATCGCAATAGCTCATAAGGGTATTGGCTTTCCAAGCGACCGCTGATCAGCCCAAATGTGTCCTGTGATTGGCATGACAAATCCTCTCGGCCTTTATTCTTTGCTTCCTTGACCGGAGCCACTATATCACCGACAGATAGCTCCTCAATTGTAATCACGTAGGCTGAGTGGATCTCGTACCAGGTAAAGATCACTGACCTAGCCGGAATTCGAACCAAGGGCCTCCGCATAAGATGCAGGCAAGGCACGTCCCCCCCCCCCTACACCCTAGACTACAAGAAAACTAGTTCTTAAAGTGTTAACATTTATTTTATGATCTGAAACAGTAGAGAAAATGAACTGACCTATGGCTTTTATGCTGGATTTTCAGAGGACAAGATCGACTCGTATGCGATCAGAATGAAATAATGATGAAGACGACACATACACCCAGGCCCTGTAAGCAGAATTACCCAATTATGGTTAAAATTCCAGAACCTCCTGGGAATCGAGCCCGAGACTCCTGTGACAAAAGGCCAGCACGCTAACCATTAAGCCATGGAGCCGAACATGAAACTTTTCTTTTAGAGTATCTTACAGTTTTTAGTGGGGAAGGTAGCAATGTGGTCTTTCTTGGGGTGTTGCTTAGTTCGAAGGCGGGAAACCACGGAATATCATCTTCAGGTCTGTTGATGATTGATCAAACGCACCATTTCTCGAATGCAAGCTCACGGCTACTTGACCAGCCAATATTTGAAGTTATATAGTGATCAGACTGTAGTACAGTGTATCATCCAACTAGGACTATATCAATGTCTCCTTTTATCTACCTTCCTCGGCTTGGAAGATATGAACATGACTGAAGTATGGCCGATGCTGGTAACACCATTACTCGTGCGGCCCCGCGGTGTAGGGGGCAACGCGTCCAACTGTCACCTGGCGGCCCCGGGTTCGATTTCTGGTCCGGTCATGGGTTTTTGATTGTAATGATTAATTCCCCTGGCGTGGGGACTGGGTGTTTGTGTCGTTCTTAACATTCTTTTCCTCACATTCAACACATTACACTTCCGCCATTACATAATGTACGCACTTTGCTCACATATGGTGCCAGTAGGGGCAAAAGATCTACTGAGGTCGACGCCCCGAACAAATAGCATTAAAAAAACCATGACTTACACAGCCAGTCTCTATGTTGAATTATGTTCCACTGTTAAATTCACTGGGTCGATTTTTGGATATATTTCAGGGAACTTAACATAATGAAATGTAACAGTAAATCTGACGTAATGGGGAAAGGAATCAATCAACCAATCAATCAATGAATCAGTCAGTCAACAAATCAATCAATGATCTCAGTTTATGGCTGTCTCTTAGGTGGCAGATTCCCTATCAGTTGTATACTTCGCTTTTCCTTAAACGTTTTCAAAGAACTCGGAAATTAATCGAACGTTTAAAAAAAAAAAAAAAAAAGAGCAAAGTCACCTCCGTACAGGCCTTGAAGGCCCTTAGAGGAGTGGAAGGTAAAGGCTTCCACCATTGTTAACCTCGGCACGTGATGGGGTAGAGTGGTTAGCTCTACGCCCGGCCGCCTTTGCCCCCAGGAATTAACCTGGTACTCATTTTTGGTGTAGGCTGAGTGAACCTCAGGGCCATATGCACCTCCTGAAGTGGAAAATTTCGTTTCTTAAATGTTACGACTTCCTGACGGGGATTCGAACCCACGCCCTTCCGGCCGGACCGAGCACGTCTTTACCGCCTCGGCCAGGCAGCCCCTAATCGAACGTTTGCCTTTAATCAATTATTCCAATCGCTTACTCCTAGTCTAATAAATGACTATTTCCCCAATTTATCCTCTTGAATTCCAAATTTACTTTCATATTATGTCCTTTCATACTTTTAAACCGAGCTCAATAGCTGCAGTCGCTTAAGTTTGGCCATTATCCAGTATTCGGGAGATAATGGGTTCGAAACTCCACTGTCGGCAGCTCTGAAGAAGGTTTTCCGTGGTTTCCCTTTTTCACACCAGGCAAATACTGGGACTGTACCTTGTTTAAGGGAATGGCTGCTTCCTTTCCACTCCTAGCCATTTCCTGTTCCATCGTCGACAAGTGAACTATCTGTGTCTGTGCTACGTAAAGCGACTTGTTAAAAAAAAAACAAATACTTTGAAAAGCACAGCTAAGGCTTTTTCGTCTACTAATGTCATCTCTAGTTTGTGTTGAGCAATAATAGGTCGCTAGACCGAGCTCGATAGCTGCAGTCACTTACGTGCGGCCAGTATCCAGTATTCGGGAGATAGTAGGTTCGAACCCCACTGTCGGCAGCCCTGAAAATGGTTTTACGTGGTTTACCATTTTCACACCAGGCAAATGCTGGGGCTGTACCTTAATTAAGGCCACAGCCGCTTCCTTCCCACTCCTAGCCCTTTCCTGTCCTATCGTCGGTGCGACGTAAAGCAACTAGAAAAATAAAAAAATAAAAAAGTGGTCGCTAGAAAATATATGGTAGAGCCTTCTAGCCGTCAGGGAAAAGGGAGTCCATAAGTTTTCAAAAGTTAGTGTTCACTGACATAGATGGTCGTAGAGAAGGCGCGCAGTTCAAATAGCCGGGGGAGGTTTGCCCTGGGTACAACAACAACAATAATAATAATAATAATAATAATAATGTTGTTCTACTGGAGGTCCTTAATCATCTAGAAGCAAACGAATGGAGTAATTCCGCCCACTTAAGTTCGGATCGAACACACTATCTCTGGAACATATGTCTAAAAGTTCGTTCCTGAAGCGCAGACCGCGTGTTTCATTTCTAGCTTTGACTCCTGGCGACAACACGGATTGTATTCGAAGTCGTGAAGTAATGAAGTACAAATCCAGTTTATTCAAAGTGAACTCGTGAAGGGACAGAACGGGACTACACCTAACGGTAATTACACAGACGTCCACAACACCTCTGGCGTTGCTGGAAATTGTCTTTATGTGATATTCTAGCCCCGTGATTTTCAGTCATCATGCTCATCTGAATTGCTGATGTGCGCTGGAGTAATTACATACGGTACATATTGCCCGTATAATTGAAACGTACACTTAATGAATGTTACGAAACCTTGGGGAGCGGATAACATAGCTTCACATAGAAAGGAACATAGTATGTTAAACAAACTTATGCGAAAACTAAATAACTGTCAACCTTTTATAATGGCCTGTTTAAATTTTTAGAATAGTAAGTGAAATTATTTTCTGTCATTTACATTTCAATTCCAGTGGTTAAATAGTGATTACCCGGGGCTGTACCTTAATTAAGGCCACGGCCGCTTCCTTCCACTTCCTAGGCCTTTCCTATCCCATCGTCGCCATAAGAAATATCTGTGTCGGTGCGACGTAAAGCAAGTAGCAAAAAAAAAAAATATGGTGATTACATCTACACCTACGGTGGCGGTAGTGTAGCAGTAAACTTACGTCCGGAGGATGGTAAATTTTAAAACCACTGCTGGCAGCTCAATTCTTCAGCAGATGTCATGACAGTCTACTATTATTTTCATTCTCCATGTCCACAGCAGTCCTAAGTTCAGTTTCATCCATATTTACAACCTCTTTGGGCACAATTTCACAAAAATAAATGAGAGCGCAGTTTTCCGACGATCTGTTTGAGCGCCATTTCTGTAGTGTTAGTAAACAAACCTTCACCGGCACGGCTTTGTAATTCTAATTCATTTTATTTTGTAGATTTTGGTTCGGTGAGAGTTATTTACTTCTGAATATGTCTTGTTATTTGATTGTTGTATACATTTTTGGTACAGAGAGAGAGAGAGAGAGAGAGAGAGAGCGTGTATTTGTGTGTGTGTGTGTGTAAATATGGCAATTTCATTACGGAAAATTAGTGATGAATTATTGCGAAATTTGTTGGAAGATGAAAGTGACGGTTCCGACTTTGAGGATAATGAAAATGAATCAACAGGTATAACTTTACATAAGGCTCGCCAGGGTAAATAACATAGTAATCATGGCTGACGGTGGGCGAATGGACTCTGCCATTGGTTGAAGATTACACTAATGAAATTTCGTTACCATAATTCAAGACAGAACATCTCGTTGTCTTGAATTATGGGAGTGACGTTTCATAGAGTAAATCTTCAGCCAGTGGCAGTATCTATTCAGCCAACGCCAGCCATGATTAAACAGTCTTGGAATAACGCGACTTATAATGTGATATGAATAAGAAAAAAGGCCAAAAGCCGCTTCGCGGATTCTAACCTGAATGCCCCCAGACCCCCTTTGCTTGATCACATACCAATGGTTTGGTCACTAGCCGGACCTAACGTATCGAGACCAACGGCTCTGTCACTAGAGAATTTATTTCATACACACACACACACACACACACACACACACACACACACACACATAAAGAAAGATATTGTACCAGGAAAGCCTAGGTCCTGGTCCATATTAATCGAAACAAACGTTATTCCAGCATAAAAGATCCGACCGACGTACGAACATCTATGTAAAGAATGTTCCAGTATGTGCCAGACCCCACGAGTGCACTACGCGGAGTCAAGTGACGTCACCTGTCGCTCGAAGCTCACCTCCCCTAGAGATATTTCTCGAAAAGAATTTTCTTTTGTCAGCTTTTCAACGCCTTAACCAATTTCAACGGGACAAACGCTGAATCGTAGCGGACGTCATAAAAATTAATCCCTGTGAATTTCGAATTAATTCATCCCATGGTTGTTGAGTTATAATAATTTAAAGTCTAAAAGATATTACGCACTCACGGTCACATGGCCAAGAGATGCTACCCCTCCCAGCGCTGGTATCTATATATGTCAAGGCCAGCCAGCAAGCAGGCCAGTACAAGGACGAGTATACAGCTGTGTGTGAGTGACACAGAGGAGATACCGACCCGCGTACAGTATGTTCGCGCAGTCACGGTGAAAGTACTTGCCGTCGCATTTCCGGAACGCGAAGTTATATCGCCGACAGAATTATAAAAGACGTCGCACTGTATTTAGTACATCGCGTCGCGACTACAGTCTAATTCTAAAGACATTTAAGAATATAATACGAGTGAACTTATTGAAGTGCAAATATCAACTATTTAACGTTCACAGAATATGTCATTACGTGTAGACTTAGGTTACTTCAAATGATATTGAACTTCTACAGAAACTAATGTGTAGAATCACCAGAACTCATTTCTTTTCGAGTATTGAACTGTATTTCTTTATTCACGCCACGTCAGTATACGACTTACAGTAGTAATTTGAGTGAAAATTAAGAACTTTTTCTGAGGTAATATGACGTTATCATAACAAGATAAGCAGACAATAATCCTTAGTAACTGAATGACTGTGTTCAAAGACTGTGATTATAAACTTTGATGTGCCTTTTCAAGTGTGAACTGTGTAATTATGAACGTTTCAGTAACGACTTTAAATAGTATTTCATACAGGAAGGACTGTGATTCTTTATTTAACGTCTTGAAATTCAATTACGCCATAAATAGTGTTCAACAGTAAATGACAGTGTCAGTGATAACTACTCGCACTAACTGAATTTTTCGTGTGCGAAAAATCACCCTAACAAGCTGCAATTCTACATGATCAAGTTCCAGCCGTCATCACCTCATCGGAAACGTCAACATGGTGTGTTAAGGGAACATCGCCGATCCTGATTCTCCACGGAACATTCCAGATGTCCATCCTTCGACATTTTGTAGCAACATTTCTTTCCGTAAGTGAGTAGTAACAAACTGACTAAAATTTTTTTCATTAATTTTGAACAGTGGAAACTTCAGTGCCGCATGTGAACAAATATTTCAGAGTTCTCATAATTTCTCAGAAGTGATTAATTTAATTTCAAATTTCATTTTTATATCTCGTAGAAAGACTTTAGGCTTTTCAAGTGTGCTATATATCAAGGTTTACAAACTGAGAACTGAAAACTTTTAACAGAAATTTAATTTCTCATATCAACTTACAATTACAAGTGTGTGCTTAGGTTTAGAAAGACTTTAGGTGGAAATTCAATACCTCATATTCTCACATATGAAAGACTTTGGAATCAGTGATATTTATTCAGGAAGATTACGTTCAAACTTTTAATGCCAGATTTGAGTCCAATAATCATATTGCAGGGTGAAGAATTAATAAATTGTTTTGAAAAAAAATTTTAACCATCTATTATTCGCTCTGCGAGTCTATCCTACTCTGTATCGGCTCCAAAATCAAGTTCCACTCCCTGAGGTCCTACTCATGCCCTTTACCCAAAAACTTTTCCTGGTACAATATAGAAAAAAATAAACATTTATACAGACATTGAATGTCCCTTAATTGCAATGTCCACAAACACCGACGTCCAGTTTTAACAGTAACTTGTTGATTACCATAGCAACGAAGAGATTGTTTCGTCATACTAGAAACTAATCAAAGACATGAACATTACACAGCAGTTCTGCGCTCGTGAGCCTTAGATAAAGTTCTATAAAATCAACAGATTCCGAGGCGGATTCGGAATGTATATTAACATTTCTTCGCATCAAATATCGGAAAGAGAAAGTGATGACGAACCTGCCGTACCGCACCTGTCGTAACGAGGCCATTCCGCCTGATAAGAATGTCAGACGGATTGTTGATCAATCGGAAGCTGACTCACACACCATATGTCACACAATTTGTCCAATAAAAACAGTCTCAGAAAGGTTCTGGTAGCTAAGGTACACGTTTGACAACAACTAACAAAACTTGGCAATGCCTTCCACAACAAAATATGCTTTAATAGGGGGTATAGTAAACCGTAACGGCCACACATGCTTCGCAGCGACGTGGAATGCTCTCTATTAGATGGTTCAAAAGCTCTTGTGGCAGTCGATCCCATTCCTCCAAAAGGGCAATGCGGAGGTCTTGGAGGGGCCTTGGTGGAGGCTGACGGGATGCAGTTCGCCTCCCCAATGCATCCCAGGCATGTTCTATAGGATTCAGATTCACAGACCTCGCTGCCCAGTCCATGCGATGAATGTTTTATCCAGTCAGAAATTCATCCACTAGAGCAGCGCGGTGCAGTCGGGCATTATCGTCCATTAAGAGGAAGTCTGGACCAACCGCACCTCTGAAGAGTCGAACATTTGGTCTCAGTACCTTATCCCTGTATCTCCGAGCGTTAATAGTGTTCTTCGGACCACCCATGAAAATGTGCAGGTCCGTACGGCCATTCAACATGATGCCGCCCCACACCATGACGCCACCACCACCATACTGCTCCTGTTCCACGATGTTCCTTTGGTTGTATCGCCTACCCAGTTCTCTCCAGATGAATGTGCGATGGGAATGGTTCTGTAAACTGAAGCGGGATTCATCTGTGAAGAGCACATGTCTCCATTCATTCATGGTCCAGTTTCGATGTTGTCGGCTCCGTAGTAAATGGCCCCGTCTCTGTGCTGGAGTGAGCGGGACGCACACCGCTGGACGTCGGGCAAACAGCCCTGCTGTTCTGAGCCTCCGGTACACAATTTGTCGGGAAACGGCAACCCCTGAGACAGCTGCAAGCTCCCGACAATTGTCTTGCAGGTGCACTCCGATTTCGTCGGGCGGTAAGGCCAGATATCGGTCCTGCTGTGTGGCGGTTACCCTTGGTCGACCTGGTATTGGCCTACGACTAACATCTCCTGTGTCTCTAAATCGTCTCCAAAGCCTGGAAATGAAACTTTGTGGCACATTCAAGGATACGGCGACATCGGTCTGTGTCTGGCCTGCTTCCAGGCGGCCGAGTATTCTACCCTGCAAATCGGGGTCCAAATGGCATCGTTGTGCCATTGTCGTCACGTTTACCACGAGCCTACACCCCGCACACTATAACAGGGCAAACACGACTGATGGAATATGGGGCGCAGGCACAGTCTGTGTTTACCTTGCGGTTACGCCGCTAGTCAAAGCAGATAACACTCCTTTCCTAAACAGAGCGAACACGTAAAGTTGGTAGGTGCATATGTCGTGCGATTTGCGGTCTATTTCCTGTTGCCCTGCTTACTCGCAACTTATGCTTAACTTTTGGATACTGGCGCATTTTCCCTAACATTTTCAAGATACACCTATCAGAGTGAAAAAACTTCTGCTGGGGCATTACAAGTACATTATTGACAATCTGTGTAACTCAGTTTGTTTGTAACATGTTTTGGTTTTGTGTACATATGATCAAATTTTGTAGGACTATATTGAATTTAGGAATTGCACTTTTCGGACAGACTGTAGATTTTCTTGCCAATATATCTATACAATTTTTTTTCACAACTTGCTTTACGTCGCACCGACACAGATAGGTCTTATGGCAACAAAAGGACATGAAAGGGCTAGGAGTGAGAAGAAAGCAGCCTTGCCATTAATTAAGGTACAGCCCCAGCATTTGCCTGGCGTGAAAATGGGAAACCACCTTCAGGACTGCCGATAGTGGGTTCGAACCCACTATCTCCCGAATACTAGATACTGTCGGCATTCAAGCGACTGTAGCTATCGAGCTCGGTTCTATGCAATTTCGTATCACCAGTGCAATCCTCAGATATATGAAACTTCGTTGATTTATTTCATGCGTCGTGGATATTTTGTATTGTATTTAGACACTTTAAAGCTGCAAAATATGGCTGCCACCACAGGATTTAACCTTGCCAAATCTAGAATTAAACCCCATACACAATTAGAATAGTATATTAGAGCTATATACGTATAGGCTACTTAACACGGTAAGAGGTTCTGTAGCAAACCCATAAAAGTGATAACTCTGCCTATAGGAATAGCACAATTGAAAACAGAGCCTTCGAAGTGTCTGTCTCTTAGGTCATCAGCCCAAAAGCTGATTGAATCCTCAAATACCACCATCAGAGTTTATGTGGTAACCGTAGAGACGGATAGCGGTGCAAAAATGAGGCGTACTAGGCAAGGTCAGCTTTGAGGTATTTTCCATTGCTTTCTGGTGCTAGTATGGCAGTCGTGCTCTGAATGTCATTACTCAGCACCACCCGTAGCTCAGCAACTTTCATACTGCCACACCAAAAGATGAGACTTGAATTAACGTGGAAGCTACACATCCTAAAGAATCCTAGGAATTTTCTTCATAAGTCTATTTTCCAGGAAAATCTGCTTTTATGTGCTTTCGCTAATGTTTTCTCGAATAAGCAAACTTAATAGTCAAACTGTTAGTCTTATAAGAAATGGAGAATTACTTCAGAGTTTAGTACGAATTATGTTTGTAGAATGTTAGTAAGCATTTTTTCGAAATTCTAAATTTTTTTCAGAAAACCACGTTTACTCAATTCTTAAGAAGTATGAAACCGGTTGTGTAGCTCCTTTTTACGGCTGTATTTAAGAGTTCTGTTTACTAAAATTTCCTGAAAAATGAAGTTACCTAACAGGGTAAATGGGTCAACCCTGTAGCATGCTGTTCGTGCGGTGTATTCTTATTGGCAATTCAATTCTACTAAATAAGTTATGATGAAAATTATTGATCCTATGGGTAGGACACGGGAAGTTGTTTGTTGCCTTTTCTCTGTTGTGAGCCAGTGCTGTGCTGAACAGATGAATAATTCATAGTTATTGTCATGTTCCATTTCTTTCGCATTAGCTGATACTGTACATTTTGAGCGATTGTTTTAAATGATCTATTCCACAGTGATACAATATTTTCTTTGATTGAACAATTGGTATTTAGCACAAAATGCAAAAATACTTATAATAAAATTAAATATCAGGCCTTTATAAGGTACCAAGTAGAAATAATTCATATGTCCGGTCCTGTATGACATCAATCCATGTTAGTTAATAGTTTCAATGCTAAGGACATTTAGTTGCAAACATTGTTATTGCATCTTCATAATTACATTCTTCCCAAGTTCTCATACAAAATAATATTTTTGAATTCTCTTTCATCATCCTCGTCCACATATTGTGCCGGTAATAATTTCCTGTAATTTAAAGCATCACTACGGCATCTAAAGGAATCTGTCATTGCATTCTGCACAGGTTGGTTGATGTAAATTATTATCCCATCTAGCAGACTTCTGATATTTTTCCTAAGTGCTGGAAAATATGACCATGTGTGTGAAGTCGCGGGCATAAGTTAGATTTTATAATTCTTAACATTATTTAACCATGCGTGATGTTTCTATGGCCTCACACTGTGGTAATCCGGTTCGAGTCCAGTTGGTCGAAAAAATTCACCATCAGAACGTCAGCCGGCAAGGTAGGAAAAGTGGTGATATACAATTTCTAATAACTAGGTTGCCCACTAAATGCCTGGATTATATTCCAAAGCTCCCCATAGTGATCATATGGAGTGAGGGCATATGGCGCTGTTGATGGTGATTCGTCCGTCGGATGGGGACGTTAAGCCTTGAACGGACTCCTTCTTGCTATTTGATAGGAGTAGACCATGTGGTGCCAGAGGTTTTCCTCTTCCCCTTCCTACTATGATATATCAAGTCATTTTGTTTCATCTCATTAACTCCTCTGATATGGTTGGCGGAAAGTGAAACCGGACGTAAAATGTCACTAGGAAGATTTATCTCACATCATAACAGACCCTGTAGAGAAACGGGACAAGGGTTGGACATACCGTATATATTTCATTTTTCCTTAATAATATCAAATTAAAATTCGAGTTGCTCGATGAAAATGATAATGATCAAATTATCATGTTTACGAATACACTGATGTGTGTCCACCAATCACATGGTTCTGCATTTAATAAAAATATATCTATTGTTTTTCTCCTGTTAAACACACTTGTACCACAGGATGCTTTTACGTGCGTGGTACCGGTTCGCATATTTCCCATAATCAAAGTTCTGAAGAATTTCGCACCACTCCTGTTTTGTCTACTTTCCATATGCCCATTGTTCATTGTCATCATCTCCTCCATGGGATGGTTATTTTAATGTTTTATTCACCTAGTTCCTCGGACTACTAAACAATTTACACCTTAAAATTCTACTTGTTTTAAACATGGATATATTTTTGGGCTGCGGGTCTATGTGGAATCAGCGTCATAAATTTCCTGGCACGATCGTAACCATAGCAACCGTGGTTTGTCTATGTATAGTAGGTCAGTAGCGTCATTCTCTCGCTGTGCGCTTTATTCCTGTATATAACTTGTTACTATTTGATTTACGTCGCACCGGCTCAGAGAGGTCTTATAGCAACGATGGGACAGGAATGGGCTAGGAGTGGGAAGGAACCGACCGTGGCCTTAATTAAGGTACAATGTCATCTTTTGCCTGCTGTGGAAATGGGAAACCGCGGAAAACCATTTTCAGGGCTGCTGACATTGGGGTTCGAAACCACTATCTTCCGCATGCAAGCTCACAGTTGCATACCCCTAACTGCATGACCAACTCGTCCGTTAATCCTGTAATTAAGAGCTTGGGAAAATATCTTATCAGTTGAACCCCCTTCTACTCCTCAGCTCAGATGAAAATTCTTGAACTGACAGGGAAAAGAACCCAGGGCCTTAGAATAAGAGACAGGCACGCTACTGCTACACCTCAGGACTGGCTAATAATGATAATAATAATAATAATAATAATAATAATAATAATAATAATAATAATAATAATAGTATTATATTTACGATGTCTATAATGTTTATTTTCTCACAATTCTTAAGCCTCCATTTTTTCACCCCTGCGGGTGGAATCAAAGGATGCATTATCTGTACTCCCCCTTCTGTCGTAAACCGAACGCGATAGCTGCAGTCGCTTAAGTGCGGCCACTATCCGGTATTCGGGACATAGTGGGTTCGAACTCCCACTGTCGGAAGCCCTGAAGATGATTTTCAGTGGTTTTCCATTTTCACACCAGATTGTAATTTAAATAAGGCCACGGCCACTTCCTTTCCATCGTCCTCATAAGACCTGTCTGTGTCGGTACGACGTAAAGCAACTTGTAAACAAATTTCTGTCAAAGAGGACGGTAAAAACCAAAGAATCTGTGATTGTTCTCTCGTCTTCATGATTCTATGCTTTTCTGTGTAGCGGGGAAAATGATTTTTTTTAATTTCCTAGTTCACCACCCAAGAATGCTTTCCATCAAGGCGAAGAATATTCCTCAACGTATGTAATGGCCAACTAGTACTACGCTGTACTTTCATGTCCTCTGATAGACAATATAAACTCCGTATTTGTTCGTTTCATCGTTTATCTTTGGTCTAATACGTAACTGATCGTTATTTTCTATGAAGAGTGCTGAAGACACGAATAGTTTTGTTACGTTTTTCCTGAATCTGTGAAGGAGTGGTGCTTTTGTTTTTGGATATCCGGGGTGTAATGAAGACCGAGCAGATTGGCCACTATGGAGCCAAGCTATGCGTTCGGGAGATGAGTGGGTTCAAACCCCACCATCAGCTGTCCTGTGGCTTCCCATTTTCACTTTCAGGAAGACGCCGGGACAGTTCCTATTCATCGGCCACAGCCAATTTACTTAATCTCCTTACCCAGTTTCATTCACCATTTTTAATTTCGTCTTCATTAGCTTCCCAACTGCGGTTCGTGTCAGGAAGGGCATTCGGCTGTTAAATCACGTCAAGTAATTTCATCTCTCCTCATCCCCGACCCTACATCAGGAACCGGGATTAATAGTTGGACATGCATACCTGGGTGTCATGAAGGTGACCGTGGGAGCCGCTCAGAGAATGTGGCAACCACCTGCTAAATATACTTAATATTCCAACTAGGCTCGTACATTTGGATTAAAGTGGATTTTTTTAGTTTTGCTGACGCAAAATAATTGCCACAATTTATATTTTTACCCTTATTTGTAAGTGAAGATATAAGCTTCTCAATAACAAACGCTTAGGTCATCTGCGCCCCAATAAACTTTCCAACATATATTTTTTTTACCGTGGGTGATTTGTACAGTAGCTCGAAAATAAAAAGGAAGAGTGATCGCACGATTCTATTCGCAAGTATACTCTTCTCAAAAACTATTGAACCTCTACAGAGTGTAACTGAAATGAGGTAGCCGTTAGAAACGGTGGTGGAAGATGGCATTCCAAGCAGACATCTTCAGAAAGTTTACTGCTGTCTTAATTTGAGTAGAAGAAAATAAATCACACCACTTCGGTCAATGGTTTTGATAAGTCAATAACCACTGTATATTCCACTCTGTTAAACAGAACGTCAACACAGTTGTGACTTCCTCAGGTCGTCTTCCCCTCCAAGGCTGTGCAGTCGACGTGTCCTGAGGTCGCTGCACTGCGACCTGAAGACGATCTCTGAGTACGGGCCAAGTCATGAAATGTGTGATATGATTTTAATTTATGGAGATGCAATATGTAACAGAGAAAGGGAGAGATGAATGTATCTGGAACCTTTTCCCAGCCGAAGACACCCTATTTTTCGGGTTTTGGTTATTATACTTCAAAGACTTCCTCAACGGGACTCATTATCGAAATCATTTTCTCCTTTAAAACATCAATCACGCAGTACAGCACTGCCGATTCGAATATCCCAATCATGTATGTGAGTTTACAACAACAGACATACCTTATTCCAGTTACACGCGGTATGTATATAATGTTTGCTGTGGGTATCCACAAAGCTTGTTAGTTGGTGAATTATATTTTAATATTAATTTAAAACGTTAAATCCGATAAAATATTTATCCAATACCAGGCGTTCAATCCTTATTTTGACCCACTATACTTTTCAGTAAGCTTATCGTTGATTTGATTTATGAACTAAAATCTTGGCCTAGCTCTTCTTCCTTTTTCCTCAACATTCCCCCTTAAAAACACTCGCCATGAAGACGTAGTGCCTGTAGAATGGTCCAGTAAATCGATCTCTTAGTTTAAATAGCTCATTCCAAATATCCCTCCTTTCTCCAGCTCTGATAAGCACACCCTCATTAGTCAGCTTTGCCGCTCAGGGTATTCTTTCCAAGCATTCTCAGTACCACAGCTCGAATACCTTTTCTCATTTTTGCCAACAGTTGCGTTTCCGAGCCACGAACAACATTCCGGATATAACGTTTCATAAATTTTATTTTCCATTCTTTTGATAGGTTTTAGTGTAAGGAATGGTCTTTTCTTCTTGAATGCCACGTTAGTTTGTGTAATTCTGCCTTTTATATCAGTTGCGCTTCGTCTATGTGCAGTATTTTACACTCTAAACGTTTAGACTTACTTGTTTTAATAAAATACCGTAATTTAGATATTGACGTACATTAGCTGGCTGTCGCATGCTATTAATTCTTTCCTTTTAAGGATCTTCATTTTTAAGTTCGCGTTCATATTTATATTCAATTATTCAAAGTATTTATGTAATAATTCTTAATAATTGTGATGTCAGCAGCAAAGCAGCAAATTCAATCCTTTCAGCTGTCTCACCTTCACATCTTCCTCCTTCCGTTCTTTATAATCATTTATGATCTCCTCAATGTACATACTAGAAGGAACTAGTAAGAGGGCACAGTGTTGCCTCACTTTTTTTTGTAATCAATCCTGTAGTACTCCTCCATTTATGTTAATTTTATATACTGTTAGTTGTAAACTAACCCTCTTCTTTGCAGTCAGCTTGTGCATTCATAATGGTTTTCAAAAGAATGTCCCAATTTAAAAGCTCACAAATATGGTCTGCAAATGGGACTAATTTGGCACCTTAATCTTTCTGGGCAACCCCATTCTAAAATTCTCACGTATTTCAATATATCAATACCACACCAGAATCCTTACAAATTTTAATTATTTTTTAATTAGGCTATGTCAAGGTAATTTTTTTTTTTTTTGCTAGTTGCTTTACGTCGCACCGACACAGACAGGTCTTATGGCGACGATGGGACAGGGTAGGGCTAGGAGTGGGAAGGAAGCGGCCGTGGCCTTAATTAAGGTACAGCCCCAGCATTTGCCTGGTGTGAAAATGGGAAACCACGGAAAACCATTTTCAGGGCTGCTGACAGTGGGGTTCGAACCTACTATCTCCCGAATACTGGATGCTGGCCGCACATAAGCGACTGCAGCTATCGAGCTCGGTATGTCAAGGTAAAAGGTCTTCCCGTGTGAACAGAGGATTTTAGAAAATGGGGCATTTTTGTCCCATTGGCCCTTCTAGGTTTAACAGTTTTACGTTGTATTTCTTTCTTTCTTTCTTTCTTTCTTTCTTTCTTTCTTTCTTGACTGGTTTACCGTCCAGGGTAAGTCTTTCCCTCGGACTCTGCAAGTTAACGTGAGACGTTGGGTCGGGGGGATACAACTGGTGTGGAGGAAAGTACCTCTCTGAGGTGGCCTCACCTACTATGCTGAACAGGGACCTTGTTGGAGGGGAGTTGAAAGATCGGAACGGATACGCAAGAAAGAGGGAAGGAAGCATTTGCCTGGAGGAGAAGTGGGAAACCACGGAAACCACTTCGAGGATGGCTGAGGTGGGAATCGAAGCCTCTTATACTCAGTTGACCTCCCGAGGCTCAGTGGATCCCGTTTAGCCCCCGTACCAGTTTTCAAATTTCGTGGCAGAGCCCGGAATTGAACCCGCGCATCCGGGGTGTGGCAGCTAATCACACTAACCACTACACCACAGAGGCGGCCATTGTATTGTATTCCTTTTTCTCCGGCAATTCAATTAGTCGTACTCTGGGAGTCAGCATATTAAGATTGAACCTAGTTTCTTTAACCGGACGGTTGGGAGACTTTAATTCAGCGGTCATTTATACAGGAGAGATTCTGAAGTGCCCACTTTATCAATCAATTTCTGGCACGAAATAGAACAGCTTCGCTGTAAAGTATGGGGAAACATCACAACAAACGTGTGATATGGAATCCATATAACTACCTTTCCAATGAAACGTTTCATTTCATTCAGTCTGAATTGCCGTATTATTCGTTCCCTGCCCCATTTCAACGTAACATCAAAGCGACACAAACCAGGAGCTATACATTTGCACTCATTTGAACCCATACAAAAATATACGCAGTTCTGAATAGTTTCCATGTTTGATTGCAAACTTCATTGGCAACCCAACTTCAGCTTGCTATCACTCTTTCAAGTGCTACGGACAAAAATGTAACACGATCTATTCTAAGTCAGTTGGATTAAGAATTTTATCATTAGGCTTTCCAAAAGTTTGTATTTTTAACTTGCAAACTCAGGGATGTGAATGTTAAGAGCTGACTGACAGCTTTACAATCATGAGAAACAGCTGCTAGGAGCGCTAGCCCAGAACATCATCAGATAGCGCAAGCCTGGAGGGGTGTATATTACACTTTCATAACTATGATACATGGTACAATGTATGTATTTATTCTTTCATACAGGATCCTCCGTTGCTCAGGCGGCAGCGCGCCGGCCTCTCACAACTGGGTTCCGTGGTTTAAATCCCGGTCAATTCATGTGCGATTTGTGCAGGACAAAATGGAGGCGGGGCAGGGTTTTCTCCGGGTACTGCGGTTTTCCCTGTCATATTTCATTCCAGCAACACTCTCCGTTATCATTTCACTTCATCTGTCATTCATTAATCACTGCCCTATAGGAGTGCGACAGGCTTCGGCAGCTGGCACAGTTCTTATGCTCACCGCTAGATGGGGCTTCCTTCATTCATTCCATTCCTGACCCGGTCGAATGACTGTAAACAGTCTGTGAATTTCATTTCATTCATATAAGGACATGCATAATTAAATTTTTTCGACACAACGTTTGCATCAAATTTGCTAAACTATATAATTTGTAAACACCGGGTACTAAAAAAATAAATAATTACTTCAAATGTTGCCATAAAGTATGAAGTACAAAAATAAAAGACTGTTTTAGGGACTTAACATGTGCAACTCTACTATGATAAATTATTATAAAGTAGAATAATGCCAAATTCTGTGTCATTTATGAAGCAAAACTTCATGTTTTATAATCCTAAACACAGGAAAGTAGGGTTCGATTAAAATAGAATCTCTTCAAGCAACCGTGTTGGTACAAAAGTACACAAATACAAACACACACACACACACACACACAAAATTACTGTGTCAATCCTTATGCCACAGCCTATGTAGCTGTATGTTTCAACTGATACTTGTAGACCAAAAAAGGTAACTGGCGCCTGTAACCAGTAGGCGAGTCAGCAACGTGGGGAAGTATAAGCCGAGTGAGGGGAAGAGACTTACGCCCGCGTGCACAGATATCTCTAGCACGGGCACTGCACTTACGGCGGGCAAGGTTTGACACCCGAAGTCATGCTTCATTTAAGGCATTATTATTTGTGTGTGCGGATTCTTTTATTCATAATATGAAGGATTCTGAAAAATATTACATTCACAGGAAGTAACACCACCGGCTCTTCGTTCAAATATTCTAAATTTTGCATTATATATAATCTATTTTTGGTTGAATTTTGTTGTAAGGAATTGGTTTTGGAAATTATTTTCTCATCTTGGTATAGTTGAATTTACATATATTTTCTGCAGGGTTATCCGTGAGTTAATTTTTGTCGATAGGTTTGTTATTTTATAACCTGGAAATTTAATGTGTTTTTTGTTCATTTCAAAATATTTCATTCACATTATTCACTATACAATATTAAAGAAAATGTGACGTGTCAGTGAATTCCAAATAAGCAAACTTGTGGGCTTGTATAATTTAAATGCATTGCGTATATTGGCTCGTAAAAAATTAAATTAACAACTAGTTAAGAGTGGTGTATTACGAATGGGAAGTAAATAATATGGCAGCCGTTAAGCCATGAGTTATTTACGTTATTTTTCCTTCAACATTCGAATATTTGCCGGAATGACAATAACATTTTTAAATGTACAACTTTCAGTTTATTATGGAAGAAGTGAAGGAATGAAACTACTTGGTTACATATAACATTTTAGATACATTTCTATTTTTTTAAACTCCTGTGTAACTACATCACTGAACGTTAGCACGTACGAGTAAAATTACACTTTAGATAATAGTGATAAAAAATAGTTGCATGTTAGAACAATATAATAAGATAGGTAATACTTATTGTACAGAGGGACATGATTTTACTTTCTATGAGAAGACCGGGTGAGTTGGCCGTGCGGTTAGGAGCGCGCAGCTGTGAGCTTGCATCCGGGAGATAGTGGGTTCGAATTCCTCTGTCGACAGCCCTGAAGATGGTTTTCCATGATTTCCCATTTTCACACCAGGTAGTTTCTTGGGCTGTATCTTAATTAATGCCACGGCCGCTTCTTTCCAACACCTAGGCCTTTCATATATCATCGTCTCCATAAGACCTATCTGTGTCGGTGCAACGTAAAGCCGCTAGCAAAAAAAATATGAGAAGAGTACTTAAGTTATTACAGCGGTGATTATTGTTTTGATGTGGAGTTGTGGAAATAATATTTCAAAGTGCATGATCCTTTATGTGATAAGAGATGGATTACTTACAATAGTATATTAAGACTGGTAATAGCGATTTTAGGTGTTCGTATATTGAGAGGGATTTTATTTCCTTCTTCCGTCACAATTTGTTTACTGAGTGCATTTAAGCTACTGGCGCTGTTAGTGTTTCATGTGGTTGATTTGGGTATCCAATATATAAATTCGCTTTGACTTTAATATATTTTTGAAATATAAATATTGTCTTTCTATGCCAAATGTTTCGTTAAGAATCTCGTGGAGAATTCTACGACCGTACTCTGTGAAGTTTTTATTAAGTCAATCAATGTTATTTACGATGAAGATTTTTTTCAATCGGCTTTCCGTCACACCGACACCGATAGGTTTTATTGGGATAGGAAAGGGCTAGGAGAAGGAAGGAAGGAAGCGGCTGTGGCCTTAATTGAGGCACGGCCCTTTGCTTTTTGAATGACGGGTGTTTCTCTGTGAGATTACGTGGCCATCACGAAGAATCTTATATCTATCACGGTCCGTTCACCTTATCGTATGGCCAAGACCTTATACAATCTTACTTTTAATCATGAAATTAAACAAATGGAAATAATAGCAGGTATAATAAACAATGATTGAACCAGAATTCTCTTTGTCAGTGACTTGTAAGAACCTTCCGTCCAAAGACGTATTTGCAAACGTAAATTCACTCAACTGAATATACGTTAAAGTGTATTTTGACTTACAAGTCCACTATGTAATAATAATAATAATAATAATAATAATAATTTATATTAGTCTGCTTGATTGGTTGAATGGTCATCGTTGAGGCCTTGGGTTCAGAGGGTCCCGGGTTCGATTCCTGGCCGGTTGGGGATTTTAATCGTGTTTGATTCATTTTTCTGGCTCGTGGACTGGGTGTTTTTGTCTGTTCCAACACTTTCCTCTTCATATTCCGACAACACACTACACTACCAACCACCACAGAAACACACAATAGTGATTACATCCTTCGATATCAGGTTGTCGTCAGGAAGGGCATCCGGCCGGAAACTAGGGCCAAATCCACATGTGCGTCACAGTTCGCACCCGCGACCCCACAGATGTGAGAAGAGCGGAAGAAGAAGAATGCTAATTTTATGTTATTTTTTAATGTCATTTCAATAATTGCTATATGCATTATTTAGAGAAGAGTGTCATAATTTTTTACGGCAAGAATTAGCTGCTATTTAAGTACTCGATACCGATCACATCGACCTCACCAAGGTTTGACCCGGTTCTCATGGGATTGGAAGGCCAACAACTAACCGTCTACGCCACTATGGTTAATAGCTATCGCTTTAATAACGCAGACCGTTTCCAAGGACACTGTGGTAAGAAAGATATGTTAGCCCTATTTTAAAAATCGTTATTTATGAAGACTGAACTTCAGGGCTGCGGCCGGTGGAGTTTGGAGCAGCATCACGTAGACAGCCAATTTTATATTTTCACAAAATTAGGCCAAACAAATCAAGTCCTACTGAGATACTATAACGCCGACCGTTGTGCCTGTGTTCATTTAGCAGGACTGCATTACTGCTACATACAAAAGAGCACGCCATTATTGCATAAACAAATATTTCAATTGTGATTTTGACTGCAGTTTTAACAGGAGAGCAAAGCAATCATTCACTTGAATTGCAATCGTCTATTTCAATTCCCATTTCCGGTTCGTAAAGTGAATTATTCAGATTCTGGAAATGAAACTAGCTAACTCAGTTTTAATCCCATCGCAATATATGGATATATTGGAGTACAACGATAGAAAGATCGGCAATAACTAATAGATTATTGATACAATAGCGTTTTCATAACAGGGAAATAGTGTAACGTTAACTTCATTCGCATGTTATATTTTGTGAGTTCTGTGGTGTGTCCAACGTAACATGGGAAGACAGAAACAGCTTGGGTAGATAAAATAACTACAAGTACAGCGTTAAAGGAATAAAGGTATGAAGAGCTTAATTCACTCAGAACTCGATCTAAAACTTCCTCACTTAGACATACAAGAATTTCACCAAATCACTAACCGTTCGTGAGCCCCAGCTCAAAGCATCAAAGTATCTGAAGGGCTTCCAAAACTAATTTTCCTTGGGTACACAAATTTACTCCGTATGCCCCGAATAGCGGAGGAACATAGTTGGTTACCTGCCATATTCAGTGGTACAGGATTGAATTCTGTCACTGTCAATTGGCATTTAAGATTATTTATTTCTCATAACCCTTTACAGAAAATGTATTAACGATTCAAAGAGTCCTTCCTCAGGGCTAAAACAATGTCATTTGGCACTTTAGCTTTTCTTAAAGACGAACGGCTGTCCCAAGGGATCTTAATCTTCTCTCGTATAGGTGTTTAAACCAAAACTCACACATGTATAGTAATATTACTGTGAAGCTGAGGCAGGAAGGAAAATAGGCTGAGAAAGCGGTGAGTGTGGGTTTGATTTAATAAAACAGTACTGGCATATGCTTAGTCTGAAAATAGGAAACCGCGGAATAAATTTATTCTTAGTAGCTGATCTATTGCAGAGCCAAACCTAACGATATTGAAATAATAATAATAATAATAATAATAATAATAATAATAATAATAATAATAATAATAATAAAAATAATAATAATAATAATAGTAATAATAATAATTGTACCGGGTGGTACACCTCCACGCCGCTAATTTAAAATGTGCGCCTGTTGAAACTCCTCTGCTGGAGGAGGGCTGAACTTTATCTACGCTGTTAATTCTTTACCTTCTCAGAAGATGTCATCACGTGGAAAATTTTGAGTTTTTGAACTGTGTCATTTTTGATGTGTTTTTGTTTCGCCTGAAGTAAGAAGTGTAAACTTTCTCTCCTAGAGGACACTACTGAAGATCTACAATAGTGCAACCTAGTGCGGAGTCAAAGAACTATTTTGTTGGAGAAAATTTAATTTCAAGAGTTTGTTCTTTGTTAAATTTCCTTCTGTCATTGTTTAAGTTGGCAATATTTACCCCTTTCTTCCCCTTGTTATGAATGTATCCAATCCCGAAATTCTTCTATTAATTTCTGACCAATCTGGTGTATCTTCCCCCAACTTGTATCGGTTGCGGGGTCCTACCCAATAAAATTATTGTGGGCGGGTGTTTTCATTCCCCTAACGCCTAGAACCTTCCGCGAGAGGATATAAACTGCTGATTTTTGGGTCTCAGCGCCACTTCTGTTCCATCTTTCAGTGTGTTAAGTACATAGCAGGAGGTGGGAAGCGCCTCTTTCTTCGGCAGCGGTCAACAACAAGGTAATGGCCGATTAATAACTTCTTTCTTTGCTAGCTCAGCAGTTTAACTTTCGGGGCGGGTTCTAAGCGTTCAACCATGTAACCTTTTCCTAAAATGTAACTACTCTTTTCATATATTCTCTTTTAAAGCTTCATACTGGGATAGAGAGTGCTAACCCTCTCGAGCTCCCACTCATATTGTTGTGAGGTGAACTTAGTTTTCTCAATCTATTCTTCGTTAACGTAAAACAAATTGTTCTCTTCTTAAGTCACCTCTTTAGTATGGGATTAGCCCTTGTATTAACGGCCTAGGGCCAAGTAGGTCTTAATCAAAGTGTATTAGGAGTGCAAGTTCGCCTCCTCTCAAATTGTTTTAGAGGTCATTTAATTAACCTGCTTTTCATTTAATAGACCTCAGTAGATTGGGTATTTTACCCCTGTGTTTATGTCCGTTGAGGACAGCTTGAAGGTGGAGTTTGGTGTGGCCTGGGAGAGGCTTAAATTAAAGAGCGAGTGGCTCTTTTGGAAACGGAGTGTTGTATGCCTCGAGGAGGCTTTACTGTGTAATTTGGAGCAAGTGCTCCAGGGTTTGATTGGGGTCTTCTGCCCCTTTGTTAAAATTTGTATATCGGAAAGTTGGGCTAGTTGCTCAAGAATTGTGAACTCAGGGCTCGAAGCCCAAATTCTGTAATCCCTGTAATTGTACATTTCAAATTGTGTTTCGGCTACTAAGTACCTGTTCTTTGTTATTACTTAATCTTGAAAAGAAAATATAACCTTGTTAAATTTTACATTAACTTTGATTCCGTAGTTTGAGACCCATTCACGCCCGCACCTTCTTACACCTCTACCTACCACCAAAACACGGTAACAAGTGGTAGCAGAGCGTGGTTGAATGGGTCTCAATTTAGCCCCGTTTGACGGCTAAATATTGTTTTTTCTGAACTCTAACAATTTTCTCAGTTGCTGGAATTTTTCTTGATTTTGTTTCAAAATTGTTCTGTCACCATGCCCGGCCCTCGCGATGTTCTCCATCTTAACTATTTGCGCAAAGAGGAGTTGATCTATGAATTAACTATTAGAAATGTACAATCTGGAGGCACGGTTGCAGTAGACACAAACAAGCTTAGAGAGTCCCTAGATTTGCCCATTTCCATCCCAAATTTGGGAGAGAAAGAAATTGACGACTCTCTTTCCACGATCACGGAGAATATTACTGGTCTAGCTTCTGTAGTTAGTTTTTTTGATGAAAATGATCCGTCTCCTAATCAAATTAAGCGTGTGCAAGGCAGGCTATATCATTTTTCGAATAGGGTTAACGATCTGTTGTCTCTAAAACTGAATGACGTTCAGAGGAAGGAAGCTAGTACGCTCCTGGAAAATATTTCCGAATTATCTAGTAAGGTCACTCTATTGTTGACTGGGGAAGTTCCTCCCAAATCTGATCAACCCACCATAGTGAATGCAGGTAGTGAGGAAGCGCCTCCCAAGGGAGAAGTTAATAGGAAAACCATTGCTGCCCAAACTATCTCTGCCCCATTGGACAACGAGCCTGAACGCCGTACATCGTTGAGTAACATCCGTTCTGAATTAACTTCCTTGCCATTGAAACCTTTACCTACTATGTCACCCGGGTTTAGCAGCTTGCCTCATCCATTGGCAATGTTGCTCAGAGGTATTTCTAAGTTTTCTGTTAATACCACCAGTGATGTAATTTCATTTTTGAGATTTCTAGTTGAATTTCAGGATCATGCCCTTGTGTTTTCTCTTTCTCCATGTCAAATTTTGCAAATCATCTATCCTTATGCTATTGGTATTCTCTCTGATAAAATCGTAAGAGCCATTGCCGAGCAATCATCTATTGAGGATTTCCATGCCCATTTGCTAGCTAACTTCATCCCGGCTAGGGCCAGGTCCTCCCTTATTCAGAAGTACTATTATCGTGTACAGCGCTTGGATGAAAACTTGGCTGATTTCATACAGGACATTAAGTTTTACACTAGGGTGTTTGCCCTTCATTTTCCTGAAGATCAGATTGTACAGGCTATTGTCGAGGGAATTTCACCTCCCTATAGGTCATACTTGTGTTTCGCGGCGTGCCCGCAGACTTTCTCTGAACTCGAAGCGTTGGCCGTCTCAGCGGAAG
Source organism: Anabrus simplex (assembly GCF_040414725.1). Lineage (NCBI taxonomy): Eukaryota > Metazoa > Arthropoda > Insecta > Orthoptera > Tettigoniidae > Anabrus > Anabrus simplex. The sequence continues at coordinate 445,820,644 of NC_090267.1, read as the reverse complement.
GAGTTAGGTACGCCGATTCCTTGCGTGTGGCAAAAGAACCCCCTCCTTTCTTTAGTAACACTCGGCCTCCACCTCGCCGACCAGTCACACCCCGTAAATGTTATGCTTGCGGGTCGCCTGACCATCTTCGCAATAAATGTCCATTGGTCAAAACTAGTAGGGCAAATACTGGAGCTGGTTCAGCGCAAGGCTGTTTTAAATGTGGGGCTTTCTCACATATCGCCAAGAATTGCCCAAACTCAAATAGCACCCCCTCCTGCTCAACTTCCGGTGCAAATTCCAACTATGCCAATAATAAAAAGTGACTAGTGGCTTCGGCTGAGTCGACTAATCCATCTTCCCGAGACTCAGCCCCTAGTAAACAGGTTGTAAATGCAGAGAACGATCAGCCTTAAAATTCATCTTTTGAATGCCCTAAAGAATGTCTTAGGATTGCGGCGGATACCCCCGCACCGGTTCCTTTTCTTAAGATTGAGTTAAATAACGAGCCTATAACAGCTCTCTTAGATTCAGGAAGTGTTTGTTCGATTATTTCGGCTGAATGGTATTCTAAATTGAAAACGGTTTGTAAACTTCCTGACTATGTTTCTTCTCCTGTTCAATACGTATCGGCTAATTCATCTCCATTAGAAATTCTAGGTTCCTTACTGGTCAAAATTCGTATTTTTAAGTTTACATGGAAAGTTAAATTGTTTGTGGCCAAGCAATTGTCTTGCCCCATTATATTGGGAGCTGACTTTATTTCTCACACTGGTCTTGTGCTCGATCTCCAGTCTAGGTCGTGCACATTCAAATTTGCTTCTAATTGTAAAATCCCACTATTAAAGTATAATTCTGTGTCATGTTCTTCTATTTCGCCTACCCAGGATGAGATGTTGTTAGACCTTAGACATCTACCTGAGGAGCAGGCTGATAGTATTCGCAAACTGTGTCAGTCGTTTCCCGAGGTGTTCTCTGATACTCTTGGTGTTACTGACCTTATTGAATACAAAATTGAGGTCACGGATTCGATTCCTGTCCGTTTTCCACCTTATAGGCTATCTCCACCTAAAATGAAGGCTCTGAAAGAAATTATCGATCAGATGTTGAAGGACGGTATTATTAGGCCCTCTAAGTCGGCGTATTCATCGCCTATTTTTCTAGTCCCGAAACCCCAAGGAGGCTTCAGGCCTGTCATTGATTACAGGGCTCTCAATCGGAAGGTGGTGTTGCAATCTGTGCCCCTTCCTGACCTTCATTCTTGTTTTTCATTGTTTCGTAAGGCCAAGTTCTTCACCATCTTGGACTTGAATCAGGCCTATAATCAAATTCCCCTTGCCGAAGAGTCTAAACATCTTACAGCGTTTGCTACGGACTGGAATTTATACGAATACAACCGCGTGCCTTTCGGGCTCCCCACCGGAGCAGCTGTACTCACTAGGCTACTAGATAGGGTCTTCTCCGACATCAAATTTGAGTACTTATATCATTACTTGGATGATGTCGTCGTATTTTCAGAGACTTTTGAAGAACATCTAGCTCATCTGCGAGAGGTTCTCGATCGCCTTCGTAAGGCTGGGTTAACTGTTAAGTTGTCCAAGGTTGCCTTTGCTAAGCCCTCTATGTCTTTCCTAGGGCATATTGTGTCACCTGATGGTGTAGCAGTCGATCATTCTAGAACACAGGCCATCCGTGATTTCAAACCTCCCAAGGACATTAAAGGTATCGCCAGGTTCATTGGTATGGTGAATTTCTTCAGGAAGTTTATTCCTAACTTCGCTAATAGAGCGGCACCCTTAAACCTTCTTCGTAGGAAAGGCATCAAATTTGAGTGGGGACCTTCTCAACAAGCCGCTTTTGAAGACCTTAAATTAGCTCTTTGTAATGCCCCTGTACTTGCTATGCCTGATTTCTCGAAGAAATTCATCGTCCAAACCGACGCGTCGTCGTCAGCAGTAGCGGCAGTCCTTCTTCAAGAGACTGAACTAGGGAGGCGACCCATCGCCTATGCATCTAGGACTTTGTCGGCTCAAGAAGCCAAGTATTCCATTTATGAGCTCGAAGGGTTGGCAGTCTTATTCGCCTTAGAGAAGTTCCGTCTCTATCTGGAGCATGTTAAATTCGACCTGGAGACAGATAATCAAGCCTTAAGCTGGGTCTTAGGTAGGCCGCGTCGTACTGGTCGTATAGCCCGTTGGGCCATCCGTATTTCTGCCTTCCAATTCGATGTCAGGCATATCAGAGGTACTGAAAATGTTGTTGCTGATGGACTCAGCCGTATGTTTTCAAACGACGTTGAGAACCATGAACCGGTCGACCGTTCATCACCTCCCGAGTCCACACTATTTGATGTTAATGCCATTTTAACTGATGCCCCCATGCTCTTTAGGGATATCGAGAAATACCAACGTGAAATCCGACGCTGGCTCCGATAATGGAAACCCTTTCTTCTGGGGAACATGTTGTCCCTTATGTTCTGAGGAATGGTGTTTTATGTTGCCCTTCGAGGCATGACAAGATGATGAATGTTGTTGTTCCAGCGGTTCTTGTACCTATGATCTTCAAGTATTATCATGAGACCCCATTAGGAGGGCATCTTGGTATCTTTAAAACTCGTGAAAAGATTCGTGAAATGTTCATCTGGAAAGGTATGGACGGTGAAATCCGTGAACTAGTAAAGGCTTGTAAATCCTGTTTGATTAGTAAACCCACCATGTCCACCAAGGTAGGCCTTTTGTCTTCGCATCAAGCATCGCGCCCCATGGAACGCCTGTATATTGATTATGTAGGACCCTTCCCCCAGTCGAAGGGAAATGCCAACAAATTCATCCTTGTATGTGTAGATGGTTTTACCAGATTTTCTTGGTTATTTCCGACTAAGCTGGCTACCGCTCAGTCTACCATTACTTGCCTAAATTCTATTTTTGCTTCTTTTGGTCCGTGCCAATATATTGTATCTGATAATGCGAAGGCTTTTACATCTAATTTATTTCGTAAATTCTGTTTTGACTTATCCATCTCTCATGTAACTACTTCTGCGTATTACCCTCAACCATCTCTGGCTGAACGGGTTAATCGTAATCTCAGGTCCGCACTGATTGCCTATCATCATGATGATCATTCCAGGTGGGACACGTCCCTGCATTGGTTAGCTTTTGCTTTGAATTCGGCGGTTCATGAATCACATAAATTCACTCCAGCTTCTTTGATGTTCAAGTTTGTTCCCAACTCGCCGCTCTCTAACCTCTGGTCTCTGAGTGACATTCTACCCGAGACAATAGATCCGGATAATATTAAAGATCTTTGGAAGAAGGCTAAAGCCAATCTTAAAGTGTCTCACGAAAAGGTTAGGGAAAAGTATGATCGTGGACGGAGACCCACCACTTTGAAGGTAGGTGACCAGGTGATGGTCAAGAATTTTGTTCCCGCGGGCAAGCTTGCCCCCAGATTTCATGGGCCATGCATCATTCTCGATTTTCTTACTCCGGTTACATTGTTAGTAAGCAATCCAGCCACCGAGAGGATATTTAGGGTTCACCTGTCACAGGTGAAACCAGTGTAAATTTTGTGTTAACTCGCTTCATATAATTTGATAGGAATATGAAGGTTATATTTTTTTGTGAGTTCCACTCTTAAGGCTTTCTGCTCCTTCTATTATATTCCTCTATATTTAAGCATTTCTTGTAAACCTCCCCCGACTCGTTAACCTGCCATCCTGTCCTTGCCACGGCCATTACCACGCTCCCGTCTCCTGCTCCACTATACACAGTGGCTGGCTTAGATGAAATGCCATGGATATCTGCACGCCGCTGGCCCCTCAATCTCTCTACATGCCTGTGCCCTCAAAAGAAACATGATGGTCCAACACAATTCTGCCGCCTAGCTTTAATGTTTCAGTGCCCCCGCAGCCGCGCGGCGCGGTGCCACGTCTGGGTTCGAGGACGGGCCCCCTTGGCCCCAGCGAGGACGACATGCGCACGGCGAGCCGGAGCTCTCCTCCCGGCCAAGGCTGATGTGCGGCGCACGACCTGCTACTTGCCCGCAGCCTGTATATCTTCACCGCGGGCGCGGCGTGTTTCAACACCACTGCTCCCCTCATAGTGCGGGCGAGCGGTATCTCAGGGTACTTGAGGGGTCCGAGCGGCCTCCTTTTGGACGCAAGCTGCAACGGCCGGTCTGGCCATCCAACTTAGCCTACATCAACTACATAGACATTCCTGTTCAACCTTAATACCGTTTCATGGGAATTCAACAGCAATTTTTGGTGGACATTGCAAAATTTTCCTTCACTTTTAAGTATTAAAAGTTTACCCTCGGAATTCTACTTCTACAAACTTACAAACTATTCTTCATCTGCAACAACAAAATTTTGAAACTAAATCAAAACAAATTAAGAAAACCTTATACATTTTTTTGGCAATTAATCTCCATATCTACATCAAAACTTGGACCTTGTTTTCAAACAATTTCATGTGTCACCCCTGGTGGAATTTTTTGGGGGGGAGGTCTGTACCGGGTGGTACACCTCCACGCCGCTAATTTAAAATGTGCGCCTGTTGAAACTCCTCTGCTGGAGGAGGGCTGAACTTTATCTACGCTGTTAATTCTTTACCTTCTCAGAAGATGTCATCACGTGGAAAATTTTGAGTTTTTGAACTGTGTCATTTTTGATGTGTTTTTGTTTCGCCTGAAGTAAGAAGTGTAAACTTTCTCTCCTAGAGGACACTACTGAAGATCTACAATAGTGCAACCTAGTGCGGAGTCAAAGAACTATTTTGTTGGAGAAAATTTAATTTCAAGAGTTTGTTCTTTGTTAAATTTCCTTCTGTCATTGTTTAAGTTGGCAATATTTACCCCTTTCTTCCCCTTGTTATGAATGTATCCAATCCCGAAATTCTTCTATTAATTTCTGACCAATCTGGTGTATCTTCCCCCAACTTGTATCGGTTGCGGGGTCCTACCCAATAAAATTATTGTGGGCGGGTGTTTTCATTCCCCTAACGCCTAGAACCTTCCGCGAGAGGATATAAACTGCTGATTTTTGGGTCTCAGCGCCACTTCTGTTCCATCTTTCAGTGTGTTAAGTACATAGCAGGAGGCGGGAAGCGCCTCTTTCTTCGGCAGCGGTCAACAACAAGGTAATGGCCGATTAATAACTTCTTTCTTTGCTAGCTCAGCAGTTTAACTTTCGGGGCGGGTTCTAAGCGTTCAACCATGTAACCTTTTCCTAAAATGTAACTACTCTTTTCATATATTCTCTTTTAAAGCTTCATACTGGGATAGAGAGTGCTAACCCTCTCGAGCTCCCACTCATATTGTTGTGAGGTGAACTTAGTTTTCTCAATCTATTCTTCGTTATCGTAAAACAAATTGTTCTCTTCTTAAGTCACCTCTTTAGTATGGGATTAGCCCTTGTATTAACGGCCTAGGGCCAAGTAGGTCTTAATCAAAGTGTATTAGGAGTGCAAGTTCGCCTCCTCTCAAATTGTTTTAGAGGTCATTTAATTAACCTGCTTTTCATTTAATAGACCTCAGTAGATTGGGTATTTTACCCCTGTGTTTATGTCCGTTGAGGACAGCTTGAAGGTGGAGTTTGGTGTGGCCTGGGAGAGGCTTAAATTAAAGAGCGAGTGGCTCTTTTGGAAACGGAGTGTTGTATGCCTCGAGGAGGCTTTACTGTGTAATTTGGAGCAAGTGCTCCAGGGTTTGATTGGGGTCTTCTGCCCCTTTGTTAAAATTTGTATATCGGAAAGTTGGGCTAGTTGCTCAAGAATTGTGAACTCAGGGCTCGAAGCCCAAATTCTGTAATCCCTGTAATTGTACATTTCAAATTGTGTTTCGGCTACTAAGTACCTGTTCTTTGTTATTACTTAATCTTGAAAAGAAAATATAACCTTGTTAAATTTTACATTAACTTTGATTCCGTAGTTTGAGACCCATTCACGCCCGCACCTTCTTACACCTCTACCTACCACCAAAACACGGTAACAATAATAATAATAATAATAATAATCCCCAGCCTGTTTTCCAGTCACTCGACCGGGTCAGTGTATAGGAATTATGAAAGCTGCCGAATCCTGTCGCAATCCTCAGGGGCAATGATAAATGACTGGCAGATAAAATGAAATGATATTGGAGAGTGTTCCTGGAATGAAAGATGACAGTGAAAACCGGAGTACCCGGAAAAAACCTGTCCCACCTTTGCTTTGTCGAGCACAAATCTCAGATGGAGTGACCGGAATTTGAACCACGGAATCCAGTGACAGGCAGCGGATATCGTGGGTGTTATTCTACCGCCTCCACACACAGGGGATCGCCCAGGTGCCTTTCACTGAGTCACTCCAAAATTTAGGGTAGAGGGAAGTATATATATATATACTTTTGTCGCACCGACACAGATAGTCCGGCTCCATGGCTAAATGGTTAGCGTGCTGGCCTTTGGTCACAGGGGCCCCGGGCTCAATTCCCGGCAGGGTCTGGAATTTTAACCTCAATTGGTTAATTTCGCTGGCACGGGGGCTGGGTGTATGTGTCGTCTTCATCATCATTTCAACCTCATCACGATACGCAGGTCGCCTACTGGAGTCAAACCAAAAGACCTGTATCTGGCGAGCCGAACTTGTCCTCGGACACTCCCGGCACTAAAAGCCATACGTCATTTCATTTTTACCGACACAGATAGGTCTTATGGCGACGATGGGACGGGAAAGGTCTAGGAGTGGATACTGGCCGGACTTAAGCGACTGCAGCTATCGAGCTCGGTGGAAGTATTTTTGTGATACCAATAAGTCTGTGATAAATCTTTGAATAAGTATCATGGACTTCCCTATTACAGACTAAGCATTTAACATTTTACTAGTTTACTGGTTTTTCAACATATGCCCCTACCTACTTGCATTGGTCTTCATCACTATACCTCGGATTTGTAGTTGGTAATAGGTTAGATTGCAAAGTAATTTGGTTTGTAGGGAGTGTCATGCAACCCGTTGTACCATAATGTAGGAAGAGTAGTATAAAGTCAAGGAGTTCTATAGGCTGTACCCCTAATATCGATGCAAATCTCATAGCATAACCGTTGTACAGTGTAGGGTATACTTGTTACAGGCTTAAGTAAGTTTGCATTCTAACCTATCAGTACCTAATAATCCCGACTCTATTCATTACTCTAGCGGACACATGATACGTATTCAAAGATTTATCACTATTTATCTCGAACATACCTCCCTTACCCTACTTAGGTTCGGCACATCAAGTACTGGGACTGTACAGTATATTTCTCGTTTTGACGTAAATACGTTTTATGACTTTAGGTCATCGGAAAATTTGTCACGAAATTAACGATACACGGTGTATGACTCCAGCCAGAACAGTATGACAACTTACCTACTATTGATATAAACCCGTCCAGGCGGTAGAAACGTCACCTGACAAGGAATGACCGCGAGTCAGATACACGTACGGTGCATGTAGTATCAGTGAGTATACTGTCCGTGTGTAGAATGGGGAAGGCGCGCGATCTATCTAAGTTTGACCGAGGACAGACTGTGATGGCGCGGAGTCCCGGCACGAGCATTTCGGAAACTGCACGTTTTGTCGGGTGTTTGAGGAGTGCTGTGGTGAATGTCTTCAACAGTTGGCGAACCCAAGGTGAAACCACTTCCAAACGTCGAGGGGTTTGGCGACCACCCCTCATTACAGATGTCGGACGTCGTAGGCTGGATAGACTGGTAACAGGACAGGCGGCGGACTGTGGTGGAACTAACATCAGACTTTAATGTTGGACAGAGTACAAGTGTGTCTAAACACACAGTGCACCGAACACTCCTAAGAGTGAACCTCCGCAGCCGACGACCCATGCATGTGCCAATGTTAACACCACGACATCGGCAACTAAGAATGAAATGGACACGTGGCCATCGTCACTGGACGTTGGCGCAGAGCGTCGCATGCTCCGATGAATCTCGATACCTTCTTCTTCCTGGTGATGGTGGTGTGGGAATCCGTCGACTTCCAAAGAGAATTTTGGCACCATTTTTTATTAGCTACATCTTTATGCAAGGCACATTCAGAAGATCCTCCCCAACTCGCCTCTAACCTTCACCTACACCTGCTCGATTCCTTCACGAATAAAGTATCCGTCGACTTGCGTCATGTTGCAAGGCCACGAGTGTGATGGAGTGGTTCGAGGAACACAGTGGCGAGTTGTAATTGATGTTCTGGCCCCCCAACTCGCCAGATCCTAACCCGATTGAACATGTCTGGAATGTGATTGAATATGGCGTCAGAGGTCATCGCTCTCCTCTCCGGAATTTACGGGAATTACGTGACTTGTGTGTGGTACCAACTCCCTCCAGCGACCTACCAAGGCCTCATTCCTTCCATGGCAAGATGCGGCGCCCCTGTTGTCCGTGCCAAAGTTGGACATAGCGGCTATTAGTTAGGTGGTAATACTGTTCTGGTTGATCAGTGTGTTGATGGATGACCATGACTGAGAAGCATTATTTTATTCATGGTAGTTTCATAGGCCCCGAATCGGTTTCCTCCTCCCCATGCCCTGAATCCTACATTTGTCGACTCCTAAATCCATGCACATGTCTATCGAAAACGATTCGTTAGATTCAAATAAATTATCATCAATTCGAGTTTCATTTATTGAAAGACCTATTTAAGACCCAAAGTGAATTTTGGCACCATTTTTTATAACCTACATATTTATGCAAGGCACATGTCAAAAGATCTTTCCGAACTCGCCTCTAACCTTCACTTTGCCCTGATCGACTCCTTCGTGAACAGAGAAACAAAGGACAAACTGGGATTCGTCTCTACTTTGAATATGATCATACCAGCGATACTGCTTCTCTTGAAGTTTCTCGCCGATATGGGTTACCTTAAACGTTCCACGCAGCGGTTCATTTCAGAGTCAATCTTTCAATGTGACACGAGCAGACCACCGTAGTATAAGCATCTCCATTTCATTAAATTTTTGATAACTGTTTCACTTCACTTAGATTCTTCTTTCCACAGTAAATTCAAACTCAGGTAAATGCTACTGAATGGAGAATCATCTGATGAATTTATACTGTTGAACAAACCGAAATATCGGCATTTTAACTATGTAAATCAGAGGTTGCCAATTAATAAGGGCTCAAGCGCCACATTGGAAAACTTAGGTATGATCGCGGGATGCACTTTAATCATAGAACAATTTTCGTGAAATTCCGCCAACAGAACAGAGGTATTAGTATGAAATATTATGCATAGTTTAATTGAAATGAAGGTTTATTAATTTTAATTGCTTAAAACACTATTCTACAATTGCATAGAAGAGTGAGCCGGTCCCGTGGTGTAGGAGTAGCGTGCCTGCCTCTCGCCCGGAGGCCCCGGGTTCGATTCCCGGCCAGGTGAGGGATTTTTCTCCCTACCTGAGGGCTGGTTCCAGGTCCACTCAGCCTACGTGAATAGAATTGAGGAGCTATCTGACGGTGAGATTGCGGCCCTGGTCTCAAAAGCCCAGGATAACGGCCGAGAGGATGCGTCGCGCTGACCACAAGACCCCTCGTAATCTGCAGGCCTTTGGGCTCAGCAGCGGTCGCTGGGAAGGCCACAGCCATTTCAAGGGCGTTAAGTGGCGTTGGATTTGGTTTGGTATAAAAGAGTGAAATTAAACACCATTATACTCAGGACAATTGAATTTCGAAAAAGAGCACCCAACAATGTCAGTTCATTTGAATTAATATTTGACATGTGACAAAACAAAAAGGAAAATGCCTAAAGAAAACTGAAATTAATATTGTAGTCAAAACAAAAATTAAAGAAGGATAATTTAGTGGGAGCCTCCTTGGATCAGGCGACAGCGCATCAGCCCCTCACCGCAGAGTTCCGTGGTTCAAATCCGGTCACTCCATGTGAGATTTGTGCAGGACAAAGTGGAAGTGGGGCAGGTTTTACTCCGGGTACTCCGGTTTTCTCTGCCATCATTCATTCCAGCAACACTCTCCACTGTCCATTTCATTTCATTTCATTTCATTTCATTTCATTTCATTTCATTTCATTTGTCAGTCATTAATCATTGCCCGAGAGGAGTGCGACAGGCTTCAGCAGCCGGCACAATTCCTATCCACGCCGGAAGATGGGGGCTTCATTCATTCCATCCAGAACCGGTCCCTGACTGGAAAACAGCTTGTAGGTTTTCATTTTCAATTTAGTAGGAGTAGTGTGAAGGGAACAACGATACACAGTTGTAAGAGCCTTAAAATCCCAGCAATGTGCCTACTTCCAGGAGTACTTCCCTGAAATGATCTTCGAGTGTGCAGCGCTGTGTGCTAGCCGGTGCTACCAAAGAAAGAAGAACGAAGAATTGAAAACGTTTCTTATACCAACAACATTTAAAGTATTTTTGGTATTAATTAAATGCTACTTTGCATAAAATGCCCACAGTGCGGTTCGCATGGAGCTGAAAATTTGGTATGGATCTCGTAGCCATTTTTATATGGTTAAGACCTAACATTGGCATTGGTGAGAGCTCATTTTCCACTGAATTTTGGGTTTTAATTTTCTTTAGATAAAGGTAAGGGTGTATTCTGCCCGAAGGCAGGTCCGAACCTCCGCAGAGGTGTGCCTAAGCCGGAGTTTACGTACGGTAGGGTGGCCAGTTCCATCCGCTCCTCGATTCCCTTACCCCGCACCAACAGCGCGGGGCAACCCATCCAAATCTTGACCACGCCCAATGTTGCTTAACTTCTGAGATCTCACGGGATCCGGTGTTTCAACACGGCCGTTGAAATTGCCGTTGGCAATATGTTTAAATCAAAAATAATCTATTCAGACCAAGTGAAAATGAAAAACTACAACCTGCTTTCCAGTCATTGACCGGGTCAGGAATGGAATCAATGAAGCAGATATAGGGGTCGATGGGGTCGCCACTCCCAAAGTGATTTATTGATGACTGATAGATGCTATGAAATGAGAATGGAGAGTGTTGCTGGAATGAAAGATGACAGGCAAAAACCGGAGTACCCGGAGAAAAACCTGTCGCGCCTCCGCTTTGTCCAGCACAAATCTCACATGGAGTGACCGGGATTTGAACCACGGTATGCAGCGGTGAGAGGCCGACGCGCTGCCGTCTGAGCCACGGAGGCCTCATTTAGTTCTATACCTCTTATCTTTAAATCGTTAGAAACCGAGTCTAACTTTCGTCGTCTTGGTCCCCTCTACTTCTCTTACCCTCCATAGTAGAGTCCATTATTCTCCTAGGTAACCTATCCTCCTCCATTCGCCTCACATGACCCCACCACCGAAGCCGGTTTATGAGTACAGTTTCATCCAGCGAGTTCATTCCGAAATTAGCCTTTATCTCCTAATTCCGAGTACCCTCCTGCCATTGTTCCCACCTGTTTGTACCAGCAATCATTCTTGCTACTTTCATGTCTGTTCCTTCCAACTTATGAATAAGATATCCTGAGTCCACCCAGCTTTCGCTCCCGTAAAGCAAAGTTGGTCTGAAAACAGACCGATGTAAATATAGTTTCGTCTGGGAGCTGACTTCCTTCTTACAGAATACTGCTGATCGCAACTGCGAGCTCAATGCGTTAGCTTTACTACACTTTGATTCAATCTCACTTACTCTATTACCAACCTGGGACAACATACAACCTAAGTACTTGGAATTATCAACCTGTTCTAGCTTCGTATCACCAATCTGACATTCGATTCTGTTGAATTTCTTACCTACTGACATCAATTTAGTCTTCGAGAGGCTAATTTTCATACCATACAAGTTCCAAGATATTAGACTGCAGGCTTTCGGCACAGTCTGCCATTAAGACCAAGTCGTCAGCATAGGCCAAACTGCTTACTACATTTCCACCTAACTGAATCCCTCCCTGCCATTTTATACCTTTCAGCAGATGATCCATGTAAACTACGAACAGCAAAGGTGAAAGATTACAGCCTTGTCTAACCCCTGTAAGTACCCTGAACCAAGAACTCATTCTACCATCAATTCTCACTGAAGCCCAATTGTCAACATAAATGCCTTTGATTTTTAATAATCTACCTTTAATTCCAGTATAGTGAAAATCTTTTCCCTCGGTACCCTGTCATATGGTTTCTCTAGATCTACGAAACATAAATACAACTGCCTATTCCTCTCGTAGCATTTTTCAATTACCTGGCGCATACTGAAAATCTGATCCTGACGGTCTCTCTGTGGTCTGAAACCACACTGGTTTTCATCCAACTTCCTCTCAACGACTGATCGTACCCTCCCTTCCAAGATGCCAGTGAATACTTTGCCTGGTATACTAATGAATGAGATACCTCGATAGTTGTTGCAATCCTTCCTGTTCTCTTGCTTATAGATAGGTGCAATTACTGCTTTTGTCCAATCTGAAGGTACCTTACCAACACTCCACGCTAATTTGACTACTCTATGAAGCCATTTCATCCCTGCCTTCCCACTATACTTCACCATTTCAGGTCTAATTTCATCTATTCCTGCTGCCTTATGAAAATGGATTTTTTTACCATCCTTTCCACTTCCTCAGGCATAATTTCACCAACATCATTTTCCTCCTCCCCATGAGCTTGGCTGTTTGCAACACCACCAGGATGATTTCCTTTAACATTGAGAAGATGTTCAAAATATTCCCTCCACCTCTCCAATGATTCCCTGGGATCTATTATGAGTTCACCTGAATTACTCAAAACACTGTTCATTTCCTTTTCCCCTCCCTTCCTAAGATTCTTTATTACTGTCCAGAAAGGTTTCCCTGCTGCTTGACCTAGCCTTTCCAGGTTATTACCAAAATCTTCCCATGACTTCTTTTTGGATTCAACAACTATTTGTTTCGCTCTGTTTCTGTACAAATCCCTGTCTGCCTCGGACCTTGTTTGGAGCCATTTCTGATACGCCTTCTTTTTACGTTTACAAGCTAGTCTCACTTCATCATTCCACCAAGATGTTCGCCTTTTCCTATCTTTACACACAATTTTTCCTAGGCATTCACTTGCTGTTTCTACTACAGCATCCCTGTATGCCACCCATTCGCTTTCTATATCCTGAAACTGCTTACTGTGTACTGTTCGAAACTTCTCCCTAATCATATCCATGTACTTCTTTCGAATTTCCTCGTTCTGCATATTTTCTACCCTTATTCGTTTGCAGACAGATTTCACATTCTCTACCCTAGGCCTAGAGATACTTAGTTCACAACAGATCAGATAGTGGTCTGTATCATCGAAAAATCCGCGAAAAACTCGTACATTCTTAACAGATTTCCTGAATTCAAAGTCTGTTAAGATATAGTCTATTATGGATCTGATACCCCTAGCCTCCCATGTGCAGCGGTGAATAGCCTTATTCTTAAAGAATGTGTTCGGAACAGCTAAACCCATACTAGCACAGAAGTCCAGCAAACGCTTCCCATTCCCATTAGCTTCCATATCTTCCCCACATTTAACAATCACCCTTTCGTACCCTTCAGTTCTATTCCCAACTCTCGCATTGAAATCACCCATTAGCACTATTCTATCCTTGGTGTTGACCCTGACCACGATGTCACTCAATGCTTCACAAAACTTGTCAACTTCATCCTCATCTGCACCCTCACATGGTGAATACACGGACACAATTCTTGTCCTAATTCCTCCAACTGACCAATCTACCCACATCATTCGCTTATTTACGTGCCTAACCGAAACTATGTTGCGTGCAATGGTATTCCTGATAAAGAACCCTACCCCAGACTCTGCCCTTCCCTTTCTAACACCCGTCAAGTACACTTTATAATCTCCTATCTCTTCCTCACTATCTCCCTTTACTCGGATATCACTTACTCCTAGCAGATCCAGATGCATCATCTTTGCTGACTCAGCCAGTTCTAACTTCTTTCTTCCATAAGCCCCATTAATATTGATAGCTCCCCACCGAATTCCATTTCGTTCGCCAAGTTGTTTCCAAGGAGTCCCTCGCCTGTCAAATGGGAGTGGGACTCCATTACTCCCATAGGTCCGAGACTTGCTTAAAATGTTCTGAGCTCGATAAATTCATGAAGCAGGATGCTACCCTACTTGCACATAGTCCAAGTGAGGATCTCTCCTCTAACGGGTTATGGACCACCCGTGAATTGTATAGTCCTAGCCGCCTGAGCACAAGGAGGGCCACGACTCAGAATTTGTACAAGATGCCCACTCCCATTCCATAGCAACTGGTATCCCGACTCTCAGGACCAATTACTAGGCCACTCAGCTGTTACGCATTGTTCACGAACTAGGACGTGACTACAGTAACCCACAAAATTAATGCATATTTAAACGAGCTATGAAATATTTTTTCACATTTATTAAAATATATTTTTTATTAAACGATTCCTCGTGGGCCACAAATTATGGCGTCGCAGGCCGCCATTTGGAAACCCCTGACGTAAATAATTTAACGGAGAGAATCCTGTCATTCACACGACAATTACTCCTCTTTCATTCCAGGATCGCCTCTTTAGTGCTCAAACAATTACACGTTGCGCATTCGTTGTCCCATTATCGATTCAGATTTCAATATCAGATTGTCTATGTGAATTTTGTGTGCTAGGATATAAAATGATTGTCTAGGATCTCTGCTTTCCCTGGCAATTTTATCGCAGTCATATTTCGTATTAGTGCATTTCTCATGACCCCAGGCGTGTGAGATAGGGATCGGTACGAAATACTTCCTTGTACCTTAGTGCAATTTAGAACTTTATCTTCTAACCGGATATTTTGCTGGATGAAAGTTAAATAGCTTCCTTATTTTGAACAATTTCCAGGCGGCAAACTGACAGAATACTACGCCAGTGACCGGCCGGGTTGTGACGTCACACACTTGCCTGTTCAAATAATTGACATTCTGCGGAGTTCAATACATTGCAGATGTGAGTGGGTGTGGTCAAAACAAATGTTCATCCGAGTTCATTCTGACTGATGATCACATGTTAGAAAGTTTAAAATATATGATCCTGCGCAACTTCAAAATGGTAAGCATATACTAATTTAGAAGAAAAGTCCAAGTTTCCCACAGCTGTCTACTATGGAAACAGGCTTTCACTATTTTACGTAAAATGGTTGATGTTACCCTACTTACGACGTGATAATATGGATCTAGAAATCTGTGTTGAATTTTAATATTAGACTTGTGGAGAAAATGGTGTATGATATTTCCCAAAAACGCGTTTGGACACTAATTAGGAGCAAGTACGCATAACATTGTTTAAAATGTTGGTAATCGAAATTCTGTACTACATTGCTGATAATAGAAGCGAGTTCATTCGATGTTTTAATACGTTCCTTTATTAGTAATAACATTCACTTCCATGGCACGTTCCGAAGTTTAAGTCAGAGCCTTCCTTGGAATAGGCCTCCTGGGGGTGGGGGCTCTAGAGGCGACTAAAAGGGATCCCAGGGCCTCTGAACATTGGAGCGTAGGTTGGCAACCACGGGGCCCAGGCTGAGTCCTGGTATTGCTTCCACTTACTTGTGCCGACCTCCCTTGGTCAACTCTTGTTCTTTTCTGACC
Source organism: Anabrus simplex (assembly GCF_040414725.1). Lineage (NCBI taxonomy): Eukaryota > Metazoa > Arthropoda > Insecta > Orthoptera > Tettigoniidae > Anabrus > Anabrus simplex. Next base: position 445,805,118 of record NC_090267.1, on the reverse strand, counting down.
CTGAACGTATAAGTTTTGGGAATCCTAGGGAGTCTTTCCTTTCCACACCATTCGTAGCCCTTACCTTTCTTTGGCTGATATATTCATTTCTCGAAGTGTCCGACCCCTTAAATGGTTTCTCTCTGATTAGTGTTATATACAGGACGGGTGCCTAGTTGTAATTCCTCTTAAAACACTAATCACCATCACCACCTTCCTTGCATCTTGCACGGAACTGACACCTGCTGAGGCAGTTTGCAGCAATTAAGTCCGCTAGTAATATGATTTTGGTGACACTGATCTTATGAATGAATGAATGGATGAATAAATGAATGAATGAATGAATGAATGAATGAATGAATGAATGAATACTGATCTGCATTTAGGGCAGTCACTCAGGTGGCAGATTCCCCATCTGTTGCTTTCCTAGCCTTTTCCTAAATGATTTCAAAGAAATTTGAAATTTATTGAACATCTCCCGTGATAAGTTATTCCAATCCCTAACTCCCCTTCCTATAAATGAATATTTGCCCCAGTTTGTCCTCTTGAATTACAACTTTATCTTCATATTGTGATCTTTCCTACTTTTATAAACGCCACTCAAACTTATTCGTCTACTAATGTCATTCCATGCCATCTCTCCGCTGACAGCTCGGAACATACCACTTAGTCGAGCAGCTCTTCTTCTTTCTCTCAGTTCTTCCCAACCCAAACTTTGCAACATTTTTGTAACGCTACTCTCTTGTCGGAAATCGCCCAGAACAAATCGAGCTGCTTTTCTTTGGATTTTTTCTAGTTCTTGAATCAGGTAATCCTGGCGAGGGTCCCGTACACTGGAACCATACTCTAGTTGGGGTCTTACCAGAGACTTATATGCCCTCTCCTTTACATCTTCACTACAACACCTAAACACCCTCATAACCATGTGCAGAGATCTGTACCCTTTATTTACAATCCCATTTATGTGATTACCCCAATGAAGATCTTTCCGTATATTAACACCTAGATACCAACAATGATCCCCAAAAGGAACTTTCACCCCATCAACGCAGTAATTAAAACTGAGAGGACTTTTCCTATTTGTGAAACTCACAACCTGACTTTTAACCCCGTTTATCAACATACCATTGCCTGCTGTCCATCTCGCAACATTTTCGAGGTCACGTTGCAGTTGCTCACAATCTTGTAACTTATTTATCACTCTATAGAGATTAACATCATCCGCAAAAAGCCTTACCTCCGATTCCACTCCTTTACATATATCATTTATATATATAAGAAAACATAAAGGTCCGATAATACTGCCTTGAGGAATTCCCCTCGTAATTATTACAGGGTCAGATAAAGCTTCACCTACTCTAATTCTCTGAGATCTATTTTCTTAGTTATTCTGCATAAGAAGTGGACGTAGAAGAATTCTGAAACCTACTATAGGGTTACGAATCTCATTCTGTCTCCGAAGATAGACCTAAAATAATAATATTTGGTATGTTACATACGTTATTCTTTTAAAAGAATTGTAGTTGATCACTTTAATTGTTCTCAATTTATTGTTAAGTATTCAATTTTAAGCTCACTGTTTCTTCGGTGTTAATATAAGGAACGACCTTCATTGCGGTAATCATATTAACGAGCGTGTGAAGGGTTACAGACCTCTTTACATGGTTATGAGAGTACTTGGGGTTTTTATTAAGGATGTAAAGTAGATGGTGTATAAATCTCTGGAAGATCACAATTACGGTATCGTTCCACTGTACGGGACTCACAATAGGACTACTTACAGTAATACGTTAACTGGAAAAGATCCAAAGGAAAGCACCACCACTTTTTCTGGGTGATTTCTGACAAAGGAATAGTGTTAACGAAAGTGTTGCAAACTTTGGTCTGGGAAGACTTGGGAGTAAAGAAACGAGCTGTTTGACTAAATGGTATGTTCCGAGCTCTCAGTGGAGCGTTGGTGTGGAATGACATTAGTAGAGGAATAAGCTTGAGAGCAGTTTTTAAAAGTAGGCTATCATAATATGAAGATAAAGTTGGAATTCAAGAGGACAAATTGAGGTAAATATTAATTTATAGGACGAGGACTAAGAGATTGAAATAAATTATCAAGGGAAATGCTCGATAAATTCCCAAGTTATTTGAAAACGTTTCAGTATTGTTTTCTTACAACTCGCTTGACGTCGCACTAACGGAGATAGGTCTTATAGCAACGATGGGATAGAAAAGGCCTAGAAGTCGGAAGGAAGCGGCCCTGGCCTAAATCAGGTACATCCCCAGCATTTGTCTGGTGTTAAATGAGATAGAATGGAAAACTACCATCAGGACTGCCGACGGTGGGGTTCGAACTCACTATATTCCGGATGTAAGCTCACAGCTGCGCGCTCCTAACCACGGCCAATTCGCCCGGTTATAAAAAGTTTAGTTAATAAGGAATCTGCCACCTGGACAGCAGCCCTAAATGTACATCATTGATTGATTGATTGATTGATTGATTGATTGATTGATTGATTGATTGATTGATTGATTGATTGATCATCTGGCCCAGTTTCACAGCTGGATGGCCTTTCGGACGCCAACCGTATATGGAGGGGTATATTCACTGTTGCGTACTTCCATGGTGGTCGGTGGTTTGATATGTTGTAGGGGAAGAAAAGTACATTAGGACTGCCAAAAACACCCAGTCCGCGAGTCAGATAATTAAACATACGCAGTCAAAATTCCCGGCTCGGTCAGGAATAGAACCCAAGCTCCCCCGAACAAAAATTTAGTTTGTTTACCATGTAGCCAAGCACGTTAATGTTTGTGTACAACTTTTATTTTAATTTTATTGTTGTGATACGATGAACGATGTTTTTTTTATATGGAAAGCTTACAAGAATTCTCTTGAAATAATTCTGTGGAAATTTGGAGCTGAAAGGCAAAACCGATCAGAGCTATTCCTCACATATGGCTTCGTGATGGAAGCTGAAGTGGTCGGAACTGAAAGAACGAGTTATTCGAGCTCAGATTTCATATCCTTCGAAATAACTCCCGGGTAAACTTCTATAGGTATAATATTCTGAAATTTCCTCTAGAGAAAAATACGGTGGATGATACGGGAAACCTTTATAATGAACCTACTCCTCCAGAAGAAGTAATATGAGATCCCAGACAATATATATCTTGCTTGCTAGCTTGCCTACTTAATAACATATCTGGCAAGGAGATTTCTCCAGTGAAACATCGTCCCTTCAGTGAAGTATGCCTCGCAAATTTTTGGCACCAGGTATTGCCTGGCCTTCCTCTTCCTCTGTGTTCGAATCTAAACTTCCCAATATTTCTGTCACCCAAATTCATTCTCCCTAAAAGTTACTATTTAAAATCACACCTGTAATGCCATGTGAATAATATGCTATTTGGTTTCGATTTTGTATATTTATAAAGAAACCAACAATTCGTAATAATCCACAATTTAGTTCCGTTTCTTGTTCGCATGTGGTAAGGTGTTCGTTATTCTTGATTACATTTAAATCTGCTGTCCTACCGAGTGGGGTGGCCGCGCTATGGAGCCAAACTCTGAGTTTGAGAAACGAGTGGGTCCGAACTCCACCGCCGGGTGTCCTGAGAATAGATTTCTGTGGTTTCCCAGTTTCACTTCCAGTTAAATGCCGGGCCACGTCCTATCCATAGGACGCAGCCGATTCCTTTCACCTCATTACCCAAGTGTGACCCGTTGCGCGGAAAAGGACCTAAAGACGGATTTTTTTATTTTTTTCAGGTTTTGTAGTTTTTTAATTGGCATAAGATACTGGGTATTAAAAAGAAGAGTTCATGCTTATGCTAAGGCTGTTTGTTTCAACCTCCGATGGGCTATAAAATAGGAACATTGACATAACAATATGATTCTATCACTAAAGGTTTACTAGTTTCATACTTATTTTTCCACATAATCGCGAAAACGATTTAGGCATTTGTCGTATCGTGACACCAGCTTTACGATCCCTCTGAGAGAAGTCTGCCGCCAGTGATGTAATGCGCGTCTGGACAGCCTCCTACTCCGTATGGTCCACCAACAAGACATCTTTATGGTCCCAAAATACGGCAGGCATTGTTTTCCTGTGCCTCAGTGTCAGTTTAAACTTTCTTGGCTCGTTTGGAAAAGAAGGATGCATCCACTGCTTAGACCATGGCCTCTCAAGGTGCATACACCAGTACATTGCGATGTGCACGGTGCAAAAGACGACTTCGCTTGGTTGACTAGAATGCAGAGCCACACTCCTCGATTTGGAGCAATAGCGCTGTCTCTCTCGTTCCCCACGTCTGTCTCGTTCGCTCCTCTTGTCTCCTCCTTCCTCACTTGCCCCTCACTAGCCGAGTGGCCCAGAGACGAAGCGTTGGTCCAATCCGAGCCGAGTGGGACCGATGCACTGTGCACATGAACTCTGCACCTCAGTTTGCACGCGTGATATTTTGGGCGTTTGAGAGGCCCTGGCTTAGATCATTGATTTCTGGAGTGTCATGGACCAAAGTTTCATAGCCAGTAAGGGTAGACAAAAACATTTCCTCCTCACTATGGTAACGCGTGAAAAACATTACGGCTGACGCCATTCGATGAGTTTTGTGATCGTCCATCAACATTGTGGCGACCCAACGTGAACACAGTTTCCAGTATCCTACGTGTTGAGTCACAATTGAGTACAGAGAAGACCTTGAAATGTCTGGGATTTTTCTAGAAAGCTCATTGATCGTAAACCTCCATTTGCGGCTTATAAACGAACTTCAGGAGGCTCTCGAGACGCGCATTATCATACTGGCGGCAGACTTCATTGCAGAGGACATAGGAAAGCTGGTGTCACGGTATGATAAATGCCTAAATCGTTTTGGAGATTATGTGGAAGAAAGTATGGAACTACTAAGCTTTTAATGATAATATCATTTTTTTATGTCAGTGTGTCTTTTTTATGGCCGATCGGAGGTTGAAAAACTGCCCTCGTAGATGATACACTGGCTGAAAATATATCCGAACACCAAGAAGGTGCTCTGCTAGATTAACAGCGGTTCATGCATCTGAAAGATGACGTTAATTCAAATTTCCCGCAAATTGCATTAGCGTGGCCTTAGTAGCAGCACCATGACGTTGCATATCAGGTTGGTTTTAAATACGGGATGTACTGTGCGAGAGCGTTAGTTACCTGTGAGATTGGACGAAGTGATTGTGAGTGGGTCAAGAATGCCTTTACGACGACGAGGAGGCCAGTATCAACAGCTCACTGCGGTTGAACGAGGCCGTATAATAGGGCTACATAGTGGTGGATATTCCTTCCGCGCTATTGCAGAACGACTTGGCAGGAATGTCTCCACTGTGCATGCGTGCTGGCAGCAGTCGTCATGAAAAAGTACGCTCGCAAGAAGACCAGGCTCCGAACGTCCCCGTTGCACCATACAGAGGGAGGACCACCGTATTGGGCGTATGGCTGTGGCGCAGCGAACTGAGTCTGGAGTAGCAATTTAAGCGACAGCTGGCACCACAGTGACGCAACGAACTGTTCTAAATCGGTTACTTGAAGGACAGCTCCGAGCCAGACGCGCTGCGGCGTGCATTCAACTTACCCCAAACCACCGCCGTCTGCGACTTCAGTTATTTATTTATTTATTTATTTATTTATTTATTTATTTATTTATTTATTTATTTATTTATTTATTTATTTATTTATTTATTTATTTATTTATCGTATGGCACATATATATACAGAAATAAGAAAGCAAGTACATTATATTTTATTGTCCAAAGATGTTATCCATTCTAGAGCCTCTGTATTGGCCTCTAGAAAATCAAACCAATCTCTAGGGTAGGCTCTTCTGCTACACTCCTTTACAATGTGTTCGATGGTTTGAAAAGGAGCACCACAGTCACACTCGGGGGATTGTACCTTTCCCCAGTTATACAGGTACGCGACTTCAGTGGTGTCGAGCGAGAGCTCATTGCAGAATGGAGTGGAGGTCTGTTGTGTTTTCCGATGAAAGCCGATTCTGCCTTGGTGCCAGTGATGGCCGTGTGTTGTTTATTCCACCTGTCAGCAGCGTCGACACACTGGACCTACATCGGGAGTTCTGGTATGGGGAGCAATTTCCTACGATAGCAAGAGCACTCTTGTGGTTATCCCACGCAGTCTGACTGCAGATGTGTGCGTCCGTCTGGTGATTCGACTTGTAGTGCTGCCAACATGAACAGCATTCCCGAGGGTGTTTCCCAACACGCCTCCATACCGCTGTTGTAACGCAACGTGCTCTACAGAGTGTCAACATGTTGCCTTGGCCTACTCAATTCTCCTAGCTATCCCCAAACAAGCACGTATGTGACATCATTGGACGACAACTAAAGTGTCAGCCACAAGCGGCATTAACCGTCCCTGTATTAACCGAGCAAGAGCAACAGGCATGGAACTTCATCCCAAAAGCTGACGTCCGGCACTTGTACGACAAGTTTGTATGCCTGCATTCAAATGTCAGATGATTACACCAGTTATTAATGGACCAGCATGGAACATTTGTGATGGCTTTTCTCGCGTGGATGTTAATTTACATGTAGCCTTACACCTTTAAACAATTAAATATGTTACCTTGGCAAATATATCGTCAAAATTTCCATATTCTACAATCCTTATTTCATGGTGTTCGGATATCATTTTCCGCTAGTGTACTAATTTTTGACTGTTGCTATTAAGAAAACTATTTAGGGAAAAAATTAAAGCAGAGGGGTCTCGCCCACAAGAGGCCTCGGCTGGTCCGTGGTCCGACAGCTTTGCACTCCGACCGGCCAACCGAGCAGAGGGCGGGTGGCCAGGCCTCTACCGTGGCTCTACGCCTCTGTATTCGGGAGACGAAGAGGGTATGGTGCCCACGGCCGGCTCTCTTGAGAATGGTTTTCCGTGGTTTTCCATTCTCCTGCACTAAGATGAATGCCGGGACGGTTCCTAGTATAGGCCACGGCCACCAGCCCTCTCACCTTCTCCGCACATCTCATCTCCGATACAAACCTCCTGGTCCGAGAGACGGCGTCACCGTCAAGGAGGCCCACCTCCCCGTTCAGGGGAGGAATGAAAACATTTTTTATTAGTGAAAGGGATTTGAAATTCCGAATCTATATTGCAAACTTTACAGTAGCCACTGTTCAATCTTCAACGTGCCTTATGAAAGTTAGTCCAGTGACTTGTAGAGTCAGCCCCAAATATTTGGAGGATTTTATCATTTCAATTGTTTGGTTTCCGCAGGTACACCTACATGTATCCGTTGACAAGAGTTTCCCTGCTTTCCGAAACTTCATTACCTTTGTCTTACTTACAGTATAACTGTCACTAACCCCAGCTATAAGACGCTTCCTGGACTAACGACTCCAGAAATAGACCAGAATTCTTTAATGCTACCGCCATGAACAATGATGAATGCTAGTTGCTTTACGTCGCACCGACACAGATAGGTCTTATGGCGACGATGGGACAGGAAAGGGCTAGGAGTGGGAAGGAAGCGGCCGTGGCCTTAATTAAGGTACAGCCCCAGCATTTGCCTGGTGTGAACGTGGGAAACCACGGAAAACCATTTTCAGGGCTGCCGACAGTGGGGTTCGAACCTACTATCTTCCGAATACTGGATACTAATGATGAATGAAAAGCAGCCAATTTTGAGCTACGACACCTCTACACGAGTGGAGCAATTCACAGCTTTAATCACCGTATTTGTAACAAGAAAGCTCTGTAGCTGCAGTCGTTTAAGTGCGGCCAGCATCCAGTATTCGATGTATAGTAGGTTCGATGGTTTCTAGTTGTTTCCCATTTTCACCCCAAGCAAATGCTGGGGCTGAACTTTAATTAAAGCCAGGTCGCTTACTTCCCTCTCCTAGCCTTTCCTACCCTGTCGTCATCATAAAACCTACCTGTGACGGTGCGGCGTAAATTATCTTGTAAAAAACAAGGTTTCCATCACTTATCCAGCGTCTGTGTTTGTGAAATCTGCGGCTCACATTGTTCACTATACCATCTGTTCAACTGCACAAGAAGAATATTTCCTCTTTCTCATTATGCAAAATATGAAATAATATGCACATTGATTTAAATATTTATTATTATTATTATTATTATTATTATTATTATTATTATCATTATTATTATTATTATAGTTAGTGCAAGAAGTCAAAACAACGATATTCAATGTTTACACCCCACGAGTATTTATTCAGGTCTGGTCTAACATTTCTATTGCTGACCTTGGATCCCTTTCCGCGCAGCGAGTCACCATATAAGTTCACCACCATTCACTCTTTTACCTTCGTTAACTCCTCAAATGTGGTTGGTGTCAGGAAGAGCGTCCGGCCGTAAAATTTCATCCCATCTCATCCTCGACCCCATATCAGAAAACGGGACTATAGGGTAGACAAACATACATTTAAATCTGCCTTCATATTATTTAGTCAACCATGTTTTCTTACTGATTGAGTGGAGAATTTGGTGTGTCTTCTGCTTGCTGGAGTATATTTTTATTATAATTAGCTGTTGCGAACCTATCGCAGAAGGGTGAAGATGAATGGCAGTGGAAGTGACTTGACGGCTCTCACTCTAAGGTCGTAATACTGAAAGATGCACTCTGACAGTTCTTAGAGGGAGGTCCGTTTTCTGCCTGTCTGGGTGGGAAGAAGGGAGTAGGAGGTATGGTTGCCCAGGGAACGTGGGCGTGCCAACTGCGGTTGCCATGGAAAAAAGCCTGCTGGCCGGGTCGAGCTGCTTGGAGTTGCCAAACCTCTCACTTCTGAGCGGTCTCTACGATCGAACAAATGAGTCGGAAATGAGGGGAAGGAGAACGGAATGCAGGAATGTGACAACACCGTGCAATGCTCCTCCCACCAGCTCTATTTGTCAGAATGCTGTCAGGAGCGCAGCGAGGGATACAGTCGACTGTGGACAAAGCGCACCTCAACAGTAGTCAATGAGTGGAGTGTTTAAGTTTTTAGGGGCTTGATACATTGTTTTCCTTTCTTCTTGCTCGATGGTATTAAGGCACGTTGTTCTTATTTTGCCAGTATTCTTTATGTTTCTGATCAGTAGGAGGTAATAACCCCGCGGGTATACAGCCACCATAATTACTGCCGTGTTAAGGGAAAAGGCAATAACTACCTGAACTTCTGTACTGGGGAAATTGAGATAAAAGTTTAATGAATCTTTTCGTTAGTTTCTTCTTTATGGTTGGCGTTGAAATTAACACATTGACTATAAAACAAACAGGAAAATGCATTTCTCGCACAGCTTATTACTAGAATGATTACCAACAATAAAATGAACGAGGTAGCAATGTGCAGACACTGCATTGTTATACTGTAGCCATTATTAATTACTGCCTTCTATCATTCTTCAGTACAACAATACAAACATTACGTATTTTTTATTATTTTCGCAGTTACTGCCTTTTTCCTTAGCATGGCAGATTATCTGTTTGTTCGTCATTAGTACAACTTAAAGATATTTGCACATTTCATGGCATTAGCAATACAAATTCAAATTCGTAAATATCTCCATTATTGTAGTTCGTATGATAAAATGTATCAGACCGGGCGAGTTGGGCGTACGGTTAGCGCCGCGCAGCTTTGAGCTCGCATCCGGGAGATAATGGGTTCGAATCCCACTGTCGGCAGCCCTGAAATTGGTTTTCCGTGGTTTTCCATTTTCACACCAGGCAAATGCCGGGGCTGTACCTTAATTAAGGTCACGGCCGCATCCTTCCCATTCCTAGCCCTTTCCTGTTCCATCGTCGCCATGAGACCTCTCTATGTCGGTGCGACGTAAAGCTAATAGCAACAACAACAAAATGCATCAGACACAAAAGTTTGAAAAATGTATTTTCTATTATTGGTGTTATATGAACCACTTAATGTTGAAAGGGGACTTCTGCAGGTTTACCGAAATGTACAGTTTTGATGCGATAATACAGATGATGAGTCAGGCCACATTTTTTGTTGAAAGAAGATCTCTGCAGTCCACACCAAGGCTGTGTCGTGCTTGTGTAATCTCCGTGAGGTGTTAAATGGAGACATTATTACATTGAACTGCTTTAGTGGAATTGCCTTTTGTGTTTTAATGATTCTTGCATTGATATTGTACTTCATTGTAATTCATTGTTGATAATGAAAATTGGATTTATACCTTTCAAAAGCAATAACAGTACATTGTGTAATAATTATTTTTGTGGGTTTTTATGTGGAAGTCGGCATTTAGTGTTCCAAAGTTCACTCCATTCGATGTATCAAGAGAACTTCTGCAATAATAACAAAAGTGTATTTTTTCATAATCTATGAATTTCAATTTCTGTTTTCGTACACTGAATTGTGCACTAGTAGAAGCACGGGCAGAAGCGTAAAATAAAGTTAGACATTTTCCATCACCTAGACAGTTTCTTATCTTTTACTGTCATCATCATCATCTGTTTACCCTCCAGGTTCGGTTTTTCCCTCGGACTTAGCGAGGGATCCCACCTCTACCGCCTCAAGGGCAGTGTCCTGGAGCTTCAGACTCTTGGTCGGGGGATACAACTGGGGAGTATGGCCAGTACCTCGCCCAGGCGGCCTCACCTGCTATGCTGAACAGGGGCCTTGTGAAGGGATGGGAAGATTGGAAGGGATAGGCAAGGAAGAGGGAAGGAAGCGGCCGTGGCCTTGTTAGGTACCATCCCGGCATTCGCCTGGAGGAGAAGTGGGAAACCACGGAAAACCACTTCCAGGATGGCTGAGGTGGGAATCGAACCCACCTCTACTCAGTTGACCTCCCGAGGCTGAGTGGACCCCGTTCCAGCCCTCGTACAACTTTTCAAATTTCGTGGCAGAGCCGGGAATCGAACCCGGGCCTCCGGGGGTGGCGGCTAATCACGCTAACCACTACACCACAGAGGCGGACTTCTTTTACTGTAATACTTAGAAATTGTCAAAAGTCCCCTTTCATCATTAAGCGATTCAAATACACACATCAGATAAACCTAAATATTTTTATAAATATGTGTAAAAATAATTTTATGTACATTATTCTATAAATTTTGTAAAGCTATTGTATAATATGGTTTGGCATAATAGCAGGCTTCATAGCCTGAGCCCCGTTATATGAGAAAGGCAATAAACTAAACTAAACCCAACATTTAGAAGTTTGTAAAAGATTTAATAATCGAGAATATATCCCTTACTATTGCTCGCAGGTTAAAAACACAAGAAATAATGAAAGATCGATAATTATATTTTTGGACAACTTTTATTATGTACGATTTCGGTAGATCTAATGCTAATGGAGAAATTTGACATCTTCTGTTTGTCCCCTGAATGTGGCTGTCTCGTTGTACACTAATCAAGTAATATATATCCTAGTGCACAAGGTATTCGTAAATTTAAATACTGTGTTTCAAAAATAATTAGTCGTTTTTCCGTGATGTTAACTCAAACTGCCATATGATTAGGAATCTCAATCTGGCTCCGAAGTTAGACCTAAAATATTAGTATTTGGTATGATAATTACTATGTACGGTATGTTGAGTATTCATCCCGAAGGCTGGCTTGATCCCATACAGCTCCTGCATCAGCTGTCAAAGATGACCTAGGCATTACTGAAGTGGCATACGTGGGAAATGAGGAATGAAGTAGTTCCCGTTGCTGCCCTCACTGAGCCAGACGTTGCTATTACAGATCATCCTGCCAAGCCCAGTGAAATGCACGCACAACAACCGAACCTATGAGTGACAATCTATAACCGGGACTGGCTGTATAAGGAGTATTACTTGCATCGCTCATATTTCGGTAACTTTCATGTTGCCAAATCCAAGGATAAGACAGATCAGTGAAAGCAACAAATTTATTCTAGCCCATACCAGAAGACATAGTGCACTCAACAGCAAAGGCCTGATAATTACTCTGTTACGTATATTTAAAGAATTGTAGTTGATTATTTTGCTTCTTCTCAATTTATTGCAAAATATTCTATTTTAATTACGTTTAGGTGATGGCATGACTTCAATGATTGATATTTATTTCTCAACCTTGCTTGAAGCCACGTACTCATTTTTGGTTGGTTTACTTTGTCGTTGCGTTCTTTTTCACCCGAAGTTTTACAAGCGTTTACCCTCTGCATTTAGCCACTGTCTTTGCCCACTCACTAGGGCGTAATTATTGTGACTGATCAATATGAATATATAGATTCTAAATCGATGGTAGGAAAAGTAGAAATTTACGTGCAACTTTTGTTGAGGTGCTTAACGCCTTTATTATGCTCGTGATTTTAATTTTGTTCCGTTTTGTTACACTTTGCAGCTCATTACAAACGTCTTGCACTCTCCGAGAACTAGGGCAAAACAACGAACGAACTGTGTAGACACCTCATTCTGAAGCTCAAATCTCTCACTCAAATCCTCTCTTACTGATACGACTCTACTTTCTAGTGGAGAGATAGCATATCAGTCCCTACGACATTTGAATCTCCTCAGGTTATGCTACTGCTGTCTCATTTTAAAAGGTAAGATTTTGTTACATTACACTAGGCCTGGGTGAGGTGAGATTTATTCTCATCACGCCACCTCAATACTCATAAGGTCTGTCTAGCTATAACCGTTCTTCGTAACCTATTAAATCCGTAGACGATATGGGGAGTGGTCACTGGTAGACTGTACACGCATGCACAGAAATGGTGTTCCGATATAAACAAAGCATGGTATCCCCCACCTCCTCGCGCAACGCATTGCTGCAAGTAGACAGCCCGCTACAAGGCTGTTGTGATTGAAATGGTCACAGGGGTGGATGTATAGCAATGTAGACACTCTTCCTTCAGCACTACCCGTTCACTCCCTTCCCCTCCTTTTCGGTACTCGAGTGGCTTTCAAGACACTACCCCTTCACTCCCTCCATCCTTTTCAGTACTTGAGTGGAGCAGTGCTGATTGTTTATGTCGGAACATCATTTCTGTGCATGCGTGTACTATTTAGGGTTGCCATTAGGTGCGACAGGCGATCGCCTCTCGTGCGACTTACTCTCTTTGTAGCAAATGCCACTCGCAATAACAACATTCTCGTGCTGAATGTCCATCCATTTCAGCAAGACCATGCCCGGCCACATACTGCAATGCCACTGTGTCCTTATCACATCTACCCTGATCTGAAAGATAGCCTAACTGTCACTCATTGGCTGGGGTATATTCAAACGACAGGTACAGTGGTCCCTTAAGTGCGGCCAGTATCCAGTATTCGGGAGATAGTGGGTTCGAACTCCACTATCAGCAGCCCTAAAGATGGTTTTCCGTGCTTTCCCATTTTCACAACAGGCAAATGCCGGGGCTACGGCCACTTCCTTCTCACTCCTAGCCCTTTACTGTCCCATCGTCGCCACAAGACCTATCTGTGTCAGTACGACGTCAAGCAAATAGCAAGAAAAAAATTGTTAGTCTGGAAGTCGTAAAGAAATTGGGATGCGCCGAAAAGTCTGTTAAATTATAGGTCAACATTTGAACATTATTTGATCCATTGCCTCGGCGGATACGACAGGGATAGATACCGAAGGTGGTGGGACCATTTACTATTAAGAGACTCTAGGTGCATAGGACAGTGAAGTAGTACACATCAGTTCATAATTATCCAACCAAACGAATTGATCCCATAGTCCAGATCTCGTAGTTTTGAGCTTGCATTCGGGAAGATGGTCGATACGAATTCCACCGTCAGTGACCCTGAAAATTATTTTCCCTGGTTTCCCATTTTCACTCCAGACAAATGATGAGGCTGTACCTTAATTACGTCCAATGCCGCTACCTTCGCTATTTTAAACATTTTCCATTCTCGAGTCAATGAAAACTGTAGTGTGTTAGTGCGACATTAAACTAATAGGAAAAAGGAATTCACTGTGGAAATAAACGTCACAATGCAACTCTCCTGTGGTGTTCTAATTTTATGATCAATAAAATAAAGTAACAATAAAAATGAAATGGCGTAGGGCTTTCAGTGCCGGGAGTGTCCAAGAATAATGTTCGGCTTGTCATGTGCAGGTCTTTTGGTTTGTCGGCCTTAGGCGACCTGCGCGTCTTGATGAGGATGAAATGATGATGAAGACGACGTCTACACCCAGCCCCCGTGGCAGAGACCAATGATGGTGAAAATTCCCGACCCTGCCGGGAATCGAACCCGGGACCCCTTTGACCAAAAGCCAGCACGCTAATCATTTACCCATGGAGCCCGAAATAATAATAATAATAATAATAATAATAATAATAATAATAATAATAATAATAATAGCAATTATAATAGTAATAATTCAGTTCCCAGAGATGATGAAGTGCCCGACCTTTGTCTCTGAGGTGTTATTTTTCGTGCTGGTAAATCTACCAACGGGAGCCTGGTCTACTTGTGTACCTTCAGATACCATTTGAATAATAATAATAATAATAATAATAATAATAATAATAATAATAATAATAATAACATGAATAATAATAATAATCGTATGGCCTTAGCTACCATGTACAGACATTAACTTGACGCCTTCTGGCTGTCTACTGGTCAGTTTTGACGATCGGTTTTACTCCAAGCCTACTAAATGACAGAGAAAACAGAATGACGAATTACAATCATTATAAAATATTAAAGCCATTTCTTGACAGTGCTGATGTAGTTATTTTATTATTATTATTGATTATATACAGTCGTATCAGCACACACTTCATTAAAACATAACCGGTTTTCGGACACTAAGGTCCATCATCAGTGTTAACATTTAAATTTAATTTCACATACGTGTCTCGTCGAAATGAGTTAAAATGAGTTTAAATTGTAGCCCTGTTGACATCAACTGAAAAATAAGGAAAAGAAAACAAGTGTAAAATTATAAAATTAATACATATAAACTTACAATGTTATTGTAAATGGTATGGACATACCATAGGAAAGGCTGGCTTTTCCTCGTGCTCAGGCTCTTGGTCGAGTACTAACAAACGTTCAGCTTTAACTACGGAACCGCGCTGCAAGCACATGATGTTACGTCACCTCAAGGTTTCGTTGGACGCACCTGATGTTACGTCAAGTCAAGACTGTAAACAACATGTTGTGTAACGGTTCAAATCCCGTTACAAGATGATATCTGTATTTTTATTATTGTATGATTTTATCTGTATTATTATTATTATTATTATTATTATTATTATTATTATGTCAGTATTATTATTATTTTATCTGTGATATTGTACTATTATTGTAATTATCCGTTTTATTCAATTTTGCAATTGCCTGTTGCTTGCAAGATTGCACTTAGATGTATGCATATATACGTATGTGTAGTATAACACTCAATACCTGTACAGTGAGAATTGTTGTATATATCAGAGATTGGAAGTGACGTTGTTATATTGCTATACCAGTGGCGATTCTGCCAAGTCATCGCCGCGCCATGGCTACGTCATCGTATTTATTTAGAATATGCGCGCATCGGACTCGTCGCCGCGGGGCTATTTCACCACTGTATGTAATATCTGTCGCGTAGGTGGGAGTATGTCATTGTTATTTCTGGAGATTACGTAGCTGTGTCAACTAAGTCTATAAAAGGTAGCTCCATGTTGTAGAGTCAGTCATTAGTTATACGGATGCAGTACAGTGAACAAGTCTACTAGATCAAGAGGCCTTAGTTGGCCAGTGAACGAGAGATGGTGAAGACTCAGTGAGCCATTATTGGTCATTGAGAGAGTGAGACCAAATGGTTGGTCCGTCACTTAGTGGAAGACGCGGACGCAAGGCTTACCAAGGAGTCAGAGAGGGCAACCCTGGACCTGCCAAGAGGTCATACCATAGTGACTTACAAAGAAGTCAGATGATATGGAGAAGAAGCAGTCGCAAGGATGTATCACCAAGTTAGGCGTGACACATCTACAGTAAACACCAGAGCAAAGGAATACGTCGTAATTACACTAAAAGTGTTGAAGGTACAGTCAAGTGAATCAGTGAGGGAAATATTTCGTATAAATTGTTAAATGTCCGGTCAAGAAGAATTCAAATTCATGCCTAGTTTCTGTCAGTTGCAATGTCATAATTTCATATTCTCATCTGTTTTATCGCAACAAGACTCACTATTTTTTGATATATTATTTAAAGAATATATATTGTTCTATCAAACGAATTCAGAGTTTCATTTCATTGACAGTAAAATATCTTAACCTCAAAATTAATGGGGAAACCGAACGCCAATCTCCTTTTCCCAGAACTTATATGGTATGTTGTCAAAAGTAAGCTTATTACCCCACACCCTAGAGATAGTCAAGAATCTCATTCTATTACTGCTGTACTGAGTGACAGCTGGCGCCCTTCAAATAACGTATGTGTAAGTAAGCAGGTAACAGGTAAGTGTGAGTACAAGGTTCGACGAGTGTGTATTTTATTTATTGAATGTTAATTTTCAGATTTTCCATTATAAATGCAGATATTCAGATAGTTCAAGTTAAATGCAGATTTATATGTTTGTAAATATAGTCAGCGACTCAGGAACATGTCTCAATGTTATTTTCACTACTAGTATCAATCTGTTCTTCCATTTTGCTACAGCTACCAATCACTTCTTCCATCTGTTTATTACTATTTTCATTACTACTATCAATTGTGGCCATCAGTAAGGAAAATTGATCTTGGTTCATCCCCCCTGGGAGTTCCTTTTGAGTTTCAGTGTGCTTCTCAATTTCTGCACTTTCCTGAATTTCCTCAGAAGGTTCCATCGTATTCACCTGCTCCCTACTCTGAATTTCACCTTGGATGTCCGCAGAAGCAATGACCTCGTCCTCACATGACTTGTTATTGTCTTCCTTGTCCATCTTTGGTTCACTAGTGATAGTACGCGATCTCAAATTAATTTCCCTCTTCAAATCCCTTGACATATCCCCAAAATACAAATATATATTCCAAAATTATAGTCCTGAAATTTACCGGTAATAATTCCGTTGGCTTAAATGCGCACACTCTTCCCAAAATGAACCTATGATATGCTGTCATTCAGAACAGATTCTGAATTTATTCGAGTCCCACGTTGCGTCGACACATTGAGACATGTTCCTGAGTCGCTGACTATATTTACAAACATATAAATCTGCATTTAACTTGAACTATCTGAATATCTGCATTTATAATGGAAAATCTGAAAATTAACATTCAATAAATAAAATACACACTCGTCGAACCTTGTACTCACACTTACCTGTTACCTGCTTACTTACACATACGTTATTTGAAGGGCGCCAGCTGTCACTCAGTACAGCAGTAATAGAATGAGATTCTTGACTATCTCTAGGGTGTGGGGTAATAAGCTTACTTTTGACAACATACCATATAAGTTCTGGGAAAAGGAGATTGGCGTTCGGTTTCCCCATTAATTTTGAGGTTAAGATATTTTACTGTCAATGAAATGAAACTCTGAATTCGTTTGATAGAACAATATATATTCTTTAAATAATATATCAAAAAATAGTGAGTCTTGTTGCGATAAAACAGATGAGAATATGAAATTATGACATTGCAACTGACAGAAACTAGGCATGAATTTGAATTCTTCTTGACCGGACATTTAACAATTTATACGAAATATTTCCCTCACTGATTCACTTGACTGTACCTTCAACACTTTTAGTGTAATTACGACGTATTCCTTTGCTCTGGTGTTTACTGTAGATGTGTCACGCCTAACGTGGTGATACATCCTTGCGACTGCTTCTTCTCCATATCATCTGACTTCTTTGTAAGTCACTATGGTATGACCTCTTGGCAGGTCCAGGGTTGCCCTCTCTGACTCCTTGGTAAGCCTTGCGTCCGCGTCTTCCACTAAGTGACGGACCAACCATTTGGTCTCACTCTCTCAATGACCAATAATGGCTCACTGAGTCTTCACCATCTCTCGTTCACTGGCCAACTAAGGCCTCTTGATCTAGTAGACTTGTTCACTGTACTGCATCCGTATAACTAATGACTGACTCTACAACATGGAGCTACCTTTTATAGACTTAGTTGACACAGCTACGTAATCTCCAGAAATAACAATGACATACTCCCACCTACGCGACAGATATTACATACAGTGGTGAAATAGCCCCGCGGCGACGAGTCCGATGCGCGCATATTCTAAATAAATACGATGACGTAGCCATGGCGCGGCGATGACTTGGCAGAATCGCCACTGGTATAGCAATATAACAACGTCACTTCCAATCTCTGATATATACAACAATTCTCACTGTACAGGTATTGAGTGTTATACTACACATACGTATATATGCATACATCTAAGTGCAATCTTGCAAGCAACAGGCAATTGCAAAATTGAATAAAACGGATAATTACAATAATAGTACAATATCACAGATAAAATAATAATAATACTGACATAATAATAATAATAATAATAATAATAATAATAATAATACAGATAAAATCATACAATAATAAAAATACAGATATCATCTTGTAACGGGATTTGAACCGTTACAGTTGCTTGCGACTGTTTCATTTAAAATTTTATCTGGTTCATTGTCTGCGCCAAAAATATCTCAATGTTTTCACGTGTATTTAATTCAAATCCATAATTACCCTTAAAATTAACTTCATGTCCTTTTCGATCCCTAGACAGCTGTGGTTATTGTTGTAAATGTGTTCCGCAAAAGCTTAATGATTGTTGTACTTTATTGCCTTGAAATGTTCTTGATATCTTTGATTTAAGGTTCGCCCAGTTCTTCCCATATAAAGCATTTTACAGTCGTCACAAGTGAGCCTGTATACTCCCAAACTGGTATATATATATATATATTTTTATTGACACCATGTGCATTATATATATGTTCTGATATTTTATTTCTGGTTGGAGAAGCTGTTTTTAGTTGAAATTTCTTAAATATATTCGCGATTTTAAAAACTTGACTTCCAAAATATGTAAATGTTACAAATTGATTACGTTCATGGATTTTCTTTCTTTTCTCATGGTCTTTCTTTTCTTCTCCGTTTTCTTTCTTAGCCATTTGCTTTAGCAATTTGTTTTATTATTATAATTTATTTCAGTTTGTTTTCATTACTCAAGGGAAGTTTTAGTAATCTATTAATGTAGCTGTTGTAAGCTGCTTGTTTGTGAGTTCCTGGGTGGTTGGAATTTTTATTGATGGTGGTGATGGCCTGTGTGGGTTTCCTAAAAATATCGAAATCTATCCTATTGTTGGTTTTTGTTAATGTGAGGTCCAAGAAATTTAACTTTTTTATCGATTTCTTTCACCATGGCAAATTTAATGTTGCTGTCAAGCAAATTCAAACAACCCAGAAATGTTTCGGGAGTAATGAGGTCTCCATTTAAAAATACTACCGTGTCGTCAACAAAACGGACCCATAATTTTATTTCTTTCTGATATGTGTTCAAGATGGTTTTCTCAAGATTATTTAAATAAATATTGGCTAAGAAACTCGATAGTGGACCCCCCATGGGTAAACCTGTGTTTTGCTGGTAGTACTTCCCGTTGAATGTAAAGTTATTATTTTCTAATATTAGAGTTAATAAGAGATATTTTTGGCGCAGACAAGGGAACCAGATAAAATTTTAAATGAAACAGTCGCAAGCAACATTTTGTTTACAGTCTTGAGTTGACGTAACATCAAGTGCTTCCAACGAAACCTTGAGGTGACGTAACATGTGCTTGCAGCGCGGTTCCGCGGCGGGCTACGACGCTCGGTTTCGGCTCTCGAGCCAGCCAGCTCCCTGGTTGAGTTAAAGCTGAACGTTTGTTAGTACTCGACCAACAGCCTGAGCACGAGGAAAAGCCAGCCTTTCCTATGGTATGTCCATACCTTTTACAACAACATTCTAAGTTTATATGTATTAATTTTATAATTTTACACTTGTTTACTTTTTTCTTATTTTTCAGTTGATGTCAACAGGGCTACAATTTAAACTCATTTTAACTCATTTCGACGAGACACGTATGTGAAATTAAATTTAAATTTTAACACTGATAATGGACCTTTGTGTCCGAAAACCGGTTATGTTTTAATAAAGTGTGTGCTGATACGACTGTATATAATCAATAATAATAATAATAATAATAATAATAATAATAATAATAATAATAATAATAATAATAATAATAATAAAGAGGAAACAGAATCTCTCTTGACCGTCTACGGCTGAGTTTATTATGAATTTTGCCGAGTAAGCACCAAATGTGTCACCAGAAATAAATTTACATGCCGACATCGTACAATATGTAGTGTCGCATGGACTTTTTTCCGCCCCTCAAAAATCTGACCACCTCTTCCGGGTTTGATGCCGCTATCTTGGGACCCTATTACTGATCCACAGAGGCAGCTTACCATTCGACTAAATAGGATCGAATCCACCAACGTAGGTTCAGAGCGCAGCGCAAGAAGGAGAAGAAGAAGAAGAAGATGAACCACAATTTATTATTTATTTTATTCTACCGTCTAGCAGGACTACCCACTACTGATCCGCAAAATAATCTCCAGTGATGGCCATTAATTCTTTTTACAGCAGATTTTTTTCAATCGTTTTTCCTTCAGTTATTTTTATTAGCGAATGGGTTTTTAGTGGCCGGAGTGTCCGAGGAAATGTTCGGCTCGGCAGTCTGCACGCGTTTTTCCCGATAAACCCCAAGTGAATGAGCTATATGTACTGCTGTGTAAAGGTGTTGCGTGTGGATGTAGGTGTAGGGTCTACCTGTACGGGCTAGGAATAGCAATGAAGCGGTCGTGATGCTGGTAAAGATACCATCCCGGCATTTGCCTGGAGATTGAATGGGAAACCACAGAAAAAATTTCGAGGATGACTAACGGGCTATTTCAAGCAATCTGTCTCCGACCTTAACAGGTCTTGCCGCAGCGTGCTGAGCTAACCTATTCGGTTTCATTGATATTACTTTGGATTTACTGTATGGAAGAATACTCAAATATAATTTCCGGTCGTTACCACTGTATAATTTCTTCATACATCCCATTAAAGGCTGAATATTTTGAACAGGTTAAAGTATCTGTATTGGAATGTTTTAATGTCGTTTGCTTTATGTCGTATTAAGGTAAACATCTCCCCTAAACTTCCAAGTCGTTTCTCATCATGTCTCACTAAATTTTTCTCGAAGGTATTTTATCATCAAAGTTAAATGTTTGCTCTTTAAATAGAAAATAAGAACCCTGAAGTGTTTATACATAAGCAGCATTTATTCGGCTGTAATTATACATTAACTTTCAACTTCGTCGTTTTGTCAATTTTTGAGAAACTCTTAAAAGTCTGTTTATTAATATTTACCCTATTACTGATCCACAGAGGCAGCTTACCATTCGACTAAATAGGATCGAATCCACCAACGTAGGTTCAGAGCGCAGCGCAAGAAGGGGAAGAAGAAGAAGAAGAAGATGAACCACAATTTATTATTTATTTTATTCTACCGTCTAGCAGGACTACCCACTACTGATCCGCAAAATAATCTCCAGTGATGGCCATTAATTCTTTTTACAGCAGATTTTTTTCAATCGTTTTTCCTTCAGTTATTTTTATTAGCGAATGGGTTTTTAGTGGCCGGAGTGTCCGAGGAAATGTTCGGCTCGGCAGTCTGCACGCGTTTTTCCCGATAAACCCCAAGTGAATGAGCTATATGTACTGCTGTGTAAAGGTGTTGCGTGTGGATGTAGGTGTAGGGTCTACCTGTACGGGCTAGGAATAGCAATGAAGCGGTCGTGGTGCTGGTAAAGATACCATCCCGGCATTTGCCTGGAGATTGAATGGGAAACCACAGAAAAAATTTCGAGGATGACTAACGGGCTATTTCAAGCAATCTGTCTCCGACCTTAACAGGTCTTGCCGCAGCGTGCTGAGCTAACCTATTCGGTTTCATTGATATTACTTTGGATTTACTGTATGGAAGAATACTCAAATATAATTTCCGGTCGTTACCACTGTATAATTTCTTCATACATCCCATTAAAGGCTGAATATTTTGAACAGGTTAAAGTATCTGTATTGGAATGTTTTAATGTCGTTTGCTTTATGTCGTATTAAGGTAAACATCTCCCCTAAACTTCCAAGTCGTTTCTCATCATGTCTCACTAAATTTTTCTCGAAGGTATTTTATCATCAAAGTTAAATGTTTGCTCTTTAAATAGAAAATAAGAACCCTGAAGTGTTTATACATAAGCAGCATTTATTCGGCTGTAATTATACATTAACTTTCAACTTCGTCGTTTTGTCAATTTTTGAGAAACTCTTAAAAGTCTGTTTATTAATATTTACTTTCCTTCACTTCCTTGTAGATACTTCTATCTTACCATCAACCCGAATGAACATTTAGTTATAAAAGTAGTAGGAGACGAGGTGACAAGTGCAAGCAATTCATTCAACTTGTGTAAATGTATAATCAGGTGTGATAAATGTCATCACTGTGTTCGGAATGAGGAGATAAAGGCTGACAACAATGAAGTCGATAGATGAAACTGTGTTGTAGTAAAATACGTCGGTGGTAGGGCGAAATTTGGATATTTGCTTGCCTAGATGAATAAGGAGCTCAGCGATAGAGATATACGCAACGATTATTCATAAACTCCGTTTTTTATAAAATGAAATCGCGTATGGCTTTTAGTGCCTGGAGTGTTCGAGGACATGTTCGGCTCGCCAGGTGAAGGTCTTTTGATTTGACTCTCGAAGGCAACCTGTGCGTCAAGATGAGGATGAAATGATGTTGAAGACGACACGTACACCCAGCCCCCGTGCCAGCGAAATTAACCAATGATGATTAAAATTCCCGACCTTACCGGGAATTGAACCTGGGGCCCCTGTGAGCAAAGGCCAGCACACTAACCATTTAGCCAGGGAGGCGTACTCTGTTTTTAATGATTTAAAGAAAAGCGATTTGGAACTAAACGAGGCCTCGGAGCTCTCGTTGGAAATATACAGGATGAATCCGAAATCCGTCCGCCTCTGTGGTCTAGTGGTTAGTGTGATTAGCTGGCAGGCCCGGAGGCCCGGGTTCGATTCCCGACTCTGCCGCGAAATTTGAAAATTGGAACGGGTCCACTTAGCCTCGGGAGGTCAACTGAGTAGAGGTGGGCTCGATTCCCACCTCAGCAATCCTGGAATTGGTTTTCCATAGTTTCCCACTTCTCCTCCAGGCTAACGCCTGGATGGTACCTAACTTAAGGCCACGGCCGCTTCCTTCCCTGTTCCTTGTCTATCCTTTCCAATCTTCCCATCCCCCCGTAAGGCCCCTGTTCAGCATAGCAGGTGAGGCCACCTGGGCGAGGCACTCCCCAGTTGTCCCCCCCGACCCACAGTCTGAAGCTCCAGGACATTGCCCTTGAGGCGGTAGAGGTGGGATTCCTCGCTGAGTCCGAGGAAAAAACCGACGTTGGAGGATAAACAGATGAAGAAGAAGTATCGGATGCCCACTGACCAACTTTGGGAGGTTCTTTAGGGATACCTTCTGAGCATATTGGTATAAAGGACCCGTGGTCTCCTGTGGCTCATTGCAAAGTAAATTGTATTTTGTTTGGTTTGTTGCCCCAGTTAGGTTTGTACCTGTACGGTAAGGGTGTATTCAACCCGAAGGCAGGCCCGAACCTCCACAGAGGTGTGCCTGAGCCGGAGTTTATGTACGGTAGGGTGGCCACTTCCTTTCCGCTCCTCCATTCCCTTACCCCCTACAAACAGCGCATGGCAACCCATCCAAATCTTGACCACGCCCAACCTTGCATAACTTCGGTGATCTCACTGTATCCGGTGTTTCAACACGGCTACGGCCATTGGCTTTGTACCTGTATTGCACTTAACATAATAAACGTTAGTTCTTGACAAACGCCGAAGTGTCGGAATTTTGTCCCGCCGGGGTTAATTTAACTTGCCGGAAGCCAACGATGCCGGTTGACATTTTGAAAAATACGTGTAAGGGGACAGTTCTGCATTTGCTACGTACTGTACAGCACATTGTCAGAACAGATTGAACACACTGTGTAAAAAGTGAACGTTATGCGTTTCAGAGTACAATCTGCATACTTGTGTGAAATGACTATTGGCACTGTAGGGTCCTCGATAGTTTAAAATTATATCGGTTTTGTGCCCCACTAATTACGTTCACGGTTTTCGGAGACGATGAGGTGCCGGAATTTCTTCCCTCAGGAGTTCTGTTACGTGCTAGTAAATCTATTTGACACGAGGTTGGCGTATTAGAGGACCTTCAGATTCTACCGGACTGAGACAGGTTCGAAGCTGTCAACTAGAGCTTCGCTCTACTCAGCCCGACAATAGAATAATTTCGTGTAGCCCATGCAAGGCAGACCCTCCGATAAGGGTGGGTGACATCTGCCGTGGGTAGAAAGTAGTGGAGAATAGATTTCTGTATGCTGTTTCTTTGATTTCCAGCTATGTTGAGGACAGTAAAAATGCCCAGTTTGCAAGCCAAGAGAATTAGCCATTTAAGGTTGAAATGTCCGACCCTGCCGGGAATAGAACTCCTGGCCCTCTGAACTGAAGAGCACTGCTCTGACTGTTCAGCCAAGGAGCCGGATAGCCATACAGTAAAGGTGTATGTATGTATGTATGTATGTATGTATGTATGTATGTATGTATGTACAGGGTCTCTCATATAAATCCAGACCGAACGCACGGTGTTTATACTCTGCGCTACAGCAGCCGCCTGAGCCGAACTTATATCGCACGCGGCCGCCCTGCTTTAAGCGTGTAAAAAGCAAAGTCATCTCCGTACAGGCCATGAAGGCCCTTGGAGGGGTGGAAGGTAAAGGCTTCCACTATCCGTAACCTCGGCAGTTAATGGGGTAGAGTGGTAGCTCTACACCCGGCTGCCTTTGCACCCAGGAATTAACCTGATACTCATTTTTTGTGTAGGCTGAGTGAACCTCAGGGCAATGTACACCTCCGCAAGTGAAAACCTCGTTTCTTAAATTTGACGACTTTCTGACGGGGATTCGAACCCACGTCCTTCCAGGCGATCCGAGCACGCCTTTACCGCCTCGGCCAGGCAGCCCCGCTTTAACCGTGTACACAATTTATATGAAATCTTACCTAATGGAAGATTCTGGAAGTGTTGTCCTTCCTGGATTGTACAGGCATTGTGCCTAGTAACCACATCCTGGATGACGCGAGTAAGTTCTGCTAGTGTAATATTGATAATTTCATTCGTAACCTTTTCTTTCAATTCCTCCAATGTGTGAGGATTTGTTCGATACACTTTTTCTTATAGTTTACTCCACAAGTGAAAATCATACACTGTTAGATCTGGAGAACGAGGGGGAAACAGACCAGCACTGATCACTCTCTCTGCGAACACTTCCGAGAGTGTAAGAAAGCAATCTTCTGCAGGATGAGCAGGGGATAAATCTTGTTGAAACCACCCACGCGATTTTTCTTCTTCCTTTAAATGATGGAAGAGTGGCCTCAAAATATCACTTTGGTGCCTCTCCGCATTTACTGTCGTCTCAAAAAACGTAGGCCCAATTGTTCGTCTTGCACTAACAGCACATCAAACACCAATCTTCCTATCATAAGAGGCTTCATAAACACCATTAGGATTTTCTGCACACTAATGGCGAGAGTTACGACTGTTCACACAAACATTAAGATGAAACCAGAACTTTTACGTACGATTTTGCAATGATAACTGTCTCACCATATTGACAGCTGAGATTCAGACTGGCGACTGATGCTTGCCAGGTCGAACACGTGCAAGCTGCTTTGCAATGCTATGCACGAGCCTCCCACACTGCAGCTTACAGATCGGAGAGTAAAAACGCCACTTCGACGGTCTTAGTTTTTATGAGGGACCCTGTATTTATGTACATGCGAGGTAACGTTTTGCTTCAAACACAGAATTCGACGGTTCAGAGCAATACTGTCGTACCTAGCATTTTCATATCGACGAAACTTCTGCTGATCAGCTTTAACACCAGTATTCAATACTTGATGCCATAGAGTTCCGAATTCACAACATAATCTAACAGAGTTCCACAGAAAAGTTGTCAGGAAGAGTATTTTAGGACTCTCCTATACCTTTCTCTTCTTGTTCTGCAATCTTCATGAACAAAAAGAAGAAGAAGTTAATGAAAAAGAAGAAGAGGAGAGGAACATACGGAACAGCACATTGTTAGGCCCCGTGTGTGTATTCATTACCTCTGTTGGTTACTGCTCTGTTTGTCTCTGTTGGTTTCCTGTTTTTTGTGTGATAAGATTAGCGATGACACCGTTAGTTATTTTATTACAAGCCCCTGGACCCGCTTTGATTGCCCCAGCTCAATGGTCTTCTCACTAGCTGGATCTAACCAATCCAGACCAATAGTTTTATAACTAACATACCAGCGGCATTGACCACCGCATTCAACCCGGCGACAACTCGGGAAAGCTATGCGATTCTTGTTCACACTTAGTTTTACGTTATGCCCACATCTTTCACAAACTCTGGCAGATACTTGAAATCTGCCCCTGGCTTCATGCGGAGCAGAAATGTTCAGTTCCCAATTGTTCAGTTTGCCCTCTGCCAGGTAAAGCACCACGGCAGTTTTTGGAAGATGCTGGTAAACTTGTTAAGAGCACACGAAAGAAGATATTCTCACTTCCTACCGACGCTTTGGTTTCTGTGATTTACTCTGATAAACGGTACAAAGTGTTAGGCGTATTTAGGGCGAGATGGGAAGCCTTGCTTCAGCATATAAACAGCTGCAACACTCCGAAACGGGAGGGGAACCAATATATTGAAGCCACTAGAAATTTAGATGAAGAAATTAACATATACTTAACTGAGCTAAACGAAAATGATAAAACTGAGGGTATGAAGAACAGGCATGATGCGTATCACACCAAGAAACTCAGAAATAAATTGCGAGATTCTGAATTTGAGAAATGATGTCAGTTGAGAAGCAAAGGTCAGGGAGTGTGTCTGTAAAGGAAGTTTCCTCCTGCGAACCTCTGGGTTAGAAACCACGATGGCCTTTCTAGCACGGAGTGGAGAGACGCGCTGAAAGTGGCATGTAACGTTGCATCTGTAAGAGCTGTACCGGGAAGGTCCCTTGATGGCAGCCGCTCCAGAAGATGCAGTGTGACTGAAATATTACCCCACGTTCTGGGTCCCTGTTGCATTCGGTGAAGCTCTTCGAAACACTAGACATCACAACATCAGGTCGTCCATAGCACAGACGCTCCATGAGAAAGGATTTCAAGCGTATGAGGAAGTCCATGGTAACGGAGTAAATGGCAGCACGAGAAAGATGGACATGATCGGAATTAAAGGGAAGAAAGTGTATATATATTAGACCCCACAGAAAGATATGAAACACACTCCAAGCAACCAGACAAAGTGGGCAGAGAAAAGAAGTCCATCTACCTGTCTACAGTGCCGTATCACTGCCTTTGTGATGTACAGGCCGTACTGTAGCTCTGATGATGTCACGCATTGGGTGGGACTTGGAGGCAATATGCATCCGCTCCGCTTGAATAACACTCCCGTTTAAACTGCTTAAGAAACTAACACCTTATAAAACCAAAAACTATTCATAAATATTTATTAGTTCTGACATACAATGCACATCCTTCCCCGTAACGTTCTATTTCTCGCGTATATCCGTTTCCGTGAGTACTGGCTAACACTTTGAGACATATTCTTGTGAATTCTATCCATTTTCTAGTCAACTGGAACATTACATCATACACACTGATAGAAAACAAGTAACCAATTACCTATACAATATACTACAAATGTAAATTATTTCTGTACCACCAATTCATTAGCTGAAAGGAAGATTGCGATTAAGCTAACCTCCAACAATAACAAAACATTTACTGCCACTGTCATGAAATTCAGTTATACAATTATTTTCCTATTCAATTTGCATGGAAATAACCCTGTTCCATTGCCTTTGATATGAAATTTAATAGGAAAAATCTCAGCAGTGTTATTTCTAAATACATTTCTACTTAAAATGGTAAAATGCATAAATTGGACTCGAATTTTCAGATACACCAAATTCAAATAAGCCGTAAGTCTGATTCCATAAAAATATATCTAATGTTACCCATGTTTTTGAAATAATAAGAAATTTTAACTCACCATCTGGTCGAGACACACTTATTCCCTCGGGATATAGTCTTCAGGAAATTGGTTGATACACACAACTGTGTGGTGATTAACTATTAATTTCTCCCTAACTCTTTCTTCATCAGAAGGAAACACAAATACTGGAGTGTACTCTCTTCGCTTATAATTTGCTTGGCAGCCAGGCACACATCAACTCTCAGCATGGTAATTTCGCTCGCTGATGACCTTAATTGAATTATATACACATAGTGGTTGATAATAAAGCGCTGAATGCACTAACTCAATTCGTTTTACACTAGGGATATATAATTGCACAAATAAATTACAAAATTAAAATACGGCAGAACGATATACTTAATCTATAGCCTCACATGAATACACGCTCACACTAAGTTTTCTTCACTAAATGAGGACTTTTCACTTAAACACTCAGTCGATAACGACTCAGTCTGATATATATCTGAGTAAACATGCAGCCAACATAAAAAAATTTCAATAAAACAACAAAGAATTCACATGAAACTCAACTAACTCACGTGCTAAACTACTCCCCCCCCCCCCTAACGATCAGCTGATTGCTTTCCTGCGCTTGCTACAGTACGGCCTGCGTATTATATGAATAAATACGAGCTGGACGACGTAGAAGTGTGGGGTCTCGTGATCGGTGCGAAAGGGACAGTCCGTAAAAAGATGATAGAGCTGATGACCTTCAACATCAGTTCCAAGGGGTTCATCGACTGGGGACTGAAAGCGCTCAGGGGTTTTGTTTTGATACTCAACACCACTTATATTCACCAGACTAAGACATAATTGACTTTACTTTCTTATTTATCTCTCTATATAAAATAATATGTCCTGACTGACTGATTGACTGACTGACTGATTCATCATTGCCGAGCCAAAACTATTTGACAGAAAGAAATGGAATTTTGGGATACATTTCCATTGCAGTTTAGGTGCTCACTAAGAGATGATTTTTAGATATTCCACCGCTATAAGCGTGAAAAGGGGGTGTAATTATTTAAATGAGTATATATCTAAAAAATCTTGACTGTTTAGAGACGTAAAAATTGGTATTTGCAATCCCCTTTAAAAATAAAGAAACACGTGTTTTTCCTTTTTCTGAAAACTCTCTTAAGAGGTGGAAAACGGGTTCAGTTCCTTTTATGAGGATGCTAATATATCAAAAACTGAAGACATTACAGACATGGAATTTGGTATTTCGAATCTCCTTCAAGAATAAAGAAACGATTTTTTTGTTTTCGGAAAACCCACTTAAGGGGCGGAGAGGGGGGGGGGCGTGAAAAATGTGAAGGAGTTGCATTCTTTATATGAGGATACTTACATCTAGCCAACGGCCGTAGCCGTGTTGAAACACCGGATCCCGTGAGATCTCTGAAGTTAAGCAACATTGGGCGTGGTCAGGAGTTGGATGGGTTGCCACGCGCTGTTGGTGGGGGGTAAGAGAATGGAGGAGCGGAAAGGAACTTGTCACCCTACCGCACGTAAACTCCGGCTCAGGAACACCTCTGCGGAGGTTCGGACCTGCCTTCGGGCAGAATAACACTTACCTACCTACTTACATCTATAAAACTGAAGACGTTACAGACGTGATAATGGGTATATGTAAAAGGCAATTTGCACCCTCTAAGGAAGGGTTTAAAAAATCCCACCCTTACGGGGATGAAACGGGAGTAAAATCCTAGAGACCAAAATATTCTTTTCTCCGATACCATTGATCACACAAAGTTGCAATGACACTCAATGATTGCTTCCTTATGTACTATATGTTAAATAAGACAAGTTTAGAAATGAATTCGGACCTTAAGGGTAAAATGGGGGTTAGTACACAAAAACAAATATATTTCTTTTTCTGAAACCCTTTGATATATGAGGTTGAAATTTAACATGATGGCTCCTCCTGTATGTCTTAGATATTCAATAAAACGTAGTCTTAAAATAATGCACCCCTAAGGGTTTTTGACTAGGGTTGGTTGTGAGGCCTGATTACAAAAATATCAATTTCTATGAAATCGCTTGAAATACGAGGTTGGAATTCTTCATGGTGTTTACTCCTATCTATATTAGATTTTAAGTAAAAATTGATCTAAAAACAATGCACCCCTAAGGGGTCTTGACTGGGGGGTGATGTCCGAAGACAAATATAATTATTTCTACCAAACCGTTCAACATACGAAGTTGAAATTTCATATTTATTTTATTTTTTATCTTCAATTTTAAATGAGAAGTGATCTTGAAACAATATATCCCTAATGGCTTTAGGCTGGAGATTCGGATCTGATGATAAATCAGTAATTTCTCTGGAAACCCTTGACATACGAGGTTGAAACTTCACATGATGATTGCTCCTATCTGCACTTTATTTTAACTAAAAAGTAGTCTTAAACCAACACACCATTAAGGGGTTTTGATTGGGGGTGAGTTCTGATGACATAATATCCATTTCTATGAAACCGTTTGACATACGAGGTTAAAATTTCACAAGATGGTTGTTCCTATATGTTTTAGGTTTTAAACAAGAAAAGGTCTTAAAACAATACTCGTCTAAGAGGTTTTTACTGTAGGGGTGACGACTTATGACTAAATTGTTCAACCCTCTAAACCGTTAGACGTATGAATTTGACATTTTACAAGGTCTTTGGATGTTGTACGTGTCACATATGTTACAGTTCGAAATAATTCACGCATAAAGATTGGGATTGTGTAGAAGTTGTTGAAGTTATAAAACTAAGTCTCTACAACAGCCAAGGTACTCGACCGAATTTCCGACTCCTTTCCTTTATTGCCAAAGAAAGTTATTTGTAAAACTCAAGAGTTTAACTGAAATAATCTTGAACTTATACTCAACTGGAGAAACATTTTTTTTGAGACTGTATACCATTAACGGTACCTACGAATTCTTGCACACGTTGAATATATAATATTTAAAGATTTAAATCTCTCAAATTACTAATCACTTTCCACAAGCTTTATACATATAATAGACCTAAATAATAAAGGAGGATTAATCTCGATTTTTATCACATATGGGTGCTGCCCTCTTTACACACTAAATTCTATGTCTTAGATTTTAAATAAGTAGTAGTCTCCAAACAATACACCCCTAAGGGGTTTTGACAGGGGGATGAGGAATGATGACCAAAATATTCGCTTCTATGAAACCGTTTGAATTACGAGTTTAAAATTTCTAATCATATTAACTTAAATAACAAAGTTTGAGACAAAATTTAAATAGGGGTTAAGATCCGAAAACAGTATATGTTAATTCCTTCAGCCGAAACTGTTAAACTACGAAGAAAAAATTCCGAACAATGGTATATATTTAAAATCCTAGGTGTGAATTAGAAAATATCTCGAAACATCCCACCCTTAACGTGTTAAATGGCGTTATCTCCGTAAACATAATTATTCATTCCGCTAAACCAGTTTAACGTACAAATTTGTAATTTTACAAGAAGATTCTTAGTTTATGTCCTAGATGTAAAATATCATATATCTCTCCTAAGGTATTTAGATAGTGATTGATTCCCAAAAACCAAAATATCCCTTCTTCTGAAATCGTTTAAGGCACGATCTTGCAATTTATATATGAAGAGTAGTTTTCTATGTCCTAGACGTTAAGTAATATTTTGAAACCATTCACCGCTTGAAAAACATTCATTCCTCCATTACTGTTCGACGTTCAACCTCTACCGGGCGAGTTGGCCGTGCGGTTAGGGTCACGCGGCTGTGAGGGTTTAAAATCATTCCCGTTCTTCTGTACAGGGTTCAAATATCTGTTAGATAAACCTATTAATAATTCCCCCATAACCGTTTAACGTACGAACTGAGGGTATATTTTACAGGTTCAGTCAACAGTAGACCCTCCAAAATGTAAAATTTTGAAAAATAGCTTTCAATTTAAAACCATAGCGAAGCACGGGTGTCTTGTTAGCTTTTGAATAAAATTGTTTTGGGTTATTATTTACTTTAGCAGCCTCCGAGTAGAAGAAGATTTTGAAAATAAGAAAATCGCTAACGTCATCACACAATAAAATTAAGACAGCGGAGATCAACGGAGCAATAATCAACAGAGGTAAGGAATTAACAATAAACACAGGGGACCTAACATCGTGCTGTTCCGTACACACAAATACTGATCAGCAGGTACGGAAGGTTTGCCGATGTGATAAATACTATTATCGATAGTATTGCTCTGAACCGTCGAGATATTCCGTACTCCTTAAATATTAAACATTTGTTTTATAATAATATTTTAGCACTTTAGTATCAAAAACAATAAAATCTTAGGACCTTCTTCAATTTTACTTTTTCTCCTGCAGTTTATGTTGCTTCGTAACGAGCTCTCTTGCAGGGCTTCGAGCAAATTTAATCTAGCATCTGTACATTAGATCGCACACAGAGGTGAATCACTAAAATCTGGAGACGAAGTCAATTCACTTACGTAGCGAAATTTACTTAGATAAACATAGGTCTGTTGATAGATGTGATTTGTGGGATCCAGGGCAGGTAACGAGGCGGTAACAAGGTGGAAGTCAGATTTGTTTCATCTAAGTCCTCGGCTAGAAAGCTTTGAGACACAGATATCCTGTGTAATTCGGAACAAATATATTGATCTTTGTGAATTTAGCCGAGTCACGTTTCAGCAGAACAGAGTGAAATTCTGTTACCTAGAATACTTGATTGCTAACTTCTGCTCTAATTATCCTAAGCCTTCGGCAATGGTAC
The DNA here is from genome assembly GCF_040414725.1 of Anabrus simplex. Lineage (NCBI taxonomy): Eukaryota > Metazoa > Arthropoda > Insecta > Orthoptera > Tettigoniidae > Anabrus > Anabrus simplex. The sequence goes on along the minus strand of NC_090267.1, from coordinate 445,772,305 downwards.
TGTTAAGTCGAACGTAACATTCTCTATTCAATGGTACACAAATGATAGGTCTAAGAAGACGGGACACTAACCCGGATTCCGTCCCACTGTTAGAAAAATCTAACATTGGTAATAATTTGGTTACCGCACAGTGGTCCAGTATCGCAAACCAGAGCGACAAAATGATTTTATGCTGGCTGATGCCGAAATATAAATATTATATGCCAGAAAACTGCACCTTAATGAGGATCATTATAGTTCAAGTTTCATTATAATACAGGTTCTCCACCAATCAGAGTTCAGATTTTCATTATGATACAACTGTTTGACCAATTACGTAAGGATAGCATGGACAGTTCACGGATTTGAGAAGAATAAAAAACGTCCAAAAGTTTGCTAAACTTCATCCTTCTTTATAAATTGCCAACATGGAAGGTACACCGTCCAAAATGTTGGTATAAATAAACCGGGGAATACGGGAAAAGAAATAGCACTGTGTCTTAATCTCCCCAACTCCAGTTTGTACACAGGGCATTGCTTTCGTATGTTACCTTGTCATTATTACGTGCATAATTATTATGAAACGCTTTAAAATACTGTACTAACAATTAATGAAACCTATATTATTATCATTGAAACGATTTTCACCATTTGTACACTTGTTTAAGTAAACTTGGAATGACACGGCATGCTAACTATTCCGTCGTGTTGTTGTTATCACATCTGTTTTACATGCAGAAGGTTCCGGTTCGATTCCGTGTGGAACCAGTTTTGAGATTTCTTCTTTTTCTGTTTACCCTCCAGGGTCGGTTTTTCCCTCTGACTCAGCGAGGGATCCCACCTCTGCCACCTCAAGGGCAGTGACCTGGAGCTTCAGAATCTGGGTCGGGGATACAACTGGGGAGGATGACCAGTACCTCGCCCAGGTGGCCTCACCTGCTATGTTGAACAGGGGCCTTGCCGGCGATAGACAAGGAAGAGGGAAGGAAGCGACCGTGGCCTTAAGTTATGTACCATGCCGACATTTGCCTGCAGGATAAGTGGGAAACCACGAAAAACCACTTACAGAATGGCTGAGGTGAGAATCGAACCCACCTCTACTCACTTGATCTCCCGAGGCTGAGTTGACCCCGTTCCAGCCCTCGTATTACTTTCCAAATTTCGTGGCAGAGCCGGAAATCGAACCCAAACCTCCGCGGGTGGTAGCTATTCACACTAACCACTACACCACAGAGGCGGAAATCAGTTTCTTTCAAAGATTAATTTGATTTCATTTACATGAAGATACTTTTTAAGTGCTCAGACATCATAAATCAATGTGACACTAGGCTAATAATTATTACAGTCTGGATCTGGAAACTTACTTGAAAAAATGCGCTTGTTGCGGTTGTTGTTGTTTGTGTGGTGGTGATTATTGTTTTAATACGAGTACAACTAGGCAACCATCCTCTAAATAACACTAAATGATATGTGTAATCAGAGATAAGGCTTTTTGCAGATGATGTTATTTCACGGTTTTGAGCAACTGCAAAATGACCTCGATAATGTTGTGAGATGGACAGCAGTCAATGGTATGATGATAAACGGGGTTAAAAGTCAGGTTGTGAGTTTCACAAATATGAAAAATCCTCTCTGTTTAATTACTGCGTTGATGGGGTGAAAGTTCCTTTTGTGGATCATTGTAAGTATCTGGGTGTTAATATAAAGAAAGATCTTCATTGGGGTAATCACATAAATGGGATTGTAAATAAAGGGTATATATCTCTTCACATGGTTATGAGGGTGTATAGGGGTTGTAGTAAGGATGTAAAGGAGAGGGCATATAAGTCTCTGGTAAGACCCCAACCAGAGTATGGTTCCTGTGTATGGGACCCTCACCAGGATGAATGATTCATGAACTGGAAAAAACAGCTCGATTTGTTCTGGGTGATTTCCGACAAAAGAGTAGCGTTACAAAAATTTTGCAAAGTTTTGGCTGGGAAGAACTGGCAGAAAGAAGACGAGCTGCTCGACTAAGTGATATGTTAAGAGCTGTCAGCGGAGAGATGGCGTGGAATGACATTAGTAGACGCATAAGTTTGAGTGATGTCTTTAAAAGTAGGAAAGATGACAGTATGAAGATAAAGTTGGAATTCAAGGGGACAAATTTGTTCAAATATTCGCTTTTAGGAAGGGGAGTTAGGGATTGGAATAACTTACCAAGGGAGATGTTCAATGAATTTCCAATTACTTTGAAATCATTTAAGAAAAGGCTAGGAAACAACAGGTAGGGAATCCGTCACCTCGGCGACTGCACTAAATGGAGATCATTGATTGATTGATTGATTGATTGATTGAAAAAATACAAGGGATCTGACACTTCGAAAGATGAAGGTAGCGGTCAAAGGAAGACGAGGGCCTCGAAGGGAGTGAAAATTAAAGACTCCCTAAGCCTCGAGTGCTCTAATACCGTCGGGGTCGGAAAAGAACAAGGATTGACCAAGGGAGGTCGGATAGTATACATGAAAGTGAGGCTCCTGGCACAAGTAAGTGGAAGCAACGCCAGAACTCAGCTGAGGGCCCCACGTTCGCCAACCCACACTCGAAAGTTAAGAGCCCCTGGGGCCGCTTTTAGTCGCCTCTTACGAGGGGCAGGGAATACCGTGGGTGGAACGGAAAGGCATTAAACGCCGTGTTTCCTTTCTAGAAACTGTAGGGTACAGGGGATGTCACGGACCCAAAAGTTGATCAGAGATGTGGAGTTGTGATTCATTCACGAAACTTCCTGAAGCTTAGCATGCTACTCCATCTGATTCTCCACCCATATCATACTTCAATTTATTTTTCACTTTCTGTCTGCCAATATACTTAGGCTACTTGATCTTCCTCAAGGGAGGGCAGTTCATGTTTATTTTCGAAGAAGGGATTTCTGATCCACGAGGTTTTTTTCAACCTGAGGCATAAATTATGGTCTGAGTGTGGATACTAGCAATTTCTAGTGTCAAAATTACTTCACTTACACTGCCTTGCAGTATTTCTTCTTTTTCCGCTGTTGACTTGTACCATCTATCGGCCAAGCTAAGGGTTACATCGGTCCTATACTGTATGTAAGTTATAGAACAGTGAAGACGTACTTTCTAAATTAAGTATAATGTTCTATGAATTATTGTTTGTGTACAATAAAATGCCAACTCTTAAAATTTTTACAACTTACTGCACCCTACGGATCAGGGTAACCACAGTATTTCCTAACTAGTCAGTTATATATCTCAGGGTATTCATGCCTCCAGAAAAATGGTTAATTTTTCTATGTTTTGGTTTAACGTGTGTTCAAAGAGAAAGTAACGGTAGCATACGCGGTTCAGAATTACGTAATTCAACGCTCAGTAGTAGATTTTGTGAACGTAAACTTCAGTCAACCTTTTTAAAAACATATGCGCATAACGAGAACCTTAATCACTAAGTACAACTACTGACTACCATTATAAATGAAAACTCATTCCATTACATAAAAATTAATCAAGAAAACACATTTATTAAACTATCAAGATTCGCGAAAGAAATGGTTAATGTCAAATATTGCTCATAATCTTCCAATTATCAACCTAATAAATAAATATTTTAATTACTGAATCGAACATTCTAGGTCAGCGCTGCCTTACTCCTAAACTAAGTTTACATATCTTAACATTCTTGGTCGCATATTCCTGAAATGAATTGTTGCTTTGTTTCATCTTCCCATTAAAATTTACATCTGGTCACTTAAGTATATATTACATCAAAGTCTTCAGACCACGGTTAAAATTCGGTATACCAATAAGTTATTCCATCACTCACGGTGTTAATTATACACCCTCATCAAAAATACAACCATAACATTGTTCAAGTTATCGCGGAAATGAACTGAATTTGAATAAAGTGTCCTGAATACAAATATCAGTGACCTAAGTTACATCGAAAATTATCTGAGTTCGTTAGTGCTGACTACAGTGAAGAAAATGAAACATTGAATGACGCACTAAGTTTCTCGGTCCGATTGCCACTTAAATTACGGCTCCTAACTAAATATTCGCTCTAATAATATTTCAGATTAACAAAACATCGATGATATCCTACGTAAATCTCAAATAATTTCCCTACTCTAGCTAGATAATTTCTTATGTAACGTATTCCAGTTCAATATACACATAGCCAATAAGCATTTTTCATAAATAGATGTGCAAATGCCTACACAAAGATATTTCAACACTACATTATCATACTAGTTGCATACAAGCTTGATCTTCCACGAATTACCATTCATTCAGAATATGATATAATCATGTATTCATTTACCCATCACCGGTGGTTATTATTGTCAAACCACTTTCACACTTCATTAAAATATGCGTAATTTTATTGTCCATACCTTGCTATAGTTCCTTCCTGGGGCATACTTATATTCCGTAGTCGCTTTACATGTGCTCCTACCTCGCACATTAGATATGTCATATACGTTTTACTCCCTGTTAATCTGCGCAACATATCATTTAAAATACCATATATACTTCCATTACTTCATTATTAACCTTCAATTCAACCCATATTTAATTCATTTAACATCTATAATTACCGCGTTTAACCTCGAATATTAATTAAACACAACGATACGTATCTCTTCAATAGCGCAGAATTCGTTCCTCAAAACGCATTTTGTCATACAATCCAACATATAACCCCAAATTCAGTATCTATTCTTCCAATATATTCATACAGCAAAGAGCATGGTAATTTAACTTAACGAATTCAAACATGCATCCCTCTGTGACGTAACTGGGTTTGACTGGTATTATATCACTCATGGATCTTTCTAACTAACCGGGATTCTTTGAAAACAGCTGTTACACTATGTCACATTTTTAAATCGTATTCCTTCATCCTTGGATAAAATAATGTAGTAAACACGTTACCATTCTGTCACGAGATATCGTCTTAAATATTTCACACTGCACTTTCTTATATTCACAGCACACTTAATTATCTCACGCTTAGGCTATTCAGATCTATTGCATATACTGGTAATACTCTACATAAGAAATTATACTACTTAATACTATTACTTAGCTCGCCATTCAATATCTCGGGCCTTAGTTGCTCTTCGGTCTGGTCGCAGGCCTTGGATCGGGAACTGGGCAGGATCTCCACCACTGGTATCTCAGGTAGAGTGACCTCCTCCACACGGGTCGGGTGGTTTTAACAGCCAGGATGACATCTCCCTCCAGGTTGGTCTATGCCGATTTAGCAAGCCATCATCTGTTCAGGAACACAGTAGACAATATGCGTCGATTCTGGAAAATATGAATGCATCATGGTTCTGCGTAATATATATATATATTTTTATAGTGATTGCTTCTTTATTTAGGCTGTCCTTGCAATTATTTCCACTAAATATAGCTCAACCTCGAGCTCTCACGTCTCAATCAACTTCTTGTTTCCAAACGACTTTGCGTCTAAGTATTTGGACGGACTTTTCAAAGCTTCTGGATTTTATTCCCTCTTTACGGTATTTCAACGTTTATCTGTTCGTTTCGTTCAATATTTCCGTCCTCTCAGCTTAAAACTTCACGTTAGATATTGCCAATCTTGCTTATTTTTGAGAGCGATGTTCGGGATATCTTGTCCTTACCACGTCAATTTTTTAAGTCAGTATTTATAATCATCTGTTTGATCCTTCTTATTTTTTTAAAAACAATTCTATCGATTCTACACCATTGTACACCGCCTTCATAGTGGTAGGTTTAGGTTAGTCATGGCCTTCTAGCACACATCAATATCGATACCCTATTACACTCTTTGCCTTGGCTGGCCTCTACCTTCCGTAGGCGCCCTTTTTAATACGTCCAGTAAATGCATCGGGTACATTACATTATTATTGCGGATCCCGTCGAATATCGTCCTCCTCCTCCCGCCACCAGGGGTCTGCAGACCACAGTTTGGGAATGTCTGAGGTACAGGAAAGGAATAGAGAAGCAACCGTGGGAGGAACAAGGAAGGAGGAAATTGAAAATATCAGCTGTAGAACGAGAGAGTAGAAGAGAGGTGATGAAGATGTTCTGGGAGAAATAGAAGAAAACTCAAACCATGACAAAGTTGCCCGTGGTCCTACAGTGGCCGCAACAAAATAATAATAATAAAACACAAAGTGAATCAATGAAATGATTAGCAAGTGTACATTTATATATACTTAGGATCCATTAAAATACTACGCGGTCACATGTGTATTCATAGCATCGTGTTTCCTGTTCCGTCATAATGTTAATCAAAACTTCAAACTGAAGTAAACTGTGCTTAATCATGACCTTAAATGTCGATGCTGCCATTTCTTGATGGATGCAGTACTTTTGTATCCATCTCTTGGCACAGGCCAGAGTAAAATGTAGCTTCCACCGACGTCCCAGTCTCACTCATGGCTGTGACAATATGGAAGCTGCTGGGGTATGGGTGGTGCTGAGTAATGACATTCAGAGCACAACAAGTGCATCTGAGTGTTATGAAAGGTGTTGCTCATAGGGTCTGTCGTGCTGCAATAGCACTTTCTGACCCAGTGAGGAAAGCAATGGCGAACTACCTCACTCGTCTTGCCTAGTACGCCTCATTTTGGTGCTGCCATTGGGTTTTGCGGTTTTCTTATAACCGCATAACCTTTGGTGGTGCTATTTGAGGATCCAACCAGCCTCTGGGCTGATGACCTAACAGACAGACAGTGTGACAGGATGATAGTCTGAACTCGTGTCCTCTTGGGTAGTTGTTATATATATGGATATTTATTGAACATAACAGGCGAATTTGCCCCGATACATGTTCACATGGACATCTCACAACAAAAGAAAAGAAAAGAAAAAAAAGAAAAGAAAAGAAAAGAAAAGAAAAGAAAAGAAAAGAAAAGAAAAGAAAAGAAAAACCGGATTCCCTGGGCATGCCATGAGGTTCATTGGATACTCCAAAAACGTGACACTCCCAAGGTAGAGTCACCACAGCAGTTATCCTCAGTCCCTCATGCCACGTCCATCGTCTCTACCTAACATTAAGACACAAAATAAAATGAACAATAAATGATAATAAAATAAAGCAAGAAATAATATTGGTAACTACTGCTACTGTCCGGCCGTGTCTTCACCCCTGGTGAGAAGAAGGCCGCCCTCCCGATGATGACACGACTGGCCCTATCTGTGGGGGCCCTAAGGAAGACCCCAACAATCTTACCAGATGACAATGCGTTTCTCTCACCATTCCATTGCGGCCGGCCACGTGAAGCTGGCGCAGCTCTTCTCCCATATCCTGCCTCTCACATTTCTCCCTTCTTTTACTTATTTGGAGTGGGCCTGCCCCACCCCGTCTTCTTACGGGTATGCCCAGCTCTCCCTTGCCCATCATTCCTTACCAGCGCTACTATGCGTGAATAGTGAGAAAAAAGCACATGCCCTAATGTATACAACCAAGTTACTTGGGTAGTTGTTGAAGAAGTAGATGGCTGATCTGACACCCCTAACAGTGCCATACTTTCATAATGTAGTATTTTTTTCGTGACGGGTATTTCTGGCATTAACGAAGTAATTCGATTATCTGAAGGTACTGATAAACTTCGGAGTCTATCGGTGTTTGTATATACTTTTTAGTGTGTGTGTGTGTGTGTGTGTGTGTGTGTGTGTGTGTGTGTGTGTGTGTGTGTGTGTGTGTGTGTGTGTGTGTGTGTGTGTGTAGATTCCTGGACATCATTCAGTCAATAACTGGTAGGAAAAATTGGTTGACTAATGATGGCCCATGTATCAAAACTTCGTGAAGAGTTACTGACACCGGGTACCAGTTTAAAAATGAAGCTGTACGCATAAATCGGCTTCGGTGGTGGAGTCGTGTGAGGCGAATGGAGGAGGATAGATTACATAGGAAAATAATGGACTCTGTTATGGTGGGTAAGAGAAGTAGAGGGAGACTAAGACGACGATGGGTAGACTCGGTTTCCAACGATTTAAAGATAAGAGGTATAGAACTAAACGAGGCCAGAGAACTAGTTGCAAATAGAGGATTTTTGTGGCGATTAGTCAATTCACAGAGGCTTGCAGATTGAACGTTGAAAGGCATAAAAGTCTATGATGAAGATGCATGTATGTTTATTAATTAATTTTTATTTATTCATCCCTTTTCTTCGCACATGCTATCTCTTGCCGAGAGAGGCGTCTACCAAGATAGGCTGGTAAACATTGTTCAGAACCTCACCAATGACCGTGATGGAATTAAACACTTCCATATTTTTCTTTCAGTGCTTCTTAAGTAAACAGAAAGTCATCTTCATCAAGTGCACCTGGTAAAGGAACATGTTTCTGATGAGAAAGTCTTCAGTTACTATTTTAACTCGTTGTGTTAAAAGGAAGTCGGGCATTGCAATATAGAGTTATCACCTATTGTTTTAAATGAACGAACTAATGCACTTACCAACCATGCCAGTATTACATGGTAAACTTAAACATGTGATGTAAATGTGAAGTCGTTACTCTAACGACGGTGTTGCCAGATATGCCTCATTACGCCGCTTCCTAAATGCGTACTGGTAGAACGTTAACAGCTCAGTTCTCAAATGCTTTAGCTGTTATCACACAGGACTCGTCACATTTATTGGCACATTATGAGAGGCTAAGCTGTGAATAACGACTCTTCGCACAGATTAAAACTAAGCCGACTAAAGTCTCCCTCTTTCTCTGTGCTCCTCATATCTCCGGTGGTAGCAGTTCTGACAGACTGCGATCGTCACATCCTTTCAAGTTATCACATCTCGCGGTTATTCCTAAACCGGCTCATTGACCAGGATTTTTTACAGGTTGGTAGTTCAACAGAGTGTTAAGACAACTTTTAGACTTCTTTCTCTCTCCATCCTCTCGATTCTATATCTTTCTATCTTTATTCGTCCTTCATTGCTAAATAGTTAGCGTGCTGGCCTTGGTTACAGGAGTTCCGGGTTCGATTCCCGGCAGGGTCGGAAAATTTAACCATAATCGGTTGATTTCCCTGGCACGGGCACTGGATGTACCTGTTTTCTCCATCATTTCATCCTCATCACAACGCGCAGGCCGCCTGCGGGTGTCAAATCAAAAGACCTGCACCTGGCGAGCCGAAGTTCTCGGACACATCCCGGCACTAAAAGCCATACGCCATTTCATTTCATTTCTTCTGATTTTATTTTTTAACTATACACGTTCCCTCACCTTTTATTAGTCTGATTACATTTTTGACACAAAGGGACCTAAAGTAGAATTTTTCAATTTTGAGATTTTTGTGGATCTAGAATTCACAAACGATACTGTGCATTTAAAAAGAATGTTAAAGCTTCTTGGTGCAATATTTGAGAAGATAACAATTTCTGACTGTTGCTATTAAGAAAACTGTATATTGAGAAATACGCATTTACAGTTTTTACTCATTATCTTTCCAATTGTACAAAGTTTTCATGACATCGAGTGGTCAAGACTCGAACTGCAGCGTGACTTACTTTGTTAAGAAAACCCATAGGTAGCGCAAGAAGTAAAATAATTTAAATGCAATTTGTACAGCACAGACACTTTTATTCAGCTCTACTGTAAAATTTCCGTTGCCGACTTTGGATACCTGGCAGCAGGTCATCTGAAATTTTGCGTCACCGAATTAGTGATACAAAATATGTGACGCGATGTTACCTAGCAACCGTGCAGGCTGTGACGTGAAGTATTGTTGGATGGCTATGACTGAGAGACATACAGAAGGCTCTTTTATCAAAGAGGTCTCGTCTCACCGTACTCTAGAAAACTGATTATTTAATTCTAGGTTGTTTAATAGTCCCTGAGTCACTTTCCCCTTTTCGATGCACTGAATCCTTCGCTTGTCGACTCCAAATTCTATATACAGTAGATATCTTTCGAAAACGATTCGTTATCAATTTGAGATTCATTTATTGAAAGTCGAATTTAGGAACCTTTTGATTTTCCTAACAGGAAATGTAACTCCATTTTTGTTATTAGTTATTTTCCAACTTTTGTCAAAAGAACGTCAAGTATGGAGCAAAATTGGCGACATGAATTTCTTCTCGGATTATAACGGTTCTTCATTTGAAACCTTGAAACGGAAGCTTAGCTGGCAACACTGCAAATAACTAACAAATCAGGAGAGAGGTATAGTGTTTGCAGTAACAGCTTAGAATGTATTCAGTTTGAGACAGACATTCGCTAGGTGGAGGGAAAAGCTGAAGTAGCATACGTGTTTCTGAAGCGGGATGAACTTCTTTTGCGTAGAAGGTGCTTCGACCGAGAAATCTTTCACAAAGTGTGTTTGTGCTCCATGGTGTCAGACACGTTGGCTGAACGGTCAGCGTACTGGCCTTCGGTTTAGAGGGTCCCGGGTTCGATTCCCGACCGGGTCGGGGATTTTAACCTCAACTGGTTAATTCCAATGGCACGGGGGCTGGGTGTATGTGTTGTCTTAATCATCATTTCATCCTCATCACAACGCGCAGGTCGCCTACGGGAGTCAAATAGAAAGCCGAACCCGTCCTGGGATATCCCGGCACTAAAAGCCAAACGCCATTTCATTTTGCTCCATGGTAATGCACGTCAACACGCTGCAAACTCAACAATGGACAGTCGGCGCTGTTTGCGCTGGGGTCTCACGGTTCACCCGCCTTAGAACCAAGAGCTTTTCCCTTGCGACTATCAATTCTTTGGTCTGCTAAAGAAAGCCCTGAAGAGTAACCATTTCACCACGGTTCAAGTGGTTCCTAATGCCGTTGAAAAGTTGTTGTAGTTGTTGAGTATAGAGAATTTTGTTCAGTGTACACTTCGTCAAACTATCATTAGTACGCTGTCGTTACATTAGGTAAATGATGTCCAATAGGTGGCTTAGTCGCTGGCTCCCCAAGTAAAAAACTGAGATTACCGAGCTCGATAGCTGCATTCGCTTAAGTGTGGCCAGTATGCAGTATTCGGGAGATAGTAGGTTCGAACCCCACTGTCAGCAGCCCTGAAAATGGTTTTCCGTGGTTTCCCATTTTCACACCAGGCAAATGCTGGGGCTATACCTTAATTAAGGCCACGGCCACTTCCTTCCCACTCCTAGCCCTTTTATGTCCCATCGTCGCCGTAAGACCTATCTGTGTCGGTGCGACGTAAAACAATTAGCAAAAGCAAACAAAAAAAAAACTGAGATTCGAATCCTGGTCGATCCTGGATTGAGATTTTCATACCATCTCAAAAATGTAGTGACATAGTGACATGAAGAGCATCTAGTCTTGAACCCTCGGCCTGCGTGGCCCCAATTACCCTAGAAATAAATGGGATAGGCTGAATTAATTGGCTAGTATGTTGTCCAAACATCTAGTGTAAATTCCTTGAGTCCGTCTCCGTAACGTAACCGTTAATACTATTACATGCTGTCCCCGGAGGTCTGCATTCTATTCCGGTACTGCCAGACATTTAAGAATAACAGGAGTGGGGGTGTGACTGAAAAGAGCTTCAACAACTCTGCATGGGGACACGAATTTACAAACCACGACTGTGAATATTCTAACAATGCTGAAATGTTTGAAATAAATTGACCCTTGTAGTGACTGGAACTGACAAAGACAATTGTGAAATGAAGAATATGGCATTTACATTTGTATACATTTAAGACCTTTTAGTCTCTATCCATCAATATTTGATTTCTTTCTCCATGTAAAATTTTAGTGATTTCCTTAACATGTGCAGTAAACGTTGGTGGAGTATCCTTTAGGAATCTTTTTAAAATGAAATTTGTAGGGGTTTCATCCGTCCCACATTAAAATTTATGTAATTTTCAGCTCATAATTGGAAGGTTAAAAGTGACCAGGTATTTGACATTGATTTATCAAACGGCCAGTTTTGTTGGACAGTAGGTTCACAAATTCAAAGCCTTTCCAACAACCTGGATCCTTTTAAAAGTCAAACGTTCATTAATACGCATCAACTTTTTTTTCGCAATATGGTTCGTATGCATATTACAGAGGTTAATACATTCTGTTCAATATTCCTATTGCCATATTTCTTTCCGTGCGACCGTAGGTATTAGTTCACTAATACGGCCGTATTTATACTCGATTAAAAGTGAAAATATTTAATTGCACATTGCTCTATGTGCATTCTAAGTACGTTTGGAGATTATGTAAGAGAATAGGGTTATTTTTGCTATTTGTTTTACGTCGCACCGACACAGATAGATCTTGATGGAGACGATGGGATAGGAAAGGTAAGGAAGCGGCCGTGGCCTTAATTAAGGAACAGCCCCAGCATTTGCCTGGTGTGAAAGAGGGAAACCACGGAAAACCATCTTCAGGGCTACCGACAGTGGGGTTCGAACCCACTATCTTCCGGATGCAAGCCCACAGCTGCGTGCTCCTAACCGCACGGCCAACTCGTTTGATGAGAATAGATTTAACCCTAGAATTGACTAAACAATATCTACAGAGTTGTACAGGCCACGGATATGTAGAAAGAGAGTTGCAAAGGCTGTACATCGGTATTATTATTATTATTATTATTATTATTATTATTATTATTATTATTATTATTATTATTATTATTATTATTATTTGTTTCCACACATTGTAGATACAATTCATTTAGGGATGGTGAATGGAGAAAGGGCATAGCCTCACATGCAAAATTGTGCCTCCATCCCCACTACAGTATATCATGGCCATCCATCAGTACTTCACATCACAGCTTGCACGGTTGCTAGGTAATATTTTATTGAAAGACATATTTATGATCTTTTTTTTTTCAAAGGAAAATTTATGTGAATTTGTCTTCTATTATTTCGTACTTCGATGTTGCTAGGTAACAGCTGTGGTTTTATTCAGACAAAATAATATTGAAGAATTTAAATGTCCCAAAAACTTATGTGAATTTTTCAAACGAGTATAAAAGTATATACGTTTTGAATATGTTGAAATTACTGTACTTTTAATTTTTCAGTGGTTTCTCAGGTTGAAATTTTTCAAAACATTTTCTTTTATATTTCTACAATATTATTTTCAGTGGTATCATTGGAATATACGGTGTTCGGTTCCTGGAATGAATGGCCATTGTAGTTGACTTTGATTCAATGGGCCCCGAGTTCGATTGCTAGTAAGGTCGAGGATTCAAATCTTAGGTCTTGACTCCGGAGCTCTGTATATATGTTGCCCCAAACATCCCGTCATTTATATACCACATACACACAGAACTATCCTCTATAACACAATAACACTTAGTTTCCTACATAATGGTGGATGCTACCCACCTTGTCAAAGGGTCTGCCTTACAAGGGCTGAACCAAGCTAGAAATAGCCACATGAAATTATCATTGGAATATGTGGTAGAGTCATAAAGTTTTTGAACTAGCCGCATAGTGTCGCTGGGATGGTGCCGTGACACTTCTTGGCTTGTCCCAGCAAGAGGCAGAGGCATGCGGACGGTGCAAAGAGAATTACGGGTCTGTGAAAGGCAGACGAACGCGAGCGGTGGAACGCAAGAATGTCGTGGTCTGAGCAGCGGGGAAACATCAAGTTCTGACAAAAATCAGATCAGGTATTGAAGTCGAAATGTCGTATGTCACCACGACGGAAATAAAGTAAAAAACATAAACGCGCCAAGATACGTCAAATCCGTACTTGACAACTAACATTATGACTGAAAATAAGTGATTCAAGGCGCAAAACGAAAGTACAATATTATTTGTAGGTGTGTTATATAAATGTACTCCTAGAGGTTAGAATTCCTCCTTGGCTCAGATTTACAAAAAAAAAATGGCTTCACACTTACTAACTACAATACGGCACAGTCTGAAAGGAACTTGAAGCACCAGATGGATACATTATATTTCCTTTATACGGGGGTTGGAACTTAAATAATGGCAACACTGCTGTAGAGACGCTACGCAACGGAACTCGGGTTGCTAACATGTAACTCTTTTGTATCTGTTGGAAATAAATAGCTGCTACTATTTAAGTTCCAACCTTCGTATTTTCTACCTAGTAACACTGACTAGTTGGTCAAGGAGTAAATACAATATTGAGGAAATTCATACAACATGCGCTCCCTGTTTGCAGCACATCAAAGTGCAACACGTGGCATCACGACCGACTGGATCCCTCGCTGCTCTGAGCTAGCTAGAGCGGCGCATCAAGTCGGCCGTGCGTGGCATGGTGGGAACTATATATCGCTCTGGAGCACTAGCGTACTCTAGCTAGGAACTCTACTTCCCTATGAAATGTAGATTTTAAATATTACCTTGAGCTCACTTTATAGTGTAAGGTGCTTGTGTACCGTATTATTTTACCGATTAATCCCAATATTACATATATTATATTAGTTAAAGCATGTAGTATAGTGCATTTGAACTAACATCAACTGCACTAATAGCCAACATTTTGCTAATATGTGGGAATATGTTTAAGTAGGCTACATGGGTTGTCAAAGGAAATGCAAGTGAAAGGCGAACATAGTTACAAAACATTGATAGACCGTACAAAGAACGCAACCATTACTGTCCACCAATAGCTGCTGATGTGCAGTTGGCAGGCATGGTGTTCTTTATTCCTATCCCATTCCAAGGGAGTGAATTTGGATCATAGCCAGACTTCTGAGTTATGTTATGTTGTTTCTGTTGCTATTGTCATGGTCTGAAAACGAGCCCGCATTAAACTATGAGTAATGGAATGAGTGTACAGAAATAATTACTACCATGCATGCTGTATTAAAGGGAGATATTCAAACACATGTAATGGCATTATCATCCACAGAACCATTCATCTTGCAATTCCAAAACCATTACAGAGGGTTGATGACATCGCAACTTAATTCTTACCAAGGCAGTCACGTTTAGGTTTATTTTAATGTGAGACTTTGCTAATGGAACATCACGCTCTTGTCATTCTTAACCTATATAAACCTTTATGTTCCGCAACTTATACTGATTAAATTAATTACATTTAGTCCGGCTCCACGGTTAAATGGCCTTTGGTCACAGGGGTCCCGGGTTCGATTCCCGACAGGGTCGGTAATTTTAACCAAAATTGGTTAATTTCGCTGACACGGGGACTGGGTGTATGTGTCGTCTTCATCATTTCATCCTCATCATGACGCGCACGTCACCTACGGGTGTCAAATCAAAAGACCTGCATCTGAAGGGTCAAACTTGTCGTCGGACACTCCCGGCACTAAAAGCCATATGTCATTTCATTTCCAATTATAATTTAAATCCCCAGACTCTCCTCATATTATTGGTCTTGTATTTCTCTGCGGAAGATCTGGAAAGATAACATCACCATTAAGACAAAAAAAGAAGCTCGTTGAATCTCTAGTCTTCTCAGTCTTTTTGTATGGCGCAGAGACGTGGACCATCCTCAAACGTGATCGTGAACGGATAGAAAGCTTTGAAATGTGGTGCTGGAGGAAAATGTTAAGGATTCCTTGGACAGCTCATCGCACGAACACATCAATCCTGAACCAACTTCACATAAAAGTTCGTTTATGGTGTAAGGTCTCTCAACGAATTGTACGCTACTTTGGACATATAATGCGCCGAGATGGTAGTCTACAAAAGCTGATTGTTGAGGGCAAAGTCCAGGGAACCAGACAACGAGGACGAATACCAACGCGATGGATTGACATGGTGAACGGCCCCCTACAGTGTTCTCTCAGAGTAACAACATTGAAAGCTTTAGATAGGGAAGAATGGCGGAGTATGGTTCATCGGCTAGAGGGCTGAATATCATGATAGTCACGACGCCTCAGTCATGAGGCAAAACGAAGAAGAAGAAGAAGAAGAAGAAGAAGAAGAAGAATCTCTCTAACCAATTTCCTTGACGGTGTTTGGAGATGATGAATATCCTTAATTTTGTATCACAAATGTACTGTTGCGTGTCGGCAAATCTACACTCTAACGTATTCGAGCACTGTCAAATACTGAAGGACTGAGGCGGGATCTAACCCGTTAACTTGGACTCATGAGGTCAACATCCGCCTCGCTGCACGCTTTCTTGTATCCATCTTCCGTGATACAGGGTCAGGGGCACCCGCTCGAGGGACCCACTTCCATTCGCCCCCACCCGTACTCTCTCCCCCAATAAAACTAGGCAATTAAATAAATAAAATGAATAAAGCCCCGAAGGCGGTTTCCCATTTCACACCAAGCAAATACAGAGGCTGTACCTTAATTAATGCCATGGTCGCTTTCTTCCCACTCCTAGATTTTCCTGTCCTATCGACGGTGTCGGTGCGACGTAAAGAAAATTAAAAAAATTACGCACTTCCCTATTCGTAATCCTGTTAAAAACAATAATAACCACTAAAATCATCATCTACCCATCTATATCACCCTCAGTATTTTTCCGTAACACCACATTTCGAAAGCTTCCGTTCTTCGTCTGTTTGCACCTGTTATTGTCCATGTTGCAACCTCATACAGTATTACGCACCACACAAAGGTCTTCAAAAACATCTTTCTAATACGTACATCCATGTTCAAAGTGAACAAATGTCTTCTCCCAATAAGAAAGGCCTTCCTTGCTTGTGCTAGTAAGCATTTTATCTTCCACTTATTTCTACCAGTATTATGTTCTACTACCCAATTAATGTCCATCCGGTGGCCATGAATGTTAAGGTGTCGAGTCTACATGGTATGACACCGAGCCTAGCCTGTTTAAGTCCCTTTGGTGGAAAGAAATTTCACAATCAGAATATTGGCCGGAAGGGTAGGAGAGGTGGTGGTGGTGGTGGTGGTATACAATTTCTAATTACTAGATTGGGTCCAAAGCCTCAATTAAATTTCAAACCTCTCCACAGTGAAGGGATATTACGCTGTTGGATGGTGTTTCATCCGTCGGATGGAGATGTTAATTCTTGAGTAGACCCTTGGGTGTTGTACCGACACATGTTTTCACCCTCCCCCTACCTCATCATCATCATCATCATCACCATCATCATCATCATCATCATCACCATCTTCTTCTTCTTATTCTTCTTCTTCTTCACCTCCTCACACCCCGTCGCGCAAGTCGTCCATGGACGATATATAGAAAGAATTTCGCCAGGTAGTCCGAATATGTCCTCGGGCACACTCTGTTCTAAAAGCCACACACTAAATAAATGCATAAGTAGTGCGCCTCTGTGTTGTAGTGGTTAGTGTAATTAGCTGCCACCCACGGAGGCCCGGGTTCGATTCCCGGCTCTGCCACGAAACTTGAAAAGTGGTACGAGGACTGAAACGGGGTCAACTGAGGAGAGGGGGATTCGATTCCCAACTCAACCATCCTCGAAGTGGTTTCCCACTTCTCCTCCAGGCAAATGCCGGATGGTACCTAACTGAAGGCCACGGCCATTTCTTTCCCTCTTCCTTGTCTATGCCTTCGAATCTTCCCATTCCCCCCCCCCCCTCCATAAGGCCCCTGTTGAGCATAGCAATTGCGACCGCCTGGGCGAGGTAGACCACTAGTCTTCTTCTCCAGTTGTAACCCCGCGAACTAAAGTCTCACGCTCCAAGATACTGCCTTTGAGGCGGTAGAGGTAGGATCCCTTGCTGAGTCCGAGGGGAATAATTAAATAAAACCTAAGTTATAATATTCATCTATTTCCTGTAAGGCTTCATTTCCTGCTCTAAATCTTCTGCATTCCTCCAATTTGGTTTTAGATTTCATTAGTAATAACCTGTAAAATAAAGATGTATTTATTATCCGCTTCAGTCCAAAAATAAAAGTTTGTTCAGGTCATTGTAATTTCTACGATATAAGTTTCTTATATAGTTCGGAAGATATAATTAATGTTCCACGTTTAATTCGTATAGGACGTACAGATGGTGTCAGTAAGTGGTAATAAACCCTGGCTTGTGCTTCGTGCAGTAATTATAACAATATCCAAGAAAGTACTATTTAAAAAAAAAACCTACGCTGCACCTTTTAAAGAAAAATCAAATTAACTAAGAAACTAATTAATTAATAAAATTAAGACTGAATAAAATCAGAATCTGTTTTAGTAGAAGTGAGGGACGCCCTCTAAATTAAAACAACAAATTAAAATTAATAAATTAAGAGAAGAGCAATTTGCCACCTGGCTGAAATGATTAAGTTCACAGTATTCACAGGATTTCCTTCTTTTTAGTTTACTGCAAGACCACCAACATAACACACACTCCGGCAGCACACTAACGACTAGTATTACCTTGAATGTTAACCATCGACACATTATTCACCTGCAATCATAATACTCAACACGGTCTTTTGATTGTCCCAGGCTTCTTAAATGGGAGCTAACCTGTCGATTTGGTGGACCATGACAATATTTAAATGCTTTTATGCCTTCTTCTTATTATTATTATTATTATTATTATTATTATTATTATTATTATTATTATTATTATTATTATTATTATTATTATTATTATTATTATTGTAATTGCCTTTATTCGTAGTGGAGAAGTCAGAACTCATGGTTTTCTTTTACACTTAACCACACTTTTATAACAGTGTACATTTAAGAAAATATTCACAAACTTATCTTACAAACAAACGCCACAAAATAACATAAGCCCAATAAACGTACACACACACACACACACACACACACACACACATATTCACTCCACAAGATTCATTCACCCTGGCGAAACAAATTGAGGAGATGCCCACGGCAAGACGACTTAAAGGAATTTAAGCTTTTTATGGCTGTAGTGTTACAGGGAAGAGAGTTCCATATTCTAGCTCCATTCGCAACATGTTGCAGACCTGCTGAGAGGGATAGGTGTTAGTGTGCTGTCGGAGCGTGTGTTATGTTGGTGGTCTTGTAGTAAACTAAAAAGAAGGAAATCCTGTGAATACTTTGAACTTAATCATTTCAGCCAGGTGGCAAATTGTTCTTCTCTTAATTTATTAATTTTAATTTGTTTTCGTTTTAATTTAGAGGATGTCCCTCACTTCTACTAAAACAGATTCTGATTTTATTCAGACTTAATTCTGTTAATTAATTAGTTTCTCAGTTAATTTGATTTTTCTTTAAAAGGTGCACCGTAGGTTTTTTAAAAATAGTAGGTCCTTGGCTCAATCAAATGTAACCTTCTTTCAAATGAATTATTAATTAAATTATTATTGGTTTTAAGGAGAAATAACTTGTCTGTTTTTCTTTCAAAACTTCCCTTTATTTCTTACCGTGCCAAAACTTTTCTTTCAGTCCAAGTTCTCTCTGGGTTGTGTCCAGTTGCTTCACAAGTTCGGTGAGTATTTTGCTGTTAACTTTTTTAATGATGTTTAAGGTTATTTGCAATCTCTTGTTTATGTGTTACTTGTACACTTGTGAATTTGGAAAATACATTCGTTAATATTTTGCTATTATTGTTATCGTTATATTTTATATTTGTCATTATATACCAGAAAACCTAGAAAATTAGTAAAATGTACATATAATAACTAATTGACAGTGCTAGTGATAAATATGTTTTAACTAGCAAATGTACACGTTCTTCGCTACGGTATTCTACGTTGTATACGTATTTCTACGTAAATGACTGTACAGTCAGAAAGGAAGATTTTACTAGATTGTATATCTCTTCGCATTATCAGTAAAACATTACGTGAAGGTCCCCATACCTTCCGATGTCAGGTGCGCGTTGGTGAGTTTTGATCATCAAACTCCCTTTTTAGTGGTCTACATGGTTGGTGTTAAGATATTTTTTCGTATTTCCGCTATGTATGCGTTTTATTGTGTTAGAAACTAAAAATGGGGTGAAGAAATTTGGGTACAGTTTTCACACATTACTTTATTTCTTTCGCATTCTTACGTGGCAACTAGAATCATAAACATTGGCTCGCTTATGGCCACTGTTTGTGCCAATGGGCTACACTCTGCGGTACTGTTGAAATATTGACAGCCAGCCTTAGGGCTATTTCAAGACGATTATAACCTCTAACGGTATTCAGCAAATATCCTGCAGAATTGCAGCTTGACGTCTCTGTCGCCTTCTACCCAACGAATAAACACGAATTTACAGGAATGATGACGAAAGGGCATTACGGTACTTCCCTGCTGGCAAGCAGCTGGAGACGTTGCCATGGTAACCTGTAGGTTCGCTGTCGGTCTGCGACAGAACAGGAAAGTCGCAGGAAATAGTAATTTTCTGTCATCTGAAGGGTAAACGAAATTATGGACATAACAGAAATATATTTTAATTGAAGGAGCGTAGTCTACAGATTTTACAGAAAATCAATAGCCTATGAGAAAATATCAAATAACTCGCTGATCTCCCAACAAACCCCCAGTCTGTTCCGTGATTTTTGAATCATATTCATATCAAAATCAGCTCCTGGATGAGTATACTCTGAATATGAATTTTGGTCGAGATCTATGCAGCCGTTTTGCCATGATGGTGGAACAGACTGACAGACAGACACGAAAGCTAAAAACCACTCATATGGACCTGAGTTGACCTAAAACGAATGAATATCTGAAAAATTGACAAAATAAACGAAATTACAGACATCGAGCTCCCTAGAAATTTATGAATGTAGATAGATTATGTTTTTCATTCGAAAGGCTTCGAATCAGGGGTTTATCCAAGTCATGTGAATCAGGATATTCTAGATCTCATTTTTGCGGATGACATCCTTCTGCTCACACTGACTCCTGCCAGCATGCGGGGAAGTATAAATGAAGTGGTAAATTACTGTAAAGAGTGGAATTTAAAAATAATGTACAGAAACCAAAACAAAAAAATTGTCTAAGAATCAACAATGGTGGATTGGTGAGACGAGATTAGAAATTGTTAGGAAAGTAGAGTATTTGCGAAAGATATTAAGTGGGGGTACACGAAAGGAACCTCCATGAAGATTGCAACTATAGACGCACGAGACATGAATGGCAATCGGGTGCACCCTGGGCAACGTCAGACAAGGCAACGAAATGTGGTGATGGCTGATACTCTCACAACCGGTCTCTATCCAAAAAGATTGCACAAACATTGTTTTTTTCAAGACCACTTCTGTTTATCTCTTTAAACTTCGAGGGATATTCTCGAGAGAAGTAAGTCATGTTAGCTGATAGTCCAGGAAATACACAGGGGGTGTACTGGGTACCGTCCAATAATTGAAGACCTGAGTGCAAGAACTAGCTAATAACCAAAAGTTAATTTCTGTGAAAAACGAGAAAAACATTTAAAACTATATAAATCCTATAATTCATTAAAGGTTTCAGTTTAATGTGAAAGTATATATGAATGTACACTAATGTTTCAATTTTTAACCCTCTACTCCATTTAAAAATAATAAAAAAACGAGAAAATGTGTGATGGAATTATCCATTTCTTGCACTCAGATGTTTTAAGGAATGCAAAAACGGGAATAGAAATTGGAGAATGAATGCCATTACATGTTTTAATGTTTTAACTATGAAATATTGAATTTTAAAGCCCAGTGCATGACATACATAATAAGTATTAAGTAAGATATGGTTGAAAACAGTTTTTAGAACTCGTGGTATGATGCCTCACTTTCAGAGCCATATTCTTCATCCTCGCGTTCACATCTGAGATCGGAATACCATTTCATGTGTGCAGGTGGAATATACTTCTGTGCCAATTTCATCACATCTTTGTACTTCTTGTTATTCAAAGGCAGTGGAGTTTGGTACAACTTGGCGGGATGTAATATTGGAGTACGTTTCGTCTTAAACAGACAACATTTTGTATGAACAAAAGTGTTTTGACCAGCAGAAACAGACAGCTCTCTCCCTTCATAAACAAATTTATAGTACCTACTTATTCTGAATGATTCAGTACCATTCTTTATTATTTTTTTAAAATGTGACACCAAGTGATGTTTAAAATCAAATACCATGTCCTGGTGTACTTTCACCACAGCAAATTTTTGGGAAGCAGATGAAACAATATCATACCATTCCTGAGGGACAAACACATACTCTTTCTTGCGTTTTAGCTTCTCAGTCTGTGCGAAGGTACGATCACAGGGCATGAACGAATTTCCACGTTCTGGAAAATGGTGATATATTTTGACAAATCTGCCCGAAGCCGCTAGTGTATTTAATTACTGAACCATCAAAATATTCTTGTTTTGCCCTGCACAGTTGTCAGTAAAAATGTGCATAGTTTTAATTTCATGCGGAATGTAGTTCTCTACATAATGGCTCTACACCTATTTCTTCATCCTCATCTTCTCTCAGTTGCATTGTTTCTTGCAGCAAGCGTCTTCTTCCTTCTCCACTTCATGCTGAGATCAGGGCGCCTTCTACAACAAAAATATATTGCATTGTTGTGTGTTCAATGCTCCTACAAAATATATGTCTAAAACTAATATTTATTTAAAGCTTACCTCTGAATATTATGTGAGGTTATTAAGCCCATGAGGTATGCATCCTGAGCATTCTTATCACTCATTTTGTTTAAATTCCTAAGAATTCGTTCTTTAATATCTTTGGAGAAGTTGGCTGTACATTTTCTCTTACAAAAACAATCTGGAGCAACTGTCTTTACAGGCACAAGTTTCCCTGTTGATATATATTCTTCTCCATTCAAAATATTTCGTTTCCTAACATTCCTTTGCCAGTTATCTTCTTTTCTTGTCCTTTTCTTACTCTTTACTGGAGAGGAATCAGTAGAACTTCGTAGCGGTATCTAAAAATGACAATAATTTATAAAAGCATAAAGTGTGGGCTTCAAACTTCCACATTTATTTGAATATAATATTTTGGTCTAAAATATTGTTGTATAATACAATGCAACATTAAACTGAATATTCTGTAATATACATTCTAAACATTTAGCACTAAAGTGCAGCTCTTAATGGAACCTACCTCTGAATTAAAGCTTGCATTTGCAGCACACAATAACTCACTGCATTCAGCCCCCTTCCTTACTCTTCTTCAACACGAGGGCAACTGAGAGCAAGAACTGGATAATTCCGGTTATTATCCAAGTCTTGCACTCAGAAAGGAACCAGTTGAATTTTAAAGGCCATCTAGCGAGAAAAATAGGCACTTTCTGAAATTAACTTCTATAGTAACCGATAGAGGGCAGTTATGGCTACAAATAGAAGTCAAAAGCTAATTTTCGCTAAATGTGGTCATTATCTAGTTCTTGCACTCATGTCTTCAATTTCTGGTATGGAACTAATCCTAGACAGGCTTCACGACAAATACGGCAGTGCCATCTTTTCCAGACCTAAACTGAACATCATCTCAGACAATGACATCGAGCTTCTTACAGTCCGCACTCCATACTTCCACATTACGTCAGTCTACAAACCACCCGAGGCCTTTTGTACCTTTGAAACACCTGCCAACTTCAATCACGCGGACGTAAACTACGACATTGGCAATTTCAACTGTAGAAGCATAGCTTGAAGATACCCAAATTCCGATGCAAATGGAACAAGTCTAGAAACATGGGCTGAGGCTGACTTGCATCTGATCCACGATCCGAAGCTCCCATATTCCTTCAACAGTGGTAGGTGGAAAAGAGGGTACAATCCAGATAATAGCTTCGTGTCTCAGGAAATGGCTGGGCAATGTGTGAAGACTATAGGAGAGCCCATCCCTCGCACTCAACATAGCCCTGTCATTTGTACCGTAAAATCCTTGGTGATTCGAGAGGAGGTTTAACTTCAAGAAGGCTGACTGCACGAGGTTTTGCGAAGAGTTTGACTCGGAGATAATAACATTACACCACTATAAGAAATGTACGACACCTTTATAGAATACATCCAGCAAGTTTCATGGAAGACTATTCGGAGAGGATGCAGATCGCAATTTGTTCCAGGCTTGTCAAGTGATGACAGACCGATATTAGAACGATATCAGACCCTTTATGAAGAGGATCCATTTGACCAAGAAATTACCAAGCTGCAGAAGTACTGTTGCAAACCATCACAGAAACTCGCAAGGCCTTGCGGAGCAACCTGGTAGAGAAACTCGAGCAGTCGACAGGCCAGAAAACTGCTTAAAATCATGAGCGGCGACACAGTAAAACCACAGGAAAACTTTACTAGAGTACACCTAATCAGGCGGCAGCCCAGTGACCAAAGAAAGTCTTCAGCGTGATTTGGAAAGAGGGAATCACTTCCTTTGAGGTCCCTTTTCCGTGGATGAAATTGAAGCTGCCATCTCCAGCCTGAAGGTGAAAAAGGCTGCTGGTGTCGATGACCTACGAGTTGAACAGATAAAAAATCTTTGGCCGTAAATCATTGGAGTGGTTAATAATCCTAATGAACACGAGTGTCGCCAAGTTACACATCCCTACAATGTGGCGAAAAGTTTGAGTCATCGCACTACTCAAGCCTGAGAAAGATCCAGACGACCTGAAACAATTTCGACGTATTTCCATGCTATGCCATACCTTCAGGATATTGGAACACCTGGTTCTTAACCGAATAAGTATCATCCTCGAAGAGAAGTTAATTCCATAAGAAGCAGGATTTCGTGCACCAACACATAGAGGATGCTTTTGAGCATGGTGAGATAACTGGAGTCACCTTCGTTGACTTAACAGCTGCATACGACACTGGTAATCAGACGAAGCTGTTGAAGAAAGTGTATGGTCTTACAGAGGACCACCAAATAAAATCCTTTGTCAGCACCTTCCTTCATAACAGAAGATTCCAAGTCTCGCTACAGGGTAAGAGGAGAAGATGGCGAATCCAGAAGTACGGTCTATCCCAAGGCAGCGTGCTAGCTCCAGCGCTGTACAACTCTACATAACTGATCAGCTAATTCCAGCAAGCACCAGGCTCTTCATCTATGACGACACAGCGGTAGCTGCTCAGGGGTCATCCTTTGAAGAAATAGAATGAAGGCTGTCTTCAGCGTTAGATGAACTCTCCAAATACTATGATGCCAACCATCTGAAGCCGAACCCCAGTAAAACACAAGTGTGTGCGTTTAATCTACGAAACAAAGAAGCGCGGCGACATCTGAACATCACATGGCGAGGGGAGAGACTGAAGCATTGTCCAGCAACAGTTTATCTAGTTGTCACACTAGAGCGCCCTCTAACGTACAGGCAGAAATATCTGGCCACGAAACAGAAGGTCAGTGTTCGCAATGGCATTTAAGAAGCTGGTCGGCAGCATCTATACAGCCAGACCAAACAACCTGAGGACTTCTACACTTGCGCCGCTGAGTATTCCGCTCCTATGTGGAACACATCAGTATATGCTAAGCAGGTTGATACCGCGGTCAGCGATACTTCAAGGACAATCTCGGGATGCCTAAAACCAATGCCAGTGCAGAAACTGTTCTCGATTGTTGGAATAGCCCCAACAAAAATCTGGAGGGCCACTGCTGCAGACGCCGAGAGGACAAAACAGGAGAATGACCATCGACACCCACTCTATGGTCACCAAGCTGCAAGGACTCGCCTCAGATCCCGCAAGAGCATCCTTGCTAGGACTCTACCTGTGGAGGGAACACCGGAGGCAACTCGTCTTAACAGACGGAGGAGCTCACTGCTCACAGAGATGTCACCAAGGGAAGAATTAGCTCCTGGCGCCGACCTACCTTACCCTGTATTGAGGTCCCTCAACCACTTACGAGTGGGCGTCCCTCGATACCAGACCAACCTGAAGAATGGGGGATCCTTCCATCAAACGCAGACACCTCCTGCGAATGTAGTGCTAAACAAGACCCAAGTTATCTGTCCCCTCCTGGACAACCCATGCACTACAAACAAACAAACAAACCAACCCCATGGCACTACAGCCCTTGAAGGGCCTACAAGCGACCGCTGCTCAGCCTGAAGACCTTCAGATTACGTGTGGTCAGCACGACGAATCCTCTCGGCCGTAATTCTTGGCTTCTGAGGCCGGGGCCGCTATCTCACCGTCAGATAGCTCCTCAGTTCTAATCACGTAGGCTGAGTGGACCTCGAACCAGCCCTCAGGTCCAGGTAAAACTCCCTGACCTGGCCGGGAATCGAACCCGGGGCCTCCGAGTAAGAGGTAGGAACGCTACCCCTGCACCACGGGGCCGGGACAACCCATGCACATCACAAGATATTTTAGGGGAAATAACAAGGCCATCGCAGCTGCAATTTTTGGATATGCTAACTGGAAACGGAAATTAATTAAATGAATGAATTAAGTGGAAATGGAAAGTGGTCAGAACAAATAAAGAGAGCTAAACTAAAGAGTATGAGTTCACTGACAGCTGTTAACGTTCCGGATAAAAAAAGATGCCCAACACTGACTACAGAGTGTATAAAAATGTTTTAATGCATTACTTAAAACTAGGGTGTTGTACGGAGCAGAGATCTAGTGAGTGAAGGGAAAATTTATACACGTGAGTAGATTTGCTAAACTAGCTATGTGACTACCTAGTTGTGTAGCTATTTGTGGAGTGAGAATGATGTCCAATGATGTAAGTCTGCAGACATCTATACTATAAACAGTTTTGGAAAATCCGTCCGTGCGTTCTTCTGGACCGATTTGCTTCATTTCTGTTTTAATCTCTCCAGAATTATCTGCCGGTGAATCATGAGACATTGATAGGTCTCTCAAGTTCAGCTGACTTCGAGTAATCATAAAGTCATTGAATGATTACTCCAATAATTGCAGGCGAAGGCTTACCCTAACCCGCAATACAGTCTGTACTTAGCAGGTTGCTAAGCGACTAACACTTTCATTAATGTTCTGATATAGCCTATGTGATTTTCAACCTTAGTAATGTCATTGTATGCAGCCATGTTTGATTACTACCTATCAAGCCAAAGAGCCACTTTCTCTGTAAAAGGGTAGTATTCCCTGCTAGATACTATTTGATTCTTTAACCCTTCCCAACTTCCAAATGTATTCGACATATTTCATAACGTTCCTAATAACTTACATGTTGCTAAAAGTAAAAACTATTTTCCGGACTGAGAGGCTCAGACGGATGAGGCGCTGGCCTTCTGACCCCAACGTGGCAGGTTCTATCCTAGCTCAGTCCGGTGGTATTTGAAGGTGCTCAAATACTTAAACATCGTCGCCGTAGGACCTATCTGTGTCGGTAGATTTACTGAAACACAAAAGAACTCTTTCAGGACTAAATTCCGGCAACTCGGCGTCTCCGAAAACCGTAAAAGAGTAGTTAGTGGGACGTAAAGAAAATAACATTATTATAAGCGTAAAATCTACGTACAAACAGCCCCATCATGACATACGCCTTAGACATTATCTGGCAACACCTATTGAAGGATAACATATCCACACTGGAAAGAGTGAAGGCCATGCATCTTTAAAATGTTCTCTAGCTGGCAAAAGCGCTCCTTGGAGACTAACGTATGAACTCACAAAGCACCGTTCTGTATAGAAGAACTGCGATAAAAAATACCGCTGCCTTCCTTTCACACAATACCAAGCTTTGCTTCAGGAACTGCAGGATTAATAAGTGAAGATATGGATAGATTTTTACCAAACAGACGCCATCATGACGTCAGAATAGATCAATTATGACTACTAACTGTGGCATACCATAACGCATGCTTATTAAATGTTCATACAACCATTGAAAAGGGCAGGCAGAACAATATGACTACGACAGACATATCAAGACGTTTTATCTGACCTATTTATAACGAATGCCGCGGAGCAGTACGAGTCCTCTAGTATATTGTTAAAAACATAGTCAAATATTGGCTGAGACTGAAGTTGGGATCAGGTGGTGAAGTATTACAGAATGCCTACCAACAAAGCAAAGCTAAGCAAAGTCACCTCCTTACAGGCCATGAAGGCCCTTGGAGGAGTGGAAGGTAAAGGCTTCCGCCATTGTTAACCTCGGCACATGATGGGGTAGAGTGGTTAGCTCTACGCCCGGCCGCCTTTGCCTCCAGGAATTAACCTGGTACTCATTTTTGGTGTAGGCTGAGTGAACCTCAGGGCCATATGCACCTCCGGAAGTGGAAATCTCGTTCTTTTAAATTTACGACTCCCGGACGGAGGTTCGAACCCACGTCCTTCCGAGCGAACCGAGCACGCCTTTACCGCCTCGGCCAGGCAGCCCCTGAATGCCTACCAACAATAAATGAAATCATAAACAAGGACGTTGGGTGGATGAGGTACGGAACATTTTGGAAACGATAGGAATTGTATACTATTGGCAAATGTATTGTATAGAGCAGCTAAGAATATGTAAAATAATAGTTCTACATTTTAGTGATATTGAAGGGCAACAATTTGCTTCGCAGTGTAAAAATAAGAGGTCGCTAGGGGAATTGGGATAATGAGGATAAATAAAAATGATATAACAAATCAGGAAATGAGAGGCATAATATGGTCATTAATGGAAGTACACAAAGCTAAAACAAACAGACAAGATAGACAGATGAAAATAAACTTTTACTATGTTCTGAAGAAATGGGATGGGCACACCTTATGAAAGATTGTTCAGAGACAAGGGAAGTAATGAGGAGGGTATGAGAAAAATTGGTAACGATTTCAGCTGTATACGATTGTATTGAACAGAGAATGCATCAAGGAAAAATTGCAAAATTATTCGTCATTATAAGGGAAGTGCAGTAATAAATTGGTGGTAGGAAGAAATGTTATACATGCTAGTTACTAACAGAATTGTAGCTGAGGCAACTAGAAAATATAACTCCGTTAAGAGTAGAGCACTTACGTACGTAGATTATAGAAAATACATATAATTAGTGTATCGTCGTAGTCCTATTAGTCTGCACGTTTGCTTGTTTTTCTTTCGAGAGGCAATATTAATTTTCATTTCAGGAGTCGGACATCTGGAGGGACTAAGAATAACTGTTGCGATGGACTCTCTGGGGCGGGTGTCATGTTTCCTCGATAGCATGTCCGAGAAGTTTCATTTCGTACAATAATAGTTTTAATACACTTTCAGGCCATTCCTTCTCTGTTCAATTTCTAAATTACTTACACATATTCAATTTTGATTCATATTTTCCGGGCACGTTATTTTTTATTTGTGATTTTAGTGCATGTTCTTCAATTATACTATATTCAGTTTTGTAAACTGCATGTATCGAAAAGTAAAATTAAAATAATCAATACCCTCTCCGGATCTATGGTTTCCGAAATTATGGGAGATGGGTATTATCTTTAGTCTCCTGTTAACACTATGGTTGTGAGCTTTTCTATAACCCATCAGTGTTAATATATTGAGCCTTTTTTTATTTTAATATTAAATAATACTTCAGTTAAGAACGGTGATGTTGAATTTTATTTAGTGAATATCATAGGGATAGACAAAATTATCCATACATAGATTTTATCATCCAATAATAACAAAATTTTACAATTGAAGCTCTTCACATCAACTGAAAGTGCGTCATTTTGTCGATTAACCGCACGTTTCTTCTTTCTTGTCAGATAGTGTGTGTGGAACTTCTCCTGAGTCCATATCACCAAATACGACGAGGTTGTCTTGTCTCCTTGACGCAACCCAGGAAGCATTCGTAGAGGTGATGGCCCCTCCCCGCCATCACCCGTGGCGACCAACCAGTAAGTCGATGCGCTTTGTCGCCCCCGGAATCCTTTCGGACGCGCACCTCATCCCGCGTATTTGTTAATATCCCCGAGGTTTCAGTCGTTTCCGACACTCGGGACTGAATCCTCAAACAGAGAAAACCCCTGTTCTGAGGAGCAGTACCTCATGTCGAGTTCGACTGTCACCCCGACGATGTTAACAAACACTGTGGGGTAGTACCAGCTGCGATCGCAACAGGCTTCCCCATAGTGATGGCCCCTCCCCGCCATCACCCGTGGCAACCATCCAGAGAGTCAGCACGCTTGATTGCCCCCGGAATCCTTTCGGACGCGTGCTGGGTGTACGGGGAATAGCGAAAACAATTCGTACCCTTCTTATATTAACTCAACGCGGACTGCACAGTGAACGACCTCTTCAATAATGCTATGTTCAACAATGCTATGGTTCTGTGTTGACTGTGCACCGAATGTGTTGCGACTATGGAGGAGAGTGAAGGCTTCTCCCAATCTCATCATTTCCTACCAGATCCTAAAATTATGTTACACTAAGGATTAAGGTCGTAAGAAAAAGAACTGAGTTTCTCTCGTATATTATATTGTTTCCTTTCGGAGGATTGTTGAATTCTGCCCTCGCGTTCTGTTCTGGACACATATTCCATTAAGGATATAAAATATTGTAGTAGTGTTTCTACCTCACTCTTGGAGATGATGCATCACGCGCAATGATCAGTGATTACTATGTATGGCATGTATTACAAGCTGCCATTTTCTCATACATTAATACGTTTCTGTGGCAATAATAAATGTCTGCGTTTCCTTATAAACAAGCCCAAGCTTCCAAAAACTGAAGCGTAATATTATTTCCAGTTATTCAGAGCACTTCCTTCGTGATATACAGGCCGTATCGGGGCTTTCATCAACCCGCGAGTCCACATGCATATTCCATAAAATCTGTATACATACCTACTTACATAGCTACATAAAATAGACATGATGTAGGCTTTTGGGCTTGTGCCGTGTGGGAAGGTTCTCATGAACAGTCAAGATTTTCTTTTGATGACACAGAGAAAAGTTCTCTGCTAAACGTAAAGAATTTCACCTTATTTTCTTGACACGGCATAAGTACGAAGTCTATAAGTACGGTCCGTGAAAACACCAATGGTAAAACTAGAAACCTCTGGATACTTTTAATAAGGCCCTAAAATATAGCAAATTAAGGAGAAAAAATCTATTCCTTCTTCTTTATGCTTTCTACTGAGATGCCGGGACCATAACACCATTCCCAACTGTGTTAATCTGAAGTACATATTAAATACTCCGAAGGCCAGGAGATTATATCAACGCTCTAACAAGGCTGTTGTGATCGAGAGAGTGCGTTACACTCGTAAGGAACTGGACTCAGTCTCCCGAGAGTTGTTTCATTTACACCTGCTGCTAAACAACACTCTCTCGCAAGAATTGAGGTTGCCTTTCGATCGCATTACTGCTATGCAGCCTGAACGCAAATTCAACAAGTTGTCATTCAGAGAGAAATCTATGTTCCTCCGACGAGCTCAGAAACAGGCGGTCTCTCACACGAACCCGGATGCTAGTAAAACTGTCGTCAATCTTTGCAAGAATCAATCTTTCCAAGAAATTCTTGGACGAGAACCAAACGGCAGTTCTCGCTTGGGGTCTTAATTTCGCTGTCGCTCCCTCTAAAATTCCCAGGAGTTAATTACTTCCGTTGAGGCAGCCATCCACAAACTACCTACGGATGAGGCTGAGGAGTTAAGACAGAAATGTGTGAGACTCATAAGGTCCACTGTTGCACCCGCGCCCAATTTAACAAGAGGCTAGAGGAGAGCACTGAAAGAACTTTGGTCAGTTCAAAATCGTCTTTCTCTCTCAGCTGATAAGAATAATGCGACAGTGGTTATGGACAGTGACGAGTATAAGAATAAGATCTCGGTTATACTGTCAGAGCCTGTTTACAGACTGAGCACACGTGACTCTACCACTCGTGTTTCCAACGCCACCGTGATGCCCTTAAGGCAATCTTCAGTTCCAAAGGAGGAGGTTAAACATGTGTCCGCGGGGGACGCAGTATCTCCTAGATTATATGCACTTCCCAAGATCCATAAAGAAGATGTTCCTCTTAGGCCTATGGTTAGTGTGATATGTCCACCTACGCATGCTCTGGCTAAATACCTAAGAACATTGCTTCAGCCACACATAGGACGTACTGAATCATACGTTAGGAACTCTCAGTATTTCGTCAACAATAACCCTTCAACCTAATGCACTTTCAATGAATTTCGATGTGGAGTCCTTGTTCACTAAAGTGCCGATTGATTCGGTCATGTCTTTCATCGAACACCTGTTCCCTGAGGACATTACTAAGCTAATTTTCCACTGCATGACTTCCATCTATTCCTTGTGGGGTGGGTACTTTAACGAACAGACGGAAGGAGTGGCTATGGGAAGTCCATTTTCGCCCTAGTGGCTATTGATTTCCGACAAAAGAGTAGCGTTACAAACATGTTGCAATGTTTGGGTTGGGAAGAATTGAGAGAAAGAAGAAGAGCTGCTCGACTAAGTGGTATGTTCCGAGCTGTCAGCGGAGAGATGGCGTGGAATTGGAATGACATTAGTAGACGAATAAGTTTGAATGGCGTTTATAAAAGTAGGAAAGATCACAATATGAAGATAAAGTTGGAATTCAAGAGGACAAACTGGGGCAAATATTCATTTATAGGAAGGGGAGTTAGAGATTGGAATAACTTACCAAGGGAGATGTTCAATAAATTTCCAATTTCTTTGAAATCATTTAGGAAAAGGCTAGGAAAGCAACAGATAGGGAATCTGCCACCTGGGCGACTCCCCTAAATGCTGATCAGTATTGATTGATTATTTCCTTATGGAGCATTTTGAGGAAGAGGCTATTGCTTCAGCACCCCTCAAACCTATGATTTGGTGGAGGTATATTGATAGTATATTTGTGGTCTGGACAGAAGGTCCTGAGAAACTTCATTTAAATCCAAACCACCTAAATCAGCAACATCTTTCAATTAAATTCAAAATGGAGATGGAGTCGGACGGATGCCTTCCTCTCTTGGATGTCCTAGTAAGAAAGAAACCAGACGTCTCCTTAGGACATACCATCTATCGTAAGCCTAGCCACACAAATCGCTATCGTCATGCAGATTCTCACCACCATCCAGTACAAAAACAAGGCCCTGTCACGGCACTCACCAAGAAGGCGAGACGAATTTGCAAGTCATGAAATATCCAGGTGGAGATGGACATTCTCAAAATCACGTTCGAGGGTAATGGTTACAGAGATTTGCAGATTCATAGAGCCCTGCATCCCAAAGAAACGATCAAGCAAATCTCACAGAAGGAAGAAGTGAAGGGAACTAGCTACCTGCCTTACATTCACAACACCATAGATCGAATTGCCAAGGTCCTCCACAAATACAACATAAAAACCGGGTTTGGCACAGTCAATAAAATTACTCACAGACTGGGTAAAACCAAGGACAAATTGTCACCACTTTTACATCCTAGGGCGTACGAAATTCCCTTTACTTGCGGCGAGGTATACATTGGCCAAACATTCCGGTCCATTGGTACTCGTATCAAGGAACATGAACGAAATATTCGTCTGAACCAACCAGACAAATCAGCAATAGTTGAGCACGCTCTATCGTCGGCTCATGATGTCGTGTTCCAAGAAGCTCGAACTCTTACCCACACTAGACCCTACAGGCCCAGGATTATACGGAAAGCTGTGGAAATACATAGAAATCCTAATGATTTCACCTGACACTTGCTATTAATTAAGTAATACGTGGTTGCCAGCCATTGAGGATTTACATTGGTAGTTCCCTTCCCCGTACCTTCACAATTGTTATTTCTTTTCAGTGTTTTCCGATTTTGTACGTTCCTCATCGCCAGATGTTTCATTCCAGGCTCGTATCGATGCCATACTTTCATATGTGACTCCCTTCAGACTGATTCTGTTGGTTCCGTCAGCTTCCGTTTCGAACGCTGGCATTGTACCGCGTCCGGTGAGCCATCTGGTAACGAATGAACGTACCACTTCCACTTTTATTATAACGTCTAAGTTCAAGCCTCATTCCTTGAGAAGCCTTCCTAATTAAGGTTTAGATATAGAAACTAACTGCAAGTAACAAAGCTACTTTAAATAACTGATCATCCCTTGTGGTACGGAGACACAGCAAGATAATTCTAATGTGTTGCTATAGCTGTGTTGTACAGCTTTCT
Organism: Anabrus simplex; assembly: GCF_040414725.1. Lineage (NCBI taxonomy): Eukaryota > Metazoa > Arthropoda > Insecta > Orthoptera > Tettigoniidae > Anabrus > Anabrus simplex. The sequence continues at coordinate 445,738,596 of NC_090267.1, read as the reverse complement.
TGCCCTTCAGATTTTGCATTTTCCTAATGTCTTAGAGTGGTATATTGAGACATTTCAATACTTACAAATAATTTCATACAACTATTTTCCTGCTTTAATTGGTGAAAAGTCCACCTAAGTAACCCGTTACATGCTCGTTCATCTTAAATGTGCCACCCGGCGCTGCCGGGGTATTTTATTCATTGCTTACTTTTAGGTATTTTATTACCTTTTAATTATGTGTGAAGATAATTTTTATAGATTTCGTTATTGTGACATTGACTGATTAAGAACTATTTTGTAGTTTAGAAGTTATTGTTATGTGTTCAATTTCAAGTCTTGTAGATTATTTTGTCTCTACTAATCTAGGTAAGTTTGAGGATTTTCTTCATCACCAATAATCGCCATGGCCACTCAGCTGAACTGGTACTTAAACTGCATCCAGAGTGCCACAATACAAATCAGCGACCGCGGAGACTACGCATTTGTCGCTAATATAGGTCGTTTTCGATTATTATTGTACGTCATTCCCTCCCCCAGATTTTCTAGAAGGTGTTTTACTCCTCCAGTATCTTTCAGAGATAGTAATTCATATTTGTACGAAGTTTGATTGAGAACTACTCCACTATACACATCTAAAATTTTGGGAATTTCCTCTTTCTCACCTTTTACTTTTAGGATTTGTATTACCTGTTTCAAGTGTTTTTAAAGTTTTCTTTATCGTGACGTTAATTGATTTTTTATCAACTGTATTGAAAATTTGTAAATTTATAAATATTGTTATGTGTATAATTGTACGTTCTTTCTTAAGATTATTTTGTTTCGCCTTAAAGTATTTCCCTGTGGCAACCCAAATAGTCTGGGAAGTAGTTGATTCTTTCAAACAATAATAAAAATAAGTTATAACGATTCCAACTGTCACCAATCAGCCGATCGACACCGGAAACTGTGTAAAAGAGCTTGGACATTTTCTTTATCACCCCTTCTGAGTCACCATACCGATGGGTGCTGAACTTGGACTTAAACGACATCCGAAGTGCCACTATTCATCTCAGCGACCCCAGAAACTAAGGATCCGGCACTAATATCGGCTGTTTTCGATTATTTTACATGTCAACCCCTCCCCCATTGGTGTGCTACCCCTACGGTATATTTTATAGGTAGTAACTCATATCCGTACAGAGTTTGGTTGAGAGCTGTGATGGGGTTTTGACCTTCAACATAAGCGCTTCCGGAGTGTCAGTATTTATCTGTATGACCCAAAAAACTGTGAATTCCGCAGTAATATTCGACGTTTTCGATTATTTTGTCAGTATCTTCCCTTGCGCCAGAGGTGCTAGGGGTGTCTTACCCCACCTAAGTTTTTTACAGATAGTACAGTATGTCATGCGTACACCAATTTTAGTTGAGAGCTATGCTGGAATATAACGCATACATCCATAGTCTCGGCCATTTTGAACATTCCTTTTTTCAACCCTTCTCAACCTCGATTCCGACTGGCCTGAACTATGACTTAAACGGCATCCAAAGTGTCACGGTGTTGGAGGAGTCCAGCCCCCACAGTCATTTTTGTTAGAAAGCTATGCTGGAACATACATTCACCCATAATTTTGGTTATTTTGGGTATTTTATTTTTCATCCCTTCTCACCCCCGTGCCGATGCGGGTGAACTTGGACTTAAACGACATCTGGAGTGTCAATATTCATTTCAGCGACGCCGAAAACTATGGATTCTACTTTTATTGTTGGTCGTTTTATATTACTTTCTTACTTCTTCCAGTTTCCACTCCCGCTCAGAGGGGTGCACACACATAAATCCATAAACTGGACCATTTTGTACTTTTTCAGCCCTTCTCAACCCCATGCCGATGGGAACTGAACATGGACTTAAACAACATGCAAAGTGTCACTGTTCATCTGAAGGACCCTGAAACCTATAGTTTCTAACTATTTTCCATTATTTTTATATATGCCACCCCCTGCCAACCACAATCCCTAGGGGTGGATTATCCCACAGTGCTTTTTCCGAGACAGTCATATGTGTAGCAGAATCTATCCATTTCTTAGCCTACATTTACGCACGTGCCTACTTCGAACACCAGGCCTGTATTCTAGTGCAGAATCATTGAACTGACGTTGCCATGGTTACTGCTGTTCATTTCTACATCCATTTCCTAGAGCGGGGAAGTGTGATGCCAATATTTACAAAACGGTTGGTTTTAGGCCCTTAAAACAGGGTTTCCGGGGCGCGCGGGGCCTTACCGAATTTTGCTCTACACTTCGTGAGGTTCAAAACGAGTTCTATCCCCTCAGTGTACGGCAAATTGAATATTTAGCCTAGATTAGCTTATTTTAATATACCACAGGACCTAAATCTAGGTAATGGAGAGAGATGTTAAAATTTCTTGTAGATGGTGTTACCGGCAAGGTCCTAAAAGTTTAAGTATACAAAATGTGGTTCAAATTCGTGGAACGGTATGGATTTGTATAAGGTACAGACAGACAGACAGACAGACAGACAGACAGACAGACAGACAGACAGACAGTTTTATATATACTTTGTATATAGATAGATTTCATGACTGAGTTTGAAACCTATTTCTACTACCACTGCAACCCTGAATATAACGATGAAGTAATTATTAGGAACATCAGTGGCTTTTTAAATTCGTAATTATAATGATCTGTACGATGTAAATGCGTTACTTTTAATTTTAAATCTTGCACGTAGTAAATTTGGAATATGCACCAGTTGCCTGGTCACCTATTTTCAACTGCAGTGTACCAGGTGTATGCGAAAGATTTTTCCGGGTTTTGTGGTACAGAAAGCACGTAATTTTCAAGGGTTTTTTTGTTATTCAAAATTTTGGCCATCGGATCCTACACACATCGCCCATCTTTCAGGTAAGTTATGAATACCATGCCAGAAAAACTCCTTGTCTTTTGCGACAAAACATTATTCGAGCCATTTTCCAACTTCCGCTGCTCTACGAGCACGTGCCCCATTGATGCGAAGAGGTGATAGTCAGATGGCGCCAGTCAGGAGAGTACGGCGGGTCCCATCCGAGCGATTTCAAGGTGCCTTTCACTGGTTTTGCTATGTGAGACAGCGCATTGTCGTGTAACAAAATCACTTTGCCATGTCTTCTGGCCAATTCCGGTCGTCTTTCGATCAATGCATGATTTAAAATTAATCATTTGTTGGCGATAGCGTTCTGCATTGACGGTTTAGCCAGGCTTCAAGAGGCTTTAGGTCTTCGGGATGAGCAGCGGTCGCTCGGTGGCCAAGGCCCTTCAAGAACTGTAGTGCCATGCGGCTTGGTTTGATTTTTTATTTCAAGAGTTCATAATACACAATACCGCTCTGGTCCTACCAGACACAAAGCATGGTTCTTTTGCCGAAGAGATTTGGCATTGGTGTAGAAGAACCGGCTTCGCCAGGCGATAGCCACTTTTTTTGGCTTCGGGTTTTCAAAACAAATCCATTCTTCGTCATCCGTCACAATTCGGTACAGAAATGATTCTCTTTTGTGGCCTTGAAGCAGCACTTGACAAAGGAACAAGTCAGCTAAGGACAACATGATGGGAAGCATAATTGGCAGTCATACAAATTTTAGTGAAAAATAGGAGGGTATGTAAGGCATAAACAGGTTCTAAGGACATTCCAGGAATCATTAATGAACGAGGGGAGTGTGAATGCCAGGATCTTCAAAAGGCAGAAGTATTCAGTCATGAGTACATAAAGATTGTTGATTACAAGGATAATGACCAGTTAGAGCACGTGACTAATACTAAAGAAGTATTAAAATTTACTTACGATAACAACAACATTTACAATAAGATACAAAATTTGAAGTTGAAGTTTAAGCTGGAATTGATAAGATTTTGGGGGATATGCTAAAGACAACAGGTTGAGATATAATACAATATTTGAAGGACTTATTTCATTACTGTTTGCATGAAGGAGCTATACCAAATGAATGGAGAGTTGCTATGGTAGTTTATGTGCATAAAGGAAAGGGTGATAGTCCTAAAGCTGAAACTTACAGGCCAGTTTGTTTGACATGCATTACATGTAAACTTTGGGAAGGAATTCTTTCTGATTATATCAGATATGCTTGTAAAATTAATAACTGGTTCGATAGAAAGGTTCTTCTACTGAACCTCAACTTGTAGGTTTCCGGCAAGGAATAGCAGATATCTTGGATTCAGGAGGTCAAATGGACTGTGTCGCAATTGATCTATCTAAGGCATTTGATAGGGTAGATCATGGGAGACAACTGGCTAAAATAAGTGCAATTGGACTAGACAGAATAGTGATTGAATGGGTGGCTATATTTCTAGACAATAGATCTCAGAGAAGTAGAGTAAGTGAGGCCTTATCTCACCCTGTAATAATAGAGAGAGGAATTCTGCAAGGTTACAAGGATAATGACCAGATAGAGGTGGTGACTAATACTAAAAAAGTATTAAAATTTACCTATGATAACAACAACATTTACAATGAGATACAAAATGTTAAAACTATAAAATCAGCTGGAATTGATAAGATTTCGGGGGATATACTAAAGACAATGATAAGAATAAAGAAGTGGAATCAGAGATAAGGATTTTTTGCAGATGATGTTATTCTATATACAGTAATAAATAAGTTAGTAAGAAACTGCAAAATGACCTTGATAATATTGTACGATTGACAGAATGCAATAGTATGATAATGGGTTAAAAGTTGGAATGTGAGGAAAAGTCCTCTCAGTTTTAATTACTACGTTGATGAGGTGAAAGTTCCTTATGGGGATCATTGTAAGTACCTACGTGTTAATATAAGAAAATATCTTCATTGGGGTAATCACATAAATGGAATTGTAAATAAAGGGTAAAGATGTCTGCACATGGTTGTGAGGTTGTTTAGGGGTTTTAGTAAGGATGTAAAGGAGAGGGCGTAGAAGTCTCTTGTAAGACCCCAACTAGAGTATGGTTCCAGTGTATGGGACTCTAGCCAGGATTACTTGATTCAAGAACTGGAAAAAATCCAAAGGAAAGCAGCTCGATTTATTCTGGGTGATTTCCGACAAAAGAATAGGGTTACAAAAATATTTCAGAGTTTGGGCAGGGAAGACTTGGGAGAAATGATACGAGCTGCTCGACTAAGTGGTATTTTCCGAGCTGGTAGTGGGGTGATGGCGTGGAATGACATTAGTAGACCAGTAAGTTTGTATGGTGTCCTTAAAAGTAGGAAAGATCACAATATGAAGATAAAGTTGGAATTCGAAAGGACAAATTGGGACTAATATTCATTTATAGGAAAGTTAGTTGGGAATTGGAATAACTTACAAAGGGAAATGTTTAATAAATTTCCAATTTCTTTGCAATCATTCAGAAAAGGCTAGGAAAACAACAGATTGGGAATCTGCCACCTGGGCGACTGCCCTTAATGCAGATCAGTAATGATTGAAATTGAAAGAGGATAGGAAATTAAGTTGTAAAGGGGACTTGAAATCTGTAGGTCTATAAAACCAAACCAAACCAAACCAAACCCCATGGCACTACAGCCCTTGAAGGGCCTTGGCCTACCAAGCGACCGCTGCTCAGCCCACAGGCCTGCAGATTACGAGGTGTCATGTGGTCAGCACGACGAATCCTCTCGGCCGTTATTCTTGGCTTTCTAGACAGGGGCCGCTATCTCACCGTCAAATAGCTCCTCAATTCTAATCACGTAGGCCGAGTGGACTTCGAACCAGCCCTCAGGTCCAGGTAAAAATCCCTGACCTGGCCGGGAATCGAACCCGGTGCCTGCGGGTAAGAGTCAGGGGGCCGGCTGTGTAGGTCTATACTATAGATATTTTCAGTTCGCATTCCACAACTTAACCTAAGAATGATTTAGCGGGAAACACCTTCCTCATTTTTCCTTACTTTTCATTTACTAAATTGAGGGCGTAATGGAAAAGTGGCATTGTCACCTGCTTCTCACCATGGCAACTGCATTTCGAATTCCTATCAGTGAATGTGGGATTTTTGAAATATGAAGTCACATCCATGTGATTCATACTCCACGTAATACTTGAAATCTCGTGACTACAACCTCAGAATGGACAGTCACATGAAACTACAAGCTTTACTAAATTAAAACTACTATGTTTTAACATGGATGCGGTTTTTGGGCTGGGGTGTATCTGGAATTAACGTCAAAAATTTAGCGTAGACAATTTTTCATTAACAGACTACTACTACGGGTTTTTCATTCCACCATGAAGGGGGAGGCGGGCCTTCTAGACGGTGACGCCGTATCGGAGAAGGAAATATGCAGAGAAGGTGAGAAGGTTGGCGGTCGTGGCCTATATTAGGAATTGTCCCGGCATTCGTCTTAGTGCAGGAGAATGGAAAACCACGGAAAACCAATCTCAGCACAGCCGATGGTGGGGACCAACGCCTCTCCGTCTTCCGAATATAGAGGTGTAGAGCCACGGTAGAGCCGTGGCCAACCGCTCCTGTGCTCGGTTAGTCGGTCTGATAGCAGAGCTGTCGGTCCACCGACCAGCCTTGGCAACATGTGGGCTGAGACCCACTCTACATCCACCGTCGACAGAATACCGACACTGTGGTAACCAGTTGACCAGTGTTGGTCACCTATCTGTGCTAAGTCTCCGTCATCTTCTTCCTCACAACAGACACAGACAGACCACACTTCTCGATAGATGAGGGATTTTAGCTCTTCGACCATTTTAGGGCCTTGAGTGCATATTTGAACAGTGTAGTATGGGGACAGCATAGATGGCAAGCGGTGGAACTGTTGGTCAGAACGGATCCGAGCTGACCAGAATATGGTCTGCACGCACAGGGTGGGTTAGGTTAAGATGACTGTGGGCCTTTTATAACGGAGACCTTCAGTTTTGTAGTTGTCAAATGTTGAGAGGAGGGCGTTGGGATTATCTCCTATGCGAGAAAGAATTCTGGTACGAATATCGTCAATTTTGAACCCAGAGTGTTTGTCTCGATTCCGTTCGAACCATTAGACCCCTGAGATAAGGCGCAGCGCAGAAAACAAGGTCGAGCTGCTTTTAACTTTCTTCAAAGATGGCAGGTCGTCCGCCAGTCTAAATTTTAACACAGATTTACATGTTACTACGCTAGTTCATCCCTCGTTCAATCACGAGCGCGGACAACTTGAGAAAAAAACACTACGAAAACAATATTCATCCTGTCAGCCGAATTACATTTACGGTACTATGCGGCGGCAAACTTGTCGAAGTTTCTCGAAGTGCTCCGATTATTATTGCCCTACAGCGCTATGCGGTGAAACACGAAACTATTGCTCTCTCCAAGCACGGCCGACTTGATGAGTCCTTCTAGCTAGCTCCTTGCTTCAAGAATTATGTTATTTTATTTTTCTACAGCGTTACGCGGCAGCAAACTTGCCGAAGTTTTCCGAAGCGCTCCGATTATTTTCTTACAACGCTATGCGGCGAAACACGAAACTAATGCTCCCTCAGGAGATAGACTCTTCTTAAATAACCTGGTAATACAATTTAGGGATTTCTTTGGAATATTTTTTAAGGACATGGAGGCATTGTCCAGACCGGGGGATTTCCTTTATTTAAGCCTATTGATAGCGGTGAACAGTCCTTTGGCCATGCTTCAAGTGTCAAGCAGGATACGGGCGCACCGTTTCTGGTGAGGATTTTAGCCCTCCGACCGGAATTGGGTCTTGGGTGCTATTTCTTAATCATGTTTCATCAAAAGCTGCATTGATATGTTATGGTGAGTATCTGTAGAAATGAAATGGGAACTGGTCAGAATGTGATCTGCACCCATTTCAGGGATGACTAACTTAGGATAACCTTGGGACGCTTATAGCGAAGACGAAGGGTATCGTACTTACCCAACATGGAGATAAGGGCTTTGGGGTTAAGGATTAGTCCAGAATAGAATTTCCTGGAAGTCTTCTTTATTCTGGTACTAATCTCATCAATCATTAGAAACTGGTGGATGTCCCGATTCCGTTCATACCAGTGTGCACCAGAGATGAGACGCACGCATGGTTTTGTTTGCGCTGCACGTTATATACATGGGTTTTGGCTGCCATTTCCCAGACCGGACTGGTATACTCTAGAACTGGTCGGAGGAAGGTCTTGTACAGCCTGTTTTCTAGAATAAGGCCTTGATCGGCTTGCAAGAAAGGTATAATTTCCGATAAGCGTCTATTCGCTTGGGTTGAAATCGAATGTATGTGTTCCTTAAAGGTGTGTCCTCTGTCTAGGGTTACTCCTAACTATATGGTTGCATTTTTCCACTGGATCACATCGGCAAAGACGGTCAGAGGAATTGGGTCAGTTGCATAAAGTTGCATTCCTTTTTTTAAGAACATTAATTTTGATTCTCCACTTTCGAAAATATGGTTCAAAGGTGGAGAGGGCGCCTTGGATGTAATTGTGTACTCTAGTGGGTTGCCACGAGACGGAGGATATAGCCGTATCGTCAGCATACATATAGATATTCCCGTGCGTCTGCTTAGGTATGCCAGCCATATATCAATTAAAGAGGGTAGGAGAGAGAACTCCACCCTGGTGAACCCCAGCCTAGATGGAGCAGTGGTCGACAGGGTTTTTTGTTTAATTGTATGTGAAAATTCCTTTCAGAAAGGTAACTTTTGAATAACTCAATCATGAATAGAAGGATACGTAATATGTTGAATTTGCACGTAAGACCTTCAAGCCATACCTTGTCGAAAGCACGCGATATGTCTAAAAAGCAGACTCCCGTGTGCCTCCAATCATTGAAGTTCATAGTGATTTCCTCAGTAAGTCTCATGAGTTGGTGGACCGTTGAATGCTTATTTCGGAAGCCAAACGGCTCATCATTGATTAGGTCATTGTCTTCAATAATGGTGTTTAGCCTGGTGAGTAACAGGGATTCAAATAATTTTGTCGTCGCCATACGACCTATCTGTGTCGGTGAGACGTAAAGCCCCTAGCAAAAAAAAAAAAAATGTTTTGAAAGAATGAATAGAGGGAAGATTCATTTGAAGGAAATGAAGTCTCCGAAAGGGGTTTTTGGGATCATAGTGACCTTGGTCGTTTTCCATGAAGTGGGGAAATGGCCATTTCGAAATATACAGTAGCTTTAAAGAATTTAGTGATGAAAGTGAGTGCCTTTTTGGAAAGATTTCACAAAAGGATGCTGAAATGTTGTCTAGACCTGGCGTTTTCCTATTTTTGAGTTTTGGTATGGACGAGAACAATTCTCGTGGTGAGATGAATTTGAAGTTGGGGGAAGATGTGTGTCACCTAGTTCTTTGACCTCATCCTCAACTTGATCGATGAAGTCGTCGTCTTAGGGGGCTGTCACACAGGCTCGATCGAACGACTGCGATCGACCGACTAAGAAAACAAACCTACAGAGGGCAGTGGCACCAGTCACACAGCATCGATCGTCAGCGATCAACTACGAGCGATGAAGATCGACTGGTTTGTAAAAACAAACGTGTCCGTTTTTCAGTCGCAGTCGTTCGATAATGGCGGACGCAACATAGTCATCTGTTGATGAAATCGAAACATTAATTTGCTTTAGTGTATGAAAACAAAGTGGTGTATAATCCTAGATTCCCTGGATATAGTAATAGGGAGACCGTGAATTTTGTATGGCATTCTATAGCGTCGAGAACTGGGACAAAAACTGGTAAGTAATTATTATATTTTTACGATTATCTTATGAATAGTGTTATCTTAGATTATTTATTGATAAAATATATTATACGGAATAGATTGGTAAAAAAAGTTATACTAGGAGAAGTAGTAATTATCATTCTTGTAACTTAATTGAAGAAATGTTTGGAAAACATAAGCAGTGCTTTCCTAACCTCCATCTCGTACCGGTACCTAATGAAATGAATAGGCCTACCATTGTTCGCTTTAATGACAAATAAGTGTAGGCCTACTACATGTATATGTCACAATATTCTGATTCATTGTTTCAGGAAAAAGTTGTGCCAAAACAAGGCAAATTCTGAAGGCTGGATATCGAACTTGGAGAGATAACATCCTCCCTCTCCTCCCAGGTTCTGCTGTACAGAAAACATAAAATGGGTCTACTTCAATGCCCTCAACTTTCTGGAACTCTTCATTGCTGGAAGAAGGTACAATTCTGTAATATTTATTTTTAAAAGTAGGCCTACATTACAGACCAGTGTTCTAGTTGTGAAAGAGTGAGGGGAAGATTCAGTCTGTAGGCCATAAGTTCCACCCATCTGTTCATTAATTTATCAGATATAACTGAAAGTAATATAATATAATATAATATAATATAATATAATATAATATAATATAATATAATATAATCATCTTACTAAAATAATTATTGAAAGTAACAATTTCTTAAACAGAAGGCTTGTGTCCAGAGTAAAATGTACCTCCAATTTAGAAGAATTGCATTAATATGTTGTTCATTTTTTTCAGTACTTTAACAAACACATCTATGGAAGTGACACCTGGTGTATGAGAGCCTTTTCACCAAGCTGAAATAGAGGAGGAGGAAGCAGAAATAATTTGTGTTGGAGGGGTTTAACTCCTACAGTTCAGAAATTACTGAAGGGACTTCAACTTCCAGTCCAGTGGCTTCTGCTTCTACAAACAGCTCCGCCAGCAGTTAAAAATAAAAGGAACAGAAATGTGAAAGTGACAGTGATGTGTTAAGTGAATATTTAGAAAAGATGCTGAAAACTGAAAAGAAAATATAATCAATGTTATTTTTAGTGTCTTCATGATGACATGGAAAGAATGAGTGTACTAGGTCGAAGGGTTTTCAAAGTTAAAATTCAGAAACTGTTGTATACATTGTTAGACCAAGAAAGAAGCTAATAAAATTTATGTTCTTGAGAAATGTTCTACTTTTTAAATTAAATCAGTTTTTGTTATACTTATCTATCAATATTTATTGGAATCCTCAGTGAGTTGTGTGTATTAGCACCTGATGGGAAAGAACCTTAACTCCAATTTTTATTAATTATGAGCATTATTACAACATCTTAATTTGTATATTTTATGTGGTAGAACATGTATGGTTTACAAGGAAAGGAGTATTTTGAAATACATGTAGTAGGTCCTTTCTGTGTGTATGTAGTAAGCAGTTGTACAGCACAGGTTGTCTGTAACCAGACCAGCGTATTGATAATTCTGTCCAAGAGCTGACTTCCTTCTTACGGTATACTGTTGATCACAACTGCAAACTCATTGCACTAGGTTTGTACAACATAGGTGGTCTGAAACCAGACCAGTGTAAAGACATGAGTAGTTTTGTCCAGGAGCTGACTGCCTTCTTACAGAATACTGTTGATCACAACTGCAAGCTCATTGCATTGGGTTTACTGCATCTATATTCAATGTTGCTTACTATACTGCCATCCTGGGAGAATACACATCCTAAATACCTATTTGAAATTATCTACCTGTTCCAGTTTTGTATTCTCAACCTGACATTCAGTTCTACTACTCTTCCCTACTGCCATCACTTTAGAATTGAAACGACTAATTTTCATGTCATATTCATTGCATCCTTTTTGAAGTTGCAAGATATTAGATTGCACAGTTTCAATAGACCAAGTCGTTTGCATAGGACAAAATTCTTACTACAGTTATACCTGACAGAATCCCTCCCTGCCACCTTATACCTTTGTAACTTAGGTAGCCTTTATCTCCTCATTCCAAGTACTCTCCTGCCATTGGTACCTGTCTGCACCAGCAATCGCTACTTTCATGTCTGTTACCGTACTTATAATTTATTAATAACATATAGGCCTACAGGGGGCATCAAGGTAGACTGATTATTTTATTTCTTGTGCTGTAGATCCATATAAACAATGAAAAACAAAGATGAAAAATTCATTTGTAACTATTTTGACAGGTGTTTCTACCAAAGTTTTGTAGATTTTAATCTACAACATAAAAAAACTGTATTTTGTGGGATGTGATATTAAGGGGATATGATGGCAGAACATGTACATATTTATAAAAAGCATATCCATATGACAGTTACATGCTTGTAATAAAAGGTTGAGTAGATTAATTACCCTGTAAGTCAATCCAAGATCTTAAAAGACCCATACACCCTACTCTGTCAAACATTAATTTATATAATTGGTATTTACAAACAGTTTTGACAGGCAATGTAAGATATAGCAAAATTAAATCATTTACCACCTGAGCAACAGGCCTAAATAACATTTTACTGTAGATGGCAATAGTATTTAGTTGTTAGAAAGGCACACTCTTCACTTCTAAAAATAGAAGGCAAGGTGCTTGTTATTAGCACCTATTATTTTTTGCAGTGTTTGGTTCTCATTTTGGGTTAAATTGAAGGCAAAGTTTTCATTTTCCTTGAACTGATTCATAAGGAAAGTAGGCTTGGTATTGTTCATATCAGTAAAGAAGTTACATATGAACAATACACAGAAAGGCAAAATCAACATTGAGGTAAGAAAGAGAGTCCTACCAGACCTTTGCGGAAAAAGTTTTTACTCTGTACCAAGGAGTTTACCAGTAACTTGGATGGAAGTGCAGGATTTATATTAATTGGTTTATTATTGTCAAGTGAGCAATTAGATCAGCTTGCCAGTGCGAAGTTTGGGGGGACAGTACTTTATGCTTAGTGATGAGGGTAATAAACAAGACCTTGTGTGTAATTTACATGTAGTTGTGACAAGTATCAGTCTATTACACTGCCAACTTATTAGAACAATATTCCAGAAGCTTTTCCTATAGTTATTAAGCTAGTGTAGAGCACTAGCCTCACCTGAACTCCTCAAGAAATGTACACATATGTGAATACACAGAACCCCACAGAGAATTTACTTTGGAAAAGATGTCCATAGACAACCTTTCTTCACAGCCATTTGGTAAAATTAGCTGCTTTTGAAGCTGCTGTAGTCTTCAATTATATAAATTAAGACAGGATTGTCATTCTTGCAAAGTTTGGATATGGACCTAGATTCTTTGAACAAAACACAGTAGGCCTACAGAAATTCAGCAACATCTTTGTCATGAAAGCAATATGATACTATTCTGAACATGGCACATTAACAAAGAAGAGGAGAGGCAACAAGAGATTTGCAGAGGATCATGAAGGAGAGAAACAGTGTAAGGAACTCCAATACTTTTATCATTTTCACAATATTCAGAGCATATGTGCATTTTTTTTCTTTCAGAATTATTTACAGGATTGTAATGAAACTTGACACATTATTTCTACATTAGGTAATGTAAATTTTGACTGGAAGCATTTCTTGATATGTCTATTGTTTTGGTAGGTGGGATCTCACCAAGTGGTATGGAAAAAAAAAAGCTGTTAACCTCCATCTAATAAACACCTCAAAATATAATTTGAAAAGACAGTAATTATGCTCCAAGATCCAGCATCATTAAAACAAATAAGCATAAATGGTATTAGTCTTATATTTGAAGTACAATGAGCCACTGTTGTGAGGCTTTTGTTGGAACTTTGACCCTGTCAAGAATTCTGGCTGTAGTGCTCTATGAATGGCATCACATATAATAGGAACAAATCCACTGATGTATTGTGAGCAATCCTAAATCTGTACGAGTCACCAATGTCCAGAAACCTGTAGACCTAAATAAATATATTTCCACTGGTCATTGTAGCACCTTCAAATTATGAATTCAAATTGATGTAGGCTACATAACCGTTTTCAGTCCTTTTTTATCAATACTTTGTTAGAATCCTACAGAATGCAAAGAAATGTACCTGCCACTAATCCTTTATTTGATCTTATTTTGCCACGGACATACAGTAGTTGTTTCGGAGGTGAACATCACTTCTGACTTTAAACCTAAAAAAATCGTTGTGAAAATTGAATTTAACGATAGTGTCAGCCTTTCCTCAGAACTTATACTTTTCCTGTGATTTGTTTGCCTGATATTTATTAGTGACTACATTTTTTCCTCTAATTCCTTATACCGTAATTATTGATGAACATTCGGTACTAGTTCCTGAATTTTTCTTCGTCATTCCACAACGAAGGCACACTTTGGTGGAATTCTCCATGGCTCTTTACCTTGTCCACTGCGATCGTCTGGTTCTTTCCTTTCTCCTAATATATTCATAGGTTAGAATCATATTTCCACCCGAATTATCGCTTTCACAACACATTCTTTTTCTCTCGTGAATATGAATACGTCTGTAGCCTGTACGGTACTGGGCGGGAATATCAGCTGTTTCCGTGCGGTCGATCCCTCTCGATCGATGAGCAGTGTGACAAGGTAAATGAATTTAGTCGTTAGTACTCGATGCCAGTTGGTCGCTCTTGATCGTTCGATGCCCTGTGTGACAGCGGGCTTAGTATCATTGTTTGGGTTGCAGGTGTTCTCTAGTGTGTCAGCTAGCGCATTGGCTTTATCCATGTCTCTTTAGGCCATTCCTATAAGTCCATGTAGGATGGGTATGACAGTCCGTTTTATAGAGAATTTCCTAGCCATCCTGTGAAGGGAGTTGTCAGCCACGTCAACTTAGCTAGTTTGGATTTCCAAGCATTTATTCTGTGTTGCTTGATAAGAATAAGGGGGTTTCTCCTTTGCCTGGTCCGTGTAGTTTTAGTTTGGGGACATCTAGTGATGTGTGCCAAAGCTTCCGGGTTTTATTTTTTATTTTAATTTGCCCCAGAATTTCTTTGGGCAGTGTGTCCTTTTTGGATTGTACCACTGCTGGTCCCACGGCGGATGATTCACCGGCCAAAATAATGACTTCAGTTATTTCGGTCGCTAGGGCATCTACTGTATATCTTCATGACCTTTCACATTGGGATTGCCTTTTATATGATTGGAGATGTGTTCTCTGAAGTTTTGCCAATTTATTTTGAGGTTTTAAATAGGGATGTGGAGGGGAGTAATAATGGGGTAGAAGGAAAGGATCATAAGTACAGGTTGATGGTCAGAATCGAGAGCATCGATGGTATTGATTTGAATGTGGTGGCTAATCCTGTGATAAATGGCAATATGCAGTGTGTTCTGTCTCACATTAGGGTTGTTGTAATAATACGTTGGTGTATTTGGACCATGTGTGAGTAAGAGGTTGCAATCGCAGTGTCTGGCATTGGTGCGATTTGTGGTTTTACTGTTCAACCTAGGTTTTATTCGGCGTTGGAGTCTCCTGCAAGAATGCATTGGCTGTAAACCTGTATAACTTTATCCAAGTCAGCTGAGTCAAACTTGGCTGATGTGGGAATGTAACATGCAGAGAGATTGAGAGGTCCTTTCTGGGTGTCAATTTTAATTTTAGCAGCTTCAAGGGAAGTGAGGTCGGGAGGATTGGGGATTCTTTGATGCTAGAGGGCTTGACGGATGAAGGCAGAAGCGCCTCCTTCATCTACGCTGCAACGATCATTACGGTAGACCATGAAATTTGGATTGTAGAAGTTGATGTGGGACTTAAGCTAGGTTTCTCCGACGAGAGCAATATCTATCTACGTTGTGGTGTTTTATAACTTCTCAGTGTTCTGCATGTTGGCGTTTGACACTTTCGGCGTTTCAGCAAAGGACTCTCAATTCCCTGGGAAATGTTGGTATAATTTGCTTTTTGTCGTTCATCGCGGGGGCAGCCACTATCTGTCGAAGGGTGTTCTTAATTCAAGTGATGATCTCCTTGAGAGCAGCATCTGTGAAGAGTTCCATGATTTTGAAGAACTTAGAAGCAGAAGAAGTGTTGGGAGGGGACGGAACTTCCCTTTCTGATAAGGAGGCCATAGGTGTTTGCGGAAGAGGAGGTAAGGCAGAATGAGATAAAGTAATTGGGAAGGG
This sequence comes from Anabrus simplex, assembly GCF_040414725.1. Taxonomy (NCBI): domain Eukaryota; kingdom Metazoa; phylum Arthropoda; class Insecta; order Orthoptera; family Tettigoniidae; genus Anabrus; species Anabrus simplex. The sequence goes on along the minus strand of NC_090267.1, from coordinate 445,722,817 downwards.
GCAGGGGTGAATTTCAGATGCATTGGTGGCATTTGCAAATGTTACATTAGGACTGAGGCGTGAAGGGGTTGAGGGTGCTTGGTGGCTGGTTTCTTCCTGGTGGAGGGTAATCTAGAACTTTGTTCCCCGATAAGGCGTAGGTAGGTTGTGCAGCCTCGGCAGTTGGCAGTGTGTTCTTTCCCGCAGTTGGTGCAGCACGGTTTAGCTTACTTTTCCCCTCTTCTCGGACAGTCTTTGGTGGCATGGTATTGGCCACAGATGACACACTTAGAGTGGCGGTAGCATCCTCCACGTAGGTTTCCAAATTCCGGGCAACGGTAACATTGCACTTATCCAGTAGGGCTAATGTATCTTTCCAGTGTAACACCCGTGCGGAGTAAATGTATTTCTCATCAGAAGTATCACCAGCGAACGTGATTAGGAAGAGAGGGAGTTTCCTTTTGGTCCTTTGCGCCGTGAGTTGGGCCACGGATGACATGCTGAATCCTATTTGACGAAACGCTTCTTGAAGTTCATCAGTGTCTTGTGAGGCGTGAAGGCCACGAAAAGCAACTTTTCTGTAGTGTCTGTCATAGAGAGGGCGAGTGTGAATACTCCCTTGTGGTGCAATATGGCCAGTTTGAAAATCTCAATATCCTCTAGGGTATGTGTTTGCACTCTGACGCCGTCATGAAGAATGTTGAGGGTATAATCAATATGATTTTCCCTGAGGATCGCGGTGAATGCATGGATATCCTTAACATTCTTGACGTAAACCGGAGCTGAAGGTTGTGTGAAAGGTGGAAATGTTAGCAGTAGAGGATGCCTGGGATTGGTGGGTGCTTGAGAGTCGGGACGGGATGGCTGAGAGGGAGAGGTTTTGGAGTTAGCTGTGGTGAAAGAGGAGGAATTGACGCTGTTTAAGGTATTGTATTTGTTAGATGTTACAATAGGTCTTAGTTCGAGTGTAAGGTAATTCAGTCTCTTCTTTTGGGACCTTCTTTTCAGAGAAGAGTAAGGGAGGCCATTATTATTTGCTTCCTTTTAAGAGGGAGTGTTACCATCAACATGATTAGTGTCAGTGATATCCTCATCTGGGCTGATCTGCCGAAGTGGTTGATCGTTGATAGTAATAGAAGGCGATGAGAGCGATCCTGAGCTAGACGATGTGGAGGCGAAAAAGACCTTGACCTGGGTGGGGAGTTGATTGGAATAGGTGTACCTACCGAGCCTGCTGAAGTAGAAGTTCGGGAAATCAGCCTTTTATATTTCTTTTTTGTACCTTTATTCTTCGGTCGCACCTATACATCTTACGGCGACGATGGGATAGGGAAAGAGCTAGGAGTGGGAAGGAAGCGACCGTGGCCTGAATTAAGGTAGGCTACAGCCCCAGTATTTGCCTGGTGTGAAAATGGGAAACCACGGAAACCCACATACAGGGCTGCCAACAGTGGGATTCGAACCCACTATCTCCCGAATACTGGATACTGGCTGCAATTAAATCGGATAGCCTAAGAATAATTTGCTCATTGATGGATTCCAGGCACAAATAGAAAGAAACAAAAAGGAATGTTGAACGTTTTTAGTAGGGTTTCCACTTATTCCCTGAAGTAGATTCTCTTGGGAGTGTGGGATGTGGTATCAGAAGGCAAGCAAGTTCGCACTTAATCATATCTTGTTATTTTTCCTGGTCTTGTCCAGTATTTTGCGGATGGTACTGGATGTGGATCTGGTAAATGTTTAATGCCGGAAGCCTTTTCTGATTCCAACCCAGTGTCGGGGAATATATTTAGTACTGGGTGACGATTCCTTGGTGATTGGTAGTGTGGTGTTGCACATACACAATTCAAGAGGAGTGTATTAAGACGAACACCCAGTCTCGAACCCAGAGGAGTTAATCATCTTGTTTTTGGGTCCACCTTCCGTAGACTGGTTTGATGCATTTAGCCTTGCCACCCTATCCCGCGCTACATCCCACATCTTCTCTAATCTGTTCGTCATATTCATACCTCAGTCTACCCCAGCCATTTTTACCACCTTCAAATCCTTCAAAACCTAACCGAACAAGTCCTGAGTGTCTTAACATGTGTCTGTCGCTTCTCGTCAGATTCAGCCAAATCGATCTCCTGTCTCCAATTCGACTCAGTATCTCTTCATTTGTAATTCCATCTATCCATCTCACCATCAGCATTCTTCTGTAACACAGCATTTGAAAAGATTCTATTATCTTTCTTTTTGAGCCAGTTATCGTCCATGTTTCACTTCCATACAATGCCACGCTCCAGACGAAAGTCTTCAAATACATCTTTCTAATTCCTATATCAATGTTAGAAGTGAGCAGATTTATTTTCTTAAGGAAAGCTTATTTTTATATCCTCCTAACTTCTGCCATCGTTATTTATTTTACTACCGAAGCAACAATATCACCTACTTCCATTAAGACTTCATTTCCCAATATAATATTTCCCGCATGAACTGACTTCACTTGACAGAACTCCATTACTTTTGTTCTGGACTGTTTTGGACTTATTTATTTCGATCTTGTCCTTCTCCAAGCAAATACTTTAATACACCAATACCGGACAGCTCTATCTCAACAGCATTGAGTGGAGTGCGACCAGCGACGGTAGTGACATCTGGCGTGTTGGTGTGAACTGCATACTTGTCTATGCTACAGTAGAGAGGAATGCACTACACTAATTAGAAATATTTTTGTTAAAATAATCGAATAATCATAATAATTAAGAATGAAATTTAAAATTTGAAAAGCCTCCTTCATAAACCTCCAAACGAGCAGTATATTAGCCGTGCCTTTCGCTATGTCTTAAAAATTATAAAGCATAATTTGTTTGAGGATCCATCCAGCTTCTGGGGGAAATAATTAACAACTACTCTCTCCTATTCTTTCTAGCCTTTTCTCAATTACCTAGCACAGCCTAGTTTTCCGGCCGGATGCCTTTCCTAACAGTAATCATATATGGAGGGATGTATACCGTACCCACTATTGCGTGTTTCTCTGGTGGTTTTCAAATGTGTGTTGTATATACTTGAAGATGCGTATGAATGCGAACACAAACCCGTAGCCACCGATCTACAGGAATTAACAGACTCTATTAAAATATCCGACTCAGCCGGGAATCATACAAGAGCCGTCTCATCCGAAGGCCAGTACAACGACCATTCCGTGGTGGTGATTATTTTAAGAAGAAGTACAACTGGCCAACCATCCTATATTAACACTAATCAGAAAGGAAATGGAAGAGCTCCAACACTCCGAAGACTGAAGGTATCATAAAGGAGGGGGATGGGGTGGTACGAAGCGTTAGACATTCCGCCAAAGCACCAGAGGGCGCAGGTAACATAGCAACATCAATGATTTATTAAGATATTGGGTAAGAGAAGCTGTAATTAAGGAAAAGGAATTTTGGTCTATTATTTTGACATCTTCGGTACGGCAGATCTTACCGAACTCTACAGGGGAACTCACCTCACGTTGCTATCTCGATTTTGCTGTACTTTAAATTTTCTGTGTTACCTCTGAAAACAGAAATGCATACCAATATTTAACACATATTGGGATTGAGTGAACTACGATGTTCCTGATGAGGAAGAAGTATTCGGAATTTCCTAAAGTCTCTTCCACAAATTTATGCAAGAAGAATTACCAATCACACGTATTAAATTAGTTGGAAAAGCGCTCAGGCCTATGCTATTAATACACTGAGATAATTTTCTTGCGCCAGGCTGAGTGGCTCAGAAGGTTGAAGCGTTGGCCTTCTGTCCCAAATTTGACAGGTTCGATCCTGGCTGAGTCCGGTGGTATTTAAAGGTGCTGTAACACGTCAGCTTTGTGTAGGTAGATTTACTCGTATGTAAAATAATTCCTGCGGGACTACATTCCGGCATCTCGGCGTCTCTGAAGACCATAAAAGTACTTAGCGGGACGTAAGGAAAATTATTATTATTATTATTATTATTATTATTATTATTATTATTATTTTACAGTGAAAAAAGGTGACCGGATTCGAAACTCATGGCCTCCAAGTTTCATTTTCAAGACTACCACGATAACCATTACGCTACAGGCTCACAAGTTTTCGATTGTGAAATTTATGGTACTGTTTAACAATGTGGGCCCTCAAGTTTGAGTATACTGGAGTTCCATATTTGTTAATGTTATTGGTTTTGCGTCCCACTAACATTTCACTAGAGTATTTGATTGATTTTTTTAAATATAAGGGGCATACTATGTAACCTCAACACAGATGCGAGGTCATTACTTTGCGGTCCTTATCAGTTCCCATGCCCATTATCCTGCCGGGTAATTTGTTCAGCGCATAACACTTTTCTTGGAATATAACTGCAATGTAAGGTTATTTAGTGACAAACACTGATACATTATAAACAACACGGCAGTGCGCCAAGAATCATACAGATGGAAGTATGTTATTGAAGATTAGGTCACACCAAGCCATACAGGTAGCAGCACTATCGACTTACTTGCTGAAAACAGCAAGCTGTCCTGTATTGTCATCTCCAAGACGTCCCATACCTTAAGTGTAAGGCAGGACCGCGACTCGTAACTTCGCCACTACGAATAAAGGCAATTTTATTTATTTAATCGTATGGTGATTTTATACAATATATATATATATATATATATATATATATATATAAGGCATAATCAAAGTTTAAAGTCCATCCTTCTCAGCCCTTCAGATAAACCAGCTGCATCAGGAGTGCCAGGGTACGATTGAAGAGGACATCCTTGGACCAGGTGCTCAATCGTCTGTTCTTCCAGATTACAATCGCACATTGGTGAACTGATCCAACCCCACTTGTACCTGAAATAATTGCAACGACCATGTCCAGTCCTTAACCTGTTGATACGGCACCAGAGGTTCCTCGGTAGGTCAAAACCGTTTGGCTTCTTTGTGGGATCAAGATGGTGGGCACTTGTTTCCAATGTTTTTGTTGACCATTCATGCTTCCAGCTTTCAGTTAGGTAAAATCCATCCGCAATGAGTTGCCCTGCAGTGACACTTGCTGGTCTTCTTGATTGAAGTCGCTGCTGTGACGGATGGCTGAATTCCTGGCGCAGTGGCAAAGAGGGTGATGCAAATATTTTCTTAGCTTCCCTTACTGGAGTTTGCTTCCGTCTTAAGTGAGGTGGAGGGATGTGACTCAGCACAGGTAACCAGTGACATGGAGTTGATTTGATGGTACCAGTAATGCAACGCATTGTATCGTTCAGTTTTGTGTCTACCTTCTTCACATGTACACTTTCCGACCAGACAGGAGCACAGAACTCAGCAGTCGAGTAGACAAGGCTAATGCCAGTTAAACGTAGACAATCAGCAGAGGCTCCCCGGTAGGTACCACAGAGCTTATGCAGTATGTTGTTTCTTGCGGCGACTTTATGTGAAAGCTTAGTGATGTGCTCTTTGTAGCTCAGGGTTCTATCTAAAGAGACTCCAAGGTATTTTGGGAAAGGGTTGTACCTCAGTTTTCGTCCGTTGAGCAGAACTCTTGGTTTGTAGTGTGCAGCACTATTTGCTAGATGGAAACAAGAGACTTCGATTTTTGTTGTACTGGGGATCAATCTCCAGATCTTAAAGAAAGCTGACATCTTCTTAAGGTCCTCCGTCAGAATTTGTTCACCGTCTTCAAAGTTATTACTCTGTGCTACCAATGCGATGTCATCAGCATATATGAAATTGGTTGATGTTGTGTTTGGTAGGTCATGACTGTACAAATTGAATAGCAATGGTGCTAAGACGGATCCCTGTTGTAGACCGTCATTTAGTTTTCTTTTGTGGCTTTTAGTGTTGCCTAGAAACACTTCAAATTGTCTTTCACTAAGCATGCTAGATATTAGATCCACGATTTCTCGACTTGGTACAACTTGCAATAGTTTGTAGATCAGTCCCTGTCGCTAAACAGTATTATATGCACCTGTCAAGTCGATGAAAACAGCTGTTGATTTTAGTTTTCCCTGAAAACCAGCTTCGATATGCGTACTTAGGGCAAAAACTTGATCGCTGCAGCTGCGTCCATGTCTGAATCCAGCTTGTTCAGGAGGAGTAACAGCTTCAACAAACGGAGCTATTCTGGTTAGGAGGATTCGTTCAAGATGCTTGAATATGCAACTGAGCAGTGCTATTGATCGATAACTTTCGGGGCTGTCCTCAGGTTTGCCAGGTTTGAGAATGGCTATGACTTTTGACAGCTTGAATTGTCTGGGCAATCTGTTCTCTTGGAGTATGTAAGTGAAGAGAGAAGTGAGCCAGTATATACAATGCGGACCCATATTCTTATTAAATTCATTATAAATGTTTCCGGGACCAGCAGCATTGGCGATTAATAATAATAATAATAATAATAATAATAATAATAATAATAATAATAATAATAATAATAATAATAATAATAATAATACAAACAATAAACAAACCACATAGCACTACAGACCTTGAAGGCCCTTGGCCTACCAAGCGACCGCAGGTCAGCCCGAAGGCCTGCAGATTACGAGGTGTCGTGTGGTCAGCACGATGAATCCTCTCGGTCGTTATTCATGGCATTCTAGACCGGGACCGCTATCTCACCGTCAGATAGCTCCTCAATTCTAATCACGTAGGCTGAGTGGACTACGAACGAGCCCTTAGGTCCAGGTAAAAGTCCCTGGCCTGGCCGGGAATCGAACCCGGGACATCCGGATAAGAGGCAGGCACGCTGCTCCTACAACACGGGGCCGGAATAATAATAATAATAATAATAATAATAATAATAATAATAATAATAATAATAATAATAATAATAATAATAATACCTTTCAGCAATTTTTCGAAATCATTTGCCTGGCCGGGGATCGAACCCGGGACATCCGGATAAGAGGCAGGCACGCTGCTCCTACAACACGGGGCCGGAATAATAATAATAATAATAATAATAATAATAATAATAATAATAATAATAATAATAATAATAATAATAATAATAATAATAATACCTTTCAGCAATTTTTCGAAATCATTTGCCTGGCCGGGAATCGAACCCGGGACATCCGGATAAGAGGCAGGCACGCTGCTCCTACAACACGGGGCCGGAATAATAATAATAATAATAATAATAATAATAATAATAATAATAATAATAATAATAATAATAATAATACCTTTCAGCAATTTCTCGAAATCATTTGCCTGGCCGGGGATCGAACCCGAGGTCCTCTGAACCGAATGTCAGTATACTGACCATTTAGCCAAAGAGCCGGAAATCACACTCCATTATATCTCCACTGAATATCTGAAGGCTTGTTGCCACTTTTGGTGCTTACCGTGTTGGTCCACACTACTGTCAGGGAGCTAATGCAATTAGAACTGTTGACGCACCACCCCAACGTAGATTACCGTTAACGTCGCATAGTGGGCGGGTACACTTGCAGTGGTCTCATCACCATGAAGCTGGAACACTTGCAGAATGATGGCGCTTTGTACTCTCCAGTGTTCAATTTCAACTAGGAATAATAATTTTGAACGAGAATGACTAACACGTGGGGAGCCGTAACATACTATAGTCTCTGCAATATAAGCGTATAAACTAAGTCTGTCAAACACACAGCAATTACAATATAAATTATAACACTTAAAACATACCTGTAAAATACACACTAATATACAAAGAATTACATGTTTCGTTCTACAAGAACATCCTCAGATTCTATGAAATTACTTAAACATACTTATATATGTACAGTATTTTTTACGTTGTGTAAACTTGTCAATGATAGAGTTTAGTGATAAATGAATCAGTAATGACAAAAATAAAATATGCAAGTATTCATATAATGGAAAACTTACGTACTTAACTAGACTACCGATTCTAATTCCGTTGTCACCAAACACTATTTCAGGACTGTGGTCATGGAAAGTTTTGGGCAAAGCACACTGCTCGCGGAGAGGGGAGGGGTAGCATGGGAAGGGCTTTGAGGAGCGTTGTGGATCTCTCCTATTGGATGAAGTTTCTATTGCATTTAAATAAGTCGACACTGGAAAATGGCTTCAATCTTACTCTTTCTCCCCTGTCAATTATGAAAGTAGAGATTTATAGTTATTTTCTGACTGTTGGGTTCGATACAGTTTAGGAACCCTAAGCTCATCGGAATAAAAATTAGTCACTCCTGAAGACATCACTACAAGCATCATTTAAAACCATGTACTTCCGCTTCTGGACTTGATAACCGCCGGGATTTGGTTTGGAAGTGAGTGCACAAGTCGTGAAACGCGTCTCCGGTCCCTCTCAGTCAGGATCTTTTTCCGACAGGTTGAACATTCCGCTGCAAAACACCGACAAATGCAGCAACTTCACCCACCGTATGACCATGGGCAAGGCCAAACTTGATTGCCCTTCTTTTGCCACTCTGTCATATCCTTACACCTGCCAATGCTCACATATATTGTCCTCTTGAAACATCAATGTCTCACTGATCACTACTGCCTTGTGTATGTATGTTCGGTATTCAGCCCGAAGGCTGGTTTGATCCTCTACAGCTCCATCAACGGCTCCCATAGTTAGCCTAGGTGTCACTAAAGACGCATACTAGGGAAATGAGGAGTGAGGTAGTTTCCCGTTGCCTTCCTCACTGAGCCAGTAGTTGCTATTATCTACATATCAGTCTGCCAAGTCCACTGAAATGCATGCACCAACCGACCCTATGAGCGATATTTTCACACCATTCATAACAGGGACTGGCTGCATAAGGAACGGTATTACTAGAATCGCTTATACCTCGGCCACTTTCATATTGTCAAAGCCAAGTATAAGACTGAGAGAGGTCAATGAAAGTAACAAATTTATTCTAGCCCATACCAGAAGCCATAGTGCACTGTAAACAGTACATCCCACCAGCAAAGGCTAGCTACTGCCTTAATATGCTGACGTAGAGGAAGTGCGTGTGCGGTTGAGCACTGGACTCGTTCTCTGCGCCATCGGTACAGGCTTAATGATCTATCTGTGCGTGCGCACTAGAGTGGCAAATTTTCGTCCGGTGAGCTTGCTTGCCAATACGATGCCTTACAGTTACAGTTAATCTAGCATATTGGTACTATGTAGTCATGAGTTTTTCGTGACTTGCTAGGTTATGCGTCTTGCCACTGTCGTATTGTGACAATCACTAGTGTTACATTTGCGGGTAAAAGCAAAATTTCTTTTTCCTATAGAATTGTAAATCTGTTTGGGTAACACCAGGTAAGTAGAGTTGTGACATTTTTTAATAATAAATTTAATAACGTAGTACATAAGGTTGTAACGTTCCAGACGTTACAGTGTAATTATGTTAATTTTATTATGTGTAATTAATTCAGGAATTTAACGTCATGATATTTATTTTGGTATGTAATTGTATTATAATTCATGTTTAATCATTTGCTCACTATCATTTCATTACTTTGTAACTACGACTTATAAACGAGGGCTGAATATCCTAATATTCACTTAGATTCTTGCGACAGTCGGTTAAAATTAACTTGCAGTAGATTTCAGTTATCTTGCCACATCACCGAGGAGGAAGGGAGGACAAATTTAGACAACAAGTTCTGAGAAATGCGAGCACGTGTTCACGCGTCCTAACGTAAGCTACCGTATTTCGACCAGAATTATTCGAACTGATCAACGCCTATATTTTCAAAGGAGCGTCATGTTGCCATGGATACTGAGTGAAAGGACGAATAGAAGAACAGTTGATATCATGGATATGGCCCGTCAACTCTAATTTCTGGAGTGGGGAGAGAAGTGTCATCTGATTGGACCACGTGGTAGCGGCCTGTAATTAGCGCGAGAGAAAGTTATAAGAGGGCGTGTTGGAGCTCCTGGAGGGTCTCTCTACAACGTCTTATTCGCTTCTGCGAGTCTCTCTACATTATTCTACGATCTTCTACGAGGCTTCTACTTGATTTTCTACTTGATTCTGCGTCTCGATACTTAGAAATTCTGAATGAGGGGTGTATAGCCACTCTCATGAGGAAGTACGTACAGCACGGCTATAAGACCGGTTTGAACCAGTCTAAGTCAATAGATAGTTTTAATCTAGATAGAAATGAAACTTCAGAGAATATTATCAGTAAAGTTGGAAGGATTCTTAATTGAGTATCCTCTCCATATAACCCAAGGTGGTTCTTCTAACTGTGACATAGGGCTTATCTCCAATCTATGGGATAAAGCATAATAGGGAGTGTTAGTTTTGAAGTCATCTTCCAATTAGTGGTGGGTGCAATTTGTAAGGCAGGAATGGTACTGAGCTGCAGATGAAGAGATATCAAAGACGACCGGTGATGTTCCAGCTACAAGGAGGGAAGCTTTCCAAGGACCAGCAGAACAAGACGACATGGTGAGCAAGCGAGTTAAAGATATTGCAAGTTTTCGCGAAGTAGAGTCATTCAATTTTTTTTTGTTAAATTCATTTTCGATGTTAAATTCAGTTCTCGTTAAACCGTCGTCATTCATATTAAATATAATAAATAGTATTTTTCTAGTTCACTTTCATTAATCTGCCTTAATTAGCCTTTTGATTTCTAATTCTCCTGCTTAATGATTAGTGCACTATCACCTCACCCCTGTGATAAGAGTCCGTCCAAGCTTGATTATAAATTTTTATCTTTAAGTCATCAACTTAAAGATTGGCGCCCTTTGCTTGCTTGGTTGCATTTCTCATTTGATGATGGTTCTCCGAGCGGGGAAGTCACATAAATGCCGCTCCAACGTGTGGCGAGAAAATCATTAAGTACGGAGCAGTTAATAACAGTAACAATATCAGAATTCGTATTATGGGCAAAATTTGGATATCCACGTTTCATTAAGAGTGTTTGATTGTGGGAAGGATCATGGCTGATCAGACGAAAGAGGAGAGGATGTTGCGCAGTGGACGGGCGATAAAAGGCAATAACGTATTGAGTTCAGAGGAAGAGTTGTGTAGTCTAGTAGAGGAAATTGAAGATAGAAGTGTAAGTAGTATGGAGAGTGAAGGCAAGCAGAAAGAAGTCAGTATGGAGTCAGATGATAGTAGGATGGGGGGCGAAGCGGAAGTAAACAGTAACAATGAAAGTAATAATAATGATCAGTTAATGGGAATGATGCAGTTAATGTTAAGTAAGATAGAGGACAGTAAAAATGAGCTTAAAAGTGAATTAGAACAAACTAACACTAAAATTGAGAATATTAAATATGAACTTAAAGAACAGTTAGAGCAAACTAAAGCTGAATTAAGCAGGGAGATGAGAGAAAATAAGGAGGAAGCGAATCGGAGAATGGACGAACACAGTAGGCAGTTACGCGATCTGGTGGTAAAAAATGAACATTTTAATAAGCGATTAGAGGACCAGAAAAGCGAATATGTACGACAAGGGAAAGAGGTAGAAGAAAAGTTTGCGGAACAGAGAAGTGAATTCTTGGAATTAATGGGGAAGGAAAACAACTCTACTAGGGAGGAAGTAATGAGGCAGGTCACTAGTATTGATAAGAGAGTTGAGACTCAAAGAGGGGAAATACGGATATTTAAAGACCACGTCAAACAAGAGATTGACACGGTAAAGCTTAGAATAGAAGATGAGACCCGGGCAAGTGAAGAAAGGTTTGCGATAGCTGAAGAGAATAAGATTGAAATTAGGACATTGAAAGAGAAGCAGGTTAATTTGGAGAGAGAAATTGATAGGAGAGACAGAGATGTAGAATGCCGGATGGAGAAAGCAGAAAATAAGTTAAAACAGGTGGCAAAGGATAAACAGGTTTTCACGGGAAGGCAATGTCTAGGAAATAGCTACATTAGGGAAATTGAACTACCTAAATTTAATGGGAAACAAACGAACCCGCTAGATTTCCTTAAGATGATAGAGAAACGGTTTGAAAAGCGTCTAGAGGAAGGGTCTATGGACTGGGAAGACGTTATGGAAAATATTGACCATGCTTTTGTAGGAGAAACTCGGTCTTGGTTCATGGTATATAGGCAGACGATGACGAACCTGAAAGAATTCAGAAATAAATTTAGAGAGAAATTCTGGAATGAAGCGATACAAGCTAGGGAGAGAGAAAGGGTGGTATTTGGGAGGTACAAACAGCATGAAGGAGTTACTATGACCGAGTACTTCCTGGCACATGTCATGATTTGTCAGAACTTAGATGGTATAACCGAAGGGTCTGATGTAGTAAGACTACTTTTGAGACATTTTCCGGACAGGGTGAGAGAAGCGGCCTGTATGCAAAAAGTTGGAACTATTCAGGAGATGGAGAACCTACTAGGCAGTTTTGATGCGTTAGGTAACCTTAGGAGTAGAACGGAGAATATTCAGAACTTTAGTCATCACAACGGAATGAGACATAACGGTAGTACACAGAATCACGAAACTCGCAATCAGTTCAGACCTCAGCAGAACAGCAGGAGAGGAGCATCTGAATATAGGACAGGAAATTCCCAACGGAGGCCAGAGCAATGTACTAATGAGTCTAACGTCAATACACAAAGGGAATCTTTAAACTAACGAGAGGCTGTAATGTTAGGTCAGAATTCCAGCCTAGTAAGAAGGTAGCGAAGTGTCTTGCCATGAAAGTGTTACCATATGACCTCGATGTTAGAGACGATTTGTTGTATGAACCCGAGCAGAATAATGGAGATTCAAGTAATAAAGTAGTCAATCCCGTTGTTAAATTGAAAGTCTGGGGGGCGTGGGTTAAAGTTTTGATTGATTCTGGTAGCCAAATATCATGTATTAGTTCTCAGTGGTATGAGTCATTAGTGAAACAGGGTATTCAGTTGGAGGAAATGCCTGTTAAGTCTACTTTCATCATTACGGCTGTTGGAAAGAGGTCTAAGCAAATTTGTAAACATGTAGCTGTCCCGATCTGTATTAATAATTTTATTAGCGTTCAGATATGTTTGGTAATTCCGCATTTAATATTTGATCTTATCTTGGGATCTGACTGGTTAACGTTAAAAGTGGCTCAGTTAAATTACAATGATCTAGTGCTAAATTTGAGGTGGAATAATGAGGATATTAAGGTCAAGTTTGAGGAGGAAATTCAGAGGAAAACGGAAGTTAGTACAGTGTGGAGAATGAGAGAGGTTTCTAAAGTTAATGAAGAGGCTAGTGAGGGCCTGAAGTTGTGTCAGTTGTGGATTCATGAGGATAAAATATGTGGCTTGAAAGAAGCCGTAAGTAGAAATGAGTTGAATGAAGTCCAGGAGGACAAGTTATTTGAAGTGTTATGTGAACACGTGGAGATTTTCTCCGAGAAACCTGGTGTTACCCATCTGTATGAACATTCTTTTTCTGTGCTGGATAAGACTCCATTCAGCGGACCGCGATATCCGATACCACACAAATATGCAAAAGCCGTAGAGGATCAAATTCAAGCTATGTTAGCAGACGATGTGATTGAATTATCAAACAGTCAATATGTTAATCCCTTAATTGTTGTGCCTAAGTCTGATGGATCAATACGTTTGTGTATTGATGGCAGGGAGATGAACCGACGTATTGGTGCTGATCAGTTGAGATCACAAACCATTGAAGAGTTGATACAGAATTTTCAGGGTAAGAGTTGGTTTTCTACGTTAGATCTTAGGAGTAGTTTTTGGCAGATACCTTTGAGATCAGAAGACAGGCCTCTTACTGCTTTCAGCTATAAGCATAGTTTGTACCAATTTAGGCGTGTTCCTTTTGGGACCCGTACGAGTTCGGCCGCTTTAATTCGCGCACTAAGTATTGCCTTGGGAGATGATACTGGAGATTATGCTACTATTTATATCGATGATTTGGTTATAGGATCTAGTACCTTTGAAGAGCACTTGGACCACTTGGAGAGGGTTTTTTCTAAATTAGAGTATGCTGGTTTTACTCTGAAACTTGACAAATGTGTTTTCAGTAGACGAGAGGTGACTTTTTTGGGGCACCGTGTATCGGCAATGGGAGTGACGCCTGAGAGCACAAGAATTGAAAAAATATTGAATACTACGACACCTAGAAATATTAAGGAGCTCAGATCGTATATTGGTGTATGTAATTTTTTCAGACGATTTGTAGTGAGATTTGGTAACTTACTAGAGCCATTTAGAGAACTATTGAAAGCTGGCAGTAAGTGGGAATGGACACAAGATCATGATAGAGCTTTCCTAAAATTAAAAGAAGGATTCAGGCAGGCAGTTGTTTTGAGATACCCTATGCCCGATAGGAAGTATGTGTTGCTGACGGACGCGTCTCACTGTGGTATCGCTGGTGCTCTATGTCAAGTAGATGATGATGGTAATTTAGGGATTGTGTCTTTAGCTTCCAGAGGTTTAAGTGCTGCTGAAAAGCGTTATACTATAACGGAACTTGAATTCCTAGCTATCGTATACTCCCTCAGTAAATTTAGGATGTATGTTTTAGGTACCGAATTTGAAATTAGGACGGATCATCATGCTCTTTCTTTTGTATCCAAGTGTAAATTATCATCTAACAGAGTTAGTAGATGGATACTCGCCCTACAAGAGTATGATTTTAAGGTAACTCACATTAAGGGAAATAATAATGTCCTTGCTGATTTATTGTCACGTGATCCGAAGTTGTGCGAAGAAGGTAGCCTTCTAGAGCTACGTGAGGGCATTATTATATGTACATGTCTGTCTTAGGAAAATGAAACTGCTCTAAATAGACTACGTAACCTATTGGTTGAACAGTCGGTAGACGAAGAATGTCGGGAACCTTTGTCTGTACTTCAGGGAGGAGAGCAGCTCACGGTGTCGCATGGTAGGCACATGTACAAACTGGTTAACGGGTTTCTAGCCAGGAAATGTGGCGAGGATCTCTGGGGGATTTGTGTACCCAAAGCGCTACGTGTGGAATTGATTTGGTTTATCCACAAGGAATTAGGACATTATGGAGCTAATAAAGTTCTGTATGAGATCCGACAGAATTTTATATGGGACAAGATGGGAAGAGATATAAGAAAAATTCTTTCCACTTGCGATCTGTGTCAGCGTAGCAAAGTTCCTAACCGCTATTTAGAAGGACCTCGTCAGGCAGTAATCTCAGAAAGACCTGGTGACTTGGTGTGTACTGATTTATTTGGACCTGTGGTTAAGGGACAGTTCGGCTTCCAATATATTTTAGTCATTATTGATGCTTTCTCGAAATTGGTCAGATTATACGGTATGAGAAAAGCCACTGGAAAATCTTGTAGTCGTATAATCAAAGAGAAGTATATCCCTGAATTAGGTACTCCTCTTAGAATATTATCAGACAGTGGACCGCAATTTATTTCGAGAAAATGGAAGACCATAATTAGAGAGCTAGGTATTACACAGGTTCATTCATCCATTAGATACCCTCAGGGCAATATGTGTGAGCGCGTTATGAAAGAGTTATCTCGCATGTTTAGATGCTTAGTGTTCGATAAGCATACAGCCTGGGTGGCTCATTTATCCCGCATAGAGACATGGATCAATGCAGTTCAACATGAAAGCACGAGATTGACGCCGTCACAAGTTCATTTTGGTTGTAAGCCTCAGAATGAACTAGTGAGAGTATTAGGTTTGCCTGAGGAACCCCCTCGTAATGCTGAATTTTTCGTCCGACTGGCACGGGAGAACCTGATTAAATCTGGAGATAAACGTAAAAGGCAACAGAAACGTAAGGTACTGGATAACTTTGAGGTAGGTGATATGGTTTTGGTGAGAGTTCCCATGTTGTCAAATAGTGAGGATAAGGTGACAAAGAAATTTTTTCTTTTATATCAAGGCCCGTATAAAGTACATAGAAAACTTGGACCCTGTGCTTACAAGTTAGCGGATGGCGAGAGCGTAATGAATGGTTCATATAACATTAGTAGTTTAAGGAGATACCTGTCGTGTGAGGTGGCTGAACCGGATTGTGAGATATAGGTCAGTAACTCGGGGAAGTTGCTACTTGTTATGTCAGACTACGAGCGGTATGTGTTGACGTCTCAATTGTGGTGGTATTTCCTAGTTGTGTTTGTAAACAAGGGAGATGTTTTGTGTGTAGCGGTATATTTACGCTCGTTCATTAACGATAGATCATCTGTTTTCCGTATGTGAGGCCATGAAATTAGATATATTATTTGTTTTCTGAGATGTTACAGAAGGCTAATTAAAGCTGACGACGGCAAATAATTAATTTTCCCGTATGTGCATTTCTAACTTGCAATAGTTTTACCGTGAGCTTAAAGCACGTGTGTATTTGTGTGAAGTGTATTGCATCCTGCTTCAAGATAAGGTTGAAACATTCGAAAGAGTGATAAAAGTGTAAATTGTTTGTATCATATGTTTTCAATTTTTTAATGTAAAAGATTGGAAGAGAACGTGTTACTGCTATCTAGCAAAGAATGTCGGAGAGATGGGGAGGAAAAGGACAGATAGACACTCGGCAGAGTTTGTAATCTGAATTGTATATATTATGTTATATTCTCTAGAATAATCTTGTTTTTTCTTACAAAAGTGAAAAGTTGCTCATGATGGGCAGAACTTAGCATCTAAACCTCAAGATGAACTGAAATAACAGACAGTCGCAATGGGAAGCAGTCTAAGAGAGATATGGAAAGAGTGAGATATAATTAAGTGTATGAAAATAATGTCGCTCGTTATGGGCAGGTAATAGAGGTATTTCAAGTCAATGTGGGAGTAAGTGTGTGAGTTCTCAACTCATGTAATATTTGTTAAGAACTCATGGGGGCGTATGTAACGTTCCAGACGTTACAGTGTAATTATGTTAATTTTATTATGTGTAATTAATTCAGGAATTTAACGTCATGATATTTATTTTGGTATGTAATTGTATTATAATTCATGTTTAATCATTTGCTCACTATCATTTCATTACTTTGTAACTACGACTTATAAACGAGGGCTGAATATCCTAATATTCACTTAGATTCTTGCGACAGTTGGTTAAAATTAACTTGCAGTAGATTTCAGTTATCTTGCCACATCACCGAGGAGGAAGGGAGGACAAATTTATACAACAAGTTCTGAGAAATGCGAGCACGTGTTCACGCGTCCTAACGTAAGCTACCGTATTTCGACCAGAATTATTCGAACTGATCAACGCCTATATTTTCAAAGGAGCGTCATGTTGCCATGGATACTGAGTGAAAGGACGAATAGAAGAACAGTTGATATCATGGATATGGCCCGTCAACTCTAATTTCTGGAGTGGGGAGAGAAGTGTCATCTGATTGGACCACGTGGTAGCGGCCTGTAATTAGCGCGAGAGAAAGTTATAAGAGGGCGTGTTGGAGCTCCTGGAGGGTCTCTCTACAACGTCTTATTCGCTTCTGCGAGTCTCTCTACATTATTCTACGATCTTCTACGAGGCTTCTACTTGATTTTCTACTTGATTCTGCGTCTCGATACTTAGAAATTCTGAATGAGGGGTGTATAGCCACTCTCATGAGGAAGTACGTACAGCACGGCTATAAGACCGGTTTGAACCAGTCTAAGTCAATAGATAGTTTTAATCTAGATAGAAATGAAACTTCAGAGAATATTATCAGTAAAGTTGGAAGGATTCTTAATTGAGTATCCTCTCCATATAACCCAAGGTGGTTCTTCTAACTGTGACATAGGGCTTATCTCCAATCTATGGGATAAAGCATAATAGGGAGTGTTAGTTTTGAAGTCATCTTCCAATTAGTGGTGGGTGCAATTTGTAAGGCAGGAATGGTACTGAGCTGCAGATGAAGAGATATCAAAGACGACCGGTGATGTTCCAGCTACAAGGAGGGAAGCTTTCCAAGGACCAGCAGAACAAGACGACATGGTGAGCAAGCGAGTTAAAGATATTGCAAGTTTTCGCGAAGTAGAGTCATTCAATTTTTTTTGTTAAATTCATTTTCGATGTTAAATTCAGTTCTCGTTAAACCGTCGTCATTCATATTAAATATAATAAATAGTATTTTTCTAGTTCACTTTCATTAATCTGCCTTAATTAGCCTTTTGATTTCTAATTCTCCTGCTTAATGATTAGTGCACTATCACCTCACCCCTGTGATAAGAGTCCGTCCAAGCTTGATTATAAATTTTTATCTTTAAGTCATCAACTTAAAGATTGGCGCCCTTTGCTTGCTTGGTTGCATTTCTCATTTGATGATGGTTCTCCGAGCGGGGAAGTCACAAGGTATGAAAAGACCAACGCAGCATTTTTCATATGGTCTTATATCGTCCAGTTCGTATGTGCAGAAATGAAACAGTATTAGTATTTACTGAACATAACAGGCTTTCAGCCCAGATACATGTTCACAATGCCCATTTCCATGCACATACAACTTACAACAAAAAGAAAAACACGAGACTCCCTGGGCATGCCATGACGTCAATCAGATACTCCTTAAACGTGACACTTCCTAGGGAGGGTCATCACACCAGTCATCTTCAGTCTCTACATGCCACGTCCATCGTCTCCATTGGATATTAAGAAACACTATTAAAAACAAGAAATAATAATGAAATGAAGAAGAAGGATAGGCTAACAACCTACTACTACTACTACTACTACTACTACTACTACTACTACTACTACTACTACTACTACTACTACTACTGTCCGGCCGTGTCATCACCCTGGTGAGAAAAAGGCCACCCTCCCAGTCATGACACGACCGGCCCTATTAGGGCCCAAAAGAAGACCCCAACAACCCCTACCAGTGTCCGACTCGTTGGCTGAATGGTCAGCGTACTGGCCTTCGGTTCAGAGGGTCCCGGGTTCGATTCCCGGCCGGGTCGGGGATTTTAATCTTCATTGGTTAATTCCAATGGCCCGGGGACTGGGTGTCTGTGCTGTCCCCAACATCCCTGCAACTCACAAACCACACATAACACTATCCTCCACCACAACAACACGCAGTTACCTACACATGGCAGATGCCGCCCACCCTCATCGGAGGGTCTGCCTTACAAGGGCTGCACTCGGCTAGTAATAGCCACACGAAATTATTATTACCCCTACCAGTTGACAGTGCAGTTTTCTCACCATTCCATTTGCGGCTGGGCACGTGAGGCTGAAACCACTCTCCTCCTGTTCCCCGCCTCTCTCACTCCTCGTTCCACATATGCAGTATCTCTATCATTCTTTTACATATTTGGGGTAGGCCCGTCCTAACCCGTCCTCTTACGGATATGTCCTGCTCTCCCTTACCCATCTGTCCTCACGATCTCTTACTATACATAAATAGTGAGAAAACAGCAAATGCCCAAATAAATACAACTAAGTGATGTAATGCTAATGGACTACAAAAATAATATAATAGTGAAATAATAATCTAAATAATAATAATATTATTAATAATAATAACAATAATAATAATATCACTGTTACAATTAAATACAATAAAACTGAAAATAATAATTGAATACCCTATAATTCCAGTCCTAAATAAATCTAAACTAGCCCTTCTCTATCCTTACATTCTACACGCAGCAATAATTATAACAGGTCGTTGCTGCAAAATCCGCCGACATCGCGTTTCAACATCTTTAGCACATGTCCTTGTTTGCTCATCTACAAAATCTAGTCAGCTCTCTAACGTAATTCACTGCACTCGCCTTCCTTTTTCCAAAGGCTATCGGGCGAGTTAGCCTTGCGCGTAGAGGCGCGCGGCTGTGAGCTTTCATCCGGGAGATAGTAGGTTCGAATCCCACTATCGGCAGCCCTGAAGATGGGTTTCCGTGGTTTCCCATTTTCACACCAGGCAAATGCTGGGGCTGTATCTTAATTAAGGCCACGGCCGCTTCCTTCCAACTCCTAGGCCTTTCCTATCCCATCGTCGCCATAAGACCTATCTGTGTCGGTGCGACGTAAAGCCCCTAGCAAGAAAAATTCCAAAGACTTGAACACACCTCTGACTTTGCAGCCTTAACACATCCACTTATTCATCCTATGCCTCTTCCTCCCTCAACTTCCTCTCACAAGTTTTTTAATCGCACGTAAGTATCTGCTCAACTCTCCCCCATCTTCCCATTGCCTAATAATCCACCTTGTAATATTCTGCTCATTCCCTTTTCCTAATACATAACGATGTTTGGAACTCAATAAACTATTCCTTATCTTACTCGTTTCTTTACAATCACCGATTAAGTGAAAATTGTCGCTTACTACCCTACATAATACACGTACTGCTTTATGTCTACCCTTTATGAATCCCTTGTTCTTGTGTAGTCCCATCAACCACCATACCACCCCACCCGTTTAACCTAACAACATATCTAATATTTATCCCACTTACTTCCATTACTTTACTAAAAACACTAAGGGAACTTCTTAGCCTAATTTCTTCTCGTAATTTCTGCCTTTGCATTTCTCTAATCCTCCTCGAAGGCACCTTCAGCCCTCTGGCTTCTGTCTTCGTCCAAACCTCCGCCCACATGTACCCCAAGCCTATTTTCTTCAAGTATCCTTTAATTTTTATAGCCAGCATCCCTTATACACGCTCTTCAGTTGTTGCTTGTACGTAGCTTGCAACACACTCGCCCTCTTCCCTTTTCTAAATAATCCAATATTTAACTATTATTTTCACACACTCTACTTCCATATCATCCCCACACATTAATTCAATCCCTGCATTCGCTGTGCACTGAGGGTGCCGCATCACCGACTTACCAAAATTACTAATAATTTGCCTTAATTCTACTCTTTTTTAATCCAACCCCCAAACTACTTCCCATTCAAATGTCGGCGATACGATAGCTTTACGTACTCCTCCTTAAGGCTGTCCCCACGATCTCCTCAGCTGCGATATCACGAACAATAACTGATTATGCATGTTATTATAGTACGCGAACCTTTTCTTGAGCCCAAGTTCCCATTTAGCATTATGGAGCTCAGGGCTCAAGAAAAGGTTCGCGTACTGTACACTAATAAACCAAACCCCATGGCACTACAGCCCTTGAAGGTCCTTGGTCAACCAAGCGACCGTTACTCATCCCGAAGGCATGCAGATTACCAGGTGTCGTGTGGTTATTACACTAATATTAATAACAAATTCGTGTGGCTATTCCTAACCTGATACAGCCCTTGTAAGGCAGACCGTCCAGCGAGGGTGGGTGGCGTCTGCCGTGTATGGGAACTGCATGTATTTTAGTGGAATAAAGTGTTGTCAGTGAGCTGCATGAATGTTGGGCACAGTTCAAACACCCAGTCCCCGAGCCATGGGAAATAACCATTTAAGGTTAAAATCCCCGACCCGGCCGGAAATCGAAGCTGGGGCCCTCTGAACCGAAGGCGACTACGCTTACCATTCAGCCAAGGAATCGCACATTACACTAATGACAGTATGGACTGCAATAATGAAAGATGAAGAAATGTATTCTATTTGAATAGGTACCTCTTTGCTGAAGGAATTGTGAGATTACCTTTTCTGAAATTATACAAATTCTAACAGCTAGTGAAAGATAGAAAGATCTGTTTACACTCCAGATTCGGTTGTTCCCTCGGACTCAGCGAGGGATCCCAACTCTACCGCCTCAAGGGCAGTGTCCTGACGCTTCAGACTCTGGGTCGAGGGATACAAGTGGGGAGGATTACCAGCACCTAGCCCAGGCGGCCTCACCTGCTATTCTGAACAGGGGCCTTGCGGAGGGATGGGAAGATTGGAAGGGATAGACAAGGAAGAGGAAGGAAGCGGCCGTCACGTTAAGTTAGGTACCATCCCGGCATTTGCCTGGAGAAGTGGGAAACCACGGAAAACAACTTCCAGGATGGCTGAGGTGGTAATAGAACCCACCTCGACTCAGCTGACCTCACGAGGCACGAGTGCACCCCGTTCAATCCATTCAACACATAGCAGTATGATGAATCGAAACTATCAAGGCGTGACTTCCCTTTATGATTCTCTCTTATGTTTTCAAAATACAGTTGACTTGCCAGTCAGCTATCATGACCACCGACACACCTGTTGCTTTCTGTATTCTTTTCACGCCTCAAGCGAGTAGTTCTAAATGTTCTACGTGTACCAGGTGACGTGAAATTACATTGGAATATTTCCCCCGATTCCAGTGCAAGGTATGTCGAATAGAACCTATCTTCTCCTAGTATCGTTTCCTCACAGAAGGTGGGTGGCCAACATGGAACACTTTTTCCTATTTTACGTTTCGCCGTATAAAGTTTACCGTATCGTCGAACATCTGTCTGAAATTCTGTGACCAGGATAATTTTCTCCGCTCACGTCCACGTTTCAATTCTATCTTGATTTCCATGATAAAATCAATCACCCTCTCTTTATCGTTTCGGAAGATGTGACTTGTTACGTATTCAAGTTACCCTCAGCTCTGTAGTCGGTGTTTCCTGAAATGGATGAGTGAGTCAGGCCGGAGCCTTCCCAGTCCATCTGAGGGGCAAAGCCGACCTCTCCTTGTATCGCGCTCTTCATTTGCTTCGTTAGTGGGCCTTCTCAAAGGAGAAACTAGAATGGTCTTCCTCTAACCGCATCGCGAAGATTCTAGTACTTCATCAGCTGGTACTGTATATAAAAATGAGGCTAGCCGCGAACAAGGGAGTTGGGAGATGGACAGCAGAGTTGTTGTGGGTGGTGGTTGTTCACCAGAGTTAGTTTCGGTGTCAGTAGTATTGGAGTGTGTCTTTATGTTGTGGAGTTTTGCTTTTGTTTCTTGTTATTTACTTTCTTGGCTTTAGGTAACAAGCCGAACGGCTAGCTACGTTTGAAGCAAAAGAAACGATGCAAATTTTCACTTGTAGTACATACACACGAATGAGGTATGGCAGTGTACCTACATGGATTTCACAGTTTTGAAGTTTCTGGGTTGTTACAGTATACTCATACGCGCACAAAAGAAACGCTACAACTGCTGTCAGTTAAGTTACTTTTGTCAGGTATTGTAGTACTTGTGTCTTTCATGAACGTGGCAATTGCTTCATACACATCTACTGTACACGTCTGTTTGCGGAGAGGATAAAATGCACTGTATTTCAAGTGGAAGTTGACTCTAAGTAACGTAGTTATAAATTTTTCCGACTCACACGATAAAGTTAGCACAAGTAGAAGATGTGATTGAGATCAGTGTTTGCTAGGCGGTCACAGGAACTGTGAGGCGAGCACAGGGTTTCTGTATATGGCTTGCAAAACTTCCTTGGTTGAACCTCGTGCGAATAGTAGAAGTGACCTAACTGCGACAGGCATTTCCCTTGGAGAACCAAGGTGAGTGTGAAGGGTACGGTTGTTCAACAGCGTATTGTTTCATACTGGGGAGCTGGACAGCAGTAATTGTTGTTGGAGTGAGCGAGTAGTAGTAGTAGTAGTAGTGCTCGTCGTGGTTGTTGTCGTTGAATGTATTAGAAGAGTGTAACAGAGAGTAATGTTAAAGTGTGGTTGCAGTTTAGTGGTGCTGCGTTATTGTCTTGTCAAGTAGTTCATTGTGTGGAGTGACCACGTGAAATTGTGTGAGTGACGGACTTGTCTGGAGTCAGGCCAAGGAACCGTCATCGTGCGTCGTGATTTATTGCTAACAGCTGTGTGCGTGAAGCTGCTGAGTGCAGTGACTGGGCGCTCGAAACGAAGCGAAAGGTGAGCTATCAAGCAATATTAATGAAGGGTTTTCATTTAAGATAATGACTACCCAGTTGTAAACATTCTGTGAGAACTAAAGAGTTTGTAAATAGCCAATAATTAGGAAAATGTTGTCATCCATTCTCAAATATGAATGTGCATATACTAATTTAGAATACAAGGTTGGACATGGAGATTACCAAAAGGGTGTGACAGGGCAGTGCATTCTAACAGAGTGTAAGAAACCTTGTCTGGAGTAGGGAAGTATCAAGGAAATGTAAAGAGATAATGCACAAAATGCATTATGCACACATATTGATTAATGCGGATGAGACATGGACAGTGAGAAGTAGGGAGGAAAGTGGAATGAAAACCAGCGAAATGAAATACCTAAGAAGCATGACAGAAAAAACTGAGTGAGAAACGGTGGTATTAGAAAGGAAGTTGGAATAGAAAACCTAAATAAGAGAAGTGAAAGGAATACACTAAGATTGTTTGGACATATAAAGAGGGTGAAGGAGAAAATACCGAAGCAGATGATGGAGATTAAGTTTGAGGGAAAGACAGTCAGAGGGAGTTCTGGAACGAGGTGGAACGATTCAGAAAAGAAGAGGGAAAGAAGAAGAAACCTGAGCTGGGGACAAAGTGATGGAAGAGGAATGGTGGAAGGAAAGAGGAAGGTGCAGAAACGTCATGAATGCAGGAGCTGGATACGGGGAGAAAAGAATGATGACTACTTTAGGTCATCTATAATTTAGATCCATAAAACAGGAAGTTTTAATTTGTAACAGACTAAGATAGGTTGCTTTCTTGCCTTTCGCGAATGTTGGGACTCGGCATGAATTCCCGGTTCGACAAAGTACTCCCCCGTTGGTTACGTGGTTTCTTCAACATTCAGTGGGTTGCTGTGGTTCATTGACGAGGCCTTTAGTGTTTACTTTCCGACACCGTAAAGCAGTATAGGCATCACATAACAGTTGGCACGTTGACGACTTTCGAGTCGGAATCACGGTTGTACAAAACATGTTTTAATTAATCGTGCTTTTGATTTCTACCCCCTATGATAATGGTGCATTTTTCAGACCTAAATCTCCCATCCACAGATTGCAATCCACAGCGTTAGTACTGTAGAGGGACCATATCAGGCGCCAGCAATTCGCATAACAGATAGAGCATTATACAATCTTCCAGCGAAGAAACTAAATTTACACTAATATATGACAGCAATAAAGCGTAATGTATGTTTTATTTTCTACAGAAAACTTGGAGACGTCTTAAAATATGAGACAAATCTAACCACAGCAGATTGAATTATGAACGGAAGAGCCTACTTCAGTGAATGTTGTAGTTGTTTCATTCTATTTGATCCTCCTTGTCCAGCAAGAATAGTGAAATGATAGGAAAAATCAGTTAGTAGATATTTATTCGACGCCGCAAGTCACTTTCCTTTTATTGATGTAGTTTATCTTCTCGGTCCAATTTAATTTCCGAGACCTATAGCTTGCGTCGCCTTCCCTCTCCCTTTTATATTATTTCTGGGAAGGTAGTAAAGTTTTTGTCTTACCATTTATTATACTATTCTCGTTTCTTTTGTACAAAATGAATCAATATAAGAAGAAAAGTGCTGAAAGTAGTAAGAAGACTAGCCTTATTATAATATGCATAAGGTTTCAGTTCCAAGAAATTCCTCTTTGGCTGTTATTCAATTCCATTTCGCTCTTCTTACAGTATGCGAAGTCAAGAACCTCTTTATTGCGGTATATATTGTATATAAGAATGTGGCCATGGGTAAAAACCAAAGGCAGATGACGAAATCACTAAAATCACTCGTCAACTTAAGTCTGGTGTACCATCTTAGGAAGAAGTCCTGCGTCTATTGTTCGTATTTCAGTCACTTACCTATCCTTAAAGTACAGAATATGTTACACTAATGAATAAAACCTCTTGAAGTTGCAGGTTTCCAGATGCAACAAGGTGACACATTAATTTAAGGTGAACGTACAGAGTTAAAAATTGCATTTCCCTTATTGAATACAAATTCTTCTTCGATCTACTGAAATAATACGAGGGATGGGGCATCAGCCATGGCAAATATTTGTTGATGCAATAATGCGGGATCTATCAGGAAAATGAAAATTTATAAATGGGAAAGGGGAGCATAAGATGCTGTAGAAAGCATGAATAATGACAAGTAGATTTACCAGGTGTGGAGCATAAAGCGAAGAACCTGTCAGCCGTGGAATCCTTGATGTAAGCGACATTTGTTGTCAGAGAATACAGTAATCTTTACGATAAACCTTCAAAGTAGTCCCCTAGATCAGGCATCGTCAATAGAGAGCGAAATGCCTTCGGAGCCAGTTTGCTCCCCGTTCTCCAGGAACAAGAGCAGCTTAGCGAGCAAGTAGGGGAAGAAGTAAGGGAAGTGCATGACGTAGTACTGTATGTGCTGAAAGCCAGTAGCGCAAGTACAGTACGGCTACGTTATGCAACCCGCCTGACTGCTGCTCTCTTGTCACGTGACAAACACCTGTCCCGAGCGGAGCAAGTAACACCGGCTCCCTAGAGCAACTACGTGATGACGTCTGACCTAGATTGTCCACAACACGTTACCAACGATGCGGGAGACTTCGGATACCTGTCGCCTCACCATGTGTGTATTTTGCTATCTCATGTTTGACAGCATTCACAATGCCCTCTCATGTCCAAAACTGTCTCCAACGAAATGATTCTTTCACTTTGGGGATGAGATCAAAATCACTAGGAGACAGGTCGGGTGAATATGGCAGACATGTCAGTACTACCCACCTCTAGGGCTGAAGTTGTTTCCGCACAACCTCTGCTCCATTCGGCTTGGCGTTGTCAAGAAAAAGGATGACAATGTTTCAGCTTGTAATTCACGTAGTGTGCATTTTCTGTCCTTGTCCATGCAATGGGAAATTACTCCGCGTCATACATCAGGCCGGACAGTTTTCCGGACCGTTGTACGTCGCTGCTTGATTCACGCCCGTGCCGAAATGCTGGTGCTTCACAGATTCCACAAGCTCTCTATGAATTTATTTTGCACTGCCACCCCGACAAACAGCAATTTTGATGTACGCATGTTCCTCCTTACATCCATTCTGCACGGAGCTGACTCACTAATGCAGTTCCATCGCCCTGTGCGTGTCCAACGCGCCGCCATCTCATACTGTATCCATACACTGTGAGTGTCATGCTTTCCAGACATATTTCCATTGTGGCACTTTTACAACCGGATTGAAATGTGAATTTGTACCTACTACAGTGATGATACTTCCCGCTCTCATCGCAAGCCCATCCAGATTAGAAGCAACATCTCGTCGCTCTCTAGGGATGTAGATTTCCGAAGACTGCGGATAAGAGTTGTAGAAGGTTACTTTATTTCACAGCTTTCTAACTGAGTATTGAACCTTTTGATGTTTCAGTGTTCTCGTTCGTTGAAAGCTCGTATGATATTCAATGCGTTGATTACTGAAAGTAAATGCATAAAAGTATTCAATATTTAATATATTAATTTAATATAATTTAATTTAATTTAATTAATTTAATATAATATTTAACGAAGAAAACTGACTTAAAAGCAAGACTTTAATATAAAGAATATTACTGAAAATAACAAAATAATGAGGTAAAATTAATAAAGGACCTAAGTAAAAAAATCCTTTTGCGAAAAGCTAATTACAATGAATATGTATTTCAATAAATGAAACACAAATATTGAAAACGATAGCTGCAGCATCTTTGGCGACCAAGACCTACGGTAACGAATAATGTGAAGCCAGTTCTGTCACACATTTTGTCGCGTTTCACACATTTTTGGATATCCCCCAGCCATAAGACATATTCATGGCAAAATGGCAAGAAGCCGACGAACAAATTACTTCAAAAATGCATGTTTGTAATCAGAGAGCCATGTTCAGAATGTATATATTGTTACCTTTCATGTACATCTCATTTCGGGGTTCTTAATGCTGGGTTACGCCACGGCAAGGAAAACAGTCGGTGATCCATGAAAACTCCACTCTAGGGACGTGCAAGTTCGACGAGTTGGGTCACAGGTCTTACGGTGGACTGATATTGGTACCGTTGACGTGAAGGAGTAATCATTATTTTCTACCTTAAATTAGGTAATTATCCCATAACTGGATATCAAAAATATTTAAGATATTGGCAAATTTGACATGAAGAATTGATTATTGTTTCCATCCTAAATCAAGTAGTTATCTTAATATTCCTTAAACTACGACAAATGAGAACGCTGAGAATATATTTTTATGGAAGGATTTTCCATTTAATGATTAATAAAATAACTTCAAATGACATCTACATAATAATTAAATTGAAGCAACACAAACGGATATAGAAAATTGAACATTACGTTAATCAGAAAAATAAAATGCCTAACTTCCTGTTCTTATTAATGTATTCTCACAATATCATCAGTTAAAATCGAAAATAAAAGAGACAAGTGTCCCAGTGCTGAAGGCTTAATGTAAATACATCTTATCGTCCATCACACATTTCTCAAACAGATAACTGGGAATTGCTAAATCGCCCGTATCGAAGAATTATTCCTACTCAAATATGTCTCAATATTCCGTTGTTTCTTATTTAAATCATTGTATTAATTGTCGGGAAAATTCTACTTAACAACTTGAAAACACCGATAAGTTATGTTCATAATCATCGCACATGCAAGAAAATCGAATGACATGGGATTACACCATAATACATCATCCATCAACATGATACAAGTGAGAAATAAGTTCGATCCTCTGGGACATTCACCAACGTCTGCACCTAGATAATGAACATCAAGAAATATTACAACATCTACAATAATCTTCTCTAACTGCGCTGATTCCGCATCTCTGGAGTCCTCTACGAAGTTCAGCCTGAAATAACTACATCAGCTCTAGGCACCAATTCAAATGATCTACAGAATATATACGACTAGCAGAAGGAATTGATTTACTCACCGTCGAAGATCATATCCTTTTTAACGTGATCCGAAATCATACGACATTATTCATTTCGTGAAGATCCTAAACGTTCCCATTAATACCGAGCGCGCTTGTCTACCTTGTATTTAATTGGGATACGTTTGATGACCATTCTATCAGTGTTCTCGAAACGAAATCTTAAGAATCATTCTAAATACGGCTTCATGCCTAAACAATTATTTCATTCATCATAACAACGTTGAAATTCACACGCATGACCGACTTAATTCCTGACATAATAACCTTCACCAGGACTTTCATATCGCATCATCCTAAGAATACACAATCCCAATGACACATCTATAGCAATTCACATTACATTAACCATGTACATATTTTTCAAAGACCCTATTATATTAAACACCTCATCATATCACTCAAATGTCATGCACAGCGAATCCACATTACCTTTAAACAATCTATTCAGGCATTTCACGTCGAAGACTACTAATCTTATTGCCGTATTAACACAATATCACCACGATAACATCGCGATTACATTCTCGAACACTGTATCCTGTACAAGCACATGATTACTAATGACCTTAAAACTGCGCACATCACGATTATTAGGCTCTTCCGAGGTATTTCGAGCTACGAATTAAATGAACAATCTTCACATTGACACCATTATGACACAAGCACCTTCGATGCCAAAATCATTTCGTATAACCTTGCCAGAAAAACATTTAAAAAAGTCACACGACCTATCGTATATTATATCGCAACATAAACTGAACTACCATACCAGATGCAACGATCTTGTTTGACGCAACGCAATGATTAATGAAAGGAACGGTCGCCTTCAAGTCGTAAAATTACATGTCATAAATCGACATAAATCAAATACTACTCTACATTTTAATAAAGCAACTACTTGCGGAATAAAGAGGCAATATTCAAGTACTCATCCTTTGTCGAGCTCCATGATGATGACACCTCTCGTCTTCCAGTTCTTATATTTTATCAGCCATTGGAATCCATCATATCTCTCGCCAGATCCTTTGAGGTCCCTTTATTTTAACTGCTCATGTTGGAATTTGTTGTCATTTCACAACCACATCCAATATTCATTGATTCCATGTCACCTGAAACTTAAAATACCTATTAGAATAAGGTTACATGCATTAGTATAATTACAAATTTCGAGCAACACACTTGCCTTTACGTTCTGTCAGAACAAAATATATTTTGTTTTACAGTATGTTATTTCTCTATGATATGCCAATATCGCGTTATATTTAGCTTTATACAATCTCTCTCTCTCGGCGTATTCAGTAGCTATGATCCTTCCAAGATACAACCAGACTGAGGATCACCCTCATCAGAAAACAAATTTTACATTACAATATAATAATTACAGACGGTTTGTATTTTAGGATTCTTCTGTACTTCCAGCTCCCATATGTTCTTGACAATTAAAACACATGACACATAATGCGTAGTGATCCCGTACAAATCATTTATGTCGGCAAAGGAACTCGTTTAACAATTTACTGCATCGTATTTTAGGTTATTAATCGACAATTTCGTCCTCAATCTCGATCGTTGAATCGTACGAGACTAGATGAGCAAGGTATGGCCCTCACATATGAACTCTGCTTATTCCGATTAATTCAATACATTTCCATGGCCTTCGGTATCTTTCTACAATGATGTTTTCCGCCATTTATACACATTTTAGCATTTTTTACTTGAGGGACGTGTAATATTTATTTAGTTCTACATTGTGATCCACAACGTCTTATTAGTATATTTACTGACATTTTGCGAGGCACCACGAGGTTTAGAGCTTATCATCATTTCGCCGATACCTTCAATCTGCCGCCTATCGTTCACATAATTAGACAAGTCACATGAATTCAGGCACTCCTGGACGTATGATGATCGGACATGAGATTTCATTGACATTATTTTCATCATAAACATCCAATGTATTTACCGACTTCATCCTGACATACAGTGGAAGGTTATAATATGTTAGCAATGTGTACGATGCAGCAGTTAAATGACTACATATCATCAAAATCCAGGCTCTGAAATAATAATAATAATAATAATAATAATAATAATAATAATAATAATAATAATAGTACGCTATGATTCACCGAAAGAGTTGGCCGTGCGGTTAGGGGCGCACAGCAGTGAGCTTGCATCCGGGAGGTAGTGTGTTCGAACTCCGCTGTCGGCATCCCTTTTCCATTTTCACACCAGGCAAATGCTGGGGATGTAATTTAATTAAGGTCAGGGCCACTTCATTCCCACTCCTAGTTCTCTCCTATCCCATCGTTGCCGTAAAACCTATCTGTGTTGGTGCGACCTAAAACAAATTGTAAAAAAAGATACGTCATGATTCTACTCATTTTGTTTCAATTTCGTTTACTCGACAATTCTTTGAATATTTGGTTACCACCTTGTATTACTCTGAGGGATAGAGGGGAGCCCCCTACCAAACCGGGCACGGGTACTTCGAAATAGGATATTCATTTCTGGCGAGGTTCATGGATCTCGGATTCTCATAACTAAGGTTTGGATGTTAAGGAAAAGTCATGCTTGATTCCTAAGGTCATTTTACACGGAATCTGAGATTAACTGTATGATGGGCCCCTGACACTGTTTAGTAATTTTATGTTGCATATATTTCGGCCATTTTTATTTCAACGAACCTACTACGTTGGCGTAGCAGGGAGAGAGGTGATACTTCCACGTAGCGCTTCCCAGGTGGCGGATAGGGGGGTCCTAACCGGCTTGCCGGTGGACTTGAGGGAAGTAAAATACCTCTCGCCTTCCGAACACACAACCCCACGTGGGTGGGGGACGCAGACGAAGAATACACCCACGGTATCCCCTGCCTGTCGGAAGAGGCGACTAAAGGAGGCGACCAAGGGATGATTGTATTAGAACCATGAAACTACTTGTGATTAGTACCACCACGCGGGGAACACCATGGGTCGCTTTTACTTGCGCGTAGTACCACTATGTTAGGTACCAAATAGGTTTGTGATTAGTGCCACTTTAGGAGCGACACCATGGTTCTGGCTTGCCTAAGATTAGTACCAACTATATGAGGAACACCACTGGATAGTGCGGGTCTCTGTGGTTAGTACATGTATGTAATGAACACTATAGGTTTGCGTTGCCTGCAAATGGCGCCGCAATGTGCGAAACATCATAGGTCTGTATTCCATATGAGAATTTCATTGCTTGTAAGTAGTTTTTTTTTTTTTTTTTTTTTTGCTAGTGGCTTTACGTCGCGCCGACACAGATAGGTCTTATGGCGACGATGGGATAGGAAAGGCCTAGGAGTTGGAAGGAAGCAGCCGTGGCCTTAATTAAGGTACAGCCCCAGCATTTGCCTGGTGTGAAAATGGGAAACCACGGTAAACCATCTTCAGGGCTGCCGACAGTGGGATTCGAACCCACTATCTCCCGGATGAAGATCACAGCCACGCGCCTGTAAGTAGTACCATACTTTGTGGAATGCCACGATGTACACTACTTTTAATTAATACCGCAACATGACAAATACCATGATCCTACTTTCTTAGCGATAAATACCATTATAAGGGGCCGACGACTTGGATTTTGGACCCCTTTAGACTAAAAGCATCATCGATTCAGTATTATGCTATAGACGCAGTCCCTTGGTCAGTAATACTATTGTTACAAGTCAGTTTTTGTGAATGCCAGACATTGCAGGTCGGATCCACTGATTGTTTTATATCCATATCCATCCATTCATTCTTCGTCCTCACGTTTTGAATTCTGGTCAGTGGAGGATTTTGCACTTTTAATTTATATTTTCATTTCGTCTCATTTAGTACCATTAGGGGCCGATGACCTCGATGTTAGGCCCATTTATGCAACAAGCATAATTTTTAATTCTTAGTAATATGTTGTTCATTTTAATGATATAAGGTCGCATTAGGTCATAATTTGAGAATTTTTGTTCAAATTGAGATGAAGTTACTTTTACACGGTATATGTTATCTGCGTCAATTTTTAAACACAGGATTTCAGGATTCTCTAGTAGGAGTAATTTTCTTTCTTTTCCCGAAACAGATAGGTAGCAGGTTTAGAAGATATGATTCCGAGAATGATGCTGTATGAACGTACGCCGACGGATACCAAAATTAATCTTGCTAACTATCCTTAAAATGTTGCAGCCATGTCTTACCTTTTCTTGCATCGTACCTAGCAGGTTTTAGGGCACATTTTCTTGCGTGTTTTGTACTTCTTTAAGTCATAAACTCCCGAACTCAACTCAAAACCTAGAGCTCAAATGAATCAGCAAAACAAAAATGATCTGGATTTTCGCACTGTCAGTATTAGATTTTGTGTAGAATTCATATTGTCACAAATAATTGTATCCCAAGAAATAGCTAATCCGAGTGTTGGTGGTTCTCGTGTGATATTTCCGTTGTAGCTACAAGCTGCTCGAGTGCTGATGACAATAAATCTTCCTTCGTGCAGCGCAATATCACGAGACACACCGTATGTGGTGGACGTGGAGTAGAGTACTTGCAAATGACACTTGTAGCCTGGAAAATAAATATGTTCGTTCATTGTTACACACTCCACTGGAGCAATAAAACAAGCGCAATTCAAAAGGACATGTTAGAAACAAATGACAAAAAGAATACTCCACTTGAACGCCGATAAATCACTCCAGAGGATGATGAATTTCGTTTTAAGAGTTAGTAAAAACACAGGAATACTTTTTTTAATTATTGAATAGTAGAAGTTTTTACAAGAAAACACCTACTGACACCATTTCAAGTCGCAAAGTTATTATGGTGGTGGTGGTGATTATTGTTTTAAGGGGAAGTACAACTAAGTAACCATTCTCTATTAACACTAATCCGAGGGGAAATTGAAGGTATCGGCCAAAGGAAGACAAGTGCCATGAGGGACGTGAAATTGAAAGACTCCCTAGGATTCACAACTTAATACCGTCGGGGTCGAAAAGAACAAGAGTTGGCCAAGGCGGGTCGGATAAGTTAGATGAAAGTGAGAAGCCTGGAACAAGTAACTGGAGGCATTGCCAGGACTCAGCTAAGGGCCCCATGGTCACCAATCCATGCTCCCAAGGTAAGAGCCACTTGGGCTCTTTCTAGTTGCCTCTTATTACATGCAGGAGATATCGTGGGTGCTATTCTACCACCCCACCCACAGGAGGTGCGGAAGTTACGATCCACGATAAAACTGATCAGCTCCTTCATTTAGATATCAGATTCCTTTATCAAATAATTGTTAGTCACTTTTTGTTGGTTACAAGTTGTTTTACGTCGCATTGGCACAGATAGGTATTCTGGCGACGATGGATAGGAAATCGCTGGGAGTGGGAAGAAAGTGGTCGTGCCCTTAATTAAGGTATAGCCAGGTGTGAAAATCGGAAACTACTGAAAATCATCTTCAGGGCTGCCAACAGTGAGATTCGCACCCACTGTTAGTCACTCTCTTCTGCTCTATAGTCAACTCACACCTGAATAATAATAATAATAATAATAATAATAATAATAATAATAATAATAATAATAATAATAATAATAATTGTTACGGAGTTATCCGTGGAAGGCAGAGGTGAAAGAAGGTGCGGGCTGGAATGGGTCTAACTACAAGGCCGAAAGATTAATTAAAATTTAAATAAAGGTTATATTTTCAATAGACAACAAGATTTAATAAATTTTCACTAGGTGAAATAACAATGAAAAATCAGGTACAATTATAACTTTACAAACGAAAGCACAAGTTAAGGGGTCTTTACAAATTCTGGGCTTCGAGCCCTAATTTCACAATCCTTGATCAACTAGCCTAACTTTACCAAGGCACACATTTTATCCAAAGGGCAGAAAACCTCTTTATTCAAGGAGCCTTTGCTCCAAAACCATATCAGGCCTCCTAGTGGCACTTTTACCATATGTTAAAGAGCTGACCCGCTCTCAAATTTCCAAACCTATTAAAGGCCATACCGGACTTTTACAATAAATTGCCATCAAGGCACCGCTTACATCAAAAGAAACGGTGGTATTTCGTACCCAACCTACTGGGCTTCAGTGAAAAAGAACAGATTAATTAAATGGCCCAAAATACCAAGATGAATGGAGGCGTTGCTTTCACTCCTACTTGAAACCTTATAAAACCTAAGGGGCACTAGGCCGATGATACAGGGGCTATTCCCAGACTAGGGAGGTGACTCGTATAAGAAAAATTTAATACATTAAGAGAAGAAAATCTGTTATGAAAACGTAGTCACCTCAACTCAAAATGACAAGGAGCTGGAGAGGGTAAAGCACTCCGATTTACAGTTAAAGTAATAAGACGTTTTTTCATAATCCGGCAATAAGTTATATTTTTAGAGAGGTAGGTTACAATTAAAAAGGTTTCGGACCTTCCCCGAGTGCTAAACTGCTGAGCTAGCAAGAAATAAAGATGTTAACAGGCCATTACCTTTGTTGAAGAGCTGCTGCCCGAAGGAAGAGGCGCTACCCGCCCCCTGCTATACTTCTACACACTAAGCTAGATGTTGTTGAAGTGGCCGAGAGACAAGAAAATCAGCAGCTTTTATACCCTCGGGGAAAATTTGAGACCTTTCATGAATAATTAAGACACACCCACAGGCTAACTAAAATTTACACATCAAAAATTGAATTGGCTGAAAATTAATGACAGAAATTATTGATTGGCTAACTTCAAAACTGACGGAAAGAAAAGATTTATATTGCCAACCCACAAATGAAAGAACGAAATTTAGTTATAGGAAAACTTATGAGTATAAAATACTTTCAAGAAAAGTTCCATCACTTCGCACCAGGGTGCATGATCATAGTTTTTGGTAGAGACATCTGTGAGAGAATGTCCACACTTCTTGATAATTAGTAAACAAAAACAATTGGAAATTAACACAGTGACATCTTCTGATAAACGTTTGAATTAATTCAGTTTTTAAGTTCAGAGTTTCAGCTGCAGAGGAGTACTTTAAGGCGGAAAATTCAAATGAGCGGCGTATAGATGTACCAACCGGTACAATAATAATAATAATAATAATAATAATAATAATAATAATAATAATAATAATAATAATAATAATAATAATAATAATAATAATAATAATAATAATATCATTTCGTGTGGTTTCGAAAGACTGTTGGAACCTTGACATCGTAGACTTTCCAACTATAGGACTCTTCATCAGCCACTGTCCACACTAGACAAAGGGATCAGTGTTGTCGGCGGGGTAACGATTCAGCAATTATTTCGTCGTAAAAACTGTCTACGAATAATTTTTAATATTTCCTATACAAATTCTCACTAGAAGAAGTGCATTGGATCTGACAGTTCCTTCGATCTATTAGTTGTTGTCTCCCGTTGTTTGAAGTTGTGTTACCAATAAAAGCCACAACATTAGGACACAAAATTATCCTGCCGGAACTATTAGAAATCCTCAAGCACTATACGCATCTTCATAACACCTACCTACGCAATATTCAGTTTCTCCAATTCAAGCCGCCACATATCGGACTGGATTCCAAATTTAAGGAAGGAGAGAGTGGGTTGGTGAACATTCAGCAGGCAAAAGAAACACATCTAATATCCTGACTACAAAACGACCTTCTTTAGGTGCGAGTCCGCCCGTCTCCGTAGCGTAACAGCATTGTTGGCTGACGCCTTTACAGGGCCGTGGTCGATTCTCAGTATTGCCACAGATTTAAGAATGGTAGGAGGGCTGGCATGTACTTAAAATATTTCACGCAGCTATCCTCCGTTGGGATGTGCCTGAAAAGAGCTCCACCTCGGGACGGAGACAAGAGTTTACTTTACTTGGAACAATTCTTGAAGATTTATCCACCTTGAGAATGGTGACCGCAAAAAAAAAAAAAAAAAAAAAAAAAAAAAAAAAAAAAAAAAAAAAAAAAAAAAAACAACTATCCGATATTGTGTTTTTATTTCTCATTTTGTATTCTTAGGGGACTTACCTATACCAGATTAGTTCTGAAATCTGATCTCCAAACTGTGCTCCTGAGATGAATTATGCAATTTTCGAATTAATAATAAACTAGTATTTAACCGCGTGCTTCGACCGCAGTGTATCATGTTTTCTAGTAATGTCCCCAGAAATGCACTTGCAACGTTTCTAGATAATTAAATAACACACAAAATGTTGTGGTACGTAATATTGTATCGACAAATACTTGAAAGTACATCACAAATAGTAATTAACTTCATTTTTTTTCTATGGTCTTCGTAACTTTTTGAACATATTGCATATTATTGATATAGATTCGTAAAGTTTGTACTTATTTTCTAATCCAGTGCTGCAGGATAAACAGTATTACGTTTCACACACGTTAATGAAGTAAAATTCCGTACAACAGCAAACGATTTCTTCTACTAAGCATGTAGTTATGATTGCTCTTAATGAAGAAGTTGAGGTGAAAGGCTGAGAGCAGACTTTCCAGTCACAATTAAAACGAAGTCTCTACAGATTAGAATAAATAGTCAATCTATTAAAGTCATCCTTTAAGAATTAAATAATAAAGAGGAATGCAAAACTATAATACATGCGATTGAAGCAAGTAATCTGCACCTGAAAGTAATCATGCCATACTCGTTCATGGAACTAAAATTAATTATCCAGATAATAAATCGCTTCTACCCTGTGAACCATGTGACCTTGCTGCGGTGGGGAGGCTTACGTGTCCCAGTGAAGCAGGCACCCGAGCCGTAGGTGCAACTATATTGGATGGGTACCTGTCGAGAGACCAGACTAACGAACGGTTCATCGAAAGGGGGGTAGCAGCTTTTCGGAAGTTGCGTGAGCGGCAGTCTAGATGATTGACTGATACGATCTTGTAATATTACTTAGCATGGCTTAGCTATGTTGATACTGCTTCACGGATGAAAGCAACGGGAAACTACAGCCGTAATTAACTCCCGAGGACTTGCAGCTCCCTCTGTATGAATGATGTACTGATGATGGCTTCCTCCCGGGTAAAATATTTTTGAATCGTTGTGGTAGGTTAGAGAACCTGAAAAGGGAGATGGATAGACTAAAGTTAGATGTAGTTGGTATTAGTGAAGTACGTTGGCAGGAAGAGCAGCATTTTTGGTCACGCGACTACAGAATTATCAGCACAAAATCAAACAGGGGAAATGCAGGAGAAAATAGGGCAGCAGGTAACCTACTACGACCAGCATAGTGAAAGGATTATTGTTGTCAAGATAAACACCAATCCTATGCCCACCACAACAGTGCAGGTCATTATGCCTACTAGTTCATCTGATGATGAACAAATCGAAAGAATATACGAAGAGATAGAAGATTTAATATAATATGTAATAGGTTACGAGAATCTAATAGTGATGGGAGACTGTAATGCATTAGTAGGCCAAGGAAGAGAAGGTAACAAAGTAGGAGAATTCGGTTTGAGACAAAGGAATGACAGAGGAGGCTGGTTGAATTCTGCACCGATCATAATTTAGTTCTTGCTAGCACTTTGTTTAAACACCACGAAAGGCGCCTGTATACATGGACGAGACCTGAAGAAACTGGAAGATATCAAATAGGCTTCATTATGATTTGACAGAGATTCAGAAACAAGGTGTTGATTGCGAGACTTTCCCAGGAGCAAATGTGGACTCTGACTACAAACTGTTAGCCATGAAATGCCATCTGAAATTTAAGAAATTGGAAAAAAGGAAGTAATGCAAGGAGACGGGATTCTAGAAAAGTTGAAAGGAAAGATTGTGAGGGATTGTTTCAAGGAACATGTAACACAAGGACTACATGAAAAGACGTAGATGATAGGGTCCTGGAACAAGAAAAGGCTGTTGATGCTGATGACATGGGAGACCCAATTTTGATGTCAGAATTCGACAGAGCTTTGAGAGACCGAAGTAGGAACAAGGCATCGGGAATTGTTGAAATACCCTCAGAATTACTGGCAGCCTTAGGAGAAACCAACATGGTTCCCTGTATGATACAGGAGAAGTGCCATCTGATTTTCGGCACAATGTTGTTATACCTATTCCCAAGTAAGCCGGTGCTGACGAGTGTGAAAACTACATCACCTTCTACCCGTATATCACATATTATGACAAATTTTATGTTATTATATATTTGACGATATAAGTACCTCTACGGCCCGTCCCAGTGCCTCATCAGCCTCGGTGCAAATTTTGGTACTGAACAGTGGAGGCGTGTAGATTTGTATAACAAACGAAGAAACGAATAAACAAATAAACATACGATGTTCAATGAAAGAAAAATGTATGATGCTCTCACTCCATTAACGTCACTGAAAACATTGTCCGACTCGTTGGCTGAATGTTCAGCGTACTGGCCTTCAGTTCAGAGGATCACGGGTTCGATTTCCGGCAGGGTCGGGGATTTTAACCTTCATTGGTTAATTCCAATGGCTCGGGGGCTGGGTGTCTGTGCTGTCCTCAACATCCCTGCAACTCACACACCGCACATAACACTAGTCTCCACCACAGTAATACGCAGTTACCTATGGAAGATGCCGCCCCCCCTCATCGGAGGGTCTGTCTTACAAGGGCTAGAAATAGCCACAAGAAATTATAGTGAAGACATTTGTACGTTCTTCAATTAACAAGATCACTATTTTTATTTTGAAATTTTATACGTTATATTATAACTGCAAACACATTGGCCTCGTTAATCTACAACCATAGGGGTCGTTAACTCACAGGAATTAAAACTAGTGAGGTAGGAAGGAAATATGAAACTATGGAAGCATATCAGACTTAGGTAAGTCAATATCTATTGTTGAGCTATTGCATTTAATTGAAATGTAGCAAGTTCGTACTATTCAATGTAGTCTATGTACCAGTAGGATTTGAGTAAACTTACCCCATGGAAAGTCCTATTATATTACTTGTTGAGGCATCCTCAGATACAGAACTAGTGTCGGCAACACCATTAATACAAAAACTCACTGCGTGCAATCAATTTTCAGATGGGCAAAAGATTAGTTGCATGGCCAACTACCACAGGATGACGTAACAGCCCACCGACGTGCAGCTGACTGCCAGTGCAACCATTTGGTTTCCGCTTTTCCACAAACTGAACGACTGCACACGCGATTTGTGCCACACAGTGCACTGGTAATTGATACAATCGTGTGTTAGAGCTCTCTGCGCGAAAACGTTATTCCCCACAGGACAAGGTAATAACAAAGTAACGAAATATTTATTTGTGAAGCACTTTATTAACTACGGGAGTGACTATAAGATGATGAAATCACATTGAAGTTATTACACACACGACTTCTTAGAGCACGTTTATCCTGTGAATAGTGTGTGCCTTTATGCGGCCACGAATTTCTTGTTATTAATTAGGGTGCGCTATCATATGACTTACTTAATGCACAAGAATGAACCGAATGATTTATCCATATTATACGACGGAGATTATGTGAAGGAATCGTATCCATGGAATTTCATTATAGTTTTTGCCCTAAATTGAGGATAATTGCTTTCACGCAAATCAACTCTAAAATTAGCGGTAAATTAATAAATACCGTTATTACAAGAGAAGTTAGCCTCCGTGGCTCAGGCGGCAGCGCACCGGCCTCTCACCGCTGGGTTCCGTAGTTCAAATCCTGGTCACACCATGTGAGATTTGTGCTGGACAAAGCGGAGGTGGGACAGGTTTTTCTCCAGGTACTCCGGTTTTCCCTGTCATATTTCATTCCAGCAACCCACTCCAATATCATTTCATCTGTCATTCATTAATCATTGCACCAGAGGAGTGCGACAGGCTTCGGCAGCCGGCACAATTGCTATCCTCGCCGCTCGATGGGGGCTGTGGATTTTCATTTTCATTACTAGAGAAGTATATACAGTACATATATACTTCGGTACATTACGACTATAATTCTACGTCACAGCGCTTCCTTGAATTCTCGAGAAGATAACGTATTTTGACATTTCATTAGGGCTTGAGCCCATAATTAATTAATTGATATAAATATTAGTCCAAGGATCATCCTATTTTCGTTTCAATAAAAATAAATTTGTTGTACTTTTCACCTCCTTTTTTCCTTTTGGACTGCCCGCGCTACTCGTGTTAGACGAAGACATAAAGAATTCACAGACGTAGCACTCCCATTCGTCGGTTCTAGCCCTGGATGTCAAGAAGTAAACAGTAGATTGCACGACGAAGTGGAACGGCACAGAGGAGAGTCGTGTCTACAGCGAAATAGTTGCCGTAGGTACATATGTGTATTTATCTAGTAATAGTGGTATTCATTCATTTCTTTCTTTCTTTCTTTCTTTCTTTCTTTCTTTCTTTCTTTCTTTCTTAATCCGTTTACTCTCCAGGGTTGATTTTTCTCTCGGACTCTACCAATCAAGGGCAATGTGCTGGAGCCTGAAACTTTGTGTCGGAGGTATAAAACTGGGAAGGAGGACAAGTACCTCGCCTATGAGGCCACACCTGCTATGCTGAACAAAGGCCTTGTCGGGAATGGGAAGATTTTAAGGGATAGGTAAGGAAGAGGGAAGGATGTGGCCGTAGCCGTAAGTTAGGTACCATCCCGGCATTTTTCTGGAGAAGAAGTGGGAAGCCACGGAAAACCACTTCCAGGATGGCTGAGGTGGGAATCGAAACCCCCTCTACTCATTCAACCTCCCAAGGCTTAGTGGACCCCGTTCCAGCCCTCGTATCATTTTTCAAATTTCGTGGCAGAGCCGGGAATCAAAATTGGGCCTCCGGGTGTGGCAGCTAATCACAATGACCACTACACCATAGAGGCGGACATATTTATTAATTTACCGCTAATGTGGCTGTTGATTTGCGTGAAAGCAATTATTATCCTCCATTTATGACAACAAATATAAACAGATGTCACGGATAAGATTCGTTCGTATAACCGGTGTGAAGTATGCGAGGCAGGGGATCCCTCTTGGCATGGTTTTACCTCAAAGGTAAATTTACAATGGCTGTAACCTCATTCTTCTCCTAATCTTGAAGGCACGCACACACGCCAGTTCCAGAATTCCATAAAATCCAACTATTCAGTTGTGCGTAGGCGATCGACACAGCCGAGAAATCGTTCAGTTGCAATATGTGTGGGTAGCAAATGCATGCATCACAAGTTGTGCAACTGAACATAGCATGTAAACACCTTACTTACAACGATTCTTTGAAACTGGAGCCTTATCATAATTAGTGCCCAGACCTCACAATCAGTGAGTTTCTTAAGATACATTGCAAAAGAATGTGCGTGGAGCTTAATGGACGTGGCCAATTAGGCTTAATGCGTAACATAAAAACTTTGAAACATGCTGCAATTTACGAGATCTATACAAATTGATCAAAATATAAAAATAATGAAACGGGAGTAATATATGGATTATTTGTGATTTACTCTCCACACATTCGAGTACTAATCCGTACATTTCATGACTTGTGAAATATACACAAACAATGTAAAATATACTAATATATAGATACATGAATACAAAATATACTAAGAATCGTGTACAGTGATTGAAATACAAGGTAAACTAACCATCGTTTGCTTGCATATTCAATAGTACTTTTATACATTCAATAACTAACAAATACAACCTGCGCGCAACAGCGACATTAATATAAAAAGCTACTTCAAAATCATTCATAAAAATGAGGTTTGCGAATAACGTAAAGCGTCAGATTTTTCTTTTCTTAGAGTAAAGGACATAAATAACAACAGCAGTAGTTTCTTCAGTTGCCCCCTGGCCTCTTGAACGCCAACTTCGAATGCATTGGTCCCTGTATACGAAGAAATATATTAAGATCAGCAAGTAATACAGTAACAGCAGTAAAGAATAAATGTGGCAATTATTACAATGCATGGTTACAGAATTATTATTGAGAGTAAGAAGTTAAATACCGAGATGTCACTCACTAATTTGTTAGGAAGGAAGCCAAACCTTCCAGTGTCGACTTAATGTAACTTAAAAGATTTTCAGTCTGTGGAACACACTAGTTCAGAGTCCGGATCCATGACTAGATGGTTAGCGTGCTGACCTTTGGTCACAGGGGTCCCGGGTTCGATTCCCGGAAGGGTCGGGAATTTTACCCATACTTGGTTAATTTCGCTGGC
Organism: Anabrus simplex; assembly: GCF_040414725.1. NCBI lineage: Eukaryota > Metazoa > Arthropoda > Insecta > Orthoptera > Tettigoniidae > Anabrus > Anabrus simplex. Next base: position 445,680,165 of record NC_090267.1, on the reverse strand, counting down.
ACAGGGGCTGGGTGTATGTGTCGTCTTCATCATCATTTCATCCTCATCACAACGCGCAGGTCGCCTACGGGTATCAAATCAGAAGACCTGCATCTCGCGAGTCGCACTTGTCCTCGGACACTCCCGGTACTAAAAGCCATACGCCCATTCATTTTATTTTACTAGTTCAAAACATAATATATAAAACTATAACATACCCGTAAAAAATACACACTATTAAACAAAGAATGGCATGTTTCATTCTACTTTATTTATTTAATTTTTTATCTATCTATCTATCTATCTATCTATCTATCTATCTATCTATCTATCTATCTATCTATCTATCTATCTATCTATCTATCTATCTAATCTATCTATCTATCTAATCTATCTATCTATCTAATCTATCTATCTATCTATCTATCTATCTATCTATCTATCTATCTATCTATCTTATGATGCTTCATTTTACAATCGTTTGAAATGTATTTTACATATAAGTGTTATTAGAATGATATAAACATATTTAAATACATGGATATAGAGTATTTACAGACTGACTAGGAGGTAAAAACACACACACACACACACACACACACGTACACATACACACACAACTGCAGGTTCTGAGATTTCATCACAAGCTGATGTCAAGTCCTTCCAGTCAAGTGAGTGCCGTAGGGGTTACTTGATGTAGCTCCTCCATAGGTCCAGTGAATGCTCGGAGAGGACATTCTTTCATGATGTGGCTGACGGTTTGCACTTCAGCTCCACAGTTGCAGGAAAGAGAATCCAACCACCCCCATTCGTGTAGTGCAGAAGCAGTTCTTCCAACACCGCAGCGTATCCTGTTTTAGTCCAGATGGTGCGTGGGAGGTTGAACCCAGGAGGTTTTACTGTTGGGTCATCAATGTTTATTAGACTATGTGGGTGTAATCTAGTCTATTCTTGCTTCCATGCTTCGTCAGGTCTAAAAGGTATGTCAGTTAGTTCCCTGGCCGTCTTCCAGGCAGGTTTCCGGGACTTCAGTCTCGCAACGGCGTTTTCTTCTGCATCCTGGTGGCTGGGAAGTGAGCTGTTCATTATCACCTTAGTCCATAATCTGACAAGAGAATTTTGTCGACTGATGTGACGAGGTTGAATGTGGCTCAGTACGGGTAACCACTGTACAAGAGTGTAGTGCAGGGTGCCAGATATGATTCTCATTGTATGGCGCAGCTGGACATCGACCAGACGAGTATGGGAACTGTTCAGCCATACAGCAGAACAGTATTCAGCTGAAGAATATACTAGTGCTAAAGCAGTTGTTCGCAGTGAATTCGCATCTGCACCCCATGATGTTCCAGCTAGTCTACCCAAAAGGCTGTTACGACTTTTCAGTTTAGCTGCCAGTTTCTGAAGGTGATGGCGGTAGGTTAGGGATCTATCTAAAGTTACACCGAGGCTTTTGGGGGTAGCATTACACCGCAGTGTGTGATTTCTGAACCTGATTGTCGTTTGTTAGTTTGCATTCCTGTTTTGAGGTGAAACGTAGCTACTTCTGTCTTTAGGTGTCAATAGTCAGTTTGTGAAATAACCGTCCACCTTCTCAAGGTCCTGGGATAGGATTTCTTCAGATTCACTGAAGTATGTTAAAATCACTGTAAATCCTGTCCGACTCGTTGGCTGAACGGTCAGCGTACTGGCCTTCGGTTCAGAGAGTCCCGGGTTCGATTCCCGGCCGGGTCGGGGATTTCAACCTTAATTGGTTAATTCCAATGGCACGGGGGCTGGGTATATGTGTTGTCTTCATCATCATTTCATCCTCATCATGACGCGCAGGTCGCTTACGGGAGTCAACTCGAAAGACCTGCACTTGGCGAGCCGAACATGTCTTCGGACACTCCCGGCACTAAAAGCCATACGCCATTTCATTTTTTTACTGTAAATCCTGCGCTGTATGTAAAATATTCTTTACGTTGCGTAAACTAGTAATTGCTTATGAATTGGTGATGTTATGAACAAAAATAAACTAATAATTGGCTTGATGGCTATATCGTTAGAGTTATGGACTTTGGTCCATAGGGAACCGGACTTGATTTTCGGACGGATCGGGATTTTAAACTTAACTGGATAATCAATAGAAATCATCTTGTTTTTTTTTTTTTGCTATGGGCTTTACGTCGCACCGACACAGATAGGTCTTATGGTGACGATGGGATAGGAAAGGCCTAGGAGTTGGAAGGAAGCGGCCGTGGCCTTAATTAAGGTACAGCCCCAGCATTTGCCTGGTGTGAAAATGGGAAACCACGGAAAACCATTTTCAGGGCTGCCGATAGTGGGATTCGAACCTACTATCTCCCGGATGCAAGCTTCACAGCCGCGCGCCTCTACGCGCACGGCCAACTCGCCAGGTAGAAATCATCTTAGGTAGGGACAAATCCTTACAGACATGCAGGTCACCATAGGCCATCTACTAGGAAAAGGCCTCCGTCAGACCTCTCCGGAGGTCATACGCCAGTTATTATTATTATTATTATTATTATTATAAAAATAATGAATGTATTAGTCGCTGTCTACAGTCACTTTATTAAGTTGTGGAAGTTTTTCTGTAAAATGCTGCTTTACTCAGCTGCTGTCGTTCGTTACCTTCAGCGACTATGTCACATGGCCAATTCTTAATAGTTCAATAATTCATAATCATAGTCACCAGTTTATTATCATCCACTAGTTCATAACCATTGACTAGTTTACACAAAGAAATCAATTTTTTACATTTATATGCGCAGGATTTAAAGTGATTTGATAGTATCTAATGGTGTTCTTGTAGAATAAAACATGTAATTCTTTGTTTAACCTTCCAAGTGATATGCCTTTGCGTCCGGCTCCATGGTTAAATGGTTAGCGTTCTGGCCTTTGGTGACAGGGGTCCCGGGTTCGATTGCCGGGAAAGTCGAGAATTTTAACCATCATTGGTTAATTTCGCTGGCACGGGGGCTGGGTGTATGCGTCGTCTTCTTCATCATTTCATCCCCATCACGACGTGCAGGTCGCCTACGGGGGTCAAATCAAAAACCTGCACCTGGCGGGCCGAACTTGTCCTCTGACACTCCCGACACTAAAAACCATACGCCATTTCATTTATTTTATGCCTTTGTGAAATGATAAAGTCGTTATTAACGATGGTATTGTCAATGGCCAAATTTACTAAAGACGAAGGCCATAAATATATTCAAATTCCGCCTCAACCAAGTGGGATAAAAAATACAATTCCAATATACCACACTCAGTGCTCTGTCACCCACTGTCAAACACGTTCAGAAATCTCACAGAAACGTGTTAATTTGTCTAACAATTGTTTCGTAACAAAGTTGGAAATGAGTTAGTGAAAATGGGACTTTTTTTACCGGATTGTTAAATTAATAAAGGAAAATTTAACACAGAGTTGAAGAAAACTGGCATTATTTGCCTTCTGGATTTTTACAGGTATATTATATATTATGTGCTGAACTCTTGTGTTCGACAGACTGAAAGGCTTTTAAGTTACACATTAATCTTGTTGAATAATAGGTATATCACGGTTGCGCCTGCGAAAACCTGTATGTGAGATATTTTTCGCCGGTAAGATTTTGTCCTTTTAGGTTCAGAATTGTGGGAATAAGTTCAAAGTGCTGCGGGTCAGTATTTCCCCTACGACATTATAACATACCGGTTTTCGAAGGCGCAACGGCAATAGGTTGTATGGCATCAAGTTTAACCTTTCAGGTACCCGATACGATATGATCGTGACATTGCTTTACTTAAGAGGGGGCCCTATTGATCCTTCGGATCAAAAAACTCTCAAACAAGCGATGTCTACAATAAAGCACTAGGAAGCAAACTTGTACTTTGAAAAGTAAAGTAAGTTATTCTGAGAGTTCTTACAATTTTCGCGTGTCTGGTCACCATTACACTAGCGACGAACTAGAAAGGCTGAGTGTTGATACAGATGCAGAGTCGTCTTCTAGCGCAGCATCTGTATCTCGTCCCATACTCCTTGTTGCGGCATGGAGCAGCTATCGTCAGACGCGATCTCGGCTTCTTTTCAAAGCCGCGGCTTTTACCCACTGTTCTAGGCTGAGGACTTGGTCGCCTCATGTCACCTTGTGCACCGTAACTTATGTCACGTGCCCTGCTTTCTTCGGCTCGCGTTTCAACTCTTGGAATAGGGAGTTCCCTCTCCAAGTTGGCAGAAACTGCGCGGTCCGTCTTAGCACTAGGGCAGGACATCCCACTTGAACTAGGCCTTCCCTTACATCTTCCAAAGCAATTTAACACACGAAAACTTCGTGTGATAGCTTTTAACATGGCTCATTGTTTAGCTTATCTATGGTAACATATTATGCTCTGTTGGAGAAAATCTCAACACAGCAAGATATAATATGATTGTTTCTAAATATCGACTATGGATGTTTTCTACTTGTAATGCTAAAGTTAAAACTTGGATATTATTATTATTATTATTATTATTATTATTATTATTATTATTATTATTATTATTATTATTATTATTATTATTATTATTATTATTATTATTATTATTATTATAGTGTCCAAAGCATAGTAATTTCTATGTACTAGCTGTAGTACCCGGCGCTGAGCGGGTACTTTTTTGAGAGTTTACTTTTGGGATTTATGTTACATGTTTGAAGTGAAATTTTGTCACTTTATTATGACGTTATTAATTTTTTACGAACTGTTTTGTTCAATCAGTAAATCACCCCTGATCTATATTTAGGGCAATCACTGAGGTGGCAGATTACCTCTCTGTTGTTTAGCTAGCCTTTTCTTAAATACTTGCAAAGAATTTCGAAAAATATTGCACATCTCCCTTGGTAAATTATTCAAATCTCTAACTCCCGTTGCTACAAAGGAATATTTGCCCCAATTCGTCATCTTGAATTACAACAATATTGTGATCTTTCTCACTTTTAAAACCCGACTCTTAGTTTTTAAGAGTTATATTTGGACGTTTCATTGTTTTCTTTCTAGTTAAACTTTTTCTTGTGGCAACTCTGATCGTCTGGGGAGTAGTTGATCCTCTCAAATAAATAATGAAAATTATTAGTGGTGACTGTATATATTTATGCGTCGCGCTGTAGGCCCTACATGAAATGATGTACATGATTCAGACTGTCACTGGGACTGGTGGTGGTGGTGTTGATTATTGTTTTCAGAGAAAGTACAACTAGGCAGCCATCCTCTACATAACACTAATCAGAGAGAAAAAATTGAAGGGGTCCGACACTTCGAAAAATTAAGGTATCGGCCAAAGGAAGGCAAGGGCCACGAAGGGCGTGAAAATGAAAGACTCCCTAGGCCTCCATACGTAATACCGTCGGAGTCGGAAAAGAACAAAAGTTGACCAAGGGAGGTCGGATAGGGTAGGTGAAAGTGAGGAGCCTGGCACAAGTAAGTGGGAGCAATGCCAGGACTCAGCTGAGGGCCCCGTGGTCGCCAACCCACGCTCCAAAGTTCAGAGCTCCTGAGGCTCCTTTTAGCTGCCTCTTACGACAGGCAGGGGATACCGTGGGTGTTATTTGTTATTATACCGCCCTCACCCACAGGGGGTTGTCACTGGAACTGTCACCAATCAGCCTAGTGAACCCCAAAACTGTAGATTCAACATTAATCTGGGTCAGTTTGGAATTTTCTTTTAGTTTTTCATGGATTCATGGATTCGACAATAATATTCGTCTTTTTCGATGATTTTTAAATGTCTCCCTCTCCCTTAGGAGTGCTAGGGGTGTTTTATCCCCACAGTAACTTTTCAAAATAGTGAGTCATTGTTTACCAGTATTTTTCTCCAGATGTTAACTCACATATGTACTAAGTTTGCTTGAAATATCTCTATTCGTTCCAGAGCTATGTTGGAACACACACACACAAACATTCATTTTTATATATAGGCAAAAATAAAATGACATCTCTCTGTCTCTCCATTCCTTTTCTGCGTCTGTCTGTCTTTCTGTCTGTCTGTCTGTCTGTCTGTCTTTCTGTACAGAGATTCAATTCTTATAAAATAACTTATTGATAGGTCCACCTGTTCAATACTTCTCGTGATAATTATATTAAAAGTTCATTAAAAAATTAGGACATGTTTCGGCCGTTAATTTAAGCCATTTACAGCTAATATCAAAATTTATATTTTAGTGGTCAAGATTCCAGAAAGTCCATTGTTTCCAGTCATATACGATCAGCATTAATCATAATAACATGCCAGAAATGTAGAGAGTGACGTCTTTACATTGTGTCATTCGATGTGCAATGACGAAGTTACTAGAACGTTCTCTAACTCACAAACCAGCAAAGCAACATACATTCAAAAAAGTGGACACTCGTTTTGTTGTAACGTCAACGTGTGCTTTTTAATGTGTATGTTTTCATGAGTATCTTTGTAACTGAAATTTCGCTTTTTAAGTGACGGGCGAGCAGGCCGTGGGGTTAGGAGCGCGCAGCTGTGAGCTTACATCCGGGAGATAGTGGATTCGAGTCCCACTGTCGGCAGCCCTGAAGATGGTTTTCTGTGGTTTCCCATTTTTCACATCAGGCAAATGCTGGGGCTGTACCTGAATTAAGGCCACGGCCGCTTCCTTCCCATTCCTAGGCCTTTCCTATCCCATAGTCGCCATACTGTAAGACCTATCTGTGTCGGGGCGACGTAATGCAACTAGATTTTTAAATGTTTAGATAAATATTTATTATAGATGATGATGGTCTAAATTAAAGGCCGAAAAGTATCTTGATGTATTAATGAACTTTGTATATAATTAGCAAGTTAATTATTGAACAGGTGGACCTATCAAATTCTTTTATAAGAATTGAATCTCTGAACATTATATTGTCAACACGAAACCAATATGAAATTTACGAGTTGCAAAGTCCGTATTTCTGTGTAAGACGCTGGGCAGAATCTCATGAAATTTTATGCAAAATATCTTCAGGGGAAACTGTCCCATGACAATGCTTAACTTTAAGGTATTGACCTGAAAATGTGCTATTTGCGGAATTAGTGTATTTACAACAAGAAAAATCATAGTACTTAAACGAGGTGGTGTCTGTTACTCCCCTGATTTTGCGATAATTATAATTATGACGGCCATTAATGTATAGGTATTTTTAGAACTTGTGAATGTTGTATTCACCAAATCCAATCGAATGGCCAGCGGTTAGTCCTAGTAATAAAGCCGAGCAAGTGTGGTTAGACTTGGTTTTCTACAGAGAATGTTAAAACGCACATTCCAGGGCACTCGCTCGTCGATTACTGTACTGCTGAGTGGCGTGAGTCCTTTAGAAGCTAATTCACGGGGTTTCAAACTAAGAAACTGATCAAAGAAGGATCCCTCCCGCTAGTCGCTGTATGTTTCACCTGCATCGCATATACCGGGTGTTCACAATTACACTGGCGGTGTTCACGCCGCCCGGCACGGGCTGTAATAATCGTAGGAGTCTGAAATTTCGTAGGTATGATAACTAAGCAATGCGCTCACGAATTATGCCACAACAAATATTAGTCCCAAGTCTTCTCACCAGGCGAAAATATGGCGCTGCAGACAATCGCAACGTGCGATTTTCCGTAACTTTGACGTCAGAATGTTCTTCCGGTGGAATTACGTTATCAGTTCCTTGGTTGTTGCCGCAACGATTATTGCATTCAGCTTAAGCGACTGGTGTGCTCTTACAGTAAAAGTTCCTTCATTTTTGATCCGTATTCTTTTGAGGAGATGACCCCCCCCCCCACTCTGGGCCTGATAGGCATACAGTGACATCTGCACGTTATAAGTACCTCCTTTTGCAACTTCTTTGCAAGAACGCAACTGTGACCACACCGTTATTTTCATGTAAGATGGGGAACACAAGAAGTCGCTCGCCAGGTGAAAGATTTGCTGCCAGAAACCTTCAGTAACGAACGCACCATCTCTTAGCATTTTCCACATGCGTGATCTTCAATATTCCCCGGCATGAATCCATGAGACTTCTTCTTGTGGGGATATTTGAAGTGTCGTGTCTATCAGGGACGTATCAGGTCTCTGTCTGATCTAAAGGCATGTCGCTCTGCTTTCACAAGATTTGCTACGAGATCATGCCATGTTACGGATGCAGGATGTTGCTGAGTTAGGAGGTCATATCAAATACTGTTTGTAACCCCAAATCCTAATAAACTTTTCAGAATCACCGTTATCATGTGTTTGATTTTTCCTGCCTTTTTCTGAGACCCATCCACTGCTTATAGTACAATATTTTCGCCTGGTGGCAAGGCTTGGTACTAATAATTTTTTTGATATAATTCGCGAGCTAATTGATTAGTTAGCATATCTACGAATTTTCATACTGTTACGATCGTTACAGCCCCTGCTGTGCCGCGCTGGACACCGCCAGTTTTATTGTGAACACCCGGTATTTCACCGCGGCGCTCTGGACCATGTTTGTCTTTTGTTGATATCTCATAGATATCACTTTACTTGCTGCCCGCACATCGGCTTTCTTAATTGCAACGAACGACTGCAAACTACGCAATCCCGGAACCATTGCCATGGCACAGCTTTTCTCTATTACTCTGCACACGTCCTAACTAGTGAGAAAAGACCATTGGTTTAACACGTGAGGGCGTAACAAGCGGAGAGCCTCTAGAAGGGAGTGAGTCCTTGTGGTGCAGGTTTTCAGTTTGGTGTAACTTATTGGCCCATATTGTTTAGGATAATTTCTTGTGCGCTATTTGGTAACACAATATTAATCTCTTAATTTCTGGAATTGACGTTATACTGCATGAAATTATATCCAACGCCAACGCTAGTAGTCAAAGGAAATATGGAGATTGATGCGCGATTATTGATCTGAAGTTATGAAAGTAGTAATATACTTCGTTGGACAGGTTAGTGGGTCCCTATGTCATTTACGCTGGCTGAACCATATTCCACTGCTGTCCAAACTAAAATGATTTCTTTCCTAGAGACATTCGAATGACAAATTATACGCCAACCTTGTTTAAAATATAGTCAGTAACATCGTCTGGAATTGGTCCGTTAACGCCGGATAAGTTACGTTCTACAATTAGAACGCTATTCTGACTCCGAAGTAGTTGTTTGCGTTTGTGGGTGTATACTGTGATTATTTTGTATTAGTGAATTCTTGAGACTGTGCATTTGTGTTTGTATCTTGCACCGTGAGATTTGTCCACAACCGTAGTGTAACGATTAACGTTAATAGCTGCCCTCCTCGAAAGGCCGGGTTCGATTGCCGGTACTGCTACAAATTTAGGAATGGCAGGAGGGCTGTAATATGGTTTCAAATGGTGCATACAGTTCATCTCTATTGCGGGTGTGCCTTCAAAGACCTGCAACACCTCTGGAAGTGCACACGAATTTACCTTACTACAATGAGAATTGAGGGGCTGCCTGACCTAGGCGGTAAAGGCGTGCTCGATTCCCCCGGAAGGACGTGGGTTCGAATTCCCGTCAGGAAGTCGTAAAATTTAAGAAACGAGTTTTCCACTTACGGGGGTGCATATAGCCCTGAGGTTCACTCAGCCTACACCAAAACTGAGTACCAGGTTAATTCCTAGGGGCAAAGGCGGCCGGGCGTAGAGCTAACCACACTACCACATTAAGTGCCGAGGTTACGGACGGTGGAAGCCTTTACCTTCCATCCCTCCAAGGGCCTTCATGGCCTGTACGGAGATGACTTTGCTTTGCTTTTATTTTTTACAATGAGAATTGACGGAAATAAGTTTCTACACTTGAATGAATTACAATCTTGATCACGTCAAATACACGAGTAGGAAAGAGGAATTGCAACCACTATTTTAACTTTTACCAGGAAACTTGAAGACTCCACTATCACTGAAATCCTGGAGGATGGAGAAGTGGTACTGAGTCAGCGAAGAGAATGCGTCTAGATGTGTTAGAAGTTTATGATATTCGGGTAAGGGGAGATAAAGAGGAAGAGAGATGAGATTATACAACTTCCTTAAAATATGTTGAAATGGGAAGGGAAGAATGTGGGGTAGGACTGTTCATCATGAATGCTATTGCACTCAACGTAGTTTCTGTAAAGCACGCACATGAGACTAGAATTGCCTCAATGTATTCACCATATGAGTGTGCAGATGGGGATGAAGATGACTGGTTTTATGAAGCACTTCGTGATATCTCTTAGTCAGGGTGAACAGCAAGGACAGGATAGTGCTAAGGGGCGACTTCAACGTGAGAGTTGGAAATAGAATTGAAGGATACTAAAAGGTATGGGGTGAATATGAGGATGGTATGAAAGCAAATAGGAATGGGAAGCGTTTAGTGGACATTTGTCCTAGTGTGGGATTAGCAGTTACGAATACATTCTTCAAGCAAAATCTATTCACCGCTACATATAGGAGAGTAAGGGGCACCAGATCCATAATAGACTATATGATAACCGACTATGACTTCCGGAAATCTGCTAGGAATGTGCGGTTATTGCGGGGATTTTTATATGATATAGACCGCTAACTGATCTGTAGTGAACTAAGTGTATCTCCAGGCCTAGGAGAGAGAAAGTAAAATGTGTCTGCATACGAATAAGTGTAGAAAATAGGCAGGACGAGAAAATTTGGCAGAAGTACTTGGATATGATTAATGGAAAGTTCCAAGCAATAGACAGTAAGCAGGTTCAAAATATATACTGGGATATACAGCAGAGAATGCGTAGAAACAGCTTAGTGAAACGATGGGAGAAAGCGAACGTCTTTGTGGAATGATGAAGTGAAGACATCTTGCAAACGTAAAAAAGGAAGGCGTATCAGAAAAGGCTCTGAACAAGGACTAATACAGACAGGGAATTGTACGTTGATGTTGGTGAATCCAAGAAGAAGTCGTGGGAAGATTTCAGTAATGATCTGGAGAGGCTAAGTCAAGCGGCAAGTAAATCTTTCTGGACAGTATTAGATAATATTACATAGAAAAGTAGGGAAAAGGGAAATGAACACATAGTAGAACACAGGAAAACACTGAACAGTCGGAAGGAATATCTTTTAAATTTCTAAATATAACATTAAATATTTCTCTTGACGTTGCGGGGAAAGGTCAATGATGTTCGTGAAATTATGCTTGCGGAAGTGAAAGGATGGTAAATAAACTCCGTTGTCATAAAGCAGCAGATTAGATGAAATTAGGCATAAAATAGTGAACTATAGTGAGAAGACAGGGATGAAATGGCTTCGTAGCGTAATAAAATTAGCGGTGGAATGATTGAACGAAAGCGGTAATTCCACCTATCTATTAGCAAGGGAACAGGAAGGATTGCACCAACTATTGAGCTATTTCATTGACCAATATTTCTTTTTCCTACGGGCTTTACGTCGCACCGACACAGATAGGTCTTATGGCGACGATGGGATAGGAAATGCCTAGGAGTTGGAAGGAAGCGGCTGTGGTCTTAATTAAGGTACAGCCCCAGCATTTCCCTGGTGTGAAAATGGGAAACCACTGAAAATTGACTAGTATAGCAGGTAAGGCGTTCACTGGCATTTTGTAAGGGAGCGTGCAATCAAAGGTTGAGAGTATGTTGGATGAAAACCAGTGTGGTTTCAGACCACATAGGGACTATCAGGATCAAATTTTCAGTATTCTCCAGGTAATGGAAAAAATGCTACAAGAGGAACAGTTATTTTTCATAGATCTAGAGAAGGCATACGGCAGAGTACCAAAGGAAAAATGTTAGCCTTAGTTGGGGATTATGGGAGTAGGGGTAGATTACTAAGAACGATCTAACGCATTTATGTTGACAATTGGGATGCAGCAGTATGAATTGGTGGTAGAATTAGTTCTTGGTTCAAGGTACTTGCAGAGGCGAGGCTGTAATATTTCACCTTTGTTGTTCATAGTTTACAAGGATCATCTAATGAAAGGTATAAAGTGGCAGGGAAGGATTCAGTTTGGTGGAAATGGAGTAAGCCTTTTGGCCTATGCCGATGACTTGGGTGGCAGATTGTACTGAAAGCCTGCAGTCTAATAACTTGGAACTTGAAAGTAGGTGGGATGAGTATGATATGAAAATTAGCCGTTTCAAGACTAAAGTGGTATTAGTAGGTAAGAAATCTAAGAGAGTAGACTATCAGGTTGGGAATACAACAGTAGAACTGGTTGATCATTCATATATTTAGGATTTGTGTTCTCCAAAGTTTATAGTATAGTATGTGAGATTGAATCAAGGCGCAGTGAAACTAATTCAGTAAGCTCTCAGTTGCGATCTACAGTACTCTGTAGGAAAGAAATCAGCTCCAGAACGAAACTAACTTCACACTTTGCTTTACGGGAGTGAACGCTGGGTGGACGCAGAATATCTTATGAATAAGTCAAAAGTAATAGACATGAAAGTAGCGGGAATGATCGCTGGAACAAACAGGTGGGAACTACTCGGAATGAAGAGATAGAGGCTAAGTTAAAAATAAACTTGATTGATGAAAAGCTCTACGCATTAACTTGTCTTCCATGGTGGGGTCATGTGAGGCGAATGGAGGAGGATAGTTTACATAGGAGAATAATGGACTCGGTCATGGAGGGTAAGAGAAGTACAGGGTGACCAAGGTGACGATGTTTAGTATCAATTTCTAATGATTTAAAAGAAAGTGGTATAGAACTAAAAGAGGCTCATGTTTGATTCCGTTCCGCTGACCTGTCAAGGCTGTTTGCATTCTCTCTGTGCTTGTATTTGGTATTTGTGGTGTTACTCTGGCTCCCACAGTAGTGGAAGACAGAGGAGCAGCTCTTGTTAGGACCATTATGGACAGACTTCCGTGGCAGAAAATGGTGATTAGGTAGGTCAAAACAGTCGACAGTCAGGATGATGTAGCTTGTCCTATTTTCTCGGTTCCGCTCCTCGCTCGTATTGTAACAATAAAAGGTGGGTCACACTGTAGTCCCGCGGGACACAGTCCCAAGAAAACCTGTAGAATGACACCCGGCTACACTTTTCGAACTTGTTGTGAATTCAAGCCATGAATCACACTGATTCCTACCAATTGCTAAATCAAATTCAATTGTCCCCAGTTACATGCAAGACTGTGTTTCGAAATAACGATGAGCAATCCAGAGTGCGAGATCTGTAAATTGAGGGACTTAGTCCCTGATTCAATCACCTCCTTGTGCGATCAACGAACGACAAATATTCCCAACTTGGTAGAAAATAAAATACATAAAGTGACATTGGATTTATTTCTTCGCTCGGACTTGTCGTCAGCAGTTCTACATCTACGAAGCTGCAAATAATAATAATAATAATAATAATAATAATAATAATAATAATAATAATAATAATAACAACACAAACTTTTCAATTCCGCTCTAACATGGATACAGCATACATTTGGAAGAGGATATTTCTTCTTTTTTTTGCAAATTGCTTTACGTCGCACCGACACAGCTAGGTCTTACGGAGACACGATGGGACAGGAAGGAGCTAGGAGTGGGAAGGAAGCGAGCGTGGCATTAAGATACAGCCCCAGTATTTGCATGGTGTGAAAATGGGAACCATGGAAAACCATCTTCAGGCCTGCCAACAATGGGGTTCGAGCCCACTATCTCCCGATACTGGCAGCATTTAAGCGACTACAGCTATCGAGCTCGGTAGGAAATTTCTGGACCAGGATAGGACGATCTACAAATGTACGTTATGCCTAATGAACATAAATCTACTATTCTGATGGAATATTCTGAGATATTTAGTTACCTTGTTTTAAAGTTTGGGTAATTTGTCCTGTACTTAAATTTGAGATATTCACTTCATGTGAATGTGGTAATGGGTATAGAAGTCCAACTGAGAAAATATTCAATCTTGACACTTATGAGAGGAAGAAACGAAAGATGCATTACATTTCAAAGAACCTACTACGCTGGCGTAGCAGGGAGAGAGGTGATACTCCCACGTAGCACGTCCCAGGTGGCGGATAGGGGGCTCCTAACTGGCTTGCCGGCGGACTTGAGGGAAATAAAATACCTCTCGCGGACCAAACACACAACCCCCTGTAGGTAGAGGACGTAGACAAAGAATACACCCACGCTATCCTCTGCCTGTCGTAAGAGGCGACTAAAAGGGGCGACCAACGGATGATTATATTAGAACCGTGAAACTCCTTGTGATTAGTACCACCACGCGGGGAACAGCATGGGTGGCTTTTCCTTGCGCGTAGTACCACTATGTTAGGTACGCACTAGGTTTGTGATTAGTAGCGACAGTGTGTGAATCAGGATGAGGGTCTTATAGTACCTGTGCTTCGTACCCCTATGTGAGCAACACCATGGGATGAGCGACACCATGATTCTGCCTTGCCTATGCTTAGTTTCCACTATGTGAGGAATACCACGGGATAGTTCTGGTCCCTGCGGTTAGCCCACTTATGTGAGGAGCGCCATAGGTTTGCGTTGCCTTTATAGGTTTGCGTTTCCTGTAAATATTGCCGCAATGTGCGAAACGCCATAGGTCTGTTACATGTGCGCATTACACTACCTGTGAATAGTACCAGTATGTGTGGAATTCCGCGAGTGTACACTACTTTTGATTAGTACCGCCAAATGACAAATAGCGATAAGTACCATTACGAGGGCCGATGATCTGGACCTGGATTTTGGACCCGTTTCGACTACAAGAATAACCCATTCAGCATAATGGTATAAAAGCAGTCCCTTGGTCATAGGTCTGTTACATGTGCGCATTACACAACCCGTGAATATGGTCTTCCGTGGTTTCCCATTTCGATAGCTGCAGTCGCTTAAGTGCGGCCAGTATCCAGTAATCGGGAGATAGTGGGTTCGAGCCCCACTGTCGGCAGCCCTGAAGATGGTTTTCCGTGATTTCCCATTTTTACACCAGGCAAATGCCGGGGCTGTACCTTAATTAAGGCCACGACCGCTTCCTTCCAATTCCTAGGTCTTTCCTATCCCATCGTCGCATTAAAACCTATCTGTGTCGGTGCGCCGTAAAGCAAATTAATAATAATAATAATAATAATAATAATAATAATAATAATAATAATAATAATAATAAAATGGTTTTAACTATGGAGTGCAGTCATTTCAATTTGACGTTACCTGGCTGCCTGCTTGTTAATTTGGCGACATTGTAAGACACGGATTATCGTATGCACTTTTTTCCATCCTTCAAAATTCCGACTACCTCCACCGGATTTGAACACGCTATCTTGCATTCTTAAGGCCGACACCCTTGCCACTGTTGCACAGAGCCAAGAAACATGTCTGGATGATGATGGCGATTGTTAAGAACACTGTAAAATAGAGAGACGGTAACAATGTATTAATTAAGTGACGCATTTGATTTACCTTGTTCTACTGTGCAAAACCAACGGCCGTAGCCGTGTTGAAACACCGGGTCCCATGAGATCTCCCAAGTTACGAAACATTGGGCGAGGTCATGATTTGGATGGGTTGCCACGCGCTGTTGGTGGGGGTAAGGGAATGGAAGAGTGGAAAGGAACTGGCCACTCTACCGTACGTAAACTACGGCTCAGGCACACCTCTGCGGAGGTTCGGACCTGCCTTCGGGCTGTATACACCCTTACCTTACCTACTGTGCAACAATCTGGAAAGGAACTGCAAGGCTGCAGTTTGTCCCATCTCCTTTTCAATATTTATATAGAACTGGCGGTATAGGAAATGAAAGAGGAATTGGGAAAAGGAATTGCAATCCAAGGAGAGGAAAGCAAATCTCTGATATCTGCCGATGAAAAAAATGAAATGTCGTATGGCTTTTAGTGCCGGGATATCCCAGGACGGGTTCGGCTCGCCAGGTGCATGTCTTTCTATTTGACACCCGTAGGTGACCTGCGCGTCGTGATGAGGATAAAATTATGGTGAAGACAACACATACACCCAGCCCCCGTGCCATTGGAATTAACCAATTAAGGTTAACATTCCCGACCCGGCCGGGGAATCGAACTCGGGACCCTCTGAACCGAAGCCCAGTACGCTGACCGTTCAGCCAACGAGTCGGACATTTATCTGACAAGGAGGCATTCCCTACTCGTGACCACCGATTTCGCTCAAATTTATAGAACATGCAGGGCTTGGGTAGAAATTAAAGTACCTAAAGTGGGAACTGCAGGTGGCCAAGCGTATAGAAAATAAAAATAAAAATGAAAATGTTGACGCGGCTATCGCACCGTATAAGCCACTTACGTTAGTGCGCATGCCGAGTAGTTGTTGGCATAGCGGTAACAGCTCGGACTGGTAATTCGATGGTCGTGGGTTCGACTCAACGGAGAATATTTTTCCCAATTTTTATATTATTCATTCATTTTAATTTATTTATTTATTTATTTATTATTTATTTATTTATTTATTTATTTATTTATTTATTTATTTATTTATATGCAAAAGGCATATAGGACGTCATTTTTTAATGAGCGCACAAATGTAGAACATTTCGAGTTGAGAACTTTCACGACGTGTTCAAACAGAAATTATTTTTTCTCCTTTATTGGCTATCTCCCCTCCTTGAGGAATGCGCCATAAACGTGAATAGTCGTTTCGCTGTAGGATTCGTTTCCACCTGACAAGTGAAGGTTGCTCCTGGCGGATTTACACAAACAACAGATTCTTGGCGCAGATAGAAAAAATCTGACAATGAAATCCCAATGTTTTACCTTTTCAATGCATTTTGCGTATAAATAAATAAAATTAACAATTCACCTCTTTGCTTAATTGGAAAATTAATAATATAAAAGTTGACAGAAAAAAAAAACAGTCTCCACACGGGGAGTCGAACCGCCGACCATCGAATTACCAGTCCGAGCTCTTACCGCTACGCCAACAACTACTTGGCATGCGTGCTAACGTAGGCCTAAGTGGCTTATACGGTGCGAGAGCCGCGTCAACATTTTTATTTTTATTTTCTATACGCTTGGTTATCTGGAGTTCCCACTTTGGGTACTTTAATTTCTAGCCAAGCCCTGCATGTTCTATAAATTTGAGCGAAATTGGTGGTGAGGAGTAGGGAATGCCCCCTTGTGAGTCTGCAGAAGATCTGTAGAAACTGCTGAATGTTATAGACACAATCTTAGTAAAGGAGTACAAGATAGCAAAGTAAACTCGTGTCCTCATCCTGAGGTGGTGCAGCTCTTTTCAGGCCCACCCCCAATGGAGGTGAGCTGCATGTACCATGTCAACCACATACCAGCCCTCCTGTCAGTTTTAAGTTCCTGACAGTACCGGGAATCGAACCCGGGCCCCCGAGTACTGTAGCTAATAACACTAACCGTTACGCTACGAAGGCGGACAAGGAGTACAAGATGAAAAATATATATGTATAAATCAGGAAGAAAAGTAATGGAGTGCAGTCGAGCGAAATCAGGTCATGCAGGAAATATTGAATTAGGGAGTGAAGTCTTAAAGTAGATGAATATTGTTAATTGGGTAATAGAGTACCTAATGATGGCAGAAATAAGGAGGGCTAGCACAAGCAAGGAAGACCTTTCTTACAGAAAGAAACTTGCTCACTTCGAACATTTTTTAACATTTTTGAAGACTTTCCTCTGGAGCGTGTCATTGTATGGAAGTGAAACAAAGACGATAACTAGTTCAAAAAGACAGAAAAAAAGAAGCTTTGGAAAAGTGGTGTTACAGAAGAATGTTGAAGGCAAGATGGATAAATCGAATTACGAATGCAGAGATACTGAATCGAATGGGTGACAGGAGACAGATTCGGCTACATTTGACGAGAAGAAGAGAGTGAATGATAGGGCACATCTTAGGACACCGAGGACTTGTTCTGTTAGATTTGGGGGCAGGAATAGGCAGTAGAAACGGTAGGGGTGGTCCAAGGTATGAATATGACAAACAGATTAGGGTATATGAAGGATATAGTTACCTAAACATGAAAAGGTTTGCAAGTGATAGGGTGGGATGTACAGCTGTATCAAACCAGTTTATGGATTGATTAGCCGAACAACAACAACAACAACAACTGAAAATATTTTTTAACTTAATGCATAGTTCCGCCTCTGTAATGTAGTGGTTAGCGTGATTAGCTGCCACCCCCGGAGGTTCGAGTTCGATTCCCGGCTCTGCCACGGAATTTGAAAAGTGGTACCTCAGCCATCCTCAAAGTGGTTTTCCGTGGTTTCCAACTTCTCCTCCGGGCAAATGCCGGGATGGTACCTCACTTAAGGCCACGGCCGCTTCCTTCCCTCTTCCTTGTCTATCCCTTCCAATATTCCCATCCCCCGGCAAGGCCCCTGTCCAGCATAGCAGGTGAGGACGCCTGGTCGAGGTACTGGTCATCCTCCCTCGTTGTATCCCCGATCCAGAATCTGAAGCTCCAGGACACTGCCCTTGTGGCAATAGAGGTGGGATCCTTTGCTGAGTCCGAGCGAAAAGCCGACCCTGAAGGGTAAACAGATTAAGAAGAAGAAGAAGAAGAAGGTATAATTAGTGTCATCAGTACGTAAAATTCTTAGTGACCAGGCCGTTAGTTATAGCCTTTCACAACACTATAGTAATAGCGTTTCAGTAATAGCAGGTCTCACCTAATCGAGGGCTTATTTTTCCATTGTAGAAATGAACAGCTCTCCACAGCGCGGCAGTAATCCCGCTCGTGATGCACGCAAGCCTGTAAATATAATGTTACGAGAGCACGAAGTATTAAATGGTACTTAGATAAATACACTTCGTACGGACGTTGTCACGTACAACAGTATTTTATAACATAGTGAAGGAATAAATACAGAACATTGTTCCTTGAAGCTGTAATGGCTACTATAGTAATAGTGGGTTATAATCTCGCTTGCTATGCCGATAAAACAGCAATGACCATCACTGCCACTTCCAAAGTGGCCGTATGTGTGTGTAAATTATGACACTTTGATATTCATACACACAGGCCTTATTGTTATTTGTCTGCTGTGTAGAGAGAGGGAAATAATTTTGAACCTGCTTTCGTCCGCCTGTTTGGTGAAGTTGTTCGTGTAATTAGCTGCCCCCCTCTTCCTAGAGGCTCGAATTCGATTCCCGGCTCTGCCACGAAATTCGAAATGTGGTAAGAGAGCTGGAATGGGGTCCACTCAGCCTCTGTTTTTTATTTATTTATTTTTTCTTTTGCTATTGGCTTTACATCGCACCGACACAGATATGTCTTATGGCGACGATGGGACAGGAAAGGGCTAGGACTGTAAAGGAAGCGGCCGTGGTCTTAATTAAGGTACAGCCCCAGCATTTGCCTGGTGTGAAAATGGGAAATCACGGAAAACCATATTCAGGGCTGCCGACAGTGGGGTTGGAACCCACTATCTCCCGAATACTGGATACTGGCCGCACTTAAGCGACTGCAGCTATCGAGCTCGGTCCACTCAGCCTCAGGAGGTCAAATGAGTTCAGGAGTTTTGATTCCCACCTCAGCCATCCTCTAAGTAGTATTCCGTGGTTTCCAAATTATTCTCCAGGAAAATGCCGGGAGGGTACCTAACATAAGACCACGGCCTCTTCCTTTCCTCTTCCTTTTTTATCCCGTCCAATCTTCCCTTCCCCCACAAGGCCCCTGTTCAGCATAGCAGGTGAAGCCGCCTGGACGAGGTACTGATCTTCCTTCCCAGGTGTATATCCCCGACCCAAAGTGTGACGGTCCAGGACACGGTCCTTGAGGCGGTAGAGGTGGGATACCTAACTGAGTCGGAGACAAAAACCATCCCTGGAAGGAAAACGGATTAACAAAGTATGAAATCCGCGTTATATCATAATCTGTATTTTATTTATTCTTACCCTTGCATCATCTTCTTTCGAGGATGGCTGCCCAGTTGTACTTCCTCTTAACACAATAATAAACACCACCACTTTCATCATGTTCCTTGACTTTCTGCCTGTCTCTCTGGTTTCTTGAACGCAAGCCAGGACCATATTTTATTCTTTCAAGGAGGCAGTCGGTTCACGACTTCCGCCTGTCATTGTCCCGACGTTAGTAGTGGCTAGTATTATGCATTTTCATGTGCTATTACGTAGCTCATTTAGCTGACGTCGACCTTGCGCCACACTCCCGTATTTTTCACTTCATCCGGATGAGGACGACGGACGTCGCTTTCAAGGTGACGCCCTAGCTTTACTATCTGCATGATACGAGGATAAGATACCTCAACCGACGTGTCGCAAATGCTTTTCACAGTCAAACCTAACATAGAGTACACAAGCTGTCCACTAGATTTCTGTAGTATTACCTCCAATAAGGAAAAAAGCTCCTCAGCTTCTAACTGTTGGCTCCTTCCGGGTGATTTAGGCCATACTCCGTCAGCTAACTCTCGGCTTTAAGTAACTGGTTGTAACTTCTACTTCATTATCATAGTAGGATAAACCTGACCAGGCAGACATTTACGTCCATATTCATTTGATAAGTAGTTTATTTTTATATTTTTCATTCTTAGTATAACCCTGTCCGACTCCTTGGATGAATGACCAGCGTAGATGCCTTCGGTTCAAAGGGTCCCGGGCTCGATTACCGGCCGGATCGGGGATTTTAATTGCATCTGGTTAATTCCTCTGGCTCGGGGACTGGGTAATTTTGTTTGTTCCAACACTTCCCTCTTCATATTCACACAACATACTACACTACCAACCACCACAGAAACACGCAACAGTAATTACATCCCTCCACAGAGGGTTGGTGTCAAGAATGGCATCCGCACGTAAAACAGTGCCATATCCGCATGTGCGACACAGTTCGCACCCGCGACCTAAGTGTGGGAAAAGCGGAAGACGAAGAAGAATTGGTATAACAATGCGGAAGTTGGAAGACATTAAATAGTGCTATATATTCTAGAACAGACTTATATTTTACCTCTCATTATTCACATAGTACTTATATTCTGTTGTTTTAAATTTGCTTACTACGTAAAATCGTATGACGCAAAATATTTTTGATGTATTTCCCCTTGTTTTCGTCTTCTTGTCTGATAATTGTACGAACTTATTTTTGCCTCTATGCTTACATTTTAGCATTTTAAATATTTAGTCCAGCGGGTCCCGTGTTCAATTCCCGGCCGGAAAGGAATTTAACCTTCATTAGAACTCATCATAGGTAAGACCCTATCCTCACAAACGCAAAGGTCACTCGAAGGACCTGCTCCGGTCTTCTTCGGAGGCCACACGCCATTATTTCCTTCGAGGTATTTGCAACTGTCATCTACAGAGTATTTTTCATTGTGCCTCCACATGAAAAATGATTCTGGTCATCTTTCTGTCGTTAATCAACATTGATCTGCGTTTAGAGCAGTCACCCAGGTGGCAAATTCCCTAATTCTTCCTAGGATTTTCTTAGATAATTGCAAAGAATTTGGAAATTTATTGGACATCTTTCTTGGTAAATTAATCCAACTCTTAACGCCCCTACCTATGAACGAATATCTGTCCCGATTTGTTCTCTTGAATTACAACTTTGCTTCATATTTTGATCCATTCTACTTTAAGAACACCACTCAACAATCGTCTACCATTGTCATTCCACGCCATCTCTCCACTGACAGCTTTGAACATACCACTCAGTAAAGCATCTCGTCTCCTTTCAACCGAGTCTCCCTAGCCGAAACGTAGCAACATTTTCGCAACACTACCCTTTTGTCAAAAATCAACCAGAACAAATCGAGCTGCTTATTTCGCAAAATTCAAGTAATGTTAAGTTTCTCAATATCCCTCCCTCGTTCAGTTGAATTCTTCCCCAGTATCTCCTTTCACTATGAATCTTTCTATCATTTTTTCATTTCTCTCCAGTCTAGCATCCTTTTAATCTTGTTTAACAAACAGTGGACATAGGCATATAATTATTCAGCTCTTAGGTTTTCTTTCGATTTTTTCCAGTTCTCGAATAAAATAATCTGGCGAGGGTCCCATTCACTGGAACCATACTCTAGATTGGGATCTTACCACAGACAATATGCCCTCCTTTACAACCTTACTACAACCTCAGAATACCTTCATAATCATGTGCAGAAATCTGTACCCTTTATTCACAGTCCCATTTATGTGGATACCCCAATGAAGATCCTTCCTTTTATTAACACCTAGGTACTTACATTGATCCCCATAAGGAACTCTCACTCCATCAACGCAATAATTAAATTTTACTATTAAATATTACTTTTGTATATACTCGTTAGCCACCACATCGTACTTGTTACCCCTTCCCTATTTGTTAATCGTACTTAATTTTTATCATCGCCATTCATAACACAGATATAAATATTTTAAGTTTGGAATTGATGAGTTATTTCATGTTCAGGAATTCTGGAATTGATGGTGCTCCAGTGTCAAATTATAGGTCACTCTGTGATTCAAGGTACACCATCCCTGATCCCATACTTCTAAATCTTCTAGCTCTCGGGATTGTTTCCAAGGTATCGGTGTCATTCCTTGAAAATATCAAAGGTACGGCGTTCTTCTTAATTCTCCGTCTTTAACCTAAAATCATTGAATAATAATGGAAATTAAAACCCTCAGCCTGTTTCCAGTTATTCGTCGGGAATGGAATGAAAGAAGCCTCCATCTAGCGGCGAGGATAGGTGTTGTGCCGGCTGCCGAAGCCTATCGCACTCCTCCGGGGCAATGGTTAATGACTGACAAATGAAATGATATTGCAGAATATTGTTGGAATAAAAGATGATAGGGAAAACCGAAGTATCCGAAGAAAAACTTGTCCCGCCTCCACTTTGTCTAGTACAAATCTCACATAGAGTGAGCGGGATTTGATCCACGGAACCAACCAGTGAGTGGCCGGCGCGCTGATGCATAATCCACGGAGGCTCAATGAATAATAAAGAATGTTGTTGTTTCCATGTCCCACTTACTATTGTTATGGTTTACGGAGACGCCGAGGTGCCAGAACTTTTCCCCGCAGGAATTCTTTTACGTGTCAGTAAACGTACTGACACGAGGCTTACGTATTTGAGTGTCTTCGAATATTACCGGACTGATGCAGGATCGAACCTGCCAAGTTGAGCCGTACAGTCCTGAATCGGGATGCCAGTCTGGCAAAATCGCCGTGAGTATTGAGGTACTCATCCCACCGACGCACCAGGTTAAAGTCCGTAACCGCCTTCTGCACATCCTCGTCCACAAGGAATTGTCGACATTCAAGGTCTTTTTGAGTGGACTGAAGATGTGATAATCGCATGGAGAGAGATCAGGACTACAGGGTAGGTGCTCGAGTGTTCCCCTTTGAGTTAGTTTACCTTCTGCGTGAAGACCTTTGCGGTATGCGGACGGGCGTTATCATGAAGCAGCAGGACCCCTTGGCGCAGTATTCTCGGACGTATCGCCGTAAATTCTCCAGTGTTGCGCAGTATCATTCCCCAGTGATGGAGACACCCGGTTCCTCGCAATCAATCAAAAATAGTTCCCGGTTATTAAAGAATAGGGCGAGCATAACCTTCCCGCCGACGGTTGGCTCTTGAACTTCATGGAACGAGGAGACGATGAATGATTCCACTGCATCGTGGACGCTTTCGATTCCGGTTCCCAGTGGTGGCATCTCCTTTCGTCGCCTGCACGCATTGTGTTGAAGGAAAATGTTGCCTTCCACATTGAAACGCAGCAGGTGCTGCAGGCAAACATTCATCAGTTGTACTTTTTGCTGGGCTATCAACACCCGGGTTATCCTCTTGCTGCTGACCTTCCGGTAGCCTAGCTCCTGTAGGATAATGTGTTACATGCTACCGAAGCTGAAGCGTAGATCCATTGCTAGCGCACGAATGGTTATGCGCCGATCCGCCCTAATCGCCTCATTCACCACCCGCATTTTGTTGTCCGTAGTGGATGAGGCTGGTCTCCCAGATCGGCCGGCGTCTCATGTAGAAACGCGACCCGCACGGAACTTGGAGCACCATTCCACAACGGTGGTTTTCGACAGACATGCCGCCCCGTATGCAGTCTTCATTTTCCGCTGGATGTCCACCGGTGCTTGTCATTCAAGAACAGAATAACACCACGTTGGTCCTGTTTGGACGCATTTGATAATCACGTCGGCTTAGTTCAGTGCCCGCATTTAACGCTCGCACCTTGGCACGACACGATTGTCACACTAATCCTTTTGCCTACATGTCAGTGATTATATACTCGCATCGGATTCGCGCTACGTTGCATGTTTGTTGCAGCAACGCCCTCAAACGGAAACGTTTTTACCACGCCTTATAACCTAAACCTGTAAATCTGTAATTCATATTGTTAAATTCATAATTAAATTAAATATAGTATATACTATTCAAGTCAAACATGTCTGTTCAAGTGAAAAAACCGCGGTGTATCAATAGAGAGGACACAACACCTCATTAACCTTGTGCTATTCCTTCGCTGTATACAACTAATAACGCACGTTTGTATCATCACACAAATGAGATTTAGCAATATATAAACTCACAATGATCAGTACAAACGCTTATATCTACTTCATTCATTCTTCAAGAGACTAATTTGTCAGTGAAAAACAAAACAAAAGCAGACAACATAATTGGTCGTAGCACTATAATACAAGTCCAAAAAATTACAAAAAAAAAAAAAAAAAGAAGAATGAGGAGAATAAATTTGCACATTCTATATGACAGACCGGTCAACCACAAGTACTACAGTATAAAATTTCAAGGTATCAGAAACCGCACATTGGAGAATAAGAGATCGTTGGAAGTAGATGAAAGTCAGTGTGTCAGTTATTGCCATCCAACCCTGCTGAGTTCTAGTAACCCATTTGCATGGAGTTATTTGCCCCTGGAGATAGCGGCCTGCCCGGTCACTTGTTCCGAATAGCCGCTGTGTATTACTCGGGGGGGGGGGGAGGGGGAGGGGAAAATGGAATAGGTCCAAGAGCCAAGTATTACCCAGAGACAGCGGCTAATGAACCTCGAGATACAAACTCCCAAATTAATACAATTCCATAATGGATAGTTCTGAAACCCTCCGGACAGTAGAGCACATATCCATCGCCCGAGAAGAGATAATATCATATCAGATGTACGAATCACCCTGAATTGAAATATGTCTGTTAATTAGTACTACGTTATATTCCATATCTGTTAGCTGCCCAGAAGGACAACGGGTAGCGTCCGACTAACACTCCAGGTGAAAAGACACCTTCAAATGCTAAGGGAATAAAGCCAATTGTAAAACAAATATAAATATTCATTATCATTATTATTATTATTATTATTATTATTATTTTATTATATTATATTCGTCTACGGACATTTAAGACCACGTTAAGTAACAATCACACATATGTATTTTTGCAGCCGAAAATCTTGGCATTCCTCTGGCAGTCTGTCTTCTTTCCTCTGTCCATCCCCTGTTCGTTTTTGTTCGTCATGGAAGCCTCTGAAGCAGTCGATCATTGATTTATACTTTGTTCGGTTTAGGATATCTTCCCGATTTAATCCAGACTGCTCAAGATCCTTTCTTATATCCCTGAACCATTTGTCAGAAATTTTTGGTCTCTATGTCAGCCTCTTGTCGTCCACTCTAAAGAAATCTTCAAAAAATTTGAGTCCTCTTTTCTTTATTGACTTAATTTTTCCCTTTCCTGGTATAATTCTCCCCTTCCCGACAACCTATACTGGCCATCAACGATTTTTGAACCCATTATCTTGCGAAAAACATTTCTCTCAAATTTCTTGTCTTCTCTTAATCGCGACATTCCTGCCATTAGTAGGCCTACTTCTGTCATTCGGAGTTATTATTATTATTATTATTATTATTATTATTATTATTATTATTATTATTATTATTATTATTATTGATGGTTATGTTTGTGGGTTAGTGTAGTCACGTCCTAGTTCGTGAACCATGGGCAACGGATGAGTGGCCTAGTAAGTGGTCCTGAGAGACGGGATACCAGTTGCTATGGAATGGGAGTGGGCATCTCGGACATATTCTGAGTCGTGGCCCACCTTGTGCTCAGGCGGCTAGGACTATACAATTCACCGGTGGTCCATAACCCGTTAGAGGAGAGATCCTCACTTGGACTATGTACAAGTAGGGCAGCATCCTTCTTCATGAATTTACCGAGCTCAGAACACTTTAAGCAAGTCTCGGACCTATGGGAGTAATGGAGTCCCACTCCCATTTGACAGGCGAGGGACTCCTTGGAAACAACTTGGCAAACGAAATGGAATTCGATGGGGAGCTATCAATATTAATGGGGCTTATGGAAGAAAGAAAGTAGAACTGGCTGAGTCAGCAAAGAGGATGCATCTGGATGTGCTAGGAGTAAGTGATATTCGGGTAAGGGGAGATAATGAGGAAGAGATAGGAGATTATAAAGTGTGCTTGACGGGTGTTAGAAAAGGAAGGGCAGAGTCTGGGGTAGGGCTCTTTATTAGGAATACCATTGCACGCAACATAGTTTCTGTTAGGCACGTAAATGAGCGAATGATGTGGGTAGATTTGTCAGTTGGAGGAATTAGGACTAAAATTGTGCCCGTGTATTCACCATGTGAGGGTGCAGGATGAAATTGACAAGTTTTATGAGGCATTGAGTGACATCGTGGCCAGGGTCAACAGGAAGGAATAGTGCTAATGGGCGACTTCAATGCGAGATTTGGGAATAGAACTGAAGGATACGAAAAGATGATCGGTAAATGTGGGGAAGATATGGAAGCTAATGGGAATGGGAAGTGTTTGCTGGACTTCTGTGCTAGTGTGGGTTTATCAGTTACGAATACATTCTTCAAAAATAAGGCTACTCACCGCTACACATGGGAGGCTAGGGGTACCAGATCCATAATAGAATATATTGTAACCGACTTGGAATTCAGGATATCTGTTACGAATGTACGAGTTTTCCGGGGATTTTTCGATGATACAGACCACTATCTGATCTGTAGTGAACTAAGTATCTCTAGGCCAAGGGTAGAGAAAGTGAAATATTTCTGCAAACGAATGTGTAGAAAATCTCCAGGACGAGTAAATTAGACAGAAGTACATGGATATGATTAGTGAGAAGTTTCGAACAGTAGACAGTAAGCAGGTTCAGGATATAGAAAGTGCATGGGTGGTATACAGGGATGCTGTAGTAGAAACAGCAAGGGAATGCCTAGGAACAACTGTATGTAAAGATGGGAAAAGGTGAACATCTTGGTGGAATGATGAAGAGAGACCAGCTTGTAAACGTAAAAAGAAGTCTTATCAGAAATGGCTCCAAACAAGGGCCGAGGCAGACAAGAATTTGTACGTAGATGAAAGAAACAGAGCGAAACAAATAGTTGTTGAATCCAAAAAGAAGTCATGGGATGATTTTGGTAATAACCTGGAAAGGCTAGGTCAAGAAGGAGGGAAACCTTTCTGGACAGTAATAAAGAATCTTAGGAAGGGAGGGAAAAAGGAAATGAACAGTGTTTTCAGTAAATCAGGTGAACTCATAATAGATCCCAGGGAATCACTGGAGAGGTGGAGGGAATATTTTGAAAATCTTCTCAATGTAAAAGGAGGTCATCCTGGTGGTGTTGCGAACAGCCAAGCTCATGGGGAGGAGGAAAATGATGTTGGTGAAATTACGCTTGAGGAAGTGGAAAGGATGGTAAATAAAATCCATTATCATAAAGCAGCAGCAATAGATGAAATTAGACCTGAAATGGTGAAGTATAGTGGGAAGGCAGGGATGAAATGGCTTCATAGAGTAGTAAAATTAGCGTGGAGTGTTGGTAAGGTACCTTTAGATTGGACAAAAACAGTAATTGCACCTATCTATAAGCAAGGGAACAGGAAGAATTGCAACAACTATCGAGGTACCTCATTGATTCGTATACCAGGCAAAGTATTCACTGGCATCCTGGAAGGGAGGGTGCGATCAGTCGTTGAGAGGAAGTTGGATGAAAACCAGTGTGGTTTCAGACCACAGAGAGGCTGTCAGGATCAGATTTTCAGTATGCGCCAGGTAATTGAAAAATGCTACGAGAGGAATAGGCAGTTGTGTTTATGTTTCGTAGATCTAGAGAAAGCATATGGCAGGGTACCGAGGGAAAAGATGTTCGCCATACTGGGGGACTATGGAATTAAAGGTAGATTATTAAAATCAATCAAAGCCATTTATGTTGACAATTGGGCTTCAGTGAGAATTGATGGTAGAATGAGTTCTTGGTCCAGGGTACTTACAGGAATTAGACAAGGCTGTAATCTTTCACCTTTGCTGTTTGTAGTTTACATGGATCATCTGCTGAAAGGTATAAAATGGCAGGGAGGGATTCAGTTAGGTGGAAATGCAGTAAACAGTTTGGTCTATGCTGACGACTTGGTCTTAATGGCAGATTGTGCCGAAAGCCTGCAGTCTAATATCTTGGAATTTGAAAATAGGTGCAATGAGTATAGTATGAAAATTAGCCTCTCGAAGACTAAATTGATGTCAGTAGGTAAGAAATTCAACAGAATTGAATGTCAGATTGGTGATACCAAGCTAGAACAGGTAGATAATTTCAAGTATTTAGGTTGTGTGTTCTCCCAGGATGGTCATATAGTAAGTGAGATTGAATCAAGGTGTAGTAAAGCTAATGCAGTGAGCTCGTAGTTGCGATCAGCAGTATTCTGTAAGAAGGAAGTCAGCTCCCAGACGAAACTATCTTTACATCGGTCTGTTTTCAGACCAACTTTGCTTTACGGAAGCGAAAGCTGGGTGGACTCAGGATATCTTATTCATAAGTTAGAAGTAACAGACATGAAAGTAGCGAGAATGATTGCTGGTACAAACAAGTGGGAACAATGGCAGGAGGGTACTCGGAATGAGGAGATAAAGGCTAATTTAGGAATGATCTCGATGGATTAAGCTGTACGCATAAACCGGCTTCGGTGGTGTGGTCATGTGAGGCGAATGGAGGAGGATAGGTTACCTAGGAGAATAATGGACTCTGTTATGGAGCGTAAGAGAAGTAGAGGGAGACCAAGACGACGATGGTTAGACTTGGTTTCTAACGATTTAAAGATAAGAGGTATAGAACTAAATGAGGCCACAACACTAGTTGCAAATCGAGGATTGTGGCGATGTTTAGTAAATTCTCAGAGGCTTGCAGACTGAACGCTGAAAGGCATAACAGTTTTTAATGATTATGTATGTATGTATGTATGTTATTATTAGTGATACGGGATTTCTTTGGTTTACAGAGGTGAAAGAAGGTGCGGGAATAAATGGGTTAAGATACGACAATCAGAGGTTGATTAATACATTTAAATTTATGGTTATATTTCCCTCTCGTCTTTTTTTTTTCTTTTCGTTTATTAAGAAATAAAGCTTTACAAATTTCAGGTACTAAATTTTACTTACAAGCTAATTGAACAACTTTTAGAAAATCGAGTAACAAAGCTTTGAGCTTGAAGCCCCCTAATTATTCATGATCTCTGCGGCTCCCTTCAAAAAAAAAAAAAAGAAAAAAAAGCGAACCTCCCAATTTCTTTTACTACACAAGGAGACAGAGTATTCAAAATACATAATGTTTCAAGAGCACCATCTGCTCTACAAAATTACTTACAGTAGGAGAACACTCTCCAAAACTTACAATGTTACGGCCTTCCAAAGGCATCATTCAATATTTACCCTAATATATGAATAGAAAGAGTGTCTGTGCTCTATAAATTTTACATTTAGGAATCCATTTCCAGAAATATCCAGGCCTATCAAAGGCTCAACCAACATTTTAAAATTCCAAGTGTTGGCACTGTCTTAAGTGCTCAACAGTCTACCTTTTTACATAAAAGAAATGACACAGGGTTATAAGGTACCCATTCTACCAAGCCTTTGCGGAAATACAACGTGTTCAATTAGTGGCCAAATATCAAAATTAAGTGGATGCGAACAATTGCACTCCTAGAAATTTCCAATTAAATGATTAAAACCCTATTTGGGCTAGTGGCCCTAAGTTACAGAGGCTAAGCCTATACTACTGGGGTGAATAGGTGGAGAAAATTTAATTTACATGGGCTACAGACAGAAAACGGTTACAGAGTCATAGTTACCTCAAAGTCAAGTTGATAGGGAACGCGAGAGGGTGTCACTCTCTCTATTCCCGAATTTCGGCTAAGTTCTTTTGACTAGTTTGAAAGTTACATTCTAAAAAATTACAGTTACAATAGTAAAGTTTAGAAACCTTCTCCTCGAGCTAGCTTTCAAAGACTATCATTTCTATAGGACTGCCATTACCGTTAGCTGCTGGACTGCTTGATGATGGACGAGGCCCCCGCCTCCTTAATAACTACACACACACTAAACTGGAGTGATGAATAAGACCCCCAGGTCGAAAAATATGCCAGCTTTTATACCCGAAAGGAATGATCCAGAAAACTCTGGACTAAGGCCGGACACACCCCCAATTTCTATTGGGTAATAAAATAGGTACAAGATGAATATTACTGGTGGAGAAATACATATACAAAATTTCCTATTGGTCAATATTTGAAGTTGGATGAAAGAGGTAGAAGTGTTGTAAACTTTAACATACTAAAAACAAAAAATAATCAACTCAGTGTAGTAAACCTTAAAATAAAAATTACTTTAGGATTTTAATTGTTCCTCTTCACACTAGAGGGCATAACATAAGTTTTCTTGGTAGAGACATCTGCAGAGAAAAGTCCAAACTTCTTTCGCTAATTGTTGCGAACTTCACAGATCAAATGGCATTCTTCAAGGCGCTTCATTTGGATGTACGGGGCGGGTATACCTCGCGGTATTATTATTATTATTATTATTATTATTATTATTATTATTATTATTATTATTATTATTATTATTATTATTATACCGCGAGGTATACCTCAACTCCGCGCATTCAAAAGAAGCGCCTTTATGAACTCTATCTATCCTACAAAACGTGAAAGTGCTTCTGCAGGAAGTTGGGACAGTAATCAGAAGATGTCACTACTGAAACTGGCACTTACAGGGAAACTTGCCAGAAAACCCAGATCCTTAAATCAAGATCTATGTACAAGGATCTGGGTTCCAGGGAAGTTCTCAACTCATGAGTCAAACGTTACCCAATTGCAACAGTCAAGTTTTAGGGAGGAAGGGGGTCTGAGATTGCTCTTGGTAAACTGTCAGAGTGTAGTAAATAAACAATTAAAATTTGATACATTGATGGAATCCTATGAGACTGATGTGGTGATAGGAGTGGAATCGTGGATGAGAGAAGCGGTGTGTAATAAGTATTTCCAGAAGGGTATACAGTCTATCGTAGAGACCGAGGAGATACAATGGGAAGGGGGGGGGGGTGTTTATTCTGGTGAAGGAAACTTATTGTTCACATGAATGGTTTACCGATGAAAGGGATGAAATGTTAGGGATAAAATTAGTTTGTGATAATATGAAGGAGGTGGGAATTATAGGAACATACAGGCCTGGAAGAGAGGAAAGAGACATGGAAATATTTGAGAAATTAATAGATTATACTCATAAAAACAATAATGATATGGTAATAATTGGGGGAGATCTAAACTTGCCTGAAGTTAAATGGAATGTAGCTGCAAGTGAAGCCCATGAACAGAAACTGGCAAATAAGTTAATTTGGGAGGGAGGATTTTCACAAGTAGTACAAGAACCGACTCGTCTCAATAACTTGCTAGATGTATTCTTGGTTAAACCATGGGAAATTGTTGATAAAACTGAGGTAATTGAAGGAATAGGTGACCATAAGGCTGTAATAATGGATGTAGGACTCATACCAAAAATGCTTAATAAGAGGGTCACACAAGACAAGAAAATATACAGAAAAACTAAAGTTGATGAATTTGGGACTTACCTTAAATCACAATTCAGTTGTTGGATAAGTGAAGGGACTAATGTGGATATACTTTGGGCTAAATTTAAAGGAATCATTTGGGAAGGAGAGAAGAGATTTGTACCTGTTAAGAAGGGTAAAATGACCTCAGACCCTGTTTATTATACAAGGGAAATAAGGAAATTAAAAAGAAAATGTAGAATAGTAAACAGGAAAATCAAAGAGGGTAGGGAGAATAGAGAAACTAGAAAACAGTTAATGAGGGAACTGAATAGAGTGAAAAAAGAAGCAAAATGGCATAATTCAACAGGGTAATGACCACAAATGGAAATGGAAAAAGCTGTTTTCATGTATTAGGAATCAAAAAGGAAAAGGAATCCAAATTCTCACAATGGTGGGAGATGGGGGTGAACAATATTTAACAGATACTGAGAAAGAAAATCTATTTAGCAGGGAATTCAGAGATTCAGTAGAAGATTGTCGGGAGTTGGAAACCCTAACAAAAGATAGGGAGGGAGAGACACATAGAGAAACAAGAAGTTTCTCATTCACAAATGAAGATATTTTCAGAGAAATCCAACTGCTTCAGCAAGGAAAAGCGGCAGGAAGTGATCAAATTACTGGGGAGGTAGTATTAAAGACAATGGTGTGGTACATAGTGCCTTATTTAAAATTTCTCTTTGACTATGTCATAAATAAGTGTAATACCAACGGAATGGAAGGAATCTATAATAATACCAATTTATAAAGGAAAGGGTGATAAAAGGAAACCAGAGAACTACAGACCAATCAGCCTGATCAGTATAGTTTGTAAAATACTGGAGAGTTTAATAGCAAAATACAACAGAGGGATATATGATGATAAAAATTGATTCATGAGGAGCCAGTATGGATTTAGAAAGACATTTTCTTGTGTGGCACAACTGGTAGGATTTCAGCAGGACATATCAGAGCAGTTGGATTCAGGAGGCCAGTTAGATTGCATACCCATAGATCTTTCCAAATCCTGTTATAGAGTGGAACATGGAATATTATTAAAGAAATTGGAGGGAATAGGATTGGACGTAAGGGTTATACGTAGGATAAGAACATTTCTAAATTCCAGGGTTCAGAAAGTCAAAGTGGGAAATAATATATCACAGGAAGAGAAAGTTTGGAAGGAAATTGCACAGGGTAGTATAATCGGTCCGTTATTTTTCTTAAAATACGCAAATGATTTAGGGAACTATATAACATCGAAAATAAGATTGTATGCAGATGACATAATTGTTTGGAGGGAAATAAATAACATTGAGGATTGTTCAGAATTACAAAGGGACCTTGAGAGTATCCAAGAATGGGTTGAAGAAAATAATATGAAGGTTAAAGGAGGCAAATCAACTGTTACAACATTTACAAACAGGAGCTTTAAAACTGAATTTGAATATACTTTGGATGAGGTAGTTATCCCAAAAGATGGCAAGTGCAAATACTTAGGTGTGAGATTTGAAAGTAATTTACATTGGAAGGGTCATGTTGATGACATTGTTGGGAAAGCATACAGATCGTTACATGTCATAATGAGGCTACTTAAAGGATGCAACAAAGAAATAAAGGAAAAGTTACTTAAGTATGGTTCGTCCCTTATTGGAAAATGCAAACAGTGTTTGGAATCCTCACCAAGAACACCTTATAAAAGAACTAGATTTAGTGCAGAGGAAAGCAGCAAGATTTGTAACAGGGGATTTCAGGAGAAAGAGTAGTGTATCAGAAATGTTAAAGGAACTTGTGTGGAAAACGTTAAGTAAGAGAAGGGAGAAAACTAGACTTATAGCATTATATAGAGCCTAAACAGGAGAAGAAGCATGGAGAGAAATCCGTGAGAGGCTTCAGTTGGAAAATAATTATAATGGCATAACCGACCACAAGTACAAAATTAGAAGAAATTTTAGCAGAAGCGATTGGGGTAAATTTTCATTCATTGGGAAGGGCGTGAAGAAGTGGAACAGTTTACCAGGGGTAGTGTTTGATCCTTTTCCAAAATCTGTACAGATATTCAAGAAGAGAATAAACAGCAACAGAGAAAATAAATGAAATGTTAGAGGGCATTCGACCAGTGCAGGAGCGTAATGGTGTACTTGAAATAAAATTAAACGTGTCATGTCAAAAAGTATCCGCATAGCAGATTACGGACATTTAATTTCACGTCTTTATTTGTCGTGATCAGGAAATTGATAAACATATATCGATGGTAAATCATTATGAATTACACATGAACGATGAAAACAAATCTAATATGCGTAAATCCTCTAACATAATTCGAACATAGATTACACCATTAAAATCCTCCGTGGCTCTCACCGCTGGATTCCGTGGTTCAAATTCCGGTCACTCCACGTGAGATTTGTTTTACTCCGGGTACTCCGGTTTTCCCTGTCATCTTCCATTCTAGCAACACTCCCCAACATCATTTCATTTTATCTGTCATTCGTTCATCATTGCCCCAGAGGAGTGCGACAGGCCTCAATTCCTATCCTCGCCGCAGGATAGGGGCTTCATTCATTCCATTCCTGACCCAGTCATTGGCTGGAAAACAGGCTGTAGGTTATCATTAAAATTCAAGGACCACGTTAAGTCTTATTGCATTCTTCTTCTTCTTCTTCTTCTGCTTCTTTCTTTTCCTGCCGCTATTCCTACACCTGTGGGGTCGCGGGTGCGAACTGCGTCGCACATGTGGATTTGGCCCTGTTTTACAGCCGGATGCTATTCCTGACGCCAACCCTCTATGGAGGGATGTAAGCACTATTGCGTGCTTTTGTGGTGGTATTGCATTATTATTATTATTATTATTATTATTATTATTATTATTATTAGTAGTAGTAGTAGTAGTAGTAGTAGTAGTAGTAGTAGTAGTAGTATTATTATACACTTTAGCCCCTTTTCGCGACAACCCTGGTAGGCCTTGGCCTACCAAGTGACCTCTGCCCAGCTCGAAGGCCAGTAGATTATGAGGTGACGTGTGTTCAGCACGACGAATCCTCCCGACCGTTATTGTTGGCTTTCCAGACCCGGTCTCTACCTCAACGTGATCACGAAACCTGAGATACAGGTAAAATCTCTGACCTGGCCGGAATCGATCCCGGGGCCTCCCTAGACTGCGAAGGCGGCTATTATGACGCAGAATGTTTGGTAAAATATTTGTTGCAAAATCATACTCTAAGCACTCGCTTCTTTTTTATTTTCTGTTTTATGCCCCAGGCCAGGGGTATTAATTATTTACAATTACAAAAACCTAACCCGGCCGAGAATCGAACCCGGGACCGTCGGGTGACAGGCGCACGCGTTGCCCCCCCTACACCGCGGAGCTGAACTCGTTGATGTCAATATTGGCGATTATGTAAAAGTATACTGTATGATTATTATTACCACTACAATTATCGTCATCATTATCATCATCGTCGCCAAAATAGACCTACAACATTAACACTAACGATGATTAAATCCCGAAACAATATTTAATGTTTGCTGGCTAATAATCATCTTGTATTCATCGTATCATTAGTTACCAAGGGAGGAACGTGGAATTAGAATTCCAAGCAGTTCCGGCAATAGTTGATAGATGGCGTTACTGCATTAGTGGAGTCGATACTGGAGTCGAGAGTGTCGGTTCCAGAGGTAGTAGTCTCGACTCTTCGCGACTCCGTTCGCAGCCCATCCCTAATGAGAACTGAGCGCGCGCGCGCTAACTTGTACCGCCTCTGTACCTGACATCTGGTGATTGCACTATGATCTACACTGCTGCGTTGTCTCGCGGAAGTTATTGTTGCAAAGAGAGTCATTGCTAACGCCCATCATTGTCACGTACATTACAGAAAATTGCATAGATATATATGCATTAACGAAATAACTATAACGTTATACTTTGCTGACATCCCAAACAGATGACCCTGTACATTTGATTTTTCTAATTAGAATTAGTTTGTCTATTAAAATAGAGCACCGATTATTCGGAAGAATTGGAGACTCGGGGTGTTCAGAAAAACGAATTTTCATATAACCAATCATTTACGAAAATAATTGATGCTAAACACAAAAGCGTATATATTTTCTATCACGCGTCTTACAAATAATCTTACAAAAACTAATACATTAATTTAGGCCTACAGTTTAGGAAAATAAATCATACATTTTCTTTTGGTTTAGATCTAAACTCGTGTTCTTGCCGCTAAATCACATATACGTTTCAAAGATTGCAATTGGACAGAATCACATTATTTTGGTTGTTCTGACCACTTCATAGCCGTCTGAAGGCAGTGAAAAGCTTCCTCACTGGATTTTAAGCTTCCATCTTCACTGTCAAGTACACTCGCAAATATTTTAAAGGCATAACTGTTCATTTTTATGTCCAGTATTTTTACATTTCCAACTAAGCTTGATCCACCAGCATCATTCTCCAACTGCTCTATTATTTTAACTTACTCGAAAACACCGAGAACAACGCGTTTACGTTTAATCTTAGAACTGCGACCCATCCAAACGGCAGAAGTAGTCTTTGATTCAATTAAATATTGAAAAACTTTTATTTTTCCAAAATTTGACGCTACCCTAAATTTCAAAAGTGTGCACCTTTAACGCATTTCTGGGCCTAGATACGATTGTCCTAATTTTAAATATGAATTTCGTAAACAAATGATGCCCTTGCATTTAAGTTTGCCAACTGCAAGGCTTTCCGTAATCCGATATTTCGGTTGATCTTTATTGGGATAATTGATGCTCGACTATACTACTTTACACACTGCATTTAAACCGTTACCCTTTTTACAAATGGACACTTTTTGATATAAATATGTCTTAGAACTGCGACCCATCCAAAAATTTCTGTAATATTGTCTCTTACAAAATGTGTGACGGAAGTGAAACCTGTCAACAGTGCAGCTATATCTCATGGCTGGCGGTCATCAGGAATTACCTACCGTTGATGGTGGATAGCCATGACCGTGTGACATATAAGTTACTCGTAAGATATAGCTTTGTTCATTCGATTTTCCCATCGGGAAATTTGACACCATTTTTACCTAGATGTTACACAGTGTTGCATCTTCTGGGACAAATCTGTATCCTATCCTTCAATGGTCAGATTAGTGCTTATTTTATTTTCTCTCATTTTATTTTGCCACTATTTTAAGACACAAAAAGGTTTGCTGTTCTTCCCAGTGCGATCCCCTCTATATTTTATAATTTTACAACTCTATGGAATTCTCTCTTAATTTTTGCTTTGTATTCACTACCCGGGTATTTGACCCTAAGTGAGTCTGTCTTCTTACACACAGCAATCTCAACAGATGGGTCTCTACCTTTTTTTCTCCACATTACAAACAACGATTCTCGTCATGTTCCTCTGTTTGAATCTTACTCTTGTAGATACCCATTAACTACAACACTATACCTCTTACTTCCTTATTTGTTAGTATTTGTTTATTGTCAACTTCTTGCAGAATTCTAGTAATTTTTTGATCCTACATTTTGACATGATCATCTGCTTCTCGACATATTTAACTCTAACAGTTACTTTCTTATTCATCTTCTTTATTTCTTTCTGAATCTCTTTATCGCAACAGTCTCCCATTCCTATTCTGTCTAGCATTCTTTTCACCTTGATTGCCCAGTAATCATCATGTAGACGTTTCGTCTGATGTTCGTATGCTACAAATTCAATATTTCCCTCCCGTTTCCCCATTTCAATCCTCAAACGCACGTTCTGAGTTGTAATCCCGCCCAGCCGTTGAATGTCTGTTCACAAGGGCATGAATATTTATTTGATCATCTCGGCTTCTCAGTACCTTTCCATCTGCAACCCCGTCACATGTTTCCAAAAAAATCAGCCATTTCCAACGTCCCTGTTGAAGACTGCATGCCATGACAGTTTGACCGAGGTGGATTGAACCCCGGGCGTGTGTGTAACAGAATCGCGTTGGTTGATATTTTGTGACTAGTTTGATTCTCAGCTATCAATTACCTATTATAATTTTTTCTTATATTCCAAACTATTTTCAGTCATAGAATTATGTGTATTTTAATCTTTATCACTGAACTAGACTTTGGCGTATTTTTAACTATATTTTGTATAATTTGCAGGATTATATGAGGGAAGGTAGAAGAATGGTGACAGCAGGGAAACTGAATTCTTCCGTACAATTACGTCAATACACATATCTCAGTTTTTCTCAGCCATATCTATAAATGAAAATTGGTGCGGTAAGAAAACTCCATTTTCTCTCACGAGTCATTTATAGCTGAGTGGTATGAAATAATTAAATTTTAATTTGGTGACCAACAATAATTCTTCTTCTTCACGTTCCATCATAGGTAAAGTTTAATGCGCTTTACGATAAAATATTATAGAATAGATGTATACATTAAAGGCCTTAATTTTATTTATTCATTCACATTCTCAAAATAATTTTGTTAAAACCATTCCTGATGATTAAGACATTCAAGTTAAACAGCATTTTGCATTAGCATTCACATTATTTAACATTATTCGGAAGTTGTGCATATTTCTGCTTATTATATTGACGCAGAAACGTCTCAGAGCGTACGACTTGATTATAGTCGACAAGGAGAGTTACATCAATTATTCGAAGACACACAATTAATATAAAATAATTTTATCTATATCTATCTATACTAATATTATAAAGAGGAAAAATTTGTTTGTTGTAACGATTAGGCTCAAAAACTACTGAACCGATTTTAAAAATTTCTTCACCTATAGAAAGATACATTGCCAGTGAGTAACATGGGCGGTATTTTATTTTCAAAACAATTCGATGTGGGGGGCACGGGGGAGAAATATAAAAATAATAGGCTAATATGGGCAAAATATCGAATTTGAAGTATAAGGACGAGACAAAGCTCAATTTAATCCTCTTGACGCAAAGAACAATACTCGGTAAGCCCTACGGGCCCGAAAACCATGTTTTAAGGCCCTAAAACCAACCGTTACCGAGATATTGGCACCACACTACCCCTCCTCTGGGAATCGGATAAAGAAATGATTTGCCCTAACCATGGCAACGTCAGCTTCAGGATTCTAGAGCAGTGAGATTATGTATGTACGTTTGGGCATAGCTGTCAACCAAAATTGGTTCAAATAAGACTTAATATCTGGAAAAAATATACTGTTGTGTAAGGCACTCATTGGACTCCTTTGGGCGGGGATGGAAAGGCGGTGAAGTACGAGTATAAAAAATCTTACTATATATAGAAATGGAAGTGTGTGTGTGTAAATGACACATCTCCTCCTAAACCACCGGAGCAATTTCAACCAAACTTGGTACACGTATTACTTACTATCCGGAGACGATCACTGTGGGGAGTAAGCCATCCCTAGCGCCCTTAAGGAAGGGCGTCAGGGGGTTAGTTATAATAATAATAATAATCGAGAATAGTGTCGAATTCATAGTTTTCGTGGTCGCTGCGTTAAAAAGTAATACTCTAGAAATTTTTTAAGTACAAGTACAGCCCCCATTTAGGTGGGCAGCAAAGGGGGGAGTGAGATATAGAAATAATTAAAAACAGTTTCGAATCCATAGATTTCAGGGTCTCTGAGATGAATATCTACAATAAATCACAGAAACATAACATGTTACAGACATAAAAATTGATATTTGGAATCTTCTTTAAAAATGAAAGAACATAAATATTCGTTTTCAGAAAATCCACTTAAGGTGGGGGGGGGGGGGTGAAAAGAAGTGAGGAAGGAGTTGAATTATTTATATGATGATACGTATATCTCAAAAATGAAGATGTTACAGACTTTAAAATTGGTACTTGCAATTTCCTTTAAAAATGAACACACTCTTTTTGGAAAATCCACTTAAGGGGTGAAAAGAATAAAAAAAGCGGTTGAATTTTAAAAATGAATATCTTCTTCTTCTATCGCTTTACCCACACCTGTGGGTTTGCGTGTGCGAAGTGTGTCGCACATGTGGATTTGACCCTGTTTTACGGCTGGATGCCCTTCCTGACGGCAATCGTATGCGTAGAGATGTAATCTGTACTTCTGTACTAATATATAAAGAGGAAAAAATTGTATATTTGTTTGAAACGGATAGACTCAAAAACTACTGAAACGATTTTAAAAATTACTTCACCTATAGAAAACTACATTGCCAGTGAATAACATGGGCTGCATTTTATTTTTAAAAAAAATCGAGGGGGGGGGTGACGAGGAGTGATATAAAAATATTAAAATAATAGGCTAATATAGTCGAAATCGAATTTGCTGTACAAGGACGAGACAAAGCTCATTTTAAGCCCCTTGCGCTAAGAACAAAACTCGGTAAACCCTTCGGGACCGAAAACCATGTTTTAAGGCCCTAAAATCAACCGTAATGGAGATATTGGAACCACACTACCCCTGCTCTAGGAATCGGATAAAGAAACGAACGGCCGTAACCATGGCAACGTCAGCTCAAGGATTCTACAGCAGCTAGATTATGCATGTACTTTTGGGCATAGCTGCCAACCAAAACTGCTACCCATATGACTTACTATCTGGAAAAAATAAAGTGCTGTGTAAGACGCCTATAGCACTCCTTTGGGCGGGGATGGAAAGGGAGTGAAGTATAAAAATAATAGCCCCGGAGATCTCCGTACTACAGCGACCAGCGGTTGCCGACGGGCCTCCGTTTTTACGTACTGGCTTAGGTTTCACCATTTTGCGCAGTCTGTTACCTATAGTTTAAACTACTTTCTATCAAATCATGGAGTAGTAGGATCACTGATGTTATTAGCGCCGATATTTTTGTTCACTTTTACGATCATCGTAACTATGAAAACAACCCATATACTGTACCCAATTGTCAACATTTATACTCAGATTCATTATATGATGTGCGACATGAGTGACAAGCCCAGAGAGTTACAATTCTCGATAATTGTAGTCGTTTCTTTTATGCATCGCGTATTTCATTGATCATTTGTAATAGTTACGAAATGTCGGATTAAACAAATACATTCAATAATATGTGGTACTATCTAGCGGAAGTATACTTATACTAAACCTGCAGCTTTGTGAAGGGAGCAAGTATATCTATGTGGGATTGAAGGAAAAACATGGTAGCAAAAGATCTTAGAGGTCGACGCTAATTAGGAACTATTTAGAGGCCCCATCAAGAAAAGAAGAAGAAGATACACTATAATTCCAAACATGACAAATGATTTCTACGTACTTAATAAATACACCAGTGGTATAAATATCT
Source organism: Anabrus simplex (assembly GCF_040414725.1). Lineage (NCBI taxonomy): Eukaryota > Metazoa > Arthropoda > Insecta > Orthoptera > Tettigoniidae > Anabrus > Anabrus simplex. Next base: position 445,639,221 of record NC_090267.1, on the reverse strand, counting down.
TATGAAGTCAGTCGCACCGATAGTATGAGTAACTAAAGCCAGTTTCTGATAACCCATACGAAGAACGGGTACTTCTGCTAGTAGAAATGTAAAATCTGGGATGTAATGTACCCCGTGCATGTGTTGGCGTTCTGAAACTTGGCACGTGTGCTTGAGGATTAATAGTTTACTACTTTGCTAGCTATGGCGGCCCCGCCCTGTTGTGGTAGCGTGCCTACCTCGTACCCGGAGGCCCCGGGTTGGATTCTTGGCCAGGTCAGGGAATTTTTACCTGCATCTGAGGGTTGGTTCGAGGTCCACTCAGCCTACATAATTACAATTTAGGAGCGATCTATCGGTGACATGGCGTCCCCGATCTAGAAAGCCAAGAATAACGGGCGAGAGGATCTGGTGTGCTGATCACACGACACCTCGTAATCTGCAGGCCTTTGGTCTGAGCAGTGGTCTCTTGGTAGGCCACAGCCCTTCGAGGCTGTTGTGCGATGGAGAGGGTGTTATAACTATATGTGTTAGTGTACTTACATCGTCACATAGAATTCTAACTCCACTTCAGCTGTACATTCTTGTAGATCTATTATTATTTTGCGGAACCTATCACATCTAGTTATTTACTGCATTGTTCAGTGCTCCATATTTCTGCCCCATACTACGCTCTGTATTTTACAAGAAAATGCGTTAGTAATACCGTTATTTATTAACCAGTATTCCGAGCAGAATTATAGAGGCATAGTAAAAGGGTGATTCTCATGTTCATATAAAATATTTCCTGTGTAGAATATTTTTCTGCACTGCTTACATTCAGTCAGTACTTGGCATCTTCCTCTGCAGATAGTCTCCACCCCTTTCATTTATGCTAATAACTTTTATTCTGTAGTTGGGAAAAATGTTACAGTTACATCTACATCGTGGCCATATGACCTATCGGTATCGATGCAACGTAAAGCAAACTGAAAAAAAAAAAAAATTTAAAAATGAGATAGCAATTCTCTATAATATTACATTTCCTGCTCTGCGACAGCTGGATAAGAAAAGAAACCCGTGCCACATACAGTCCGTTAGAGCTTCCCAACTCTATGACCTGCAGATACGAGTGGTAGGTGGTGAGCGTTACGAGTTCAGTCTATTTCTTGGTTTCCTTAACCACTCATAATGGGCAGCTTCCACAAAATGAATAAATGTACTTGACTACACACGCTGTGTGTATTAGGGGCTGCCTGGCCGAGGCGGTAAAGACGTGATCGGTTCACCCGGAAGGACGTGTGTTCGATTCCCCGTCAGGAAGTCCTAAAATTTAAGAAACAAGATTTCCACTTCAGGAGGTGCACATGGCCCTGAGGTTCACTCAGCCTACATCAAAAATGATTCCTGGGCCCTGTTTCATAAAACTAACTAATAATATTAGCTAATAATATTAGAACTCATAAAAATAATTATTAGTTAACCAAACTCTGTTTCATAAAGATTTACACATGACTAATAAAATATCTTCACTAATAATATTAGTTCATTAGTCAGCCGATACAAATGGAGGTTAGAATCGGTCTGTTGCATATGTTCTTGGTTTGGGTTTGTTCCTAGCAGTAGACTAATGCTTGACTACAACCGACTATTAATCCAAATGTTCAAAAGGCTCACTTGATATTTTCATTGTTATGACTTCAATACATATGAAAATGGATAAAAGAAGTGAAAATAATGTGAAAGAAGAAAATTTCTTTGCGGAAAGTGATTGAGTTAAAGCGTCAACTATTCGCAGCCTTTTGCACACTATAACTCTCCTTGTTCCTTTTACTTTTTTTATTTCATGTGCTCTTAAAAATCTCTGAGATGGACTAGCAAAATCTTTGTTTGCTACCCCTGTTGGTGGGGGCGGTAGAATAACAGCCACCGTATCCCTTGCCTGTCGTAAGAGGCGACTAAAAGGGGTCCCAGGGCTCTCAACTTGGGAGCGTGTGTTGGCGAACATGGGGCACTGAGATGAGTCCTGCCATTGCTTCAACTTACTTCTGCCAGGCTCATTTTCATCTACCCTTCTGACCTCCCTTGTTCAACTCTTGTTCTTTTCCGACCCTGACAGTATTAGATTGCGAGGCTGAGAGAGTCTTTCATTTTCACGCCCTTCGTGGCCCTTCTCTTTCTTTAGCCGATACCTTCATTTTTCAACTTGTCGGATCCTTTCCATTTTTCTATCTGATTAGTGTTGTTATAGATGATGGTTGCCTAGTTGTAGCCTACTTCCTCTTAAAACAATATCACCAGCATCATCTTGGTTTACTGGTGATATAAGCCAAGATTTTAAAAGATACTTGGAGTGTCCGAACAGAACTGCACTAGAGAAACACAATGATACCGTGTTTCACTACCAACCGGTGGAGTGCAATGCGAAGCTGCTATTTTAAGGTTATGTTTCATTCCTTGCAGTGGAACGTTCTATTACCTACAAATCCTATCAAGCAAATACTCAAAAGTTACGTAATCTAACCTAAATCTCCCATTGTACCGGTATTCACATGTTTGCCGTAACATTTATTGAACGGTGAATACCTACACTCGTTCCTTATCACTATTTGAATCAGAGTCGACTATTTCAGTGATCTTCATGATTTTATGCCAAACTATTAAAATACCGCTCACTTTGGTTTCACTAACAATATGAATTATGAGTCAAACTACACTCATGGAAATAAACCTAATAATATGAGTAACTTTTATTAGTCATGTTGTCTATGAACCAATTTACTAATATTATTAGGAGCATCTACTAATAATTTTGACTCATAAACTAATAACTAATATTAATAACTAATAATTTTATGAAACATAATACTAATATTATTAGTTAATATTATTGGTTTCTTACTAATAATATTAGTGAAAGATGTTTTATGAAACAGGGCCCTGGGGGCAACGACGGCCGGGCGTAGAGCTAACCACTCTGCCCATCAAGTGCCGAGGTTACCGACAGTAGAAGCCTTTATTTCCACCCCTCCAAGGGCCTTCATGGCCTGTATGGAGATGACTTTGCTTTGCTATGTGTTATGCCTGATGGGTCACCCAAACATATGCGTCACGAAATTCGTGATACAAAATATTTGACCTTATAAAAGTTATACTCTAGGAGATACTAAATACGTCAAGCAAACATACTTTCCTATAGTATGGTACGGTAAGGTTCATTTTCCTTCACACGTCGGCATAGAAAAAAATAACACAACGAAGTTTGTTCTGATGGACTGCATATCCATGTGTGGCTGGGAGGCGTGACCAGTCTTAAGGAAAATAATGGGTAGGATGAACTTTGTGAGATACGAGGTATTCAGTCTAGGCCATCGATATTTATAATAATTTGATGTCCGGCTCCATGGCTAAACGGTTAGCGACCTGGGCTTTGGTCACAGGGGTTCCGGGTTCCGGGTTCCGGGTTCAATTTCCGGCAGGTTTTGGAATCTTAACCATAATTGGTTGATTCCCCTGGTACGGAGACTGGGTGTACATGCCGTCTTCATCATCATTTCATCCGCATCACGACGCGCAGGACGCCTACGGGCGTCAAATCAAAATACCTGCACCAGTCCTCTCCGGAAGCAACACGCCATTATTATTATTTGATTCTCCCGAAGCGAAAGTTGAGGCTTTTTCATGATAGCAATTATTCTGCGAAGCACTTCCAATGGATTATATGGCAAGTATTTTTTGTTAACTCGGAATCTATTCCAAAAACGAAATAATTTTGTAAGGAAGTTATATTAAATTATTCCATGTCGCTATGGAGAATGCTCCGTCAGTTAGATTAGATATTATTATTATTATTATTATTATTATTATTATTATTATTATTATTATTATTATTATTATTATTATTATTTATTCGCTTGGGACATCGAGGACAATGTTCAATCGTGTTACTTTTGAGCCCAGAATTATCTCATTATTTCTGAGTGGTCTTGCTTGCATTCATTTATCCAAGGGACACCGTGTCTTCTTTTCTTTTCGGTTGTTTATCTCGGTTTAGCCCGACTGTCACTATCTTCTTTCAGAAAATACTTCTATCAAAGGCATCTTCCGGTTTGATCACTAGCACTTGAATGTATTATTTGACATTTCTAAACCTAAGGCACCGTAGTTTTTCGTTTTCAATCAAATAAGTGAAAGATCTGTTTGGTCAGCATGTTACCATCCATTCCTTTGTGGTGACCATACACTTGTTCCCGTCTTTGGCGGATCTTGTCTGTAATTTTCTCTATTATGTTGTAGACTTCTTTGTTCGATCATTTTTGGTGGATGCCATGTTTCTTGTTGGATCCCATGATTTCCCTAATTATTCTCCGCTGTTTTTTCTACAGTTCTTCAAGGAGACCTTTATTGGCATTTAGGGAGTGGGTTTCAGCTGCATACATAACTACATATTTATTATGAATATAATACAATTTAAAAATATGCAATTCCGAGTAAATTTAAGTTTCATGTGTGAATTTTATAAACAAAATAAAGAGAACAAGACAGCAGTGCAGATGTACCTCAAGCCATTTGTTGTTTTTTAACAGAAGTGCTAATATCAAGAGTAAGAAATTGGACACTATTTGGTTTTCATAGTAACAAAATCAACTCCTACATTGCTGACAGAGAAAACTTGAACTGTCTATAACAAAAATAAAGACAGAAGAGTGCTTTAATGTGGACCTGAGCTTTCTGCTAATCAGAATGTTATTGCAATCCCTTGGCGAGCACTTGATACTACTTTGAAACAAAATATCCAATGATCTAGCTTTGTAATGGCTTTTTAAATGATTACTGTACGCTTTTCTCTCGTAGTTTCTGCTAAGCTGTGTATTTCGCTCGAAGTGGACTGAGTGCGTCGCAAGTAAATCCTCATTTGAGCTGTTTATCTTGTAGCCTAATCGTCGATATAATACAATTGGTAGTTTGTCAGACAACCATTACTCATGAGTCTCTCTAGGATTTTCCCAAATTATCCTTTTAGTATTGTAAACATAACAACAAGAGTGTATCCTTTAAGCCAGACGCAATGGGTTACACCCACGTAATACCACCTCTCATCTTCATTATCGTAACGAAGACGAGCGCGAACTGTACTGCGCCCACGAACTCCAGCCTGGCGATAAGAAGGAACACGTTCCTCTTCAGAGAATCAGTGCTGCCAACACGTTTAATACCGTCGGTATAAGCTCATCGTAAATGTCTAAATTCATGTAAAGCAAATAAGTATTAATAATATTAGTAGAGAGAACTGGAAGACGTTTTTAATAGAGATCCAGGGACACAAAAAGTTAACAGCAAGTGAGTCCATAATCCACCTGAAACAAAATGAAGAGCTGTACGAAAAGTGTGAGAAGATCTCTGTTACAATGAAGAAAAGAAGATTGTTTGTTAATAGTCATATTACAATAGTGAAATAAAAAGGAGCAGCAAATGAGATTTTTATAATCAGAGAGAACAGAAAAACCATTACAACTTACAAAATTGTGAAGTCAAGACGAACACGTAGGAAAGATAAAAATGGTAGTGAAAGGATATTTTGGTAACTGAGGATCTATTCTAGGAGAAATCAAGGGACCTCTTATTATTAGTGTTGAATTGGCGTGTGGCTTTTAGTGCCGGCAGGTGACCGAGGACTTCTGCTCGCCAGGTGCAGGTCTTTTGATTTGACTCCCGTGGGCGATCTGCACGTCGTGATGAGGGTGAAATGATGATGAAGACGGCACATGCACCCAGCCCCGTGCCAGCGGAATAAACCAATGATGGTTAAAAAATCCCGACCCTGCCAGGAATCGAAACCGGGACCCCTGTGAGTAAAGGCCAGCACGCTAGTCATTTAGCCATGGAGCCGGACATTATTAGTATTAATAGAGGATGGTTGTCTAGTTGTACTTCCCCTAAAAATTATAATAATCATCACCACCATCACCACCATCCGTGGGACTGTGGTGTTCTCATTCAGTATGTCCAGCTCGCTGTGTCTGAATGCAAAACGAGAGCATATCACAGAGTCTTGTCCGATTTCCTGGTGGCATCACCTGCAGGCCTAGATCGAATCAGTGCGTTAGACCTGAGACTATTTATCCTCTTTGTCATGTGATAATGGAAATATTTATCAACATTCTGTACACATTTGCCATTCATGCTTATGCCGTACAATACATATGTACTGACACGTGTTAATTACATAGGCTACCGGTACATGTGACCTGGTAATCACAAGTATAGTGATTACTGCGCATATGTATATAAAACAGATTTTATTGCTCGTTACTTCATTACAACACTCTGTTCTGTCGGATCAGGAATTTGTTGAGGAATACGAAGTATCAGCTAACTACATCCCCCCATATTCTTCTGATATGTCACCTTACGACTTTTTCTCTTTTCTCAGGTGAACAGAGCACTGGAAAGAAGATAACGAGTACTTTTGGATATCCCGAATGATGTGACGAAAGAGTCAAAAAATATACCGGAAGTAGCCTTATCAAGCTGCTTTCAAATTTCTCCGAATTGCCGGATGCAGTGTTTTGATTGCAGAAGAGTCTGCTTTGAAGAATACAAGGACCATCATCCGGTAAGTTCAATAGCTTACTTCTTACAGTGCAAGTGCTACAACATTGCTAGCCTCAGATGATTTTTGCAGGCATTATAATTAGATGCCACTTAGATTGCCTCTCTATCAATTTCTAAGTCTTGTTTTATTCTGCTTGATGGGAGAAAAACCGGAACTATAATGATTGATGTGAGGCTTAAGTTTTTACGTCGGGTGAATGCCACATGTGTGACCGGAGAAGTTACTGACATGGAATGTCGAATAGTTTTCTTTACACTTTCCAGACACTGACTACCTCTGTCTGGTTTTGAAGCGGTTCGTAGGACGAAAAACCACTTGTGATCCACCAAAACTTTATAAAAATATAAAGACTCTGACACACATTAATTTGAGAGGCAAGTAGAGAGAGAGAGAGAGAGAGGGGGGGGGGGGAATTGAGAAAGGTTCTAATTTCAAATTTAAAAATACTCCTCTATCACATTTTATACAACATTCCTTTTAAAGGCAGAACTCTTTTTGGTGCTGTCTTCTCTTAGGTTGACGAACATCATGAAGTCTATTTTCTTATTTTGTGTTTCTCGTATCTGATTTATTGTATCGTGGACTTTGAACTACTACCGGAGGTGCTACATACAAGAAGAATAGTCTTCTCTGCTCGCGTCAACGATTCCCTCTGCGAGTATCTCGTCTTCTATGATAAGTTGTATCAAGCTTTATTTATCATTTTGAAAGGTGTGACGGATGGTAATATCGACGCAGATGTTAAGGACCGCATTAGTGTTGATTGGACGAAATGGTGGTTCCTCACTGGTGTTTTGCATGATAAGCGAGTGTCAATCAAGTTTAAGGTCAAAGTGTACAAATCCACTATTCGTCCTGCCCTCTTGTACGGCTCCGAATGTTGGACAAGACAGACAAACATGATCATCGAATGCATGTTACATGGATGTGGATGCTGCGATGGTGGGCGGGCATCACTCTCTTCATCACTCTCTACGTCAAAAGACGTGACGAACATCATGTAGTACAGAAAGCTCTTGCCATCGAAGAACCGAATAATGGCAGAGGACGTCCTATGACAACATCGAAATGAAGTGCTGAGGCTGCTAGATCTCTCCGAATCAGACGGGCCAACCCTGAGTGAGTTTTATGGGTACATATACGGCCAAGAAAGATGAAGGAATGTGTGACTGAAATAGGTTGCTTTGTCATGTTCTACGAGGTTTAAGACTTCGTATAATTTCCCGACAGTGAGACTACGTAATGATGTGAAGAGTGTTTACGAACAATCAGTAGGATTACTTCGTACAGACTGTGAAATGTCAGGAGTAGGGGGAGGATGTTCATGACCTAAAACAATCACTGAATATGATCCCTTAAATTTATGGAAGTCCGCCCCTGTGGCGTAGTGGTTAGTGTGATTAGCTGCCAACCCTGGAGGTGGTACGAAATTTGAAAAGTAGTACGAGGGCTGGAACGGGGTTTACTCAGCCTCGGGAAGTGAACTGAGTAGAGGTGGGTTAGATTTCCACCTCAGCCATCCTGGAAGTGGTTTTCCGTGGTTTCCCACTTCTCCTCTAGGCAAATGCCGGGATGGTACCTAACTTAAGGCCACGGCCGCTTCCTTCCCTCTTCCTTGTTTATCCCTTCCAATCTTCCAATCCCCCAGCAAGGCCTAAGTTCAGTATAGCAGGTGAGGCAGCCTGGGCATCCTCCCCAGTTGTATCCCCCTACCCATTGTCTCACGCTCCAGGACACTGCCCTTGAGGCGGTAGAGATGCGATCCCTCTGAGTCCGAGGAAAAAACCAACCCTGGAGGATAAGCAGATTGAGAAGAAGAAATTTATGGAAAATCTCTATAAAATAAGTAAAAAATGACTTTAAAATATTTGACTAAACTGAATTGTAGTGACTGTGTAACTATGGCTTTACTAGTAATATAACCCTGACATAAGACCTCTCCGTGTCCATGCAACGTAGAACAAATTGTAATATAGGTCTATACAGGGTGTATCCATGATGACGTTGCAAACTGGAGCACGGCAAATGGATACATTTGAGATAAGGAACCATATTCCGGAAACGATCAAGTCAAAAGTTAAGCAAAATTCCACTCATTTAAGTCCATTTTCCTGCACAAGATTTTCAAGCTGCTCCATTTACAACAAATGTTCGAAATCGCGTCTCCCTGCGTCAATGCAGGCATGACATGGTCGGACGAAATTTTGTCGTACCCGTTCTCGTATCCCCGGTGTCATCTGAACAGCGTCATATGCAGCGAGAATTCTCGTCAAGAGATCCTCTTCGGTCTCGGTAGGTATCCCGCTCACAAGGCCTTCCACATGGCCCCACAATAAGAAATCAAGTGGGGTGAGATCAGGTGAACGAGCGGGCCACGAAACAGGACCTCCTCTTCCTATCCACTTTGCAGGGAATGTCTGATCCGTCTGACCCTCTGTCCAAAGTGAGGTGGGACTCCATCATGTTGGACGAAGAGCAAGTGGGATGTGTTCCAGGAACTTGGGCAGTACATCTCTGAGCATCACTGTGTACACTGCTGCTGTTAAGAACGGACGGACCGTAAACAACTTTGATTACTAATCTTTTGACTCTATCGTTTCTGTAATATGGTTCTTATCTCAAATAGATCCATTTGCCGTTCTCCATCATCCCTGAAAATTTATAACATAATCACAAATACACCCTGTATATCCCTGTTCTATTCGATGCACAGCTCTTGCTTTTACAGAAACAGTTATCTTCTAATTTACTTGGAAGTTTATATAAATATGGACATAATGATTTTCTGGATGTAGTGCTATCACTTTGTCTCTGAAGAACCTGGGAACACTAATTGTTCTTCGAAATCATTATATCTTTCAGATATTTTTTTCTCGTTTATTGTACTCTTCCACATCAAATTTCTTTTCCGCATTCACTTTAACATTACACAATTAAAAAAATAAAACACACCAATGGAGCAAGTTGTCCGTGCGGTTAGGGGCGTGCTGATGTGAGCTTACATTTGGGAGATAGTGGGTTCGAACACCACTGTCGGCGGCCTTGAAGATGGTTTTCCGTGGTTTCCCATTTTCACACCAGGCAAATGTACCTTAATTCCGATCATGGCCACTCCCTATTCCATCGTTCTCACAAGACCTACCGTATATATGTCGGTGCGACGCAAAGCCGATTATAATAAAATGCCCATCTGTTGTAAACAAATCTTTTCAAAATTCATTCACTAGCTGAATTAAAAATATCCTTTGTGGTGGTTTCACTTGTGGACTTTTTCTTGCACAGAACTGCTTGGGAGGATAATTCTGTACTGAAACGGAAAGTTAGATAACTTTTGTTTCCAGTTCTTTCTCCTTTCAATTTGTTCTTGCCCTTGAGGTCCACGGGAGAGAATGTCTGGCTGTAGAGGCGGGTGAGAAGGCTCGTGTATTCCTTGTGCTTGAGACACATCAGGAAATACTTTCTCCTAATTATCAAAGTTCTGGATTATTTTCCAGCAGATATCTTGGAAAAAAAAATAAAAGATCACAGGTATTAATCCTTTTCTTACACTTTCTTAGTCACAAACACTGGTGATCAATTTACTTCGTCATGGAAGATATTATGCAAATTTGACCGTATACAGTATTTAAAAATATGTAACGTTTTATATTGCCACTTATATCAGTCTGACAATAAAGAATACAAGCGTAAATTTAAGAAAAACATTTTAAAATCATCTAAAATTTCTTCAAAGTGCTATATATTGGCCTAAAACTATCTTGAAAGATGAAATAATGGCTGATAATCCCAAATCGGGAAAAAGAATGCAAACGAATGCACAAATGAACCTCTTATTACAGTTTGCTATATCGCAGAATGGATTTCTATACTACTGAGCAACGTCCTAATTCAAAAGAGAAAGAAACCACGTTCCCCTTATGAAAATCAAATAATCATAAACATGTCTCCCGGTCGTGGCCATCCAACAGCAGCTGCTAATTTTAGATGGCAACCACCTGCGCGGTTGTGACCATTTGTCCATACCTTACATCACTGCCTGTACGGTCGCTGTGGTTATACCAAGTACACTATAGTCAATACTGGACACTTCCGTACTAAACTGAGGAACATGTTGACAGTGGCGCACCTGGCGACCCGACCTTAAACATCAGCCAGCAAGACTGAACTTACGAAAGTTGCATGTGAAAATTGATATAAATAATGAAACTAAGTAGTGATTTGGTTTTGTCCTAATCCTTGGCTGAATGGTCAGCGTTCAGGCATTTGGTTCAGAAGGTCCTGAATTCGATTCTCGCTTGGGTCGGGGATTTTATTCGCGTCTAATTAATTCTTCTGGCTCGGATACATGGCGTTGTATGTGTCTCAACAAGTTTCTCTTCATATTCAGACAACACATTACACTTCCAAATGCACTGAACATCCATACACCACAGAAACATGCAATAGTGATTACTAGACCTCGGTTTTTTAGGTGCCTAAATATTGTTTAGCTGCCTAAAACATTCTCTCAAATAGGTTCTAAAATAGTTTGTCAGATTCAGTTTTACGTATTTTAATATGTATCAATTAAAACGCCAAGTTTATTTTGCTAAATTGATAACTCGTTAGGGGGGAAATATAAATCAATGTCATATGTTACGTACACATGTTATGTGACCTTCTTGGACTGGTTCTGATGGTTCGGTCAGCTTCCGCTTCGAACGCTAGCGCTGTGTCACGTCCGGGGAGCCATCTGGTGACAAATGAACGTACCATTTCCACTTCTGTTATAACGTCTAAATGTCAAAACTCATTGTTTAAGAAGCTTTCTCGTGGACAGTCAAGATTTTCTTCTGATGACGCAGAGCACAGTTCTCTGTGAAACGTTAAGAATTTCACCTTATTGTCTTGACACGACATAAGCCCAAAAACCTATACAGTAACATGTCTAAGTACGGGCCGTGAAAGCACCAATGGCAATATAAATCAAGTTCCACTCACCTCTTCACAGAATATTTTTCCCATCCGCTGTGAAATGGAGAAACTCCCATAACCACTCATTAATATTAAAGACGACTTGGAACTTAACACTTCTTCTTCTTAATCTGTTTACCCTCCAGGGTCGGTTTTTCCCTCGGACTCAGCGAGGGATCCCAACTCTACCGCCTCAAGTGCAGTGTCCTGGAGCTTCAGACATTGGGTCGGGGGATACAACTGGGGAGAATGACCAGTACCACGCCCAGGCGGCCTCACCTGCTATGCTGAACAGGGGCCTTGGTGGGGGATGGAAAGTTTGGATGGGATAGGCAAGGAAGAGGGAAGGAAGCGGCCGTGGCCTTAAGTTAGGTACCATCCCGGCATTTGCCTGGAGGTGAAGTGGGAAACCACGGAAAAGCACTTCCAGGATGGCTGAGGTGGGAATCGAACCCACCTCTACTCAGTTGACCTCCCGAGGCTGAGTGGACCCCGTTCAAGCCCTCGCACCACTTTTCAAATTTCGTGGCAGAGCCGGGAATCGAACCAGGACCTCCGGGGGTGGCAGCTAATCACGCTAACCACTACACCACAGAGGCGGCACTTAACACTTTCCGGCATATATCATAGTGTATAGTGCACTACTATACTCAGTTTCAAGGTCATCCCGCTAGGTGCGCTGACAATCAATGTCTTTCGATATCTCACAAAGCGTCACGAAGTTTTTATAGTGTATTTAGTTATACTTCCATCACAGATTTTGTCGCGTTACGTTACACAAATTTTCGTATTACGCCCAGACGTAAGATATATTTGTAAAAAAATGACATTTCAACAAAATCCGCCCCTGGTTAGGAGAATTCCCTCTGGACAGAGGAATAAAACAAAACGATGGACTCAGTCCTCTACTGTTCAACATCTTCATGAATGAAGTAACAAAAGTATATAAGCGTCAGACCTTCAGAATGTAGCTGGGAATTAGGAGATTTCGACGTATCTACAAACACAGCTCTGTACGAGTGGTATCATACTGATTGCTGATACGCCACAAGGACTTAAGCAGGAAGAGGGTATGATATATAAAAATGAAGAGGAAGGCAATTCTGCTGAATAGAAATACAAGAAAAAAGGAATAGAAGAACAAAACAAGGTGCGCTAAATTTAACTAAAGTGCTAGAAAATGAGTAAAGCTTCCGTGGATTAGGTGGCAGCGCGCCGGCCTCTCACCACTGGGTTCCATGGTTCAAATCCCGGTCACTCCAAGTGAGATTTGTGCTGGACAAAGCGGAGAAGGGACGGGTTTTTCTCCTGATTCACCAATTTTCCCTGTCATTTTTCATTCCACCATCATTTCATTTCATCTGTCAGTCACTGATAATTGCCTCAGAGGAGTGCCACAGGCTTCGGCTGCCAGCACAGTTCATATCCTCGCCGCTAGATGGGGGTCTTACTTCACTCAATTCCTGACTCGGTCGAATGACTGGAAACAAGCTGTGGATTTTCGTTTTTCAATAGTAAATGATACTAATAGTAGAACAGACTGAGATAATTTGGGAGACCACGCGGGATCCGGCGATTCAATGCGACTACGTTGTTGACCTCTTCTTTTGGCAGGCAAGATTGTCGTGGATGTATTCTACCACCCCACACCCACAAAGGCAATTTGTGGGAGTTAGGAGGGCAAAGTCGTACCAACTAGATGTCATTTCTGTCAGTAGACTTGCGTATCCTTCTCCTGGAGCTAACTCTTAGACAAAGCCGACAGTCCTGACCCCATAGGTTTAAACTTAATCAGCACTAGACATACGATCGTTCAGCCAGTTGGAACCTCGGAAAAAGATAGTCTCTCCAGCTAGTTACCACGAGTTACGAACTTCACCTGGCCTCTCTTCAATTTGCGGCCGAGCTGCTCGACCTAGTCTAAGTTATCTCCCACTGCCTTCCGCTTGGCTGCTCTGCCTCCAATATCCGCTTGTCCTAAGAATGGAACATCTACCAGCCAATAAAACAAAGTGCATTTTGCTCGAACCATGAATCGAGGGAATATCACTGAAGTAGAGAACATTATTCAAAACTCACAGAATACACTCTTTTAAAAAGCGATAGTAGCAGTTTTAATTTATAATAATAAACTCGTGTCCTCGTTCCGAGGTTGTGCCTCTCTTTTCAGGCACACCTCCAACGGAGGTGAGCTGCATGTACCATTTTAACCACATACCAGCCCTCCTGCCATTCTTAAATTTCTGATCTTACCGAGAATTGAACCCGAGCCCCAGAGGACAGTAGCTACTAGTGCTAACCGTAACGCTACGTATGTGGAAAATTTTAGTTTGTAAGAAAATCGCTGAATGAAACTTCCAGCTCCAGAACTAACTGGTTTGCTAACTCTTGGCTCAAGGAGTCCCAGGTTCTGTTCCCGGCAGACTCGAGAGAATTTTAACTTTCATTGGTTAATTCCTCTGGCTCGGCACCTGAGATTTTGTGTCGTCTTCAGCATTAAAATTTAACATAGGTAGAACCTCATCCTCACAAACGCGCAGGTCGCCCGTGGGTGTCAACAGCAAGGCCCTGCACCAGACCTCTACGGAGGCCATATGCCATTAAAAGTGAATGAAAAATGTTTTATATTTCCTCGTTGAATAATAAAACTCTTCGTGGTGGTGATTGTTGTATTAAAGTGAAATGCAGCCGGGCAACCATTCTCTCCTAACAACAATTAGAAAGGAAAATGGAAGAGGTCCTGACCCTTCGAAGAATATAAATTTCGGCTAAAGAAACGTAAGGGCCATAAAGGATGTAAACATTGAAGAGTACAGCAACCTTCACAGTCGGAAGAGAATAATAATTTTAGTTCTCTCAATTTTCTCGTTAACGATGGGCGACTCAAACGTTAAACAGTACCACTCCCGACAGTAACCAGATTTATGACTGTCTACACTCGCCTCTGTTGTGACCAATAGTATGCTTGATTTGTCAGTGACAATCCTCGTTGAGTACTCAAAAGCGTGCCGGTCCTGATGCTTGTCAGGTCTCCAGCGTCGCACAAGTGCACGCAGTTCTGTCCAGTCTCTCTGCTCGCTTTCAGAGGTTAGTTAGTAGTTAAAACGGAGAGTTAACAACACTGTACTTCGAGTTGGGGAAATAATGGCACGCCACGGACAAGGAATGTAAACACAGCCGGCAAGCTAGGCTTCAAAAGCGTGCCGGACGTTAACGAGGAAATAATTGCAAAGGCTATACCCTACGGAGGTCGGAGAGCAGAGAAAAACTTGAGTTTGGCAAAAATAGAAACAGCGTCAGATTCAGCTAGATATACCGTGATCGCCAAACTGTCTTCAAGATGACAGCCCCTGGGAGTTACATTTTTAGTGTTCTCGTACGACAGGCAGGAGATTTGTCAAATCTTCAGCTCGAAGGCTAGTTAGATCCTCAAATAATATCACCAATGGTTATGGGGTTAGAGGGAAACTCTAGAAGCCGATGGTGACACCATAACGAGTCGCGAACGGTATGAAGAGAAATAGGTCGCCTGTTACTGCTTTCCTCACATAGCTAGAAAGTGCTATTGTAGCACGACCTGCTCTCAGAGTGTCACATTTCATAACATCCGAATTTACTGGTCGTGAACCAAATATCCTTCATTCCTCAATATATGTCATATCTCAGCAGGTTCAATGCTATCACCCATACATGAGGCGGAGAATTAGGTGGCAAACCTACTTTACTCAGGACTGTAACTAGAGACAGGCAGTGGAAATAAACTTTTTTTCATTTTAACCGCCTGAAAGTAGGAATTATAGGAGTTATTTCCAAAACAGCAATTACTACAGCTCCTGTTGTCTTACGAACAAGATACGGATTTATAATGTTTGTGCTAATAATAAAATATGTACGCATATACCATTTTTATTGAAATATTGAATTATATATGGACTTAAAATTACGAATAACTGTAAATTCCATACCACATTAAAAGTTCAATGGAGCTAAGCAAAGTAGGCGCACGTGAAACATAACGTTGAACTTCTCATTTTAATGTGAACTTTGAAGAATACACTATCTTTTATTCTCTATTATCAGACCAATGGATTAAAAAAAATTCCTTCGAGCGTTGGAAAGTGAATATTTTGTTTTCTCTGAGGATAAATTTATAGTAGCGAGCTACAATAACTCATTCACAACATTCTCTGATACCAAAAGTGCATTAACTTCAATACAAAATCCATCAAAAACACACCACCTTGTTAAAGAAGTTCAAATGCTGTACCACAAGATCAAGATTGTAGGAAAAAAGTATTATTTCATGTGAATACCATCTCACAGAAGTCTACCAGGCAACTACGCTCAAATTGCCACTCCACCTTCTGATATGATATTCCTTACATCCCTTGCATCAAAATCAAACTATACGAACGATGTAAAATGATCTGGCTTTAACCTTCCACTAGCAACCTCCAAAAAATTAAAATGATGTATACCAGAATACAGTATATCGTCTCCGAAACCTCACCCGCAATGAACAAGTTTTAACCTCCCGCCTAAGGATAGGATACACCAAGATCACCCACAACTATCTCCTAGAAACGAAACAACTCCCCACCTACAGTAAATGTAACTGTTTTCTCACTGTCAAGCATGTCATCTCAAAATGTCAACTGTATCGCCATTGGCTCCAACACCACAACATACCTAAGGAAATGGAAGTGACACTGGCTTCTCCAGCACTCACTCATCAAGTCATAAACTTCCTTAAGGACACTGCCTTGCACTGCAAAATTTGATAAATTAACTTACATTATATTTATATTTTTCGTGATAATTACAATATTACTACTTTCTAATCACCTGTAAGAATCGCGATAAGATCCGTGAGTTAAAGCGACTATAAACAATCCTAATAACGAAGATTAAAAACAATGTTTACTGAGGTTAAGTCCAACGTTAACTTCACGCTTGATTTGCCGCAAAACATTGTACCAACCTTTCCGATTTCTTAGGGTTCTCTGAAAGTGCACTGTCCATCTTCATTTTACTCAGTGACGTGCACTCAACCCCATCTACCCCAGCGCTGCTGGAGTAAATAACTTCGTATTAACATTTTCTTATTATTTCTTATAACGGTTTTTATAAGGATTAAAAAACAGCGAACATCTAAGCAAAGCCAAGTACAGCTGTCTTCGACAATCCGCTCGCACTACCGCAGTTCAGCTTCTCCAGCGAGCTAGGTTTCCTTGCCGACGCGAAAGAGAGCTATCCCAGAGAAATTTAAGTCGCTTGGTTGACGCATCCACTTGGAGCTTCCTTGTCCTGGGAGCAGGGCAGGGCTGTGGGCCCTCCCCCGACAGCAATTTCTTTTCGGCGACAGGCCAACTAGCTTGGGTAAGGTATGTTAAATTTAATACTTGACACTTGAAGTGCCCAGCGGCACACACTAGAGACTATAAGAAACATATCAGCATGTTTACAGTATAGCCACTTTCGCATTGTCTTGCTAATAAAAATAGTGCCAGTTTATGAAATCAATTGTAATATAGAAGAATATATTTTATTCATGGATTTTGGCATGTAAACAGTTTTTCGAGCAATTCATTGATGGCACGTGTAGACTATGTATTCCGATAGTCGCAGAAAGTTATTTAGGCTGCCCAGCATGAACACAGAGTAAAGCGCGAAGTAAAAGGATGTTGATGTACCGGGCGAGTTGGCCATGCGGTTAGGAGCGGGAAGCTGTGAGCTCGCATCCAGGAGATAGTGGGTTCGAACCCCACCGTCGGCAGCCCTGAAGATGGTTTTCCGTGGTTTCCCATTTTCTCACCAGGTAAATGCTGGGGCTGTACCTTAGTTAAGGACACGGCCGCTTCCTTCCCATTCCTAGGTCGGTGCGACGTAAAACAACTAGCAAAAAAATTGTTGTATGTGGTTTTCTGTGATGGTGGTATATATAGAGAATTTTTGTAGTGTTCCTCTTGGATTATAGGTGAAGGTTTCGCGAGTTCTGTAGCATTCTTCATGAATATAACATCTGTAATACGTCGTGACGAATATTTTCCCCGTTTGTCGTTGATGCACGTACCCTAAGTAAAGGAATGAAACTCTAAAACTTCGGCGACGGTAAAATACCAGTTAAATTTTGCTGATTCGGTTTAGATGAGGCTTTCAAGTTTAAAGTGATAGTTAGTCCCAGTGTATTTTTTGTGAAAACCATGGCTGTGCTATCACGAAGCGTCACCGGCTGAAAATGTAAGTACATTGTTTAAAGTCTGCTATAGATTAAGTTTTGATGGTGTCGTGACTGCCCTGAATATCAATTTGGCAATATGTGCGAGTGTGTGGTTGAAAATAATGAAAGAACCTTCTCAGGTAGAGCTTTTCACGAAAAATGCAGCCTTATAAAATAGTAATGTTGACTTTCGAGAGTTTAGCGGGGCTACATTGCTTATATTTAAAAAACATGTTTGCAGCTCGGGTAAAGAATGTATTCACCGCGCGCCACTATATCTGCAGCTTTACCCCTGCCACTGCCATTCAGTTGTTCTACTGTATTATTCACATTTTCGAGACTTGCATGCCGTTCATTAATGTCCGTCTCGGTTTCTGTCAGCCAAGTGGTACGGATCTTCTTGTTCTGCCAGAAGATGAACAGGCGATTGGTCAGTTTTTTGGAAAGCAGTCTTACTGTATGGCCATAGAAGGCTACTCTCCTTTTCCTAACACAATCAGAGAGCCTCTCTATGTGTTCGTAGAGCTCGGAATTGTGCCGTCTTCGGAATTCTTCATCTAACTTTGTTGGATTTAAGGTTCCTGAGAATTCCCCTTCTCTGACTTCCATTTTCACCATCAAAACACCCCATAGCATACAGAGCTTCTAGTCGTATCACTGACGTGTAGTGCTTCAGTTTCAGATTGCGTGATAAACATTTATGTTATAAGTGTTCTTTGTCATTCTATAGGCCAGTCCCAACGTTGATTCTCTTGGATAACGATGCTCTTTCTGATAAGTTGCGTCCAATCCATTCTCCGAGATACTTAAATTTATCAGTCCTCTTGATTTTTCCCCGTTCTAATAGTATCTCTCTGCTAGATTCTTTGATGTTGGTAAAGAACTTGTTTTCTCCAAAGACACTGGAAGACCCACTTTAGTTGCCTGTCTTATGCGGTAGTTGATCTATATTGTTACCGTATCCATTGCCACGTCGCCAGTAAAGGCCAAGCAATCAACAGCCAGCCCTTCCTTCTTATGACACAGGTATATCCCACACTGGATACCCAAGTTGGTCAGTTCTTTGCGCCATTCTCTCAGAACATTTTCGAGGGCACAGTTGAAGAGAAGTGGGGAAAGTCCATCCCCTTGTCTCACCCCTGTTTTAATATTGAAGCTATTCGAAACCACACCTTTAAATATAACCTTGGAATAGGTGTTAGTCAAGGTTTCTAGAATGAATGTGCGGGTTTGTTGCCTAATCGCAGTTCCTGGAGAATTTTATTAAGTGTTTGTCTATCAAAGGAGTCGTAGGCCTTCCGAAAATCAACAAAAGTGACGACTACATTGCGGTTTCTCATTTTGGACAATGCAAGTACAGTTTCAAGATTGAGAATCGGTTAAGCACAGTATCGACTCTTCCTGAAGCCTCCTTGAAATTCTCTGAGTTGACTGTCTAGTTGACTTTCTTCCCGTGTTAGTAACGCCTTAGAAAATGTCTTTTACTGTATGATACCAGGATGATAGAAATCCCACGGTAGTTGTTGATGTCGGTAAAGTTTCCTTTCTTATGAAGGGGATGAATCAGTGTTGAAGTCCAATCAGGTGATAATTTCTCTGTTTCCCAGATGTTCTGTCTGATCTTGGTGAGCTTACCCACCGCATTGCTTAAAGTACATTTCCAGAGTTCAGCAACAAAGTAGTCCTCTCGAGCTGCTTCATTATTCTTAAGAAGTTGAATGATTTCACAAACTTCTTTCTATGAAGGAGGTAGCGAATCCGGGTTTGGTGTGGTTTGTTTGTAATCAAAATCTTCGCTGTGTGGATCACAATTAAGTAAGTTCTTAAAATACTGGGCTAGGAGTTGTCCTTGTCGTTAAATGTCAGGTTGTCCTGTAACTTTCTGAAGTGAAGACTTGGTAGAGTGTATTTTCTATGCGTCTGCTTGAAAGTTTTGTAGAAGTCCCTGGCTTTATTACTAACGAATCTATTCTCGATTTCGATTAGTTGGTTGTGTGTGAAGGCTGTTTGGTTCCTCGGATTAACTTGGTTGTAGGTTTCCTTTGTTCCAGAAATTTCTCCCAATTGCACTTGGACTTTTTAGAGTTTAATTCCATCCAGGCTGCTTGTCTTTGAGCTATTGTCTTGTCACAGTCTTTAGTCCACCACGGATGTTTCCTTATTTTAGTGAGAGGGGCAAGCTCACTGGATGTCTTGATAAGAGCTTATTTTAGTTGGTCCTAATTGTTAAGATCTGCTTTGTTCAGTCTTCGACTTCTTGTTTATTTTTAAGTCGCTCTATATCGAATATGGCCTTCTTGGAGGTTCTGTGTAATCTGATGTTTCTAGGCTGAAGTCTCAATTTGATCTTTGAGAGGTAGTGGTCTGAGTCCAGATTGGCACCTATTAATACCTTAACATTTTATATTCCCTTTTGGGATTTTCAAGAGATGGTCACATGATCTATCTGGAATTCATCAAGATTGGTGTTTGAAGAGACGCAAGTCTTCAGTTTGCTTGGCAGATGTTTAAAGGCTGTATATATTATTAACAACCCGAAAGTCCTGCACAGTTATATCAATCGTTCTTCATTGTGATTATTTCGTTTATGCGCTGGAAAGTTGCCCACTATTTTTCTGCTTTTTTTCTCTCTTCCCATTTGGGCACTGAAATCGCCAAGCAGTATGATGGTATGTATCTCTGGAATTTTAGAGAGAATATCTGCTAGGTCTTTCCAGAATTTGTCAGTTCTGTTCGGGTTGCGCTTGTTGTCCTCGTTGATTGAGGCACGTGCATTGACTAACGTGTAACCCTTATTACCACATTTGAGAGAGAGGAAGGACACACGACTGCTTTGGGAGGTAAAACCAATGACTGCATCCAATATCTTGTTGCTGATTATAAATCCTGTACCTAAGCGAGGTACATTCTTCAATTACCCGCTGACCCACATTGCCTTTTAGGATTCTGTATCCTTGTGACTCGACGGCATGCTGATCAGTGAATATGGTCTCCTGTACTGCTTCAGTGCTATGTTATGCCGTGTTAGTGAGTCGGTCAGATGTTTCAGTGTACCCACTTTGAGCAGTGAATTAGTATTAAATGTTGCGAAGAATCATTGCCGTCTTGATCCGAGTTTACGTACAAGGATTTCAGAATGCTCCGACTCATCCTTAAGGCATGTTGGTGTGGACTCTCCAGAATCCGAAGGTCCACTAACGTTGCCATGGGAAACGGTGGATTGCTTACCACCTGGGTTAGTGCAAGGTACTGCCCAAATCGTTTCCTTGAGAGGCTTATTATTCGGGATTGTCACTCCTAGACAGGTTGATTTCACTTCGACTAGGGAGCCCTGCCTACCCTACCCTTGGCAGGGGCTAACCTCCAGACCAGAGGCACAGCATTAATGAGCCGAAGTTGGGAAGGCTGCCTCTTCCGATACTTCCCCCGTACCGATGATCACCATCCCCGCCTTCAATGTCGTTGAGGTTTTCACAGGCATTATCGTGGTAGTATGTAGACAGTAGCAGTGGTGCTAGAGGGAGCCGTGACTGTCCAGACGTTGTTGGCACCCGGTGCCTGTCACTATCGCAGCCCTTCTGAGTTTGATGGTAAACAGGAATGTCGCCCGACCCCATGACCACAAGATTGGATGGGCTGGGGATAGGTGCAGGGACAGCTAAGACTTCGGCCCGATCTAGACTTTCAGGACCACAACGCCTCGTTCTGCGACTCTTCCTCGTAGCCGGTTTCGGGAGGACCACATCATTCTGGCTGAGTATTTGCTGGGCACGGTACCACTGCGCATGGTTCCTCAGTTCCCCGGTAGTCGGAAACGTCTGCTCACACTGCGTACAGGCGTAGCCTATGCGAAAATGGCAGTGCTCTCACGAGCTCGCTGTAAAGCCTGTGGAGTAGAGGATTCACATGAGTAATTAGAAGGAAGGAGGCCTAACTCACATCTACATTTACATGTAGACGTGATACGGAGGCTGTGATTCCTCTCCAGATGTCTTTCCAAGGATCTCCTCGTAGCCGTCCAATTCTTCGCCTCTTCAAGGCGGCAATTCAGTTCAGCTCAGTGCAATCAAAATACTCTGCTACAGGATGTCGGACGAGCAGCGTATTTTCCAGACGCCGCATAAGAAGGCGATGTTCATTATCTGTGTCATGGTTAACTTGTAACTCACACATACACTAACAAAATAATAAAATGTGAATTACAATTTGGATACTTATCCGGTTAATGTAGTCTTATTGCCGGTTTCTAGGCAACCCTGTGCTGGTGTAGTGCACTTGCCCGTCCAGTCAAATGGCTGACTCAGTAGGGCAGCTTCAGGTTCCCAGGCAACTCAGATAGTGCACTATCTACTTCATAGCTTCCATGGTATCTAGAAACAAAACAAAATGGGAGGTAATTAGAGCAATAATAAATGACCACAATGCAACGAGTTACACGCTTCTTTTCTTTAATTATTAACAAAATTATCAGAGAAAATAAGCACAGAATGTCATTGGTTGCGGTTAATAGATTTATATAGCGCCACAGCAAGTAGTGGAGACTTTGCGTGCGCAGTGAAGAAGGGTAGCAGGGGTAAATTTGTTGCCGAGGTCATGAATACTGAGCGGGTGATTCAAACGCTTGCCACGTGCATTCGTCAGTCTGGCAGGCGTTTTAAATGTCTGTTAGTTTGTTAGTGTGTAGTCAGATATTAAATGAATGTTTATTGTATAATCACTCTGTGCTTCTATTTAATTGTAATACATGTGTAATATTGTTCCTTTCTTGACATTTCTATTGCGTAGTATTGAATAAAAATCTCAAAAATACTATTACCGCTCTTAAGTTGGTAGACTGTCAAGCGCCATTGTGTGAGAAATACCATAGGTCTGCGTTACCTGTGCCTAGTACATTACTTGCGAGTAGGTCCACAATGTGAGGAATACCGTGAGTCTACGTTACTTGTGATTAGTACCGTTACAACAGAAATACTAGCTGGAAGCACCATTACGAGGGGCCGTTGATCTGAATTTTGGACCGCTTTAGATAACAAGCATTGTCAATTCAGGATTGTACTTTAGAAGCAGCCTTTGTTCAGTATATACTATTCTTTTAAGTTCATACTCATTTCTCATCGTCGTGTTTTCGAATTCTAGTCAGTAGATTTATTTTGGAATTATTTCTGACTTTTAATATTGTGAGTTGGATCCGCTGATTATTTTATATTCATTCTTCATCATCAAGTTTTGAATTTTGGTCAGTAGGTGAATTTTAGAATGTTAAATTGTCATTATACACTTAAGAAAATGGAAATTGCAACAGCACGAAGGCATTGGTCGTTTGTATTGATTTTCAAGATATGGAACGATGCCATTTAGATAAGTAAACGATCAAAGTTTCAGACCCATTGGATTGTTGCTACAGGTCTCCCCACGTGATTGGTCGCGGAAGAATCAACTCCAGTATACGGACTCTAGTGTAGCGTAGTTGTCTTGCAGTCTGTGCAGTGAAGTGTTCCCCGTCAAACATGTCTCGACGACAGAGAAAACCACTCTATCAACAACTGTCGCCGTTTGAGAGGGCTCGGATAATTGGACTGTGTGAGGCTGGATTATCGCTAAAGACTGTCGCTGCACGTGTTGGTCGACAGGCATCTACGGTACAACGTGTATGCTAGCAGTGGTCAAATGAAGGTACCCACACTCGTAGACCTGGCACAGGCCCAGCGCGACGGACAACTATGAGACAGGATCGACGCATCATTCGGATGGCCCGGATTGAACCCCATGCAACAGCAGCGCAAATTCGAGCAGCTGTGGTACCCCACGTTTCACAACAAACAGTTGGTAATCACCTGCGTGCAGCTGGCTTACGAGCCCGTGTCCATGAAGAAGGTGTTCCATTGACCCCACAACAGCGACGTGTATGGCTGGCCTGGTGTCGAGAAAGATCGACGTGGGTCAACGAATGGCATAGGGTCGTCTTTGGTGATGAATCGCGCTTCTGTCTTGCCCGCAGTGATCGCCGGAATCGTGTGCGCCGACGTACCGGGGAGAGGGGCCGCCCAGATCTTATTGTCGAGAGGCACACAGGGCCAACACCAAGCATTATGGTCTGGGGAGCTATTGGTTTTAATGTGAAATCACAATTAGTGCTTGTTGAGGGCACTATGACGGCTCGACAGTACGTTGATAGGGTACTCAATCCAGTAGTTGCCCCTATGATGGCGAACATTGCTAATGGGGTGTTTCAGCAGGACCATGCCCGGGTTCACACTGCACGCATCTCTAAAGAAGCTCTCCACATCACAACCTTAGAATGGCCCGCCAGATCCCCGGCCCTCAGTCCTGTTGAGCATGTGTAGGGCATGATGGGTGGACAACTGGCCAACCGTCCTCAGCCAGCCACAACTCTGGAACAACAGACCCGTGTAGTGCAGCAAGCATGGGCCACAATTCCTCAGGAAGCGATCCAGGGTCTTATTGACTCCATGCCTCGACGAATTCATCAATGTCTTGCAGCTCGTGGTGGGCACATCCTGTATTGATTGTTGTCCAAAGTTGCGGTCAGAGGGACCTGAAAGTGTAATAATCGAATCACAACCAAACACTCGTCCTGCATGTTCAATTGCAGCAATGTAGCACCAATCCTTCTGGGTGTTGCAATTTCCATTTTCTTCAGTGTATTTCCTAGATAAGCCCCTTTAAACAACAATATCTATATAAATTGGCTCAGAGAGCATAGAAACTTATCACTTTATTGCTATTCCTTTTAGTATCGATTTATATAACCCACTTCCCCCGACGGCTATATTCCACATATCCGGGTGGTACGTTTATTCTGTTACTTTTTACTCCCCCCCACTTCTAAGTCTCAATCGCCGCTACTAGAGAGAGGTGCAAACATGCTATGTTGCATCCATCAACAGTCAGCAACAGGCAGTGGCAGGGGATACCATAGATCGGTTTTACTGCCCCAACCCACAAAGAGAAACAAAGCAATTCCTTTATAATTCACTTAACCTTTTCTCTATTGGCACACGAGTGGAAGAGAGTTAAAGCAAGGAGTATACATTCTGATTAACAGATATGAACACAGCGAGTACTTGAACTGGAACGAGAAGTAAGGAAATTATCAAAGGATGATACTACGTACTGCTGGAGAAAGGACTGTGGTAATTGGATTTCACGTTGGATCACACATTCCGGGAAACGAAAACGAAACAAATTGAATTTGAAAACAAAAGAGAAAGTGCTTTAAATATGTGACCCTTTGTATTGTTTACTTTAAGTTAATAGCATTACGAGACAGAGAAAATATTAAATACCCGTAATAAAAACACTAACTTATTTAACTTTTGCTAACTTTAAAACAAAGGATCATAATATTTGCTGTTTAATTTCTAAAACTCGAATGATGACATTTTTGTTTAACTTCCAGAGCCATTGCTGGTTTATAGTGAGTCATATTTCATGAGGATAACTTACAAATAGCTTAAACCTTTCTTATCAATAGCACTACGCACGTGACTAATTGAGTCCAGAATTTGATTCTGTAAAATGTATGGCTGATATGTTTTACACTTTTCTTTTAAAATAACACACAATAAACTGTCTACCACCACACAGGGAAACAGACAGACAATAGTGAACAATTACTCTCCATACGGTTGGCGTCAACAAGGACATTCGACCGTAAAACAGGGCCTAGTTCACAATGGAATGGAAGCAGCGGAATAATATTAATAATAATAATTGTAACGGTTGGTACACCTCTACGCCGCACATTTGAATTTTCCGCCTTAAAATACCTCTCTACTGGAGAAACCCGGAACTTTAACAACTGAACTAACTCTGCTGTTTATCAGAATATGTCACTGTGTGTTTTTGATTTGCTTTTGTGTTTCATTGATCAAGAAGTGTGGACATTCTCTAACAGAGGTCTCTACAAAAAAACTATGATTATGCACTCTAGTGCGAAGGAATGAACTTTCTTGAAGAAATTTTGTATTCATAAGTTTTATCTTTATTAAATTTTGTTCTTTTATTTGAGGGCTGGCAATATTAAGCTTCCTTTCCACCTGTTTTGAATTTAACCAATCCTAAATTTCTGTAATTAATTTCCCACCAATAAGGTGTTTCTTCATTGCCTTGTGTATAAGTTTTTGCTGTCAACCAAGTGGTGGGTGTGTCTACTCATTTCTGAAAGATCTCGAATTTTTCACGAGGGTATAAAAACTGCTGATTTTCTTGTCTCCGGGCCACTCTTATAACATCTTCCTCAGTGTGGGAACATGTAGCAGGGGGCGAGAAGCGCCTCGTTCTTCAGGCAGCAGCTCTTCAACAAGGTAATGGCCTCTTAACATCTTGATTTCTTGCTAGCTCAGCAGTTTAACTCCCGGGGAAGGTTCGAAACCTTTAATATGTAACCTATATCTTTAAATATGTAAGCCTTTTCAATCTTGGTAAATACTCTACTTAACTGGAACTGTAATTCGGGGATAGAGAGTGCTTTACCCTCTCGAGCTCCCCTTCATTTTTGGAATTTGAGGTGACTACGTTTTCGTAAACGTTTTTCTCTTCCTTCTTAATGTGTTAAATTTATTTCGCAGACTAGTCACCTCCATAGATTGGGATTAGCCCCTGTATTATCGGCCTAGCGCCACATAGGTTTTAACAAACTGTAGTGTAGGAGTGCACGTACTCGCCTCCATTCATCCTTGTGTTTGGGCCATTTAATTAACCTTTAATTTGCTATTCAGGCCTCGTAGGTTGGGTACTAGATACCCCTGTGTCCTTATTATTGTGCTTCGAGAGGCAGTTTAGAGGAATGTTTGTTGTTGCCTTTAACAGGCGTAGGAAATTGAGAGCAGGTTAGCTCTTTCTGATGTGATAGATGTGACTCTAGGAGGGTCAATATGTGTCTTTGGAGCTAACGCTCCCGGCAATGAAGAGGTTTTATGCCCTTTGGTAATTTGTGGTTGTGAGCTGAGAGCTCAGACTTTGCGGCTCGTAGCCCAGAATTTGTAAAGTTGCATTGTACCTGATTGTTCTTTGTTATTTCACCTAGTGAGAATTGTTAACCGTTGTTATCTGTTGAAAATATAACCTTTATTTAAATTTTGAATTCATCTTTAAGACTTATAGTTAGACCCATTCCAGTCCGCACCTTCTTTCAACTCTGCCATCCACGGATAACTCCATAATAATAATAATAATAATAATAATAATAATAATAATAATAATAATAATAATAATAATAATAATAATAAGAAGAAGAAGAAGAAGAAGAAGAAGAAGAAGAAGAAGACTTATATGGCATATTCGAAGTCAATGGAACCCTAGTTATTAACAGTTCTACACAACGTCCAATGTCTTGGATTTCATTACTTCTTGCAGTCTATTATTCAGACCATAGCCCTACGGGCTACACGGATGGATGATATAATTTAATTTTTTGCTTACTACACGATTTTCATCCGAAGCATTCTTTGTGATAGAAAGTGACATTAAAAATAATTGTTACTTAACATTACCTAGGTTAACGTAACAATAATCTAATCCGATTTATCCTGTTATTGTGGACTTTGGCTTACAAGTCATTATTCCAGTATAGTTTAATATACTGTGCATGCATTAGAGCCTGCATAGCACTGGCCTCTCACCGCTGGGTTCCGCAGTTCAAGTCCCGGTCACTCCATATGGGATTTTTGCTGGACAAAACGGAGGGGGGCAGGTTTTCCTCCGAGTACTCCGGTTTAACCTGTCGTATTTCATTCCAGCAACACACTCCAATATCATTTCATCTGTCAGTCATTAATCATTGTCCCACGGGAGTGCGATAGGCTTCAGCAGCTGGAACAATTCCTATCCTCGCCGTTAGGGAGGGGTGGGAGGGCTTCATTCATTCCATTCCTGACCCTGTTGAATGACTGGAAACAGGGTATGGATTTTCATTTTCACCCTGTGCATACAGTGCTGTATAATAATTATTATCATTTCATGCTGGATGTGCATTTAAAAATACTACCATGTTTGTTCTGAAATCAAGAGCATTACTTTTTTCCTTATTCACTTCTATAGACACTGTATAGTCTGTAAAGTGGTGAAATTAGATGGGCGGATGCTCTTTCATGTTTGAACGTATTAAATGACTCCTTGAATTAGGAACGCCACGTGGCGATTCGGAGGACTCATGATTATTGATTTGCGAATTTATTATTTTATAGAATAGAATAGATTCATTTATCATCAACAGGTTATTTTCCCAATTAAAGATGATTCAATAAAACATAATATACAACAAATACACCTTAAGTAAATAACACTAATTTCCTAAAATAATAACCAAGTTCAAACTAAATCTAGAGACCTTTTTATATGCATATTTACAAAACCTTAAATAAATAAAATAAATAAATAAATAAACTCAATCTCCTTAAATAAATTACATTATTAAACTACATCTAGTAACATTTACATATTTACATATCTTACAGATAGGGCCTTACATTCATGAGGTCATTAAGACATGTCTGATTTTAGACGGGGTTGACTGAAAAAGGTCCACTGATTCACCCACCTCATTCAGTGAGGTCAACTTTACCGCATCTTTCTGCTTTCGATCGTCTAAACTCCCCATTTCTAAATTTAACAAAAGCTCGTTGTATGAAACCATTTGTGGATGAGTTTTTGATTCTCCCCTCGGTCACCTTTTCAACTAGGAGACTGCTTTCAATGTTATTTCACTTCTCACTTGGCTTCACAAACCTGTTTCAGTCCATTTAAATACTTTTTGAAATGCTGAAGATGTACCTTAATAAAGGCCACGGACGCTTCCTTCCCACTCCTGGCCCTTTGATATCCCAGCACCGCCATAAGACATATCAGTGTCGGTGCGAAGTCAGCAAATTGTAAATTTAAAAAAAGAAAAAAATAATAATGCTATTTGTTTTACGTCCCACTAACTACTTTTTTACGGTTTTCGGAGACGCCGAGGTGCCGGAATTTAGTCCCGCAGGAGTTCTTTTACGTGCCAGTAAATCTACCGACACGAGGCTGGCGTATTTGAGCACCTTCAAATACCACCGGACTGAGCCAGGATCGAACCTGCCACGTTGGGGTCAGAAGGCCAGCGCCTCAACCGTCAGAGCCACTCAGCCCGGCAAAAAAAAACTACCTTGAATGGTACAGTAGTCCACAATATAACACTACGTTGTTGTAGGCCTACAAGTCGATAGACATTAAAACCAATGTGTTTAATAATAATAATAATAATAATAATAATAATAATAATAATAATAATGCAATCGGTCCGAAACGAGCGAAGTTTGCTATAGCAGTTAGCTTTAGGTATTGTTTATTCGTAGAGTGTTTGGATGAAGGGGATACATGCATACACAGGGTCTTATTCGGCTTCGAACCACACTCGGATTAAGACCCACCTTCAGAAAAATATTCAGTGCTCGTGCGGAGGCTATTTTAATGTTATTTCAACATGCCATTAACACCTGAATAGTGCCAGCACATATCGTCGCTCCTGTGTCAAAACCGCGAATGTGGCAGCGCTCTTCCTATCCATTATTTCCCTTAAAGCTGGTCACGCCTCCCAGCTAAATATTGATATACAGTCCGTCATGAAAAAAAATTGTTGAGTTCATTTTTCTATGCTAATGTGTAGTGGAAAATTAACCTTACTGTACCGTACTATAGGAATGTATGCTTGCATGATATGTTTACCCTAGAGTACGATTTATTTTAAGTTCATTTTCCTTTACACATGCGCACAGGAAAATGAACTCAACGAAAATTGGTTCTGATGGAATGTATATCAATATGTGGCTGGGAGGAGCGACTAGTTTTGAGGTGACACTCCGGAGATAAAAAGATATTTTTACCTAATACATGGATTTTCACGAAACTGTGAGGGAATGTCACCTCCACAAAAGTAGAGATATCACGTGCATTTCTTTCCAAAATAAGTTTTTTGAAATTTTTGATTCCATTTCTTCATGAATTAAGATGTTAATTTAAATTCGTAATTAGGTAGTTAATACTTCTTTTAAAAACACTGCATATCGATTTTTCTGTACATAATTTATCTAAGGAGATATATCGTACTAAAATTTGTGTAATTTTTACGTTCTAAAATTTGGGACTTAAAAATCCCTACTGCTTGAAAAGTTCTGAAATCAGAACTTTCATACACAGGTTTCTTAATATATCTATGATACATAAACCATACAAATTTTGTTACATTTGGCAGAGTATTATGGGAGAAAATGGGATTAAAGTGTAAAATTACAATTGGCAAATAAAGCATTATTACAGGGATAAATTGTTTGAATTCAGCAGAATAGCTTCGTGACAAGAGAAAGCAATTCAATTATTTCAATTTCAGTCATAAGAAATATTTCACGAAAGTGACCAAAGTATCGATTTTTATCCCCGGAGTATCGCCTTAAGGGAAATAATGGATAGGAAGAGAATTATCACATTCGAGGATTTGGCGTTGAAGTGACTATGTGTATTTCTTCGGAATTTTGAAATGTTTTAAGATAGATGTGAAATACATTGAACGGAGGTTGCGAGTGGCAATATCAATTGTACCATCCAAGTGAAGCCATTGAGCGCATCGCACTTACGCGAAACGAATGCGGTCGGGGTGTTATTAATCTATTAAATGCCTAAAGCAAGCAGCAGAAAATCTACAGTGGTACATTTTCGCCATTATTTTTAATATGACAGAAGTACGACTCTCAGACGCGCAATATGCCCTCAGTGAGAGTATTATTTCAATCGATGTCGCAATATGATACGGAGTCCAAAAGAACTGCATTGTGCAGTTAACCCATATCTGCCCAAATTATTTTTCTGTGGAATATTGCTATATATTTCGTAGTTACAGTTGTTTTTAACCTGAATGTAAGGGTTATGATGATTTACTTTGTCGACATATGTCGAAAGTGAGCATGGACGGGTAGGGTAAAATACATGCTCAATAAAGGAACTTTTCTTCGCATTTTAACCTCATATGAATGTAATAATTAATCACTTAGTAAATATTAGTCACACAAGTGTTGAATAAGCACAAAAACATAAATGAGGAACAGTTTTTTCTCAATTTAGAATGCATACTGTTGGCACTTGTTATACACACAATACCAAATTTTGAGCAAGTATGATCACTGAAAATAGCAGAAAAGGAAAACTACGAGTAGAGCATCAAAACAGTTTAGTCTGTGTTTTAAGGTTACATTCTGCTTTTCGTCATCCAGTCTGGTTTAGCGTGAGTGAAATGCCCCGAAACAAAGGACGTGGCAGCCAACATTACACTTTTTGCACTATTTCCTGGCAGCTTTACCACACTGAGTACACCGCACTTGCATCTCTCTTGTTTCGAGGTAGTGGGATACCCCATCGAAATGCACTTCTGACAACACGCGTGAAGATACTTTCGTACTCGGTCTTCCTGCGTTAGGACGCGTAGCGGCACAAGATTGGATATATGCTCTAATGATGCACGGTGTGAAGCCGAGAAGGTCTAAATTTTCCTCTTCGCCCTTTCGGGTCAAACAGTAAAGTTCACTTATTTTTGTACAGACTAGTTCAGCACCAGCTCGGAGTTGATTACCAGAGAGTCTGTTTATGTCTCCACATGGCTCATCATCATCGCTATCCCCGTCACTATCTAAAGCATTTTCAGGTGGTTCTATGTATATATTAACAGCTAGGATATCTTGTGATACCTCCAGGATGGTTACGATCTGCTCGAAGGTCAGTCTGAGAAGAACACATGAAAATTCTATATCAGTACTGAGGCAATCCCATTCGTGCCCACTGTCGACATGTGTCGCCGTGGAACTTTTGTGCTCTGTTAGACAAAAGCAACTATAAATCAGTCATAAATGAATTTAAAATCTGTTAAAGGCATGTTTCGTTATTACGTTTAACACAAAAGTCCGCCCTTACTTTCAACTGAAACAATATTATAAGAAAATATTACTCACCGCGACGGAAGCGTCATCCTCTTGAGTGTATACGGAACGATATTTCATACGCAGTCGCACGAAACCGGGTGTTTCTTGTTTTCGTGCTGTGCAGTAAGTATCAAACAATGAACTGTAAACAATGCACCTCAAAAGTATTCTTCCGGTTTACCGTTATAAGGTTGACAATATTCAGATATTAACATCGACAAATGTCGACATTGGGCATACATAGGTTAAGCCAACATTATGTCAACCGTGTGCTGTCGAATTTAACGCTGAAACATACACTGACTGACAGAGCAAATGCAACATCAAGAAGGAGTGGTTCGAAAGGAATGAAAGTTGGGGAAAAAACAGAGACGGCACGGACGAATAATTGATGTTTATTTCAAACCGATATGCAGGTTACACAATGCGCACGGCATCGACTCAGTAGGATGCAGGACCACCGCGAGCGGCGATGCACGCAGAAACACGTCGAGGTACAGAGTCAATAAGAGTGCGGATGGTGTCCTGAGGGATGGTTCTCCATTCTCTGTCAACCATTTGCCACAGTTGGTCGTCCGTACGAGGCTGGGGCAGAGTTTGCAAACGGCGTCCAATGAGATCCCACACGTGTTCGATTCGTGAGAGATCCGGAGGGTACGCTGGCCACGGAAGCATCTGTACACCTCGTAGAGCCTGTTGGGAGATGCGAGCAGTGTGTGGGCGGGCATTATCCTGCTGAAACAGAGCATTGGGCAGCCCCTGAAGGTACGGGAGTGCCACCGGCCGCAGCACATGCTGCACGTAGCGGTGGGCATTTAACGTGCCTTGAATACGCACTAGAGGTGACGTGGAATCATACGCAATAGCGCCCCAAACCATGATGCCGCGTTGTCTAGCGGTAGGGCGCTCCACAGTTACTGCCGGATTTCACCTTTCTCCATGCCGACGCCACACTCGTCTGCGGTGACTATCACTGACAGAACAGAAGCGTGACTCATCGGAGAACACGACGTTCCGCCATTCCCTCATCCAAGTCGCTCTAGCCCGGCACCATGCCAGGCGTGCACGTCTATGCTGTGGAGTCAATGGTAGTCTTCTGAGCGGACGCCGGGAGTGCAGGCCTCCTTCAACCAATCGACGGGAAATTGTTCTGGTCGATATTGGAACAGTCAGGGTGTCTTGCACATGCTGAAGAATGGCGGTTAACGTGGCGTGCGGGGCTGCCACCGCTTGGCGGCGGATGCGCCGATCCTCGCGTGCTGACGTCACTCGGGCTGCGCCTGGACCCCTCGCACGTGCCACATGTCCCTGCGCCAACCATCTTCGCCACAGGCGCTGCACCGTGGACACATCCCTATGGGTATCGGCTGCGATTTGACGAAGCGACCAACCTGCCCTTCTCAGCCCGATCACCATACCCCTCGTAAAGTCGTCTGTCTGCTGGAAATGCCTCCGTTGACGGCGGCCTGGCATTCTTAGCTATACACGTGTCCTGTGGCACACGACAACACGTTCTACAATGACTGTCGGCTGAGAAATCACGGCACGAAGTGGGCCATTCGCCAACGCCGTGTCCCATTTATCGTTCGCTACGTGCGCAGCACAGCGGCGCATTTCACATCATGAGCATACCTCAGTGACGTCAGTCTACCCTGCAATTGGCATAAAGTTCTGACCACTCCTTCTTGGTGTTGCATTTGCTCTGTCAGTCAGTGTAATTCACTCTTCAGTGATACTGGAGGCTTATTTGGTAGTCGAATTTTTATTATATTTCTCGAATAAAATTGGTCCAGGAAAATTTCCTCCTAAGGTAATACTTCAACACTTTGCTCTTACCTTCAGGTGTATTAGAGGCTTTTGTAATACAATGTTATTAATCTTGTAACACCTGCTTGTGACTAGAAACACTTGTGGAGAATACTGATGTCTCCAGAAAGAGGGGAGGACGTCAAGTTTACACAATCATTATTCGTTTCTAGTTACTGCTTCACCCGCAACAAGTTTTGATTAGCCTCGCCGAGTTCCAACCAGGTCGTTACTGTGAGCATCCAATGAAAGTTCCGTGCCAATGTCGGCTTCCGTGCTCGTAACCAAGTGAAGGCAGGCAGATAGACGCGACGAGAATATTGAGTTGTCAGCAATTGCCAGAACTTCCACAGGAACAGAACAGCACACACAGACCCCAGTTAGCAACTCAAACAAGAAGTAGATGGATGACTTGTCACACGATTCTTCGTCGCAAGGTGTGTAGAATCATATTCGGAGACGTACCTATGGAATTAATTTCGTGTGCGGGATTGGCAACAGAAGATTCATCCGCTTGCCGTTACCATAAAACCACAAGAGTATTAGAAGGCCATTACTTCGTCCCCTTACGAGATTTGGAAATGAAGAAATTCAGGAATATTATAGACAAGGCTAGAAATTGGTATATATACGTATACTACTGAATATATTCTCTACTTACAGACAAGTTACAATGAAAGTGTTATAAAATACGGCAGTCAGTACTTGACATAAACACTACAAAAACTAAACTACCGAAGTGTGTTCGTAATTTCGTCCCCCACAAAATTTATTAAAAGTAAAATTAATTTTAATACATTTTTCCTTTCGAACCGTACCAAACACTTTCCCTATAATTAATTACTTGAAGGCCATTAATGAATAATATTTTCTTGGCATTCTTTTACATAGTTTTTCGGCGTTGCTCGTGGGATGTTAAACACTTTAATTGCACTTTTGTAATTCATTATCTTGCCCATCACTGCCTTAATAGCCTTTTTCATAGCCTCCTTAGCCCAGTGTTTGCGTTTACCTACATGAAAATGATAAAAAACGTAATAAATAAGAAATAAAATGAAGGGGACGAAATTACGAACATTCCCTGATATATTATAATGGCTGCTACAGTAACTCACGCCAACCACCTCACTGAGGCAATTACATCACACAACTGAAATGCTGTCCAGTATTTCATACACACATCAGTGCTCACTCTAGGAATAACAGGCTGTTAATTTGAATGCTGAACTAAGTCAGTTCATCATAAAAAATGAATCCTCCTTGTACACCGGTGCACACAACCATCTCTCACAAGACAACAGGATAAGGCTACGCGTGTGCTGCGGAGAAACATTAGGTACCAACCGTGGAAACTGGGAATCCCTAGGGGGAAGAACTTAGATGCGGGGACGGAATTTGACCCACCTACCTCACATATTAGGATTTTAGTGATTCAGTTGCTTAGTTACCAAACGATTACGCAGCATATTGAAAGTGTAGTGGGAAGTTTAAAGAACCGTAGTCATTCATCGGAGAGTAGTGGGAGCAAATAATGTTATTTCTTTGTTGCATTTCGTTTGCTTGGTATGTGTTTCGAGATAGCACTAACCCAAATAGGTTTACCGTGGCGACGGAATAGGAAACGTTAGGAAGCAACTCTGACCGTAATTCAGGTACTACTTCATAATTTTCCTGGCAAAGTGGAAACAACTGACAACAATCAGGACTGTCTATGGTGGTGTTCGAACCCACCATCTCCCGAATACAACCTCACAGCTGTGTAGTCCATGCCGCGCAGCAAACTCGCTTTCGTCAAAGCTCCCAACCATGTAAGCGTATACCCTAAGGATACAACCTTACCCTTTCTCCGTTGTTAATACTGAAAGTAGTGATTTTCTAAATGTTGGGTTCGATTCATTGTCGCTAACCGTATAGTTTAGGGACCCTACTTGCCGATACGACGTCTTACAGTTACTGTTAATCTTGCAGGGTGGCACTATGTAGTCATGATTTGTACGTGACTTGCAGGATTACACGTACCGATACCTATTGCTATTTTTGTATTGTGAAAACCACTAGTGTTACATTTGTGGGAGTAAGTAAAACATATTTTCTTTTTCTGTACGACTGCAAACCATGTTTATTGGTAATACTAGGTACCCTATTTAGAACTGTGGCATGGTCTAATATTTAATTTAGTAACGTAGCTGGTGTTAAATGATGGACGGGGCATTTTTTATTAATATGGTCTTACTTCGTCCATTTCGTATATATAGAATTCACTTACCAGAATTCAAAGACTTCTTCACTCTACACATAGATGTTTGTGAAATTTGTAATCTATCTGCTATTTCTCCCTGCGTGTAACGTTTTTAATTCAGAATACACTTACCAAAGCCACTTTCCTAGGAGAAAGGTCACTTTTCTTGCCCATTGTCAAAAAACACACACACAATTAACGACGTTATACGTCTATTATAATCATTCATTGAATTGCTTATACATATCAGGACCCTTGTATAAGCGTTGTATAGCAGCGAGTAGCGGAAAAAGAAACGAGTGAGCAATTCATTTTTGTAGTATTTACTATCTGCAGTAATATAATCGTGGTGAGACATTAGACTTGTCCATTAATATTGAACACACATTGAAAGAATGGACGATAACGTTGATGATGCTTCACTATATTTTAAACATAGAAGACATACACCATTCACAGATTACGGAGGCTAGATATCTTCGTAAAGTAAAACACTTTAAAAAGACGGAATGAATAACTATAAAAGAAATGATGGTTGGGCGTGCTTTTGTGTAATAATGGGTTACTGCTTAATAGACTTTTGAAATTGCGAGTTTAATATACATTATCTGCGTCTACAAAGATCTTTTTCAAATTTGAGTATATAAAGGGACATATTCCTCGACATAAAAATGCTATAACTTGAAAACCGTACGTAATATGCTTTCCATACTTTGTCTTGAATAGACAGATAATGACATATAAATGCCTAATAGAAACTTTTTTTATCAAACCTTTCTGTTAGATACAAAAGTTAATCATTTCTCCTGAAAAGTAAGGATTTTGGAATGTGTACCCTTTTCAACTCGCCGATTCAATTACAATTGCTTAAGTTTTCCGTACTATACCAGTTAGGAGCTCTTCATTTTTCTTAAGTTTTTCCATTTCTTTCGTGGCGTTCATTACACAAGCAAGCTGAAGAAATGTTGATATCAATATTAGCCAATTTCCAGCTGTCTCACTTTATGTTGCCACTGCCTTTTCGATTTGCCGTGCTAATGCGTGACTTTCCGTAAAGTTTTGCTAGTAGATAATCAGCAGAAGCGATCTTAAAGGCGGTAAACGTACGAAATACGTCAGTGAACTGCAGGAAGAGATTCCTATGACTTGGAACGAGTGTATACGTGCTGTATACCGCATTTAATAGTAAGAAAAATATACAATGCTTATACAGGGTTTGTTCACTGTATAACTATACAAGTGTTAAACAACAGTATAAGGACTTTTTATTAGTAGGACGGTTAATGTATGTATTGCGGAATATTAGTACCACAAGTCACCATATGCAGCGCAGATATCTAGGCGCGATTTTTTTGTCGTTTGTTTCTTTCTTGTGGACGACGTGATTGCGCGGTGCACAAGGCTGCCAGCATGTGAACTAAGGAACAAGGGAGAAGACTGTGTAAGCTCCCAGGTTAAGGCCGAAGGTTGAATGACCTCTCTAAGGAAGTGTGGCCCCGAAGACGCCGCTGTTCTCATGACAGAGATTGACCTGGATGTGCAAAGATAGGTCGCGAAGCAGTACATTGTTTCCTTTACACCAGGCATGTCAAGGTCACGAGCTGACTGACAGATTTGCGTGCACGAGAACCAGCTGTCACGAGCGCTAGTCCAGGACGTTATCAGAGAGCGCGCATCCCGAGAGGGGTGTATATTACTCGCCATGACTACGGTACTCCAGCATCACATGTACACATATCCTTTCATATAGGGAAATACATAATTGTGTTTAGCACGGCTTTTTACATAAAATGGGCGAAACACCATGCGCTACGGGAATAAATTAAATGAAGTGAAATGGCGTATGGCTTTTAGTGCCGGGAGTGTCTGAGGTCAAGTTCGGCTCACCAGATGCAGGTCTTTTCATTTGACTCCCATAGGTGACCTGCGCGTCGTGATGAGGATGAAAGGATGTTGAAGACGACATACACACCCAGCCCCCGTGTCAGCGAAATTAACCAATTATGGTTCAAATTCCCGACCCTGCCGGGAATCGAACGCGGGACCCCTGTGACCAAAGGCTAGCACGCTAATCATTTAGCCATGGAGCCGGACTGGGAAATAAATAATTACTTCAAAGTTTGCCATAAAGTATGAAGTGCAAAATAAAAGGTTTTATTATTATTATTATTATTATTATTATTATTATTATTATTATTATTATTATTATTATTATTATTATTATTATTATTATTATTATTGCTTAACATGCTCAACATTCCTACGAAAAATTGTATTATGAAGCAGAATAATGTCGAGTTCTATGCCGCTTCTATATCATTTCTGTGGCAAAACGTCATGTTTTTATAATCATAAACAAAGGAAAGTACACTTCGATAAAAGTAGCATCTCCCGAAGTAACCGTAATGATACGAGAGTACACAAATACAAACGCACACACTAACAAATTAATGTGCCAATGCTTTTGCCACAGCTTATGTAGCTGTTATGTTTCAACCATTACGTGCAAAGCAAAACGGGTAACTGGAGCCTGTCGTCAGTACGCGCGCACAGCCGTGAGTCAGCAACGAGGGGAAGTACAAGACGGCTGAGGGGAAAAGACTTAAGCCCGCGTACACAGATATTTCCAGCTCGGGCACTGTGCTTACTCCGGGGAGCGTTTGACACCCGTGGTTTACAGGTTGCATTGAGTTATGTTCTTACTGTGTGCGGGTTGGTAACGGAATTTATTTGTCTTGATTGCTGGGAATGACGTCATATCCGATTATATCTCGGCCAATGGAAATGGTAGTGCCTGCTTGAGCGATGGAGAATGGCGCGTAATGAAATTGTAAAAGTAATTATACTCCTGGAATCTGGTGGGTGAGTCCCTGGCTCTCGTACTGAACACCTCCCTCCTCTACAAGGTATTCCAAAGTATCTTTTCTATTCCATTCGAATGCTGCAGAACTTCCGTAGTAGGCTACATAGTAAAATTCTACCTTGCTCGGTAATTACTGTCGGTGAAGTACAACTAGCCAACCCTCCCTCTTAACACTTTCTTCAGCTGGGGTCGCTAGAGCCATCCAGGATCAGTTCTTTTGAACGGGGATTTAAGGCCGGATGTCCTTCCTGACACCACGTGCTTTTCAAGATAAGAATCTCAACGCAGGATCGGCCGGGATTCGAACCCCAACCTTCCGGGTGGGGTGCTAACAACTAAGCTAATGAGCTAATTAAGCTCCACAGCTGACTTTATCTTAACACTAGTAAGAGGAAATAATGCAGGAAGTCCACCCTTCAAGAATGAGGATATCGGCAAATAACAGGGAAGAGCTCTGAAGGGTGTGAAAAGAGACTCCCTGGGCCTCGTAAACCCAATATTGTGGAACTAGGAGGGGAACAAGAGGCAACCAAGGAGAATTGAATAAGATATACGAAAGTGAAGGAAGCCGCCGTGACTCAGGTGGCAGCGTGCCGGCCACCCACCGCTGGGTTCCATGGTTCAAATCCCGGTCGCTCCATGTGAGATTTGTGCTGGACAAAGCGGAGGCGGGACAGGTTTTTCTCCGGGTACACTGGTTTTCCCTATCACCTTTCATTCCAGCAACACTCTCCCATATTTTTCATTTCATCTGTCATTCATTAATCATTGCCCCAGAGGAATGCGACAGGCTTCGGCAGCCGGCACAATTCTTAGCCTTGCCGCTAGATGGGGCTTCATTCATCCCATTCGTGACCCGGTCGGATGAATGGAAATAAGCTGTGGGTTTTCATTTTCATACGAAAGTGAAGATCCCAGTACAAATAAGATGAGGCATTGCTAGATTCAGCTAGCAGCTCCGCGATCCCCAGTTCAGTTCATAAATTAGAAGCCTCTATGGATGACCACTCTTACAAGGGAACATCCACAATGGTGAAGTCGCCGATCGCGATGAAACTTAGCAAACACATTGAGGTACATGTAAAAACAATGCCAGCATCAATTTTAGGCGCCAACATTCAGTAGCGCGTTAACTAAGGGGCCTAAAAGTTGCGATATTTCAAGTTCCGCGCGAACAGCGATGAATTCCTCCTGACCAATGCTTAGCCGGAACACTGCTTTGTGCCACACCTCTGCTCCTCCTCCCCTCCGCCCTGCCTGGTTCAGCACCACTCGTTTCCCTCTCCCCGCGCTGCCGACTGCTTAGCTGTCGAACAGCAACCTGTGCTACACTACGTACGCTATCAGCCTTCCTCATAGCTCTCCCTTGGAATTTCCATATTGTATAGGCAGTTTACATTTTATGAAATATTTATGAAAACGTTTGCGACGAGTCCTTAAGGGCAATGTCACTGAGCGTGTCAGAAATTATTTTTCATCTTCAAGCAAAGCACGGAAGTCACGATGGAGAAGGTCCGCTGAACTTTCGGGAGCTGCAGCTTTATGACGCGATTGAGGGTGAGTGTTAAGCAGTCAACTATTGTCAAATAGGTTTTGACGCTCACGGGGAGATGTCACATTACGGATATAGGCCGTAATAACGTAGATTGAAGCGTGGTCTTTTGCGCTGCATGTGAAATTGTAGGTTTATGATATGTTGATACCGATCATCATCATGTCATCCTCATCACGACGCGCAGGTCGCCTACTGGTGTCAAATAGAAAGACCTGCCCTTGGCGAACCGAACCCGTCCTGGGATATCCCGGCACTAAAAGCCATACGACATTTCATTTCATTACCGATAACACTCTCGTCTGCCTGCTGTCATTTCTTGATGGATACAGTACTTTTGCATCCATCTCTTGGCACAGGCCAGAGTAAAGTGTAGCTTCCACTGAAGTCGCAGTCTCATCCATGGCTGTGACAATATGGAAGCTGCTGGGGTATCGGTGGTGCTGATTGACATTCAGAGCACAACCAGTTAGTCTGAGTGTCATGAAAGGTGTTGCTCATAGGGTTAGTTGTGCTACAATAGCACTGTCTGGCCCAGTGAGGAAAGCAATGGCAAACTACCTCACTCCTCATCTTGCCTAGTACGCCTCATTTTGGTACTGCCATTGGTTTTTGTGGTTTCCCTATAACTGCATAGCCTTTGGTGATGCTATTTGAGGATCCAACCAGCCTCTGGGCTGATGACCTAACAGACAGACAACACTCTCGTTGTTTTTAAACGAACAGTTGTGTTCTCCGTTGTTCCTGTCAATACATATACACATAACATGTATTTTAGTTATTTGTTTTATTTCTCTTCGCAAGCGCGAGGAGAAGGGAGGGGAACGTGCCGGGGAGAACCACTTGGAGGGTAAAAGGCGGTGCAGAGGGTGTCTCTCCAGACGGGAAGTGTGTGTGCCGGCTTAGCATTGGCCAGCAGGTATTCATCGCTGATCGCGCGGAACTTGAAATGTCGCAACTTTTAGGCCCCTTAGTTAACGCGATAATGAATGTTGGCGCCTAAAATTGATGCTGGCATTGTTTTTACATGTACCTAAATGTGTTTGCTAAGTTTCATCGCGATCGGCGACTTCACCATTGTGGATGTTCCCTTGTTAGTGTCACCTGCATACCGCAGATGTATTTTACAATCAATCAATCAATCAATCAATCAATCAATCAATCAATCAATCAATCAATCAATCAATCAATACTGATCTGCATTTAGGGCAGTCGCCCAGGTGGCAGATTCCCTATCTGTTGCTTTCCTAGCTTTTTCCTAAATGATTTCAAAGAAATTGGAAATTAATAATTGAACATCCCCCTTGGTAAGTTATTCCAATCCCTAACTCCCCTTCCTATAAATGAATATTTGCCCCAGTTTGTCCTCTTGAATTCCAACTTTATCTTCATATTGTGATCTTTCCTACTTTTATAAACGCCATTCAAACTTATTCGTCTACTAATGTCATTCCACGCCATCTCTCCGCTGACAGCTCGGAACATACCACTTAGTCGAGCAGCTCTTCTTCTTTCTCTCAATTCTTCCCAACCCAAACATTGCAACATTTTTGTAACGCTACTCTTTTGTCGGAAATCACCCA
Source organism: Anabrus simplex (assembly GCF_040414725.1). Lineage (NCBI taxonomy): Eukaryota > Metazoa > Arthropoda > Insecta > Orthoptera > Tettigoniidae > Anabrus > Anabrus simplex. Next base: position 445,597,473 of record NC_090267.1, on the reverse strand, counting down.
GAACAAATCGGCCTGCTTTTCTTTGGATTTTTCCAGTTCTTGAATCAGGTAATACTCGTGAGGGTCCCATACACTGGAACCATACTCTAGTTGGGGTCTTACCTGAGACTTATATGCACTCTCCTTTACATCCTTACTACAACCCCTAAACACCCTCATAACCATGTGCAGAGATATGTACCCTTTATTTACAATCCCATTTATGTGATTACCCCAATGAAGGTCTTTCCTTATATTAACACCTGGATACTTACAATGATACCCTAAAGGAACTTTCACCCCCATCAACGCAGTAATTAAAACTGAGAGGACTTTTGCTATTTGTGAAACTCACAACCTGACTTTTAACCCCGTTTATCAACATACCATTGCCTGCTGTCCATCTCACAACATTTTCGAGGTCACGTTGCAGTTGCTCACAATCTTGTACCTTATTTATCACTCTATAGAAAATAACATCATCCGCAAAAAGCCTTACCTCCGATTCCACTCCTTTACTCATATCATTTATATATATAAGAAAACATAAAGGTCCGATAATACTGCCTTGAGGAATTCTCCTCTTAATTATTACAGGGTCACCTACTCTAATTTCTAGAAATATAGCAACCCATTCAGTCACTCTTTTGTCTAGTCCAATTGCACTCATTTTTGCCAGTAGTCTCCCATGATCCACCCTATCAAACGCTTTAGACAGGTCAATCGCGATACAGTCCATTTGACCTCCAGAATCCAAGATATCTCCTATATCTTGCTGGAATCCTACAAGTTGAGCTTCAGTGGAATAACCTTTCCTAAAACCGAACTGCCTTCTATCGAACCAGTTATTAATTTCACAAACATGTCTAATATAATCAGAAAGATTGCTTTCCCAAAGCTTACATACAATGCATGTCAAACTGACTGGCCTATAATTTTCAGCTTTATGTCTATCACCCTTTCCTTTATACACAGGGGCTACTATAGCAACTCTCCACTCATTTGGTATAGCTCCTCCGACCAAACAATAATCAAATAAGTACTTCAGATATGGTACTATATCCCAACCCATTGTCTTTAGTATATCCCCAGAAATCTGATCAATTCCAGCCGCTTTTCTAGTTTTCAACTTTTGTATCTTATTGTAAATGTCATTATCATATGTAAATTTTATTACTTCTTTGGCCTTAGTCTCCTCCTCTATCTCGACATTATCCTTGAAACCAACAATCCTTACATACTGCTGACTGAATACTTCTGCCTTTTGAAGATCCTCACATACACACTCCCCTTGTTCATAAATTATTCCTAGAATGTCCTTCTTGGAACCTGTTTCTGCCTTGAAATACCTATACATACCTTTCCATTTTTCACTAAAATTTGTATGACTGCCAATTATGCTTGCCATCATGTTATCCTTAGCTGCCTTCTTTGCTAGATTCAATTTTCTAGTAAGTTCCTTCAATTTCTCCTTACTTCCACAGCCATTTCTAACTCTATTTCTTTCCAGTCTGCACCTCCTTCTTAGTCTCTTTATTTCTCTATTATAATAAGGTGGGTCTTTACCATTCCTTACCACCCTTAAAGGTACAAACCTGTTTTCGCATTCCTCAACAATTTCTTTAAACCCATCCCAGAGTCTGTTTAAATTTTTATTTACCGTTTTCCACCGATCATAGTTACTTTTTAGAAACTGCCTCATGCCTGGTTTATCAGTCATATGGTATTGCCTAACAGTCCTACTTTTAAGACCTTCCTTTCTATCACATTTATTTTGAACTACGACAAAAACAGCTTCATGATCACTAATACCATCTATTACTTCAGTTTCCCTATAGAGCTCATCTGGTTTTATCAGCACGACATCCAGGATATTTTTCCCTCTGGTTGGTTCCATCACTTTCTGAATCAGCTGTCCTTCTCATATTAACTTATTTGCCATTTGTTGGTCATGTTTCCTGTCGTTCGCATTTCCTTCCCAATTGACATCTGGCAAATTCAGATCTCCCGCTACAATCACATTTCTTTCCATGTCGTTTCCCGCATAGCTGACTATCCTATCAAATAATTCCGAATCCACGTCAGTGCTACCCTTTCGCGATCTGTACACTCCAAATATATCAAGTTGCCTATTATCTTTAGAAATGAGCCTTACACCTAGAATTTCATGTGTCTCATCTTTAACTTTTTCGTAGCTTACAAATTCTTCTTTCACCAGAATGGACACTCCCCCTCCCACCATTCCTATCATATCTTTACGATACACACTCCAGTGCCTTGAGAACATTTCTGCATCCATTATATCATTTCTCAGCCATGATTCAACTCCTATTACAATATCTGGTAAGTATATATCTATTCAATTACTTAATTCTATTCCTTTCTTTACAATACTTCTACAGTTCAACACTAACAATTTTATGTCATGCCTACTTGATTTCCAGTTCCCTGTTCTCTTATCACCGCTCCCTAGGCCATCCCGTTTCCCTGCATGTACCTCCCTATTACCCTTCCAAACAAATTTCCTAACTTATACGTACACTGCGGTTTAAATGAAGGCCATCCGAGTGCAGATTCCTATCTCCTACCCACCCATTAGGATCTAGAAATTTCACTCCCTGTTTCCCACATACCAACTCCATAGTCTCATTTAAATCCCCAATCACCCTCCAGTCAGTATCCCTCCTACACAGTATTCCACTAATAACAATCTCCGCTTTCTTAAACTTCACCCGTGCTGCATTTACCAGATCCCACACATCTCCAACTATGTTGGTACTTATATCAGCTTGCCTTACGTTGTTGGTACTAACGTGAAACACTACCACCTTCTCCTTCCCCTCCTCCCTCTCTTCTACTTTCCTCAACATCTGCCTCAACCTAATTCCTGGATAACATTCTACCCTGGTTCCCTTTTCTCCACACACTTTCCCCACGTGTCAAGCGATGGAATCCCCCATGACCAGAGCCTCAACCCCACCCACCTCATTTGATCCCCTCCCCTCCTGGTCAGCCCTATCTTTCCTGATAGCTACAGAAGCTACTTCCTCCTCCCTTTTCTCCTTCCCATGACCCTGTTCCGCCTGTCTTTTCCTATTCTCTACTCTACATTTCCCTTTCCTACCTTTTCCCTTCCTCCTACTTCCACACATCTCAGCAACAGTTCCCTGCCCCTCATCTTCCCTCTGTTGTTCTACCTGGAGTGACTCGTACCGATTTCGCACAGACACCTGTCCTGAATTCTGATCCTGAATAGAGCCCTTAGCCTGCAATCTCCTTCCCCTTAGAACATTAGACCACCTGTCTTCTACAAACCACACAAGATGGCGGTACCATCGGGTGTCCCTGGATCAGTACGTCTAGACTCTTAGTGAAAGAGGATTTTGAACTAAAACTCACGTTTAGGAAACCGCCATAACTTTATATCAGGCGGCGTGTTAGATGTTCAGGTATACCTTTAAAAGGAATGCATATACAGTACTGTAAGCGGACTATGTGTAAAACATTCTATACCATGTCGATGCTGTGAATTACGTATACCATGTACATAGAACAGTTATGTAAATTTACTTCGACGAGTTTTGCTATCTGGTGACCTTATTCTTATGAAGGTTAAGTAGTGTGAAGGAGGTTTAACATCATTATAATCTTAAATCATCGCAATTTTCGTACTTGAAGGATAAAATAGAAATATCTTAAACACTATTCGTATTGAAATGAAATGTCGTGTGTCTCCGAGAGACCTGGTGCAGGTCTTTTGATTTGACCCCCGTAGGCGACCTGCGCGTCGTAATGAGGATGAAATGATGATGAAGACGGCACATACACCCAGTCCCCGTACCAGGGGTTATGGTTAAAATTCCCGACCCTGCCGGGAATCAAACTCGGGACCCCTGTGGCCAAAGACCAGCACGCTAACCATTTAGCCATAGAGCCGGACACTGTTCGTATTGAAGACCTGTCATGTGACCTTTATACTGTTACGTTCGCTTCTGTATCGTAACGATTAGCGCTATCACCTGGACCTCTGAGGCCCGGGTTCGATTCCTGGTACTGCCAGAGATTTAAGAATGGCTTGAGGGCTGGAGAAATAAACACATACAGCTCACCTACATTAACGGTGTGCCTAAAAAGAGCTCGAGACGAGGAAGCGAGTTGAATTACTTACTTGTATTGTTACAATCTATCACCCTTTAAGGAATATTTCGTTTTAAGCCTCCTTTTATTAAATGTATGGTAACAGCCTGTTGACGGCCAGGCGGGAGCTCAATAGAGTTCACGTCATTTTCTCCCGTCAAGGCAAGTCAACACTTCAGACCTCAACATGAAATTGTCGACCACAGCTGAGCTATTGGACCTCACAATTGGTTTCTTAAACCCAACGTCATTAAGTCAAATTTCAGTTGAGGCATTTAGTTGGTCATGATTTAGTGAATGATGAGATAACACCTGTGTGTGAATCACTGCTAAAAAGGTAAGCGAGATTGTAATTTTATGTTATATATAGTGATCAAGGCCACTTGGACGTGACTTCATTTTGATTTTACTGAGTTTTTATGTTCCTAAATCTTGTAAAGAAATTCTATTGGTAAACTATTCCGAATATGGACTTTTTCGCACTAATTCCAGGAAAGCATGCGATCTTTGCGACTGTGGTGGTTGTATTAAGGACGGATGTCACTTTGTAATTTATTATGGAAATCTGCTATCAGGTCATGTTTAAGGCAAAACTTTCAAATTTGATAGACACATTACACACATGTTTGGACTTCCAAACATAAATTGGCCTATTGCATTGTAAATAATTGAAGGTGGTGTTGAAAATAATGATATGCAAATACAATAGAGGTATTTGCCCCCATAATTAGGATTTTTAAAATACAAGATGTGCATGGAACACTAATTTATGGAAAGTTAAAAAGTAAGGTTAGTATTTGCATACAATGAAAATTTTTGATTTACGTCTACCGTTTTATAGCATTAGAATATACATAATTACACTTAGTTTTTCTGCCTGTGTACATCTTCTTTCTCTATAAAATCGTAACCACCGTGTGACTGTAAATTGACCATTTTAGCGAAAGTTTCGTTCAGTTATCCGTTCGAGGTGTTATAATGACCATCTGCATATAATTTTTTTTTTTTAGCTTTGGTGTCTGTCTATTTTTCAGTTTATTTGGTTGTTCTTATCATTTGAGAAACTACGGGATATATTTCTACCAAACTCGGTTATGTTTTAGTGCCAATATTATTTCTAAATCCCTGAACTGAGTGGGGATTTATACGAAACCGAAACCGCGATTTTGCACTACCAAAAATATACATAACGAAACTTAAAAGGAAATCAATTCCCAAAACTTTCTTCTCGTGTGCATCCTTTCGATACGAGGATTAATAAGGGAGATAACATTAACGGACAGTTTTTCACTCTAAATGGACTTACTCTATAAGCGTGTGCGTGTAAAACATATTTCTTATAACTGAAAAACTACCGAAAATATTTTAAGCAAACTTGATATTTTACATCCACCTGTGCAAAGGTAGTTTATAAGGTCCAAAGTATTTCAAATTGCCGGAATGGACTGGAGGTTTATAGGGAACCGAAGCAGTGATTTTACTCTCGCACAAAATATACAAACTAACCTGACGGAAAATAGACCTATCTTGATCTAAATCAATTTCTAAAACCTTTTCCTCATGTGTACCTACTGGATTCGACAGGAGGATTACTGAGGGAGATATAATAAACGGACGATTTTACATGCTATGTCCCAGCGGACATAGCTCAAAAGGTGTTACACTTAGAAGAGATGTTTTATCTATATAAATAAAATCTTAATGACCCTGTGTCTGTACGATGAACATTTTTGGCAAAATTTCCGTACAGATGTCCGTTTCAGACGTAATAATGTCAATCTGCATATTATTTAAACTTTGGTGTCTATATCTGTCTGAGTTCTTATAAGTTTAAAATTACTGGATATATTTGTACCAAACTTAAAAATCCACATGTTCTTGGGTAGGCAGTAGGGGTAATATTATTTCTGCATCCCTGAAACGACTGGGGTTTGTAGGAAGTTCGAGACAGTGATTTTACAATCCCACAAAATATGCATGACCAACATTAATGGAAATTTATCAGGGTTAAATGGTTCATGTTTGTGGGTTACTGTAGTCACGTCCTAGTTCGTGAACCATGGGCAACGGCTGAGTGGCCTAGTAAGTGGTCCTGAGAGTCGGGATACCAGTTGCTATGGAATGGGAGTGGGCATCTCGGACATATTCTGAGTCGTGGCCCTTCTTGTGCTCAGGCGGCTAGGACTATACAATTCACCGGTGGTCCATAACCCGTTAGAGGAGAAATCCTCACTTGGACTATGTGCAAGTAGGGCAGCATCCTGCTTCATGAATTTACTGAGCTCAGAACACTTTAAGCAAGCCTCGGACCTATGGGAGTAATGGAGTCCCACTCCCATTTGACAGGCGAGGGACTCCTTGGAAACAACTTGGCGAACGAAATGGAATTCGATGGGGAGCTATCAATATTAATGGGGCTTATGGAAGAAAGAAGGTACAACTGGCCGAGTCAGCAAAAGGGATGCATCTGGATGTGCTAGCAGTAAGTGATATTCGGGTAAGGGGAGATAATGAGGAAGAGATAGGAGATTATAAGGTGTACTTGACGGGTGTTAGAAAGGTAAGGGCAGAGTCTGAGGTAGGGCTCTTTATCAGGAATACCATTGCACGCAACATAGTTTCTGTTAGGCACGTAAATGAGCGAATGATGTGGGTAGATTTGTCAGTGGGAGGAATTAAGACAAGAATTGTGTCCGTGTATTCACCATGTGAGGGTGCAGATGAGGATGACGTTGACAAGTTTTATGAAGCATTGAGTGACATCGTGGTCAGGGTCAACACCAAGGATAGAATAGTGCTAATGGGCGATTTCAATGCGAGAGTTGGGAATAGAACTAAAGGATACGAAAGGGTGATTGGTAAATGTGGGGAAGATATGGAAGCTAATGGGAATGGGAAGCGTTTGCTGGACTTCTGTGCTAGTATGGGTTTAGCTGTTACGAATACATTCTTCAAGCATAAGGCTATTCACCGCTACACAGGGGAGGCTAGGGGTACCAGATCCATAATAGACTATATCTTAACAGACTTTGAATTCAGGAAATCTGTTAGGAAAGTAAGAGTTTTTCGGGGATTTTTCGATGATACAGACCACTATCTGATCTGCAGTGAACTAAGTATCTCTAGGCCTAGGGTAGAGAAAGTGAAATCTGTCTGCAAACGAATAAGGGTAGAAAATCTCCAGGACGAGGAAATTAGACAGAAGTACATGGATATGATTAGTGAGAAGTTTCGAACAGTAGACAGTAAGCAGGTTCAGGATATAGAAAGTGAATGGGTGGCATACAGGGATGCTGTAGTAGAAACAGCAAGGGAATGCCTAGGAACAACTGTGTGTAAAGATGGGAAAAGGCGAACATCTTGGTGGAATGATGAAGTGAGAGCAGCCTGTAAACGTAAAAAGAAGGCTTATCAGAAATGGCTCCAAACAAGGTCCGAGGCAGACAGGGATTTGTACGTAGATGAAAGAAACAGAGCGAAACGAATAGTTGTAGAATCCAAAAAGAAGTAATGGGAAGATTTTGGTAATAACCTGGAAAGGCTAGGTCAAGCAGCAGGGAAACCTTTCTGGACAGTAATAAAAATCTTAGGAAGGGAGGGAAAAAGGAAATGAACAGTGTTTAGAGTAATTCAGGTGAACTCATAATAGACCCCAGGGAATCACTGGAGAGGTGGAGGGAATATTTTGAACATCTTCTCAATGTAAAAGGAAATCATTATGGTGGTGTTGCAAACAGCCAAGCTCATGGGGAGGAGGAAAATGATGTTGGTGAAATTATGCTTGAGGAAGTGGAAAGGATAGTAAATAAACTCCATTGTCATAAGGCAGCAGGAATAGATGAAATTAGACCTGAAATGGTGAAGTATAGTGGGAAGGCAGGGATGAAATGGCTTCATAGAGTAGTAAAATTAGCGTGGAGTGTTGGTAAGGTACCTTCAGATTGGACAAAAGCAGTAACTGCACCTATCTACAAGCAAGGAAACAGGAAGGATTGCAAGAACTATCGAGGTATCTCATTGATTAGTATACCAGGCAAAGTATTCACTGGCATCTTGGAAGGGAGGGTGCGATCAGTCGTTGAGAGGAAGTTGGATGAAAACCAGTGTGGTTTCAGACCACAGAGAGGCTGTCAGGATCAGATTTTCAGTATGCGCCAGGTAATTGAAAAATGCTACGAGAGGAATAGGCGGTTGTGTTTATGTTTCATAGATCTAGAGAAAGCATATGACAGGGTACCGAGGGAAAAGACAATTGGGCTTCAGTGAGAATTGATGGTAGAATGAGTTCTTGGTTCAGGGTACTTACAGGAGTTAGACAAGGCTGTAATCTTTCACCTTTGCTGTTCATAGTTTACATGGATCATCTGCTGAAAGGTATAAAATGGCAGGGAGGGATTCAGTTAGGTGGAAATGTAGTAAGCAGTTTGGCCTATGCTGACGACTTGGTCTTAATGGCAGACTGTGCCGAAAGCCTGCAGTCTAATATCTTGGAACTTGAAAATAGGTGCAATGAGTATGGTATGAAAATTAGCCTCTCGAAGACTAAATTGATGTCAGTAGGTAAGAAATTCAACAGAATTGAATTTCAGATTGGTGATACCAAGCTAGAACAGGTCGATAATTTCAAGTATTTAGGTTGTGTGTTCTCCCAGGATGGTCATATAGTAAGTGAAATTGAATCAAGATGTAGTAAAGCTAATGCAGTTAGCTCGCAGTTGCGATCAGCAGTATTCTGTAAGAAGGAAGTCAGCTCCCAGACGAAACTATCTTTACATCGGTCTGTTTTCAGACCAACTTTGCTTTACGGGAGCGAAAGCTGGGTGGACTCAGGATATTTTATTCATAAGTTAGAAGTAACAGACATGAATGTAGCAAGAATGATTGCTGGTACAAACAGGTGGGAACAATGGCAGGAGGGTACTTGGAATGAGGAGATAAAGTCTAATTTAGGAATGAACTCGATGGATGAAGCTGTACGCATAAACCGGCTTCGATGGTGGGGTCATGTGAGACGAATGGAGGAGGATAGGTTACCTAGGAGAATAATGGACTCTGTTATGGAGGGTAAGGGAAGTAGAGGGAGACCAAGACGACGATGGATAGACTCGGTTTCTAACGATTTAAGGATAAGAGGTATAGAACTAAATGAGGCCACAACACTAGTTGCAAATCGAGGATTGTGGCGACGTTTAGTAAATTCTCAGAGGCTTGCAGACTGAACGCTGAAAGGCATAACAGTCTATAATAATAATGTATGTATGTATCAGGGTTAATGGAAATCAATTTCTACGACGTTTTTCTCAAGTGCATATTTTTGATAGAACGATTGTTAAGAGAGATATCGTTATTGGATCGTTTTTACAGTCTAAGTCCCAACGGAACAAGTCCAAAAATGGTTTTAATTTTGTGATTCAGGATTGTGTTACCAGGTGAATATGACGTCAAGGTGTCATTTGGAGTGAGCGTTTATAGAAAGATTAATCCCAATATATATTTGAAAAATTTGGTCTATCAAAAGACTCTATATGACGTAGTTTAAGAATATGTTATTTCCGTTATTTTATGCCGTATACGAATTTATCGTACAACGGTAAATAATGGACATGCTTACGTAAATTTAGACTTTTAATCCAAGTCCTGTGGATCACTTAGTGCATGTCGCTTCCATTGGGCTAACGGGAATAACTAGAGAGTCATTTTAATATTTTCGATTGAACGGATAATAAGGCAGGTTATTATCAGCGATGGAGTTTTAGTAGTATAATTGGATGGTTCGGCCGCCACCGCCACCTCCGGCTCCCAGTGGCCGCCTCCACCTCAGCCAGTGGCCTCTTCCAGTACTGCCAACTTAACCTAACTAGCGCGACAGTACTGCCAACTTAACCTAACTAGCGCGAAATTTGAATTTGTAAACAAAGCCACGTGCTTTTTGACAGCTGTCATCGACAACAACGCATCGCTAACCTCAGTACTGCCATCTTGACGGGCCTAAACCTCACTAGTGCCAACTTAACCTAACTAGCGTGAGGTAAACAAACCCACGTGTTTTTTGACAGCCACGTGCTTTTTGACAGCTGTCATCGACAACAACGCATCGCAAACCTCAGTACTGCCATCATGACGGGCCTAAACCTTAATAGTACCAACTTAACCTAACTAGCATGAGGTAAACAAAGCCACGTGCTTTTTGACAGCCACGTGCTTTTCAACAGATTTGTAAACAAAGCCACGTGCTTTTTGACAGACAACAACGCATCGCTAACCTCAGTACTGCCATCTTGACGGACCTAAACCTTAGTGGTACCAACTTAACCTAACTAGCGCGAGGTAAACAAAGCCACGTGCTTTTTGACAGCCACGTGTTTTTTGACAGCCACGTGCATTTTTGACAGCTGTCATCCGCCATCTTTAATCCAGAGAGCACCGTGCTGCCCTCTTTCGTCACCTGTCATCGGCAGTGCTGCCATCTTGACGGGTCTAAACCTTAGTGCTACCAACTTAACCTAACTAGCGCGAGGTAAACAAAGCCACGTGTTTTTTGACAGCCGTCATCCGCCATCTTTAATCTATAGAGCACAGTGCTGCCCTCTTTAGCTACTTACCTTTGAAATGTGGTACGTCACAGCTGTCATCCGCCATCTTGCATCCGAAACCTCAGTGCTGCACTCTATGTAGTGACGGTAAATTCCACGTGCTCTTGTTTGGAAACAAAGCCACGTGCAGCTGTCATCCGCCATCTTTGAGCACCGTGCTGCCCTCTTTAGCTACTTACCTTTGAAATGTGGTACGTCATCCGCCATCTTGCATCGCAAACCTCAGTGCTGCACTCTATGTAGTGACGACAAATTCCACGTGCTCTTGTTTGGAAACAAACCTATGCGCTTTTTTGTCAGCTATCATCCGCCATCTTTAATCTAGAGAGCACCGTGCTGCCCTCTATGTGGTGGTGGTAAATTCTACACGCTTTACAAACCCATGTGCTTTTCTGACAGCTGTCATCCGCCATCTTTAATCCAGAGAGAACAGTGCTACCCGGTGGCGGCAAATTCCACGTGCTCTTGTTTGGAAACAAAGCCACGTGCTTTTTTGACAGCAGCCATCTTTAATCACCGTGCTGCCCTCTTTGTGGTGGCGGTAAATTCCACGTGCTTTACAAACCCATGTGATTTTCTGACAGCTATCATCCGCCATCTTTAATCCAGAGAGAACAGTGCTGCCCTCTTTATGGCTACTACCTTAAGCACGTAGTAGCGGGCAATTTGAAAAGTTCTGTTAGCTATCATCCGTCATCTTTGAGCGCCGTGCTGCCATCTTTAGTTGAAATGTGGTGGCGGATAATTTGAAAAATGCTTTTTTGACAGCAGCTATCTTTGAGCCCCGTGCTACCCTCTATGTGGTGCCGGCAAATTCTACATGCTTTACAAACCCACGCGCTTTTTTGACAGCTATCTTTAAGCAACAGAGTACAGTGCTGCCCTCTTTGTTGTGACGGCAAATTCCACGTGCTCTACAAAGCTACATGCTCTTTTGACAGCTGTCACCCGCCATCTTTGAGCACTATGCTGCGGGCAATTTCGTTAGCTGTCATCCGCCATCTTTAATCAACAGAGCATCGTGCTGCGGGCAATTTCGTTAGCTGTCATCCGCCATCTTTAATCCACAGAACACCGTGCTGCCCCTCTGTAGTAGCGGGCAATTTGAAAAGTTCTGTTAGCTATCATCCGCCATCTTTGAGCACCGTGCTGCCCTCTTTAGCTAGATACCTTCGAACTGTGGTGGCGGCAAATTCCACGTGCTCTTGTTAAGTAAACAAAGCCACGTGCTTTTTTTTGACAGCTGTCAATCACCATCTTTAATCAATAGAGCACTGCGCTGCGGACAATTTCGTCAGCTGTCATCAGCCATCTTTAATCTACAGTGCACCGTGCTGCCCTCTTTATGACATGTAGTAGCGGGCAATTTGAAAAGTTCTGTTAGCTGTCATCCGCCGTCTTTGAGCACCGTGCTGCCCTCTTTAGCTAGATACCTTTGAAAATGTGGTGGTGGCAAATTGAAAAATTCCACGCGCTCTTATTTAGTAAACAAACTCACGCGCTTTTTTGTCAGCTGTCATCCGCCATCTTACATCGCAAACCTCAGTGCTACACTCTATGTGGTAGCGGATAAATTTAAAAAGAAAAATTCTACAGCAGCCATCTCTCGGCGCTAATTGCACAAGATGGTGGCTATACATGACTCCTTAAAGGTGCTCATGCAAGATGATCGCTATACATAGACGCCCTTGGGATGCTTGCGCAAGATGGCGGTTATACAAGGCTCCTTATGAGGGATGCTTGCGCGAGATGGTGGTTGCTCTTATGAGGCGGCTTAAGGATCCATGGCTAGAGACGCCCTAAGGATGCTTGCGCAAGATGGCGGATGCAAGATGGCGGCTATACATAGCTCCTTATGAGACAGCCAGTACAACATGTGATCAGAACATTGATTGATGTGTTCAGAACACAAAATAAGTAGAATCGAACACTGTACTCGATACAACATGTGATTAAAACATTGTCTGGTGTGTTCAGAACACTACATAAGTAGAATCGAACGCTGTATTAGGGGATACCTTTGTTTAGATTGAAACATAACAAGACTAGAATTGAACACTGCACATTGATTGATGTGTTCAGAACACAAAATAAGTAGAATCGAACACTGTACTCGATGTCGTTAACTTCAACATGTGATTAAAACATTGGCTGGTGTGTTCAGAACACTACATAAGTAGAATCGAACGCTGTATTAGGGGATACCTTTGTTTAGATTGAAACATAACAAGACTAGAATTGAACACTGCACTCGATGTCGGAAGATCAGATTGAAACATAACAAGACTAGAATTGAACACTGTACATTGATTGATGTGTTCAGAACACAAAATAAGTAGAATCGAACACTGTACTCGATGTCGTTAACTTCAACATGTGATTAAAACATTGTCTGGTGTGTTCAGAACACTACATAAGTAGAATCGAACGCTGTACTCGATGTCGTTACATGTGACCCGATACAACATGTTAGGGGATACCTTTATCCTAAGAACCGAACACTGTACAACATGTTAGGGGATACCTTTGTTTAGATTGAAACTAACAAGACTAGAATCGAACACTGCACTCGATGTCGTTACATGTGATCCGATACAACATGTTAGGGGATACCTTTGTTTAGATTGAAACATAGCAAGCCTAGAATCGAACATTGTTTGATGTGTTCAGTACAACTTCAATGATTAACACACACACACACACACACACACTGTGCACATATCGCATAGCTAACACTTCAAATGATTTACTTAGTACGAAAAAAAATCTATACCGCGTAGCTAACTCGTTCATCACACTGCTAAGACGCTTAGTAATTGTGAATACACTCATACGAAAATCAAGAAAGCACACTGCGTAGCCAACTCGCTCGACTCACTCGCTTAGTAATTGCAACACACACGGATAAGAATGTTGTGAGATACTTACATGTTTTTTAAGGGGAGGGTGAAATATCATAAATTATATGTACACATGTTGTCTCCTCCAAGTTGTAAGATGAAATAGACGCAGTACTGCGAGTTTCCGCTCTAGCTGGCGAACGGAAGTAGCATGATATCTCAGCAAAAAATAAAAATACGCGTGAGCTTGCAAGTCAGACACAATGATGGATACCGCGATTCAAATCCTGGCAACTTATGCCGTCGGGAAGGGCATCTAGCTAGATCATGTAATGACGATCGCGCAGGCCCCTCGCCTAGCATTTACGGCTTCTAGTTCGAACCCGCTATCTTCCGAAGTAGCGAGAATGATTGAAGAGTGTTGAGGGTGATTCATTTGTCGGATGGAGGCGTTAAGTTATGTGCAGGCTTTTTCTAGTCGGGGTACGCGATTCAAATCCTGGTAACTTATGCCGTCGGGAAGGGCATCTAGCTAGATCATGTTATGACGATCGCACAGGTCCCTCGCCTAACATTTACGGCTTCCAGTTCGAACCCGCTATCTTCCGAAGTAGCGAGAATGATTGAAGAGTGTTTGAGGGTGATTCATTTGTTGGATGGAGGCGTTAAGCTGCCTTCTTCGGTAGGAGTAGGCTATGTCGGGATATCGATTTAAAATCCTAGTCAGGAAGGGCAGCCGGTCGTATAAAACTATGGTGTGAGGCGGGGTGTGCAAAAAAGCTAGCAATAAGTAAGGGCTGTTGATGGGGACGTTAAACCTTGTGCAGACTCCTTCGAAAATGATTTTTTTAGTACAAGTGTGTTGATGCTGATTCATTTGTCGGATGGAGGCAATAAGCCTTGTGCAGGCTTCTTCAGTGGAGTAGGCTATGTATCGGTACCGGGATATCTAGTTATAAAACCCGCTACAACAAATTTATCGCGTATACTGCGATTTAAAATCCTAGTCAGGAAGGGCAGCCGGTCGTATGGTGTGAGGCGGGGTGTGCAAAAAAAAAGCTAGCATTAAGTAAGGGCTGTTGATAGGAGGCGTTAAACTATGTGCAAGCTCCTTCACCAGGAGAAGCCTACATGCCGGTACCGTGCAGGTTCTTTCGATAGGAGTAGGCACTGTGTGTGTTTTAACCTCTCCGTACAATCATGATAGTTTACGTTAGGAACTTACATAGGCTAAATGCTACACATTCCGTGGCAGAGCCGGGAATCGAACTCGGTCGAAAATGATTTTTTGAGTACAAGAGTGTTGATGCTGATTCATTTGTCGGATGGAGGCAATAAGCCTTGTGCAGGCTTCTTCAGTGCAGTAGGCTATGTATCGGTACCGGGATATCTAGTTATAAAACCCGCTACAACAAATTTATCATGTATACTGCGATTTAAAATCCTAGTCAGGAAGGGCAGCCGGTCGTATGGTGTGAGGCGGGGTGTGCAAAAAAAAAGCTAGCATTAAGTAAGGGCTGTTGATAGGAGGCGTTAAACTATGTGCAAGCTCCTTCACCAGGAGAAGCCTACATGCCGGTACCGTGCAGGTTCTTTCGATAGGAGTAGGCACTGTGTGTGTTTTAACCTCTCCGTACAATCATGATAGTTTACGTTAGGAACTTACATAGGCTAAATGCTACACATTCCGTGGCAGAGCCGGGAATCGAACTCGGTCGAAAATGATTTTTTGAGTACAAGAGTGTTGATGCTGATTCATTTGTCGGATGGAGGCAATAAGCCTTGTGCAGGCTTCTTCAGTGGAGTAGGCTATGTATCGGTACCGGGATATCTAGTTATAAAACCCGCTACAACAAATTTATCACGTATACTGCGATTTAAAATCCTAGTCAGGAAGGGCAGCCGGTCGTATGGTGTGAGGCGGGGTGTGCAAAAAAAAGCTAGCATTAAGTAAGGGCTGTTGATAGGAGGCGTTAAACTATGTGCAAGCTCCTTCACCAGGAGAAGCCTACATGCCGGTACCGTGCAGGTTCTTTCGATAGGAGTAGGCACTGTGTGTGTTTTAACCTCTCCGTACAATCATGATATTTTACGTTAGGAACTTACATAGGCTAAATGCTACACATTCCGTGGCAGAGCCAGGAATCGAACTCGGACCTCCGAGGGTAGCAGCTAACTACTACACCACAGAGGAGGACTATTTCAGAATATTTTACAACCTTAATTAGTACTGTGTTTTAAGAGCTTGAATGGTACTCAGCTAAGAAGACCTTCGCGAGTTACAAGTCGCTTATCAGTGTCCTCGCTCAAGGTCGAGCCGGAAGATACGTGTACAATTTCAGCTAACACATGCATTCCACACAACTCGCTCAGAATGACTGTGCCGATACTTCGAGGACTGTAGAACAAATCTATAGCCTACAGTATGCATGCCTCTCACCCGGTAGTCTCGGGTTCGATTCTCTTGGGAATAAAAATGTGTTTAAATCACATGAATGTGTTGAGTTGTCCTTCCTGATGCAAAACTAGCAGTATCTAACCTCATACACTATAGTTTTACGACCGGCTGCCCTTCCTGACAACTCGGATTAAGAATCTGTTTTGTTTTAAGACTAGTTGTCCTTCCTGACGCAAAACTGGTAGTATCTAAGCTCTTACATCATACGCTATTGTTGTTAACCGGCTGCCCTTCCTGACGTCAAAGAACTCGGATTAAGAATCTGTCGAGAATCGGGGGGTTTTTCAGCTAGATGCTCTTCTTAGATTTTAAATCACGAACTATTGTTTTACTGCCGGATGCCCTTCCCGACTAAGATTTTAAATCGCAAGAATTTGTTTTACGACTCAAGTCTTGTTATGTTTCTTTCGTAATCTGCAAGTCTAAACATGCATATCGCTGCACACTCCTGCCTTCGCGATGCGTGTTCAATAAATGTTGTTAACCGGCTGCCCTTCCTGACGTCAAAGAACTCGGATTAAGAATCTGTCGAGAATCGGGGGGTTTTTCAGCTAGATGCTCTTCTTAGATTTTAAATCACGAACTATTGTTTTACTGTCGGATGCCCTTCCCGACTAAGATTTTAAATCGCAAGAATTTGTTTTAAGACTCAAGTCTTGTTATGTTTCTTTCGTAATCTGCAAGTCTAAACATGCATATCGCTGCACACTCCTGCCTTCGCGATGCGTGTTCGATAATTGTTGTTAACCGGCTGCCCTTCCTGACGTCAAAGAACTCGGATTAAGAATCTGTCGAGAATCGGGGGGTTTTTCAGCTAGATGCTCTTCTTAGATTTTAAATCACGAACTATTGTTTTACTGTCGGATGCCCTTCCCGACTAAGATTTTAAATCGCAAGAATTTGTTTTAAGACTCAAGTCTTGTTATGTTTCTTTCGTAATCTGCAAGTCTAAACATGCATATCGCTGCACACTCCTGCCTTCGCGATGCGTGTTCGATAATTGTTGTTAACCGGCTGCCCTTCCTGACGTCAAAGAACTCGGATTAAGAATCTGTCGAGAATCGGGGGGTTTTTCAGCTAGATGCTCTTCTTAGATTTTAAATCACGAACTATTGTTTTACTGTCGGATGCCCTTCCCGACTAAGATTTTAAATCGCAAGAATTTGTTTTAAGACTCAAGTCTTGTTATGTTTCTTTCGTAATCTGCAAGTCTAAACATGCATATCGCTGCACACTCCTGCCTTCGCGATGCGTGTTCGATAATTGTTGTTAACCGGCTGCCCTTCCTGACGTCAAAGAACTCGGATTAAGAATCTGTCGAGAATCGGGGGGTTTTTCAGCTAGATGCTCTTCTTAGATTTTAAATCACGAACTATTGTTTTACTGTCGGATGCCCTTCCCGACTAAGATTTTAAATCGCAAGAATTTGTTTTAAGACTCAAGTCTTGTTATGTTTCTTTCGTAATCTGCAAGTCTAAACATGCATATCGCTGCACACTCCTGCCTTCGCGATGCGTGTTCGATAATTGTTGTTAACCGGCTGCCCTTCCTGACGTCAAAGAACTCGGATTAAGAATCTGTCGAGAATCGGGGGGTTTTTCAGCTAGATGCTCTTCTTAGATTTTAAATCACGAACTATTGTTTTACTGTCGGATGCCCTTCCCGACTAAGATTTTAAATCGCAAGAATTTGTTTTAAGACTCAAGTCTTGTTATGTTTCTTTCGTAATCTGCAAGTCTAAACATGCATATCGCTGCACACTCCTGCCTTCGCGATGCGTGTTCGATAATTGTTGTTAACCGGCTGCCCTTCCTGACGTCAAAGAACTCGGATTAAGAATCTGTCGAGAATCGGGGGGTTTTACAGCTAGATGCTCTTCTTAGATTTTAAATCACGAACTATTGTTTTACTGCCGGATGCCCTCCCCGACTAAGATTTTAAATCGCAAGAATTTGTTTTAAGACTCAAGTCTTGTTATGTTTCTTTCGTAATCTGCAAGTCTAAACATGCATATCGCTGCACACTTAACACCTCCATCCAACAAATGAATCACCCTCAAACACTCTTCAATCATTCTCGCTACTTCGGAAGATAGCGGGTTCGAACTGGAAGCCGTAAATGTTAGGCGAGGGACCTGTGCGATCGTCATAACATGATCTAGCTAGATGCCCTTCCCGACGGCATAAGTTACCAGGATTTGAATCGCGTACCCCGACTAGAAGAAGCCTGCACATAACTTAACGCCTCCATCCGACAAATGAATCACCCTCAACACTCTTCAATCATTCTCGCTACTTCGGAAGATAGCGGGTTCGAACTAGAAGCCGTAAATGCTAGGCGAGGGGCCTGCGCGATCGTCATTACATGATCTAGCTAGATGCCCTTCCCGACGGCATAAGTTGCCAGGATTTGAATCGCGGTATCCATCATTGTGTCTGACTTGCAAGCTCACGCGTATTTTTATTTTTTGCTGAGATATCATGCTACTTCCGTTCGCCAGCTAGAGCGGAAACTCGCAGTACTGCATCTATTTCATCTTACAACTTGGAGGAGACAACATGTGTACATATAATTTATGATCTTTCACCCTCCCCTTAAAAAACATGTAAGTATCTCACAACATTCTTATCCGTGTGTGTTGCAATTACTAAGCGAGTGAGTCGAGCGAGTTGGCTACGCAGTGTGCTTTCTTGATTTTCGTATGAGTGTATTCACAATTACTAAGCGTCTTAGCAGTGTGATGAACGAGTTAGCTACGCGGTATAGATTTTTTTTTTCGTACTAAGTAAATCATTTGAAGTGTTAGCTATGCGATATGTGCACAGTGTGTGTGTGTGTGTGTGTGTTAATCATTGAAGTTGTACTGAACACATCAAACAATGTTCGATTCTAGGCTTGCTATGTTTCAATCTAAACAAAGGTATCCCCTAACATGTTGTATCGGATCACATGTAACGACATCGAGTGCAGTGTTCGATTCTAGTCTTGTTAGTTTCAATCTAAACAAAGGTATCCCCTAACATGTTGTACAGTGTTCGGTTCTTAGGATAAAGGTATCCCCTAACATGTTGTATCGGGTCACATGTAACGACATCGAGTACAGCGTTCGATTCTACTTATGTAGTGTTCTGAACACACCAGACAATGTTTCAATCACATGTTGAAGTTAACGACATCGAGTACAGTGTTCGATTCTACTTATTTTGTGTTCTGAACACATCAATCAATGTACAGTGTTCAATTCTAGTCTTGTTATGTTTCAATCTGATCTTCCGACATCGAGTGCAGTGTTCAATTCTAGTCTTGTTATGTTTCAATCTAAACAAAGGTATCCCCTAATACAGCGTTCGATTCTACTTATGTAGTGTTCTGAACACACCAGCCAATGTTTTAATCACATGTTGAAGTTAACGACATCGAGTACAGTGTTCGATTCTACTTATTTTGTGTTCTGAACACATCAATCAATGTGCAGTGTTCAATTCTAGTCTTGTTATGTTTCAATCTAAACAAAGGTATCCCCTAATACAGCGTTCGATTCTACTTATGTAGTGTTCTGAACACACCAGACAATGTTTTAATCACATGTTGTATCGAGTACAGTGTTCGATTCTACTTATTTTGTGTTCTGAACACATCAATCAATGTTCTGATCACATGTTGTACTGGCTGTCTCATAAGGAGCTATGTATAGCCGCCATCTTGCATCCGCCATCTTGCGCAAGCATCCTTAGGGCGTCTCTAGCCATGGATCCTTAAGCCGCCTCATAAGAGCAACCACCATCTCGCGCAAGCATCCCTCATAAGGATCCTTGTATAACCGCCATCTTGCGCAAGCATCCCAAGGGCGTCTATGTATAGCGATCATCTTGCATGAGCACCTTTAAGGAGTCATGTATAGCCACCATCTTGTGCAATTAGCGTCGAGAGATGGCTGCTGTAGAATTTTTCTTTTTAAAATTATCCGCTACCACATAGAGTGTAGCACTGAGGTTTGCGATGTAAGATGGCGGATGACAGCTGACAAAAAAGCGCGTGGAATTTTTCAATTTGCCACCACCACATTTTCAAAGGTATCTAGCTAAAGAGGGCAGCACGGTGCTCAAAGACGGCGGATGACAGCTAACAGAACTTTTCAAATTGCCCGCTACTACATGTCATAAAGAGGGCAGCACGGTGCACTGTAGATTAAAGATGGCGGATGACAGCTGACGAAATTGTCCGCAGCGCAGTGCTCTATTGATTAAAGATGGTGATTGACAGCTGTCAAAAAAAAGCACGTGGCTTTGTTTACTTAACAAGAGCACGTGGAATTTGCCGCCACCACAGTTCGAAGGTATCTAGCTAAAGAGGGCAGCACGGTGCTCAAAGATGGCGGATGATAGCTAACAGAACTTTTCAAATTGCCCGCTACTACAGAGGGGCAGCACGGTGTTCTGTGGATTAAAGATGGCGGATGACAGCTAACGAAATTGCCCGCAGCACGATGCTCTGTTGATTAAAGATGGCGGATGACAGCTAACGAAATTGCCCACAGCATAGTGCTCAAAGATGGCGGGTGACAGCTGTCAAAAGAGCATGTAGCTTTGTAGAGCACGTGGAATTTGCCGTCACAACAAAGAGGGTAGCACTGTACTCTGTTGCTTAAAGATAGCTGTCAAAAAAGCGCGTGGGTTTGTAAAGCATGTAGAATTTGCCGGCACCACATAGAGGGTAGCACGGGGCTCAAAGATAGCTGCTGTCAAAAAAGCATTTTTCAAATTATCCGCCACCACATTTCAACTAAAGATGGCAGCACGGCGCTCAAAGATGACGGATGATAGCTAACAGAACTTTTCAAATTGCCCGCTACTACGTGCTTAAGGTAGTAGCCATAAAGAGGGCAGCACTGTTCTCTCTGGATTAAAGATGGCGGATGATAGCTGTCAGAAAATCACATGGGTTTGTAAAGCACGTGGAATTTACCGCCACCACAAAGAGGGCAGCACGGTGATTAAAGATGGCTGCTGTCAAAAAAGCACGTGGCTTTGTTTCCAAACAAGAGCACGTGGAATTTGCCGCCACCGGGTAGCACTGTTCTCTCTGGATTAAAGATGGCGGATGACAGCTGTCAGAAAAGCACATGGGTTTGTAAAGCGTGTAGAATTTACCACCACCACATAGAGGGCAGCACGGTGCTCTCTAGATTAAAGATGGCGGATGATAGCTGACAAAAAAGCGCATAGGTTTGTTTCCAAACAAGAGCACGTGGAATTTGTCGTCACTACATAGAGTGCAGCACTGAGGTTTGCGATGCAAGATGGCGGATGACGTACCACATTTCAAAGGTAAGTAGCTAAAGAGGGCAGCACGGTGCTCAAAGATGGCGGATGACAGCTGCACGTGGCTTTGTTTCCAAACAAGAGCACGTGGAATTTACCGTCACTACATAGAGTGCAGCACTGAGGTTTCGGATGCAAGATGGCGGATGACAGCTGTGACGTACCACATTTCAAAGGTAAGTAGCTAAAGAGGGCAGCACTGTGCTCTATAGATTAAAGATGGCGGATGACGGCTGTCAAAAAACACGTGGCTTTGTTTACCTCGCGCTAGTTAGGTTAAGTTGGTAGCACTAAGGTTTAGACCCGTCAAGATGGCAGCACTGCCGATGACAGGTGACGAAAGAGGGCAGCACGGTGCTCTCTGGATTAAAGATGGCGGATGACAGCTGTCAAAAATGCACGTGGCTGTCAAAAAACACGTGGCTGTCAAAAAGCACGTGGCTTTGTTTACCTCGCGCTAGTTAGGTTAAGTTGGTACCACTAAGGTTTAGGTCCGTCAAGATGGCAGTACTGAGGTTAGCGATGCGTTGTTGTCTGTCAAAAAGCACGTGGCTTTGTTTACAAATCTGTTGAAAAGCACGTGGCTGTCAAAAAGCACGTGGCTTTGTTTACCTCATGCTAGTTAGGTTAAGTTGGTACTATTAAGGTTTAGGCCCGTCATGATGGCAGTACTGAGGTTTGCGATGCGTTGTTGTCGATGACAGCTGTCAAAAAGCACGTGGCTGTCAAAAAACACGTGGGTTTGTTTACCTCACGCTAGTTAGGTTAAGTTGGCACTAGTGAGGTTTAGGCCCGTCAAGATGGCAGTACTGAGGTTAGCGATGCGTTGTTGTCGATGACAGCTGTCAAAAAGCACGTGGCTTTGTTTACAAATTCAAATTTCGCGCTAGTTAGGTTAAGTTGGCAGTACTGTCGCGCTAGTTAGGTTAAGTTGGCAGTACTGGAAGAGGCCACTGGCTGAGGTGGAGGCGGCCACTGGGAGCCGGAGGTGGCGGTGGCGGCCGAACCATCCAATTATACTACTAGTTTTCAGCCACAGCATCACTCCAGTGGTCAGAGAAACAACAATATGTAACCGAGAAGCACGGAGAATTACACACAACTTCGGACCAGGAACTTCACTGTACAATAAACTTTTGTTAATCTTAGCGTAATTCGCTTTGCATTCACTTTTAACATGCCGTGTAAAACGTTCGAATACTGGCATGTACATTCGCATAAATTAATGAAGAAAATCTCTATTCCATTATAAATTCCCCTACGAAGAACGGGTACAAATGAAATAATTCTAGTTCCACAACATCTCTATAATGGGATAATGTAAACTTGAAAACGTCACAGTTCTACAGTAAGTAATTTCTGAGTAAGTTGTATTTTTACATGAAAAAAAAAATCATTGTGAAACAAAAATCTTAAATTTTGTGTTCTAGTAAATTGAAAATTCTTATTGTGAAGGTTATAAATTCACTGTCCTCCATAGACATATTTAAAACCGTAAATCTGTTGAGTTATCCACTGATATATCACAGGCACAATTTTCAGCAAATCTCTTTTTCTTACCAGTCCTTAAACGGCCTTTTTTTAAAACATTTAGCAACATAGCTTATAACGACGGAAAGATTGAGGTTTGCTTCACACATGTTACACCTTTACCCGTGCACCTCATTCCATAAACTAGCCTGATATTACTTTCGTATGTTCCACCTATGAACTTTCCCCATTTTCCTTACGGCATCTCTGAAGATGGTTTTCCGTTGTTTCCCATTTTCACAGCAGGCAAATGCTGAGGCTGAACTTTAATTTAAGTCACGGCCACTGCCTTTCTACTCCTAGCCCTTTCCTATTACATCGTCTCCATTAGATCTATCTGTGTCGGTGCGACGTAAATCAACTAGCAAAAAAAATTCCATTTTTCTGTTGTTTTCATTGGACCTAACAATTTTCTCACGAGTCTTCTTTCTATTATTTCCAGTTTATCTAAACTATAGTTCAAAACCAGGCGTTCACTTGCGTAAAGACATTCTGGTTTCTTCACAACAAAGCATTTTCGTAATAGTGGCACGGGCAATAAACATAAACATAGCCTGAGTAAGGTTAAACAGAACACTCATCCATAAGAGCTTAGAAAACAACTTACATATAATAAACTGAAAGGCGGTGTTGTATATCCACACATGCATATACTTTGACACTTCATTTTCCCTCCGTGCACCTTTATAGAATTTTAATTGTGCACATTAATTATTATAATTATATTTATAACTATTTTATACAAGATTTCTTTCTGGCGTTAGTTGGGAAGTTAATGGATATAATTTCAGTTTCACTCTTCCAGTAATTTAAACGGTGGAATGTCCGGTTCCATGGCTAAATGGTTAACGTGCTGGCCTTTGGTCGATTCCCGTCAGGTTCGGGAATTTTAACCTTAATTGGTTAATTTCGCTGGCACGGGCGCTCGGTGTAGCCTATGCGGTTGTCTTCATCATCATTTCCTCCTCATCATGACACGCAGCTCACCTACGGGTGTCAAATCAAAAGACCTTCATCTGGCGAGCCGAACTTGTCCTCGGACACTGTGGCACTAAAAGCCATACGCCATTTCATTTATTTAACGGTGAAATAGGGTGATCATTTGAGACCTATTCTAAGAAAATCACCAATGACAATCGAACATACAGGGTTCCCCCCCTTATAAACCCAGACCGAGCGCACGGTGTTTGTACTATGCGCTACAGCAGCTACCTCAGCCCAACTTACGTCGCGCGGGGCCGCCCTGCTTTAAGCGTCAGTCAATCAGTCAATAGTGATCTGCATTTAGGGCAGTCGCCCAGGTGGCAGATTCCCTATCTGTTGCTTTCCTAACCTTATCCAAAATGATTTCAAAGAAATTGGAAATTTATTGAACATCTCCCTTGGTAAGTTATTCCAATCCCTAACTCCCCTTCCTATAAATGAATATTTACCCCAGTTTGTCCTCTTGAATTCCAACTTTATCTTCATATTGTGATCTTTCCTACTTTTATAGACGCCATTCAAACCTATTCGTCTACTAATGTCATTCCACGCCATCTCTCCGCTGACAGCTCGGAACATACCACTTAGTCGAGCAGCTCTTCTTCTTTCTCTCAATTCTTCCCAACCCAAACATTGCAACATTTTTGTAACGCTACTCTTTTGTCGGAAATCACCCAGAACAAATCGAGCTGCTTTTCTTTGGATTTTTTCCAGTTCTTGAATCAGGTAATCCTGGTGAGGGTCCCATACACTGGAACCATACTCTAGTTGGGGTCTTACCAGAGACTTATATGCACTCTCCTTTACATCCTTACTACAACCCCTAAACACCCTCATAACCATGTGCAGAGATCGGTACCCTTTATTTACAATCCCATTTATGTGATTACCCCAGTGAAGATCTTTCCTTATATTAACACCTAGATACTTACAATGATCCCCAAAAGGAACTTTCACCCCATCAACGCAGTAATTAAAACTGAGAGGACTTTTCCTATTTGTGAAACTCACAACCTGACTTTTAACCCCGTTTATCAACATACCATTGCCTGCTGTCCATCTCACAATATTTTCGAGGTCACGTTGCAGTTGCTGACAATCTTGTACCTTATTTATCACTCTATAGAAAATAACATCATCCGCAAAAAGCCTTACCTCCGATTCCACTCCTTTACTCATATTTTATATATATAAGAAAACATAAAGGTCCGATAACACTGCCCTGAGGAACTCCCCTCTCAACTATTACAGGGTCAGACAAAGCTTCACCTACTCTAACTCTCTGAGATTTATTTTCTAGAAATATAGCAACCCATTCAGTCACTCTTTTGTCTAGTCCAATTGCACTCATTTTTGCCAGTAGTCTCCCATGATCCACCCTATCAAATGCTTTAGACAGGTCAATCGCGATACAGTCCATTTGACCTCCAGAATCCAAGATATCTCCTATATCTTGCTGGAATCCTACAAGTTGAGCTTCAGTGGAATAACCTTTCCTAAAACCGAATTGCCTTCTATCGAACCAGTTATTAATTTCACAAACATGTCTAATATAATCAGAAAGAATGCCTTCCCAAAGCTTACATACAATGCATGTCAAACTTACTGGCCTGTAATTTTCAGCTTTATGTCTACCACCCTTTCCTTTATACACAGGGGCTACTATAGCAACTCTCCACTCATTTGGTATAGCTCCTCCGACAAAACAATAATCAAATAAGTACTTCAGATATGGTACTATATCCCAACCCATTGTCTTTAGTATATCCCCAGAAATCTGATCAATTCCAGCCGCTTTTCTAGTTTTCAACTTTTGTATCTTATTGTAAATGTCATTGTTATCATATGTAAATTTTATTACTTCTTTGGCCTTAGTCTCTTCCTCTATCTCGACATTATCCTTGTAACCAACAATCTTTACATACTGCTGACTGAATACTTCTGCCTTTTGAAGATCCTCACATACACACTCCCCTTGTTCATTAATTATTCCTGGAATGTCCTTCTTGGAACCTGTTTCTGCCTTAAAATACCTATACATACCCTTCCATTTTTCACTAAAATTTGTATGACTGCCAATTATGCTTGCCATCATGTTATCCTTAGCTGCCTTCTTTGCTAGATTCAATTTTCTAGTAAGTTCCTTCAATTTCTCCTTACTTCCACAGCCATTTCTAACTCTATTTCTTTCCAGTCTGCACCTCCTTCTTAGTCTCTTTATTTCTCTGTTATAATAAGGTGGGTCTTTACCATTCCTTGCCACCCTTAAAGGTACAAACCTGTTTTCGCATTCCTCAACAATTTCTTTAAACCCATCCCAGAGTCTGTATACCATCTTATGAACTCTTAGCTTATAAATGGTGCTGGAAGTGTCATCCTTCATAATGAGGTTCTTCATAGGATTTTCTGCACACCAATGGCGAGAGTTATGACTGTTCGCATGACCATTAAGACGAAACCAGGCTTCATCCGAAAAGAACACAAGCTGTGGGTCGAAAAAACGATCATTCAATGTGCAAGATACCACTCACAATATGTTACTCTTGTGGCTGGATCATCAGGTTTTAAATAATCGGCCCGTGTAAACCTGTACGGTTTGATGTGTAACAGCTGTGTAGCTCTGTGTGCCGAAGAAACCGAAACCCCTACTTGTTGTGCTAATTTTGTGAGTGATTTATTCGGTGACCGTTCAAGATTCGCACCATTGCCATCTATCTTTTCCTCTGTTAAAACTGTTCGTGTGCGCGTGTGTTTTTAATTGAGCACCGAGCCAGTAACGTTAAAAATTAAATAATTGAAAAAGAGGTTCAACCTATTCAATACATAAGAGAAAGAAATGTATTGAATAGGTTGAATCTCTTTTTCAATTATTTAATTTTTAACGTTAATACTTTCAATACGGAACAATGAAATTTTTATCTTTAAATGCACTGAGCCAGTAGTTTCAAATTGATTTACAATTACGTGAATCTGTGCTCATGAAGGCGGCACTTCACCAGGAAATTGCTGAACAAATGCATCACATACCCGTCAAGCCGACTCGTACATAAAATAACTTTTGCATACGAAAATATGGTGTTGCAATGATAAGTGTCTCACATGTTAACAGCTGAGATTCAGACTGGATACTGATGTTAGATCGAACATGTGCACGCTCCTTACAAGGCCAAGAACTATGCACGCGCCTCCCGTACAGCTGCTTAGGTCTCCAAGAGTAAAAACGCCGCTGGACGGTCTGGGTTTATGAGAGAGACGCTGTATTTGTCCCTCTTCTCTTTGAGTAGTGACCTGGCCTTCGTTGTCTGCATGTGGATGCATATAGAAAATATCCTGTTCCTTTTGCAGGAAAGAAAATTTCAAATCGTATTAATATTCCACCTAGTATAAGTAGGACCGAGCTCGATAGCTGCAGTCGCTTAAGTGCGGCCAGTATCCAGTATTCGGGAGATAGTAGGTTCGAACCCCACTGTCGGTAGCTCTAAAAATGGTTTTCCGTGGTTTCCCATTTTCACACCAGGCAAATGCTGGGGCTGTACCTTAATTAAGGCCACGGCCGCTTCCTTTCCACTCCTAGCCCTTTCCTATCCCATCGTCGGCGTAAGACCTATCTGTGTCAGTGCGACGTAAAACAACTAGCAAAAAAACAGTATAAGTAGGGGCTGCCTGGCTGAGGCGGTAAAGCCGTACTCGGTTCGCCCGGAAGGACATGGATTCGAATCCCCGTCAGGAAGTCTTAAAATTTGAGAAATGAGATTTCCACTTCCGGAAGTTCAATCAGCCTACACCAAAAATGAGTACCAGGTTAATTCCTGGGGGCAAAGGCGGCCGGGCGTAGAGCCATCCACCCTACCCCATCACGTGCCGAGGTTAACAATGGTGGAAGCCTTTACCTTCCACTCCTCCAAGGGCCGTCATGGCCTGTACGGAGGTGACTTTGCTTTGTTTTGCCTAGTATAAGTATGTTATACAAAGTAAAACACTACACGCTACATCCCTATGCTGCTATGATCCGCTTTGCACTAGCCACTAATGGTGCCGGTATGTACTCTTATAAATAGCGCCAACAAACCCTACCACCAATTTGAGGTAAGCCGACATTCGGTCACGTAGTAAGCAAACGGAGCCGGTTCGATAATTGCTTCTCTCAGCAGCGAGTGTTTCCCGTTTAGAGTGTAAACAGTCGCTGGAATGTCTTTCTTCCCGTCTGTTTATTTTGATACATCCGCCTCACGTCTCTCCTCGTTCCTTCATTTCTTTTTATATCGGTTCCTCAATAAAATGTTCCGTATCCTTTGCTACAATTGAACGTGATCCTTTCACGACTGATTTACTTTGGTTGATATCTCGTACCGTTTCCCTTATAATTTCTTCATTCTCCTTTGACTGTCAAGTAAAACACAAAGGATAGGAAATTAAAGGGCGAGCAGAAAGGAAAAAAGAAAAATAGCACATTAAATGCCAACTTTTCCGTACATGGATTTGATTGCTCCAATCATTTACTTATGCTAGTTTCTTCTGCATCCTTATGGTCATCGTGACTTTTTTAGACTTATATAAAGTTATTCAGTGACTTAACAATGTATAAAAAACGGATGCCATGAAATCTTCTAAGTTAGGCAACATTGGGCGTGGTCACCACGTGAACGGATATTTCACGTGGTGCTTGCAACAAGAAGACCGGTAAGGAACTGGCTATCCCTCCACAAGTAAATTCCGGCTCAGAATACCTGATCAGTGGGGTTTGCAGACTGCTGATACTATTCTCATCGACGGGCAAGACCTAGTTAAAGCCAACCAATTTAAATGTCTTGGATAACTCATCAGCTTAGACAGAAAGACATTACCCGACGCCCGAGCACGATTAAATGCTACATGACTGAAGTGTGGTCAGGTCACTGGTGTGCTATGTGACAAGAAAATTTCGACCCGCCTGAAAGCAAAATCTACAAATCCAGGATCCGACCAGTTGCACTCTGTGGGTCGGAATGCTGGCCTACAACTAAGAAGGATGAATAGGTTCTACATTATATGGAGATAAAAATGTTACATTGGTTACTCGGTCTTACAACACTGCACCATGTCAGAAAGAAGATGCCCGAAGGCGATTGGGAGTGGCACTTATCCCAGAGAAGACGCGAGAAGCACGACTTAGATGGTAAGGTCATGTGGTCCGAAGGCCTGCAGACTCAGTGATACATACAGTCCTCCAATTGGATCTCGAGGTTCTCGATCGCGAGGTCGTCCCAAAAAGCGATGGTTCGACTGCATCAAGGAAGACATGCGTCTTGTCGGCATCACTGAAACTGACGCCCTTGACCGCAGCAAGTGGAGCATGGCATGTTTAAAAGCGGACTGTGCACCAATGCGGGATAAACGCTAGGAAAGAAGAAGATGCCTGATCAATGGCCTCTGGCCTAGCTGGGAACAATGACTGTGCCGAAACAGAGTACGCTGACCATTCAGCCAAGGAATCATACTTTTCGAATACTGACACTGACATCATATAATTACTATTTCCTTTTATTGTTCTATATTATCATCAACATCGTCCCACTCCACGGTTAAATGAGCGTACTGGCCTTAAGGTGCAAGGGGTCGCGGGTTCGATTCCCAGCCGAATTAGGGATTTTAACCTCCATCGAATAATGAGCGTGTGAGTCGTCTTCAGCATTAGAATTCATTATAGCTAGGGCCCTATCTTCGGCAACGAGCAGGTAGCCTATAGCCGTCAACCTGAAAGCCCTGTACCAGGCAAGAGATTATTGTGAGCCGCAGCATAGAATCCATCCACAGAATACCCTGGCTGTCACAGGAAGCGATTAAAATTAATCCCCTACTCATACGAGTGAGGAGTGATTTTCCTTCCCTCTCGCAGGTCTTGGATCGATTCTCATCTTGTTTAAGGATTTGAATCCTCATCTGAAGTTTACAACACGAGTCACTGTCTCGAAAGGTTCAGTGAGGAGTTGTTCTTATTTGTGCCCACTTTTCAGACCAACTCAAACCGAGCGAGTGGCTGCGTGAATCACGTAGCTGTCAGTTTCCATTCGGGAGAGAGTGAGTTCGAACCCCACTCTCGGCAGCCTTGAAGATGGCTTTCCGTGGTTTCCCATTTTACATCAGTCAAATTCTCGGGCTGTACATTAATTAAGGCCACGGTCGCTTCCATCTCGATCCTAGCCCTTTCTTATCCCATCATCGCCATAAGTCCTATCTGTGTCGGTAGGACGTAAAGTGAATTGCAAAAAAAATATAAAAAATAAATAAAAACATCCAACTCAATGACAAAAGTTACATCGAGAGTGTGCTAAAGGTGGCCTTGGTTAATTTTTACGTACTTCTTTATCTTATCTATCGGTTTGCTGAGTCGGTTTAAAGCCGGGCTCAGTAGCTCGAGCGGTATAGCGCTGGCCTTCAGAGACCAACTTGGCAGGTTCTATCCTTACTCAGTCCGGTGGTATGTGAAGGTGCTCACTTACGTCAGTCTCGTTTCGGTAGATTTACTGGCACATTCTGGAGATAGTGGGTTCGAACCCTGAAGAAGGTTTTCCATGGTGTCCCATTTTCAGACCAGGCAAATGCTAGCAGTGAATCTTAATTAAGGTCACGGTACTTTCCTCTCACTCCCATCGTCGCCATAAGACGTAAAGAAAATTGCAAAAAGAAGTACAACTCAATGTTGTACCAGCAAATTAAATTGATTTCTTTGAGAGTTGTTATTCCAGTGTTTGTTAATGATTATTTAAAAGCACGAACTCACGTGACAAAGTGTTGCATATTTAAAAAGAGAAGGATCGTCTTACGGAAAGGAACAAGTAACGCTAGTGTAATGGAGACTCTCTCGTGGGTTTAAAATATTAAAAAGGTAGCTGCTTATGAGGAGAAATGAAAGCATCATTCGCTGCTTCTCCTCTATATATCACGCAGACCTGTTTCGTGTGATATATTTCTTCCTGGTGAGGTGAAAGCTTAAGACTGATGGAGGTAGGTCTATAAGGAGAAGACGCGTAACTGTCTGCAATATTAGTGTATATTGATTTACGCCGCAGGAAGATTGAGCAAGTCTCGTGAGCACAGGCTCATTCAGTCCCGTGTACTCCGGAGCAGAAGACTGTCTCCATTTTATGTAAAATATGACATAATGCATTTGCCGCCACATTATACATAAAAATCTAAATCTAAAGTAATTTGTTCGAAATTTAACACTCGAAGGATTTGAGTGACGCAGACTTTAAATTAGAAAATCGCTGTTACAAAAGTAGGAGAGATTATCCGCATATAGTAAAAGGTAGATCGCAGAAAAGTAACTATGGTAAATAATCGTTTGTAAATCAGCGAATTGGTGATTGGATTTAATTACCTGCTGCTGTCTTACAGCCTTTTCCCGAAAATGTAAGGTGCTTCAAGGTTACACTCCAGCATTCTGTAAATTGCGTGTAAATTTCTATGTGATGGTGTCATATATTAATGCATCGCTCGATCCACTCTAAACTGAATTATTTAAAGTATGTGTGAATTTGTATGTGAACGTGTTGTACACTGCCTGACACACACACACACACACACACACACACACACAAAATTAAACACCCTGAGGGAGTGATCCAATATTATCCCATTTCGGTAGACATGCATATCATTGTTGTGTGAGTGAATGATCAGATTTACAAGGACCTGTAATGTGTAGAATGCCCACCAGAGTGCATTCATGATGGCGCCGTTCCTGTTGTTAAGTTGTTAGCAGTCAACTGCTGTGAATCATACAGTTAAGCAAGACGTGCAGAGAGGATTATGTAAGTACGAAGCACCCGCGATGCCTCGCAGATGCGCTGGACAGCCTATCCACCAACTGACAGCATTTGACAGATGCCGCATTGTGGGATTGCATGAGGCTGGTTGGTCGTACCGTGCAATTGCCATGCATGTGGCCCATTCAGATGTCCAATGGCTCGATGTTGGACTCACCCAGTCACGTCGTGCAAGTTCGGCTCGTCTAAGAAACACCACCTGACGGAAGGACCGTGGTATGGTGCGTCAAGCATTGCGGGTTCCAATACTTCGGCACCGGCCATCCGCGAACACGTACTGGAGACTCTAAAACATCCTGTGAATTCCCGCATAGTGTCTCGACGACTCGCATCCGCCGAACTGGGGTCCTACTGCTCCATGCGTCGCTTGCCATTGACACCAGAACAGCAACGTCTGCGTTTCGAGTAGTGCCTTTTCCGGGAGGCATGGACAGAGGACAACCGGCGTCGCATCATGTTCAGTGATGAGTCCCACTTCTCCATAACCTCCGATGACCATCGTGTATGGGTTTGGAGGCGGCGGGGACAGAGGGCAGATCCTGCTCATATTGTGGAAAGACACGCCGGCGTAATCCCTGACATCATGGTGTGGTGAGACATAAGATATGCGTTCAGGTCACCTCTAACAGTGCTTCGGCACAATTTGACGACACAGCGATACGTCAGACATCTGCGTCCGCACGTCATACCCCTTATGGCACAGCACCCTGGCACAGTGTTCCAACAATATAATGCACCTCCACACACAGCACGTGTGTCTATGGTCTGCCTAGAGCATGTTGACGCCCTCCCGTGGTGATCAAGATCGCCGAATCTCTCCATCATCGAACACATGTGGGATGACATTGGAAGGAGACTACGTCCCAGTACCAACCTGCGGTATGTAGAGGGACAGCTGCAAAAACTGTGGACGAACTTGCCTCAGGAGAGGATCCAAAGGCTGTTACATTCTGAACCACATAAGAACATGTATTGCGGCCAGCGGGGGTGCGACACCCTATTGACCAGGCAGCAACATTCCACCTGCAACTGCCAACGGCCTTGTCTCGTTCATTCCGTATTTTAATAAGTTCAACAAAGGCACATATTCTTTCAGCATATGTCGTTTCATTCGCTTTTAACCCCTCCTTCTGGGTGCTTAGCATTCTTTTTGTCAGGCAGTGTATTTACAGTGCTAAGATAATAGTACTTGGACAGTTCAATGTACCGTAAGTCATAGTGTAAAATTCTGAAATGCTTAAGGTACATGTGAATCGGTATATGATGGCGATATAATGTTA
Organism: Anabrus simplex; assembly: GCF_040414725.1. Classification (NCBI taxonomy): domain Eukaryota; kingdom Metazoa; phylum Arthropoda; class Insecta; order Orthoptera; family Tettigoniidae; genus Anabrus; species Anabrus simplex. The sequence goes on along the minus strand of NC_090267.1, from coordinate 445,564,543 downwards.
AGCAAGCGGCCACCTAGTCTAGGCGGTAAAGGCGTGCTCGGTTCATCCGGAAAGACGTGGGTTCGATTCCCTGTCAGGAAGTCGTAAAATTTAAGAAACGAGATTTCCACATCCGGAGGTGCACATGGCCCTGAGGTTGGAGACGTGTACATTTTGTTAAGAAGAACCCTATCGGCGATTTTACTTCGTCACTTGAACACTGACTTGTTGAACTTTTAACCAACATGAATGAACTTTATTTCATCATCATAATTATATGTTTTAATCTTCGTGCCATTTTGTCATATCTTTTAGCTTTTGTATCATCATAACATCAATGTGTTTTAATTGTCTTGCCATTTTGTCAAATTTTAGCTGAAGATGTTCCATAATCGGAACGAAACATGTACTAGAGATTAAGATGGTTTATATTATGTAATTAATAAACCTATTATACAGAAATTGATAAGTATTGGAAGGTGGGAACCTACTCATAACTTAACCTTAGTCGGGTATTTTAACCTTGATTGGTTAACTTCGCTGGCACGGGGGCTGGGTGTATGTGCCGTCTTCATGATCATTTCATCCTCATCACGACGCGCAGGTCGCCTACGCGTGTCAACTCGAAAGACCTGCATCTGGCGAGCCGAACTTCTCCTTCCCCTGTGGGTGGGGGCGGTAGAATAACACCCACGGTATCCCCTGCCTGTCGTAAGAGGAGACTAAAAGGAGCCCCAGGGGCTCTGAAGTTTGGAGCGTGGATTGGCGACCACGGGGACCTCAGCTGAATCCTGGCGTTGCTTCCACATACTTGTACCAGGCTCCTCACTTTCATCTATCCTATCCGAACTACCTTAGTCAACTCTTGTTCTTTTCCGACCCCGACGGTATGACGTATGGGGGCCTAGGGAGTCTTTCATTTTCATGCCCTTCGTGTCCCTTGTCTTCTTTGGCCGATACCTTCATTTTTCGAAGTGTCGGACCCCTTCCACTTTTCTCTCTGATTAGTGTTATATAGAGGATGGTTACCTAGTTGTACTTCCTCTTAAAACAATAATCACCACCACCACCACCACCGAACTTGTCCTCGGACACTCCCGGCACTAAAAGCCATACGTCATTTCATTTTCTTTTTTATGCTTTAACTTTACCTTATCACACTACAGTAACTGATCATTGCCACTTGGATATTTCCCACTTGCGATGTATTTAATAATAATAATAATAATAATAATAATAATAATAATAATAATAATAATAATAATAAACTGCAAGTGACAGCTCTGATACTAAAATATAACATTTTGTTTGTTTTTGGAAAACTTTCAACATTCTTAAGTCAATGGAGTATATATCCTTCGTTTAGAGGTAAAAGTCACTTTGTGCAATTTTGGCTGAAATAGAGTTATATGTGGTTTCAGATCTAAGTATTCTTTTCCTGTATTATGAAGAGATCGTCAAGTGCATAGGAAGGCTCCATCCCCCTTTTTTTTATTTTATAAGAAATCACCAACAGCATTTCTTCTTCTTTTACAGTCAGAAAAATATCCATTTATCTCACGGCCATGAATATGTCACTTAGTGAGTTTTACCTCTAAACCAATGATATTTTTGTTGCACCTGCGAAAACCACTATGTGAAATATTTCAGCTTCGCCTGGTATGGTTCTGTCATCTAAGGTTCAATATTTTGCTAGTCATTTCAGAGAATTCTCGCTCTTTCTATATATGTGTGCTACGGGTCAGCATTTCTCGCTCAACATTGTCACACAGCGTTTATTCGCAGGCGTAACGATGATATAGTACGGTACATGCTGAAGAGATTTTAAATTCAAAAAGATATAACTTAAGTGAATTTCTCCATTATACGGAAAACATGCAATAATGGACATACTTTTGACGCTTAGCACACGAGAGAGCGACTACAAATTGTTTCGTTCCAAGTAGCCTCGTACGACATGGACTAGGTACTGATAATGCATCCTTTTACTCCACCCACATGGGGGATAAAAAATTCCGACAAACTAAATGAAAGAGAAAACAAACAATGGTAGACAATGGATGATAAAACTTCGCCATTTTGGTGGACGGGATCACGAAGTCACGGTAGTTCTGTAGAGAAGAAATAACCATGTAATCAAGAGAAAATATAGTAGGACGTCCAGGGCGCATGATTTTATGTCCAATAAATAATTTTCTCTTCCTTTCACAATGTTCAGAATGTTAATGTCTTCCCATTAAAATTATTCTTTATTTCTTCGTTTAAGGCCTCTCCTTACAGGTCTAATATATCCAACATCAACATCTTTTATTTAGCTATCTTAATCGGAAGCCATATTTTTGGTCATGCTAACCCGGGAGGGCATATATAGCAAGTGGAGATGCAATTCTTCCCTAGTACTTCGGCACTGCACTGTGGTTATCACATGTATAGCTTGCAGTGGTGTCACTTGGCCAGAGAGAGCGCGTAACCTTCTAGGTGGCCCGCCCCACCCCTTCAGGTTGGGGGAATGAAGACGTTTATAGATAGATATATGGTAGTGTCGCTACCGACGTGCTAGGCGGCCAGTGTCTTGGGAAGGTGCGATATCCAACAGATGAGCCCATGCCGCACTGGGGCGAAACACTGGTGATTTTTTACAATTGAGTTTCCTGAATTTGATTTATCTTCAAGAAACATGTCCTTCCATCCTTCAAGCTGACATCGTTCTTTCATCCATATGACGTACACTGGTTTCCTGGTTACGGTATCATTTTTTTTATTTTTTTTAATTTTTTTTTATTTTTTGCTAGGGGCTTTACGTCGCACCGACACAGATAGGTCTTATGGCGACGATAGGATAGGAAAGGCCTAGGAGTTGGAAGGAAGCGGCCGTGGCCTTAATTAAGGTACAGCCCCAGCATTTGCCTTGTGTGAAAATGGGAAACCACGGAAAGCCATTTTCAGGGCTGCCGATAGTGGGATTCGAACCTACTATTTCCCGGATGCAAGCTCACAGCCGCTCGCCTCTACGCGCACGGCCAACTCGCCCGGTGTATCATTTTTTTTTTTTTTTTTGTCCACGCAAAACTGTCCACTCTAATTTCAGATAGACCCCTGCCGAAAAAAACATCCATGTTAAAAAAGTGGCCAACGGGACACCAGTGGAACCGAAACCACAACCTTCAGGTCTCATGCCTAATTGTTTCGCGATTGAGCTGCGCTATCCCCACGCATTGTTGTTCTGCTGGCAGTCATCTGGGCTGCATTTCTGGAATTAGCGCCAACAAAACTGCACAGTACGCGGAAGTCCCACTCTGTGGGCCATTGGAATGGAAAATTTAGCTTTGAGGACAGCATTGCACTTCAAGTGAATCAATTGTTTCTGGAACACCTTTTCTGGCCATTTTAGGTAACAGTGAAGTTACCTTCTAGGAATGTATATTCGTTAGTTTTATCATAAAAAGGATCAGTAAGGTTTAAAAAAGCCATGGAAAATGGCTTTTACTGCAGATATCATATAATTAATTAATTCTGAACTTGCCAGCCCATACATGGAGGAAGTAAAAAGCCACTTGAAATACTGATCCCAGATTGTTCTGGAGTTCAAGTGCTGGTGGTGGAGATATTATAAGGTAACCGGTATGTCTTGAGCATCAGGAAGAGGCTTTCCATTTGAAAATCAGCCAGTATATTCACTTCAGCCACATTATAAGAAATGATGGTCATACGTTCCGGATAAAAATTGTTGATCAGGTAATCTTTCCTACCTGAAAGGCATCTCCCGAGGAAAGAAGAAAATAGGTGAAGCCTTCTCAAGCTAATGGAGTATATCCCTCGAGAGGAAGGAATAACGTTATATGAAGAAATATTACACAAATGATACTGGAACAATCAATTTGTACGGAGTCATATGTTAGTTCAGTATGTTTCATTTAAGTTTGGGCTCAACCTTTAGGTTCCTGATTTTTAGGATTCCTATCTTCCAGTTTATTCCAAAATACGATAAAATGAGTAAGTTTCAGTCGAACCCTGTGTTTATTTCATAAATAACTTTAGTCAACCGTTTTTGTAAATGCAAAGGAATGATTCAGAATTTTGTTTTTTATTAAACAAACTGATAAACCCATGTTTATGACACAGAACTTATAGCAAAGTGATCTGTATGGTTATGATAACAATATACATCTAAGGCTTTTGTAATATTGATCATTTAATTTGCTTTACGTCGCACCGACACAGATGGGTCTGGTGTGTAACTGGGAAACCAAGGAAAACAATCTTCAGGTCTGCCGACAGTGGAATCCACTATCTTCCGAATGCTAGCTTTCAGCTACGCGACTCTAACTGCACGGGCACATCACTTGGTGCTGTCACTATTCTTCGTATTGTTAGCACTATAATTGTGTAACGTATCTATATAAATAATATGATGTTTATTTATGTTATTATTATTATTATTATTATTATTATTATTATTATTATTATTATTATTATTATTCTACCGCTTTTCCCACACCTGTGGGGTCACGGGTGCGAACCGTGTCGCACATGTGGAGCTGGCTCTGTTTTAAGGCCGGATGCCCTTCCTTACGGTCGGATGCCCTTCCAGACTCCAACTTTATACGGAAGGATGTAATCACTATTGTGTGTTCCTGTGGTGGTTGGTAGTGTAGTGTGTTTTCTGAATATGAAGAGGAGAATGTTGGAACAAACTCAAACACCGTGTCCCCGAACCAGAAGAATTAATCAAATAGAATTAACATCCTCGACCCGCCCGGGAATCGAACCCGGGACCCTCTGAACCGAAGTCTTCAACGCTGAGCATTCAGCCAGTGAGTTGGACGTGTTGTTATTATTATCCCCATGAAAGGCGGCCTGCTAAATTGGCAAAATTTATCGTATTTCTGTGTGACCCGATGGTCCTACGCTAACATTTATATAATACTGAACCTCTCCTGGGCATCGACAGAATACTACAAGTATAGACATCCTACCTGACAAATATGTGACGGATGGAAATTTTATGGATGAAGAACTTCGGAGAATCAAACCCGGGCATCGAAGTTCCATCCTCCCTAATTTCATTCAGAGCAACGGCTACGCTCCAGAGAAAATGGGTCATGATACTGTCCGACGAAAATGAAAGTGGGTTTTTTAAAATATCTTGAACGTAGGGCACTATAGCGAGAGGAATACATTAATCTAAGAAATAATAAACATGGATTTTTACCAAATTCAGAACTCAATTTTATTTACTGAGAGATCATTGATGAAAAAATTCTGTACACACATAAGATGCCAAATAATTGCCTGCGTGGCAAATTTTAAGATACGCTACACTTAACTTATCAGATGGGTAATGTCATCTAATGTCTTTATGAGTTCGTTATACACTCTTGAATTGCATTCTGACATTCCCAGGCCGAAACCACTTAATAAATTCACTGAGGGATTTAAAGTATAATACTTCACACACTCATGTAGCTTCTAGGAATCAGGGATGGCGAACCTTTGCCAGCTAATGTGCCATTTTAAGTCTGGTTTATTATCCTCAACTGTCCACTGTACCACTTATTTTCGTTTTTAATGGCTACACCCCCCTCCACCAACCACCGCCATCACCACCGACTTCCATCCCTAATTCAAAATTATGTTTTATAATACTTTATTACATATATATATATATATTGCCGGGCGAGTTGGTCGTGCGGTTAGGGGCGTGCAGCTGTGAACTTGCATCTGGGAGATAATGGATTCGAACGCCACTGTCGGCAGCCCTGAAGATTGTTTTCCGTGGTTTCCCATTTTCACACCAGGCAAACCTTGACTAAGGCCATGGCCAATTCCTTCCCATTCCCAAGCCTCTCCTATCCCATCGTCGCCATAAGACCTATCCGTGTCGGTGCGACGTAAAGCAAATAGCTTATATATATTGTAAAATAATACATTTTATTGACGTTTCATGAACGTATTTTGCCAATACCGCAAAAATACTTAGGAGCCATATCATTTATCTTAGGTTCATGACTTGACTTCAGTAACGCACGATAAGCACTTAGACCTGAACGAAGACGATTTCTAACTGTTGTCTTCAAGACGTTCATTGTTGAAAATAGCTGCTTGTAGGCGAATGATGACCCAAACAAAGTAAGTAGCGCTGTAACAAGTTTCTTCATGCCCGAAAATATCTGTGGCAGTCTGTTCCATTGTTCAAATGTTACGTTTTCCGGCTTCTGGAGAGAGTATTCACCGTCAACAGCACACTTGATTGTCATCAATGTTTCACCAAGTTGCACGAATTTGTTCACCCACGTACTGTGCAGAGATGAGAAGAATGCAAGAATGGGGAATGTGGCCTGCAAGCATGAACTTCCTGTTCTGCACAGACAGATCGGCTCTTATCTGCTCTTATATGCTACACGAAAACATTGACTCACACTTTGCAGTTTTCTGGATTACAACTGCCAAGAGCGGAGAGCTGCCAGTGGAAGATAATATATAAAGTCGCCTGGGTAGTAGCGGAGTTTCTATGGTAATCATTGCGTCACTGGCTCTGCTGGTGAAAACTCCTTCGCCCCGTGCCCCACCGGGCATGTGCATTCTAACTCGAAAGTAATGAGCTATATTGGTACAGAGTTACTATTCTGTTTCATTCTTTTGCTGGTACAACTATTTCAAGATCTAGAATAGGGATTTCTTAACTTGAGATCTGTAGATGGGCTTCAATGCGTCCCTGAAATTCAATTTTTTTTAGCAGTGCTTATTAATAATAGTATATTTTATGAAATAATGAAAACTCTTAACAGCCAGGTTTTATTAATGAAAACCTACAAGCTGTTTTCCACTCTTGGACCGGGTCAGATGTAATGAATGAAACATATATAGGCTATTGGGGTCGCCACTCCCAAGGTGATTTGTGAATGACTGATAAATGCTATGAAATGATAACGAGAGTGTTACTGGAATGAAAGATCACGGGAAGAACCGGAGTACCCGGAAAAAACCCAGGTTTTATTAAATCACTACCAAATTTACTCGTGCTTCGCTACGATGTTCTACATTGTATACGGATATGGAAGTAAATTTCTGTACGCGAAGTGAATAAGATTTTTTTATTGCTTGTCTCCTAGTTCCCCGTACGCTGTTTCCAGTGTAAAGCATGAGTTGCGGAGTTGTGATGATAACGGCAGGTTCACTTGCCTACCGCCAATCATAATTGAGTTGGGAAGGTTTCATTATAATGGCAGATACAATCGGGTAGGGGAGATTTGAAAAATATGCATGCAGCCTTGCCTTCTGCCAGTCAAATCGAAAGGGATTATTCATTACAATGGTAGGGCCTCCTTCCTAATGCCAGTTACACTGGAGTTGGAGAAGGATTCCATTCCTACTACCAGTCAAAGTCGATGTTGGAAAAATCGATTACAATAGCAGACGCCCTCCTCATGGCAGTAACTATCGATTTATAAAGTATTAATTATAATGGGAGACACCCCTTTTCTAGATCGCTACAACTCGACTTCAGTGAATACATTGAGAACGACATGCGAAAGTATATGCACGTTGATAACATTGCAGACTATCCTTTACAGACTAACTGCTGCTAAACGGTACGTCATATCGACAAACAGATTGCACCATAAGGCGCCTATTTTAGCCATAAAACCGTTGATCCTATGATATTTTACGTATCTCCTCTATGTATTAGTTAGTTTGAATTAGTAACGTAGAACAAGGTGAAATTTGGTTAGTTGATTACTTTTCGTATATAAGTTATATGTGACCGCTAGAAACATAGAATTTGGCTCATATATGGCCACTTGGTGGGCCTATGTTCGTGCCGAATTTGATGATTCTATCTTTACTATAAGTGTGTCAGACTATAAATCATAGTGTAAAAAGTTTAAAATTTACGAATAATCGGAAAATACAGCCAAATCTAACGTATAAGCGATAGAGATAAGACAAAAGTCATAGAACAAAGTTGCAGATCACTCTAATTGAACCGAGAGTGTGCCATCCGTTTTGTGATAACGACTTACCGTTTAGTCACCAAATACTTCGAAACGAAGGTCTGTACCGTCATAAAAATTGTCTCCATATTTCGATATTTTTCGGGAGTAAAAAGTGAAAACTATAAGGATCTTTTAATCCTTCTCTCGGTTATTGGCTAAAAGCCATAATTTTGACAAATTTCAATTTTGTAGCTTGTCTGGCAGATTGTGCCGCCTTCTTCATTTGGGTCCCCCCGTGGTTGGAGGCGGTAGAATAACACCCACGGTATCCCCTGCCTGTCGTAAGATGCGACTAAATGGGGCCTCAGGGGCTCTGAACTTTGGGGCGTGGGTTGCGAGCACGGGGCCCTTACCTGAGTCCTGGCATTGCTTCCACTTGTACCAGGCTCCTCACTTTCATCTATCCTATCCGACCGCCCTTGGTCAACACTTGTTCTTTTCCGACCCCGACGGTATTACGTATGTAGGCTTAGGGAGTCCTTCATTTTCATGACCTTCGTGGCCCTTGTCTTCCTTTGGCCGATACCTTCATTTTTCGAAGTGCCGGACCCCTTCCACTTTTCTCTCTTATTAGTGTTATATAGAAGATCGTTGCCCAGTTGTACTTCCTCTTAAAACAATAATCACCACCACCATCATCTTCCTTTGGGGGAGGTGGGGGCGGGTAAAATGAGGACTTTCAGGAAACGTTTGAGCCCGTGAAACCTATAGGCTATCGTTGTGGATGAATTTATCCGACTGCATTCTTAAGCTGAGCCCCAAATTTGAAACTCTGCCACCCTCAGCGTGGCCCTCGGAGTGAATTTTGAGAATTTTCGATTTTTCTAGATATCCTGAGGTCATCAGCTTCTTTAGTACGAAGTTTTAAGTTTCCAAGATGCGTTAAAGTGCCTTATTAATTCACGTCTATTTTCATTTTTATACTTTTATTTATTTATATGTAGTAATTCGACTCCACTCATTAATATAGATAAATTAATGCATAATCGGATACTCTCATCGTACAGTCTCGATAATCCGCTGTAAAACGAACCGAATGAAGTTCATTTATAATCGATTTTGGCCAACTGTGGACCACGTAAAATAACTTCATGATTTCAGTTTTCTTAGGCGCCAGTATTTTTTCATTCTCTTCCTTATTAACTTTATTTTCAGCCGTCTAATATTGTTTCTTCATGGTCGCTGTTTCTGACTCTAGGAACCTCTCAGATGTGTGTAACTTGTTTCTCAAAGTGGTTCTGTTCACTTTTCTTGCAGATCCTTCTTGATGTTAACAAACCATTTGTCGTAAGAGTTGCCTTTTCTATTGGGCTTTTTTAAATGGTTAAACATTTTCTTAGTGAGTCTGTCGTCAGGCATTCTTGAAATATGTCCAGAGAATTTAACCCTTCGTTTGCGTATTATATCTGAAATCCTGCTATATGTTTTATGTACTTCTTTGTTACTGCATAATCAATATGTGTCGGCACATCGTTTTGGTCCGAGAATATTTCTTAAAATCTTTCTTCCCTTCTTCTCGATTTCTGCAATTTATCTTCTCATTGTTAATCCTAGACATTCTGAAACATACAGGCAGTCTGATTGGGTTAATGTCTGATAGTGTAGGTTACAGTTCAGTACTAATACAAATCGCTTTCTTGCTGTATGTTGTTTTCATAAGGTGGAATGCAAGCCCCATTTCTCTGGCTCTCTTGCATTTTTCTTCTATATCGAGCCCGTTAGGCTGTAGTATCTCACCAATGTACTTCAATTTAACAATATTTAGCTTACTCTTCTTTGTTATCATTAAGTACCTTGGGGCTTCTTTAATGTTGGTCATGAAATTGGTCTTTTCAAACGATATCTGCAGACCGGTTTTCACTGCTATCTCATCCAAAGTGTGAACTTGCATTATAGCTGATTCGAGGTTCTCGGACAGCAGCACAAGATCATCAGCGAATGCTAAGCAGTTGATAGCAATGTTCTCTTCCTTGTACCATATTCTTACTTGGTCCTTAATGCTTTTTTTTCTGCGAATACCTTTTCCCATCCTTTGATGAACTTGTCCAGCACACAACTGAACAGAAGTGGCGATAGGCAATATCCTTGTCGTACGTCTGGCTTGACTTCAAAGGGTTCAGATATCTCAAACATGAAGTTAACGTTTGAATATGTGTTTGTTATATTGTTTACACAGCTTGTTATATTTATTAAAATCAGATCATCTTTTTGTTCTTCCTATTCTCTTCCTAACTGCTTGGGGTAGGTACAATTTGTGGATGAAGCATGTTTTTACGGCCGAATGCCTTTCCTGACGCCAAACGTACGAGAAGGGATGTATTCACCTCTGAGTATATCTCTGCTGGTTTTTAGGGTTGTCTGTTATATGTAAATGAGGGTGTGTATTAAGATTAACATAAACACCCAACCCCAGAGCCCGAGCAATTAACCATAAAACCGGAAATGCTATTTTCTACGTTTATTATTATTATCATTATTATTATTATTATTATTATTATTATTATTATTATTATTATTATTATTATTATTATTATTATTATTTATGACATCAATAATAACAATATTAGCGGAGATATTTGAAATTTTATTTTCAGATTTTCCTTAAATTACTCTTTCACTCAGCGTGAATAAAGTTGTTTTTTAGTCTATATCAGGGATGGCAATCCTTTACCGAACAGCGCGTCAGTTAAGATCTTGTTTATTACTTCTTAATGTCTTTAAAATAACCATGAAACCCCTCATTTGACTTCATTTAGGTTTCAGATTGCATTACATATTAATCCATTCGACGACTGAAAGTTTCATAGTTTCATTTTGCAAACATCAATTGAAAATTATATTTAAAGGAAAACAGGTAACTTTTAAGAATAAGGTACATTTTTGCTCCAACCTAATAACGTTTCCAAATATTATGGTCATAGAATTAATTTAGATATACTTCTTTATTAAAGCGTAGTGTTAAAATATGCCATATTGCTAGATTTTCGACCTATTCGAGGAAGTAGATGGGCGGACTGGTTTGCGAGATGGGCAGGAAAGCAGTGGACAAGAACAGCAAAGATAAGACAAGAGTGGAAAGACCCAGGAAAAATAGTGTGCAGAGATCACTAAACTTACACCGGTTATCCACTCAGACGGGATACGCATTCGGTTTGAAACCTGTCATTCGCTAGGTCGATTAAAATTCATAGTATAGAAATTGTGCATGGGTGAAAAATACAACAGTGCACTTCCACGAAGGAGGAAACCTGAAAGTTACCTTCCCGGTTACTGCGAGAAAAAACAGTACAATTCCAAGAATGCAAGAAGGCGCTTTCATAATCTGGTGAACTTAAAAAGATCATCATCGCGCACATTGAGGAGGGAAGCCGCGCAAGTGGGAAAAGTATGTTACAGTGTGTCCTCAGGACGGGGGTGAAATATACAACATACGATAGTACGCCTTCACGGAGAAGAATCTTAATGGTTATTTTATCACTCGTGGAAGCAGCAAGACAGGTGTAAAGTAGACATTAAGACGTTCGCACGAAGTGGTAATCTTATAAGTCATCATCGAGAACATTGCAGAGAGAGGGCACGCAAGTATAAAGTTTGTAATAGAGAATTTCCACGTGGGGAGAAGCTCAAGAACTTAGACACCTCCACACACACACTCTAACGTGTCATGCAGGAATGAAATGTGCAGGATTACTCTTTCACAAAGAAGAAATATCAACCCTTCCTGGGGAAAAACTGAATAAGTGTCAAGAATGTAATAATACTCGTACGTTTTCGCGAAAGTTAGATCTCGAAAGACACTATTGAAACCACTCAGTTGTAAGACTACACAAGTGTACAACTTGCAGTAATACGTTTTCACGAAACGAACTAGAAAATAACCAATTTAATAAAGCTCCTCTGGTCCTGCTCAACTGGTGTGTTAAACTGAGCAATTTCCCTATGTTACAGGAGGCCATAGCTCTTAGGGGATTGACAAGGCTATATTTATTTATTTATTTATTTATTTATTTACACTGACTGACAGTGACAATGCAACACCAAGGAGGAGTGGTTCGAAAGGGATGAAAGTTGGGGAAAAAACAGAGACGGCACGGATGAATAACTGATGTTTATTTCAAACCGATATGCAGGTTACACAATGCGCACGGCATCGACTCAGTAGGATGTAGGACCACCGCGAGCGGCGATGCACGCAGAAACACGTCGAGGTACAGAGTCAATAAGAGTGCGGATGGTGTCCTAAGGGATGGTTCTCCATTCTCTGTCAACCATTTGCCACAGTTGGTCGTCCGTACGAGGCTGGGGCAGAGTTTGCAAACGGCGTCCAATGAGATCCCACACGTG